>NC_080786.1:109947142-111147142 GCF_028018385.1 Neofelis nebulosa | reverse complement strand
ACGACCTGAGCCGAAGATGGATGCTTAACCAACTGAGCCACCCAGGTGCCCCGTCATTTTCTTTCTTTTTAAATTTCTCAGGTTCAGGGCATCAAAAAATGGAAGGTAGCCCAAGCTCCTAACCTCTGAGAGGCCCCAGTTGCCTGCTAGACAGGCTGTCAATAGTGATGGACATAGAAGCTTATGAAGAGGACAGACTTTCCATAACTAATCACACAAAGAATTCATTTAAAATAAGAACTGGGTAGCTTGAAAAGGTATAAGGGGACCCTCTCCTGTTTGGGCCATCAGGAGGTATTTCCCCAAGCAGATAAAATCGAAATAGCAAGAGGAGTCAGCCAAATTTGGGGCAGGGGTCAGTTGATGCAAGACAGTAGAAGCAATAGGCCTTAATAACCTATTAGTTTTCAGAGACATAGGTGGACTCTAGGATGGTTTTCATATTTTGAGTTTGGGTAAGTGAGTGAATGGTGGTGGTATTAACAAAATAAGTGACTGAGGGAAAATTATTTTCTGGTAGTGGGTGGATATATAAGGTGATTCGTTCAATTTGTGGGTATGTTGAGTATGAGGGAACTTTGAGAAATCAGAGTAGAGATGTTTTATAAATATATGATCATATATTATAAAAAGGGCTTAGTTAGAACTTCATAGGGTATAAGATACTATCCAAATTTAGTGGGTGAGTAGAAAGAATATATTTTGGTACCTGCTTTCAAGAAGCTTATTCTTTAAATGCACTGAAGGAATTAAATAACCACAAAAGATTCCAGGAACCCTCTAAGACAGCAGCAGGAGAAATGTTATAAGCAGTACACAAATGATTTCCAAGAGAATTATATGGATGCTTTTTGCTTTGCAGCAGTTAGTTTCCAAGTAGAATTTCTCATTTGATTTCACTTTTGTTCTACTTTGGTAGTTTGAGCTAGGTTGAGGATTACATGATCTTGTTTAATACCCCTGTGGATTATTTGTTTTGGAGTAACTCATTTTAATTTTAGGAGGTAGGTACTGTTATATTTGTCCCATTTTACAGGAGAGGAAACAGAGGTACTGAGAACTTAAATAACTTGCCCAAGTTATGTAGCTAGTAAACAGTAAAGTTGGAATTCAGATATAGTCAGTCTGAATCCAAAACCCCTTCTCTAGTTTTAAAAATGCTATTCTTTTCACTAAATATATCCCATATCACTTAAGTTATTTAAAAACTTTTAGTGGCTGCAAAAATTGTTTAATCATTCTCCTGATTTTAGACATATGTATGTTTTAAATGGTGCCTGTATCTTTAGGATAACTTCTTGAAATGGGTTTCCTGTACCAAGGAATATAAAACCTCTAAGGCGTCTTAAAACATAAATTCTTCTCCAGAGAAGTACAAGTAATTTACAGTCTGAATGTATTTTTCAAGCCCACATGAAAGTATTTTTTTCAACCCTACATGACTGTATAAGCCAAGACAAACAGGAGAATTCAGTAATGCTGCTAAAGATGGTGTTTAGGATAATGAATCACAGAATGTCCAAGCAGAAAAGGAACTCCAGGTGTCATCTAGGCCATCTCCTTCTTTTATTAAGAACCAAGGCTCAGAGAGGTTAAGAGACACTCACCAAACCACACCACTAATTAGAGTCAGAGTTAGGACAAGAATGGGCCATTAGCACTATGTGATATACAGTTGACCTTGAACAATGTGGGGGTTTGGGGTGCCAACGCCCTGTACAGTTGAAAATCCCTTGACTCCCCCAAAACTGAACTACTAATAGCCTACTGTTGACCAGAAACCTTACTGATAACATAAAACAGTCAACTAACACATATTTTATGCCATATATATATATATATATATATATATATATATACACACACATACTATATGTATGTGTATATATATATGCATATATATGTATATATATAAATACTATATATTATATTATTACAAAAGTCTAGAGGAAAGAAAGTGTTATTAGGAAAACCATGAGGGAGAGAAAATGCACTTATAGTACTGTACTGTAAAAATCTGCACATAAATGGACCCAAGCTGTTCAACCCTGCGTGGTTCAAGAGTCAACTATATTGACTTAGAGTCTCTTAGATGGTTTGGCTGATTCAGGGGTGTGCAAAGTACCCATCTGGGGTCTTGACTGGAAATTTAAGAGACTCTTATTGTTTGAGTCAACTTCACAATTCCCCCTTGAAACTTCACAGTTGTGTCAGAAGGATGTGGAAGTAACCCAAAGTGTCTTCCCTGAACTGAGATGCCCCGTACCCACCCAAGGAGATAAAGCACTCTGTTGGGCCAAGGGAAACATGAAATCTCCTTTTTTCAGTTCTCCTGCATCTGGCCTGCTGTCAGATTCATAAAGATGATTCTGAATTCTCTCTCTGTTATTCTGTTGTTGGTACAATGCGTTTGAAAAAAGGGCTACTTACATAATTCAAGACTGATTTTCTATAGCATTGACCAAAAACAGAGGATATTTCTTTTTATTATTTGCTGCATTATGTAACAATCATATAAAAAGAATTTACAATTTTATTTGGCTTAATATCCATCTGGATAGGCTGGGTTAAGCTATTAAATCTCAAAAGTTCAATAACTTAGCACAATTGGGGGTTGTATCTGGCAAAATCTGAAGCAGGCTTGTTGGCCATCCACTATGTTGCAGATAGGCCATACCAGGGTTGCCAAGGCAGGGGAAAGGAGACTTAAAGGCTGTTAACTCACTCAACCTGGAAATGACAAATGCCATAGTCCATTGACCAGAACTATAAGCATGGTTCTTTTTGTTTTTAATTAATTAATTTTATTTTTTTGGTAGATGCTGATTTTTATTTATTTTTTAAATTTTTATTTATTTATTTTTGAATATAATTTATTGTCAAATCGACTTACATACATCACCCAGTGTTCATCCCAACAAGTGCCCTCCTCAATGCCCATCCCAAGGGATAGAAGCATGGTTTTGATTCAACTGGAGGAGAGGCTGGGAAAAGTATGTGGAGGAGCACATGGATATTTGATGAGCACTAATGGTCTCTTTCAAATACTTGGTGCTTGGTACTTGAAATTATACACTTAAAAAAAAATTATAGGCAATTTTATAAAATTTGAAGTTTTAAACATATAGGTAAAACATTCATATTACTTTCCTCTAAATATGCTTAAAGTGTAACTCTGTAGTGTAGCACATGTTTGTTTGTTTGTTTTAAGTTTATTTATTTATTTTGGGGGGAGGGAGAGAAAGAGTCCCAAGCAGGCTCCGTGCTGTAAGCACAGAGCCCAATGTGGGGCTCAAACTCAGGAACTGTGAGATCATGACCCGAGCCGAAATCAAGAGTTGAATGCTTTAACTGACTGAGCCGCCCGGGCGCCCCACATGCTATCATTTTAAGAAATCCTTTTGAGTTTCCTATTAAAAACAGCAAAGCCCTTCCTTAATAGTTGTGGGATTTGGGCAAGTCACTTAACTCTGTAAATCTGTATCCCAGTTGAAAATGGGATAATAATCATCATTCGTGGTATGTTGTAAAAATTAGGGTAGAGATTGCATGCTAAACACTTGACACAGTGCCTAGCACAAAAGGTAAGTGCTCAGGGAGTATGAATTTTTCTTTTTGTTCGCATTGTTTTAAATTTTTTTTTTTTCAACGTTTTTTTATTTATTTTTGGGACAGAGAGAGACAGAGCATGAACGGGGGAGGGGCAGAGAGAGAGGGAGACACAGAATCGGAAACAGGCTCCAGGCTCTGAGCCATCAGCCCAGAGCCTGACGCGGGGCTCGAACTCACAGACTGCGAGATCGTGACCTGGCTGAAGTCGGACGCTTAACCGACTGCGCCACCCAGGCGCCCCACTTTTTGTTCGCATTGTTGATATTGCAGTGAACCTACTACTGTTGACAGTAATGTTGAATTCTCTGACTCAGTGGTGTATCTATAATAATCTGAAAATCATGTATTTTATGAGAACAAGTGATGTTTTGGTCAAATTTTGGAAACAAATGTCTTCATCTTCTATATGTTCTCATCTTGGTAGACATGGGGAGTTTCAGAGGTCATGCCCTCCCTGGAACCTTCTTCATTACCATGGGTATTTGGTGGACCATAAAGTGCACTCTGAAGTATGCCTGCAAAAAGCACAAACGGACTTCCTACCTTGGTTCCAAAGCATTATTCCATCGAATAGATATTGTGGAGGGAATTACAATAATTTGCATGGCTTTAACTGGTGAGTGGACCATTTCTGTGTTCTGTTTTTTTCCTTTTGGGTATTTCTACACACAAAGAGATAATTATCAAATCAAGAAATTGCTAAAATGAATTTTTTATTCAAAAATATCCCTGAATGCATATTCTGATTATAATTTGTATCTGATAAAATTTGTTAGAAGGGGACACTTCATGTTTATACAAAGGCCTATTCCTTAATGAGTTGGTCATAGTAATTAACTTGCCTGCCCACTCAAGGTGAGTTTCCCTTATAGAATTAGTTGGAACCTCTGAAATTATTTTATTTTATTTTATTTTATTTTATTTTATTTTATTTTATTTTATTTTATGAGAGAGAAAGAGAGAACAAGCAGGGTAAAGGGGCAGAGGGGGAGAGAGAGAGAGAGAGAGAGGGAGGGAGAGAATCTTAAGCAGGCTCCACACTCAGCACAGAGCCTGATACAGGGCTCGATCCCACAACTCTGGGGTCATGACCTGAGCTGGAATCAAACCAGCTGCCCATGAAATGATTTTATATAATTTATTCTGATGCCTTAAAGAGTAAAATTTATCAGAAAATCAGAAACCATTTTTCAAAATGGCACCAAAATAATCAAGTGACTATGGGAAAGCTTCAATCATAAGTTGTTGCTGTTGGACTGTACAGAGATCAGGCTGAAGAAAACCTTGCTTTATGCACTTTCATCCTTTTTTGTGTGGTTTCTAAATTGAAAAGGGAAGTTAGGCCAGATAAATTCTAAAGCCTTTGCGTTGACTATAAGATTTTGTGAAAATTTTCTGTGTTTTTAGAATTCCACTGCAGCTTCTCCTTTGTGAAAGGCATAATGTTCTCATTTTCCTTTGTATTTCTTCATGCTTTATTCATGGCACTAGGTCTTTGCTATGGCCATCAAATTATAGAGCAACCATTTCCAACGGGAAGAATTGCCATGCCAAATTCCATAGGTTAATACACAACATAACATCTTTAAGAAAGTTTAACTGTTTGTGTTACAGACTAGACCATGTGCTATAATCTGTCTGTGTTTTCTCAGTTATCCTTAATTGGGGAAAAGCTGACCTCTAGCATTTTTATTCTGAATCAAGCACAACTCCCCCCTTCATGGCAAGTCCCCAAGATGTAAGATGTGTCAGAAGGAAGTAATAGGCCTTTGTAGGACTGAGCTCACAAATCCAAACCCCACATCTTCAGGATTTATCTAGTCATTAGGTGACAATAGGAACTAAGACCATCAGTGGAACTGATCACAGAACTAAGTGGGAACTGAAATGATAGGCTTTGAAGATGTGAGATAAACAGCTGTTTGTCTAAATTGGTTATCTTTGACTACAAATTGATCATCCAAACCAGTATTTGAACCTCTAAAACCAGCCGTAGGCACCAGTGCTTAGCTGTTGGGAAAAAGCCAAGAAAGAAGAATCAGCATCATAAAAGGACACTCAATTTAACTAAGCTATGGGCTTAACCTCTCCTATCTTCCTGCTTTCTCTGTGAAGTTATGGAGAAGGTTGCTAAAACTGTGATATGTTCCTTTGCAGGCATGCTTGGAGAGCAGTTTGTTACTGAAGGGCCCCACTTGGCTTTATATAACTATAAAGAGGGCCAGTGGGTCCAACTCCTGAGCTGGCATCATTCCACCATGTATTTCTTCTTCGGGCTGGTGGGCGTGGCAAACATCTTAAGGTTTATCACCAATTCGTTTCCCATTTCCTTAATCAAATTGCTGTTGTCGAATGCCTTATTTGTTGAGGGTAAGTATAAGTGAGTACTTTCCTGTACCTTTCATTATCATTGGACACTTGTCTAGCCCTGTACAATAATATTCCTTTAGTGTCCTGGTGCCAGCTTGATCAACCAGGCCATCTGGGCCATGGTGAAATAGTCAGATGTCCTATGCAGGATGCCAAGGATTTTTCCTTCCTTACTGACTCATGTAGCACAATAGGACAAGCATGACCATTCAGTGTACTTTATTCACATTTTACATCATTCTTAAAGAACACCTACCATGGTTATTTATCTCTAGATTATCCTGGAGACTATCATTATTTCCATTTTTAACAAATGAAACTGAACTTAAGTAAAGCATGAATATCTTGAAGTGAGGGGACCACTCACAGCAACTTGCTAACCTACTAATTAGTGTTTTTCATATTGATATAGTAAAACTCCACCATTACATAGTAAGTAGGGTCAAAAAATCAGTCACATGAAAATAAGGGGTCCTATTTTTGAGAAGTTAATGAAAAACATTTTTTGTTCAGTTGATGTCCCTGTTACTGTGTAGGGCAACAGCGAAAACAAGTGTTCAGTGATTTGTTTTCATTTGTTATATTTATAAGAAATAGATTGATTATAGGACTAAAAAAAATCCCCACATTATCGGGAGGCAATCATTTCCTCACTGTCCACCTTCCTTCCCACATCTGAGGATGAGGACTTTTGCTAACTCCTCTTTGAGAACAAAGACTAATTAAAAGATGGGCATCAACAACCAACATCATGATTCTCATTATCTCAGGGTGTTACCATATTTTGATTGAACATCTCTTCCTCCTCATGAAGATAAAGCTGAAATCTGTTCATGGGATTAAAACATATAGGTAGTTACTGCTTCTTGGGAGTTTCCAGAGCATGTTGTCATACCCATCAAAATCCACTGTTATGATTTGTGTATTTATTTGTTTACTCCAATGGACTGAATTCCTTAAGGCAAGGATTTGTCTCATTCATCTGCGAATTCACCCTGACTCTTGCTCCCCTGCCCCCATCACACTTATTTTTCATCCTCCTGCATAGAAGATGCTTTGAAATATAGTTAGTTGAAAATGTCATGATATATTAGACGAGGAAATAAAGGTTAGTAAAGGGAAAAGGAGTGTTAGATTTCCATTCTTAAGAGTTAATTATAACTCCAAAAATGTTAGAGGGTTCCATGATTGTGGGAAACGGAGAGCACTTGTTATTTTGGACAGATTTGTGTGTGTGTGTGTGTGTGTGTGTGTGTGTGTGTGCGTGCGCACGCGCGCATGTACATGTGAGTGTGTAAAATTCTGTGTGTGGGGTCACTGAGAGAGAGAGAGACAGAGAGAGAGAGAGAGAAAGAGAAATGGTGGTGTCCCTTGGTTTCATTGAAAAAGGCAAACTGTTTTTTCCCTCTCTATCAGCTTTTATCTTGTACAACCACACTCATGGCCGGGAAATGCTGGACATCTTTGTGCACCAGCTGCTGGTCTTGGCTGTCTTTGTGGCAGCCCTGATAGGCTTCTTGGAGTTCTTTGTAAGGAACAATGTCATTGTGGAGCTTCTTCAGATGACCCTTATCCTGCTTCAGGGAAGCTGGTTCTGGCAGGTGAGTTGGGGCCTCCAGTTAATGTGCCTGGTGTTTCCATCTGTAATCTTTTGGTGGGATATTTTGCTCTATAACCTAGAGACTTCCTTCTGATGTGCTGACTGTAGAGAGAATGTGAGTCTTTGAGAGGTGATATTTCTTTGAGTAGCCCAGTGTTCTGGTGGGAGTGCTGATGGAGCAGAGGGGAAGGAAGTAGGATGTGTTCATCTTCATCACATACCTGAATATCTCTAAGGTAGGAATTCTGAGCCATTGCTTTTTGTTGGCAGCAGTTTCTAATCCTGAAGCTGCTTACAGTGTAATGGGTCATAAGCTTGAGAAATATATGAAAGGCAGGAAAGAGAGGAAACTATTACTTACTGAGAAACAACCATGAACCAGCCACTCTAGAGGACTTTTTACATACATATTATTTCATTTTGTCCTCAAAATGACCTGGAAGTTAGGTATTATCATCCTCAATTTACTGATATGACTCAGTGAGACCAAGTTACTATCCCAGGCTTACACAATAATGGAACAAAGATCTAAATGTGGGTCCTAGACTCTTTCCATTTTACTTTGTTGACTACCTAACCTTGGTGTGTTGTCAAAAACATGTATTCCAATCAGTGAGTGTATATTTTATAGAGACTGATACATCGTACTCTAATATGCATATGTAGATGTAAAGAAAGTCTGGGATGAAAGGTGAATGTGGTTTAATTGGGGATGACTTCTTAGAGGAGATGTTTAGTTGCCAGAGAGCAGGAACTTGGAATGAGGTTGTTGCAGGGGTTTGCATTTCATATGAGGAGTGATAAGAAAGTGGTGACAAGGAGACATCATGGTCAAAACGGGATAGGAAAGCTGTGATATTTAAGCATAGGTGAGCGTGGAACGGTTGTGGGGAACAGAGGCTGGTAAAGAAGGGCTATATGCAAAGGGTATTTTGAAGGAAAAATGACATAAAGGAACAAATATTCTGTAATGTGATGAAACTGATGAATTTAACCAGTTTATAAATACAAGTCATTTTGTTAAATTATCATTTGCTGAAAAGCTGAATAAAATGGTATGTAAAACACTATTATGAATTCTATATCTTCTGATTGGAATGTTTTACCATGTGCATGCATTGCCTATGCAAAAATAAAGATAAATTTTAAAATTTTCAAAAAAGCTAATTTGTGGTCAGGATGACACAGTGAGTTTATATGTCAGTGTATCTCCTCTACTCCAGACACATAATAATGAAAGATGAAAATTTAAAAATACTATAAAAAAAGAAACTAAAAGAAGAAAAAATAAATAAAAAATAAGAAAATAACCTAGCTGCAATTGAACAACACAGACAGAAACAGGGCAAGCCACCTACCTTGTGGGCCAGACCAGAACAGCACTGTATAGTGGGAGTAGAGCTGAGTGGCAGGACTGTGGGCACCAGTGGAATCAAGAGCAAATAAAAGGGTTCCTCTCAAGGTGAGAGGTGAGGCCAGGCTCTTGGAACTCTAATTGTACTGTGTATACTTTCTGTCTTCCTGTTTGCTTTTCATCTTATTGATTTATTTCATAGCGGTCTGCTAAAGTTTCATATGATAGTTCTAGATTTGTCAATTTCTCCTTATTTTCAGTTTTTGCTTTAATGTTATAAGGCTGTATTCTGCTTATACTTTTCTAGTTTTTTTTTTTATTGAATGCTCACTTTGTTTCTGTCTTTCTTGTTTTAAAATAAATATATCTCCAGCTATAGATTTCCTTCTACATACTACTGTAGCCATCTCCCATAGGATTTGATGTGTGGTAGTTTTCACTCTTGGGAAACTTTGAATATTGCATTTTCCATGTGCTTTCCTCTTTAATTTATGAGTTAACTAGGAGTGCGCCTTTAAGTTTCCAAAAATGTTATTTTTATTTTTATTGTTCATTTTCAATTTAATTGCTTTGTAGTCATAGAATGTGTTGACTCTGAAATGCGTTGTATTGAAACTTCCTTTGGAACAATGTCAGTGGTAGTAAGTGTTCTATGTATTTGAAAGAAAGTATGTTCTATCTTCATTGAGTTCAGGATTCTCTATATATTTATTAAATCAAGTTTGATAAAGAGCTAACTAAGTAAAGAAAGTTGAAAGTAAGAACAAAAGAAGAAACGCAAGGAAAGTAAAAAATAAATAAAAGGAATAATAAAGATAAGAGCAGAATTAATGAAACTGATTAGTGTTCCATTAATCATTAATGACTCATTAACGATTTGAGGGAGGAAGCATCAGCTGTCACAACTGAGAATAGACTGACCTAATGTTGTCCCTTTTGGCAGAGAAATAATGTTTTCATATTTTTCCAAAAGCTTTTCTAAGAAAGAGCTGTGAGGTTAACATTTTGGGGTGTAAATCTGTGACTATTTAAAAACCTTTTCCATCTATCAGTATGTCTAGACTAGTTTCTTTTTTTACCTGGTGGCCAGACTAAATAACGCTTAGAGGCTTAAAGAAAAATGAACATTTAATACCAGTGCAAACACACACACCGACAGGAAATGAAGGTTTAGCCATAGTATCTCTCTCTATCCTCAGATGACTCCAAAACAAAAATGTCTGAGACTTAGGTGAATTTTTATGCTTTTATTTTGATGCTTTGTGTGGTGTTATGAAGGTTTATGGCCCAAATTGTCTTAAGCTAATCATATGACATTGTGATTTGCTTTTCACCATACTTTTTCTCTCTCTACTTCTCCATAGATGGGTAATAACTAGCACATAAATAATAAATAGACACATTGTCACATGTAGACTCTTTGACCTGTAAGAAGATGTGAAATAAATGAGGCAAATGTTCAGATTGGCTGCTTTTTTTTTTTTTTTTTTATAACTCATACACGAATGATTGGGTGATAGGCAAACCTGGATGGAACGCCCTTCCCAACCTCTAAAAATGATTTCTTTCATGAATGTCATTCTAGTCAGATATGCTTTCTGAAAAACCTATCCATGTCATGCAATTTAAAAAAGAAACAGATACCCTTCAAAGTCCATTCATTCCGTGAATCATGGTTTCTCTGAGACTCTTTGTGGGAGAGTATTTCTAAGGCTCACTTTTGCACTGTGTCATTTCCAAGTTCCCTCACATCATTGTCAGAGCTGAGGCACAGAGACCATCAGGAATGAGGAAGACATTTCTGCTGTGTTTGCTTCCTATTACTTTGAACAGTTACTTCTATTTCATCACCCAGCTCCACTAATTGCCCCAAGGACTCCTCCCAAGACTTCCCAGATTACTGAGCCCAAAGTAAAACTCAGCTTTGTTTTGCCTTTAAGAAAGACAAAAGTTCATTCAAAGATATCAAAAAGACCCAACTAAAGCAGTAGTGGTCTGAAGTCTGATATAGTGGATCAAACACTTGCTTAAGGGTAATAGTGTTGAAAGAAGTGATTAGAGAATAAGATATAAAACAATAGGAAATTCGAACTCCAACCTATAGGAAATGGGCCTCTGGCTTGTTATATATTAGAGAAGATAATTATTTACATTTTAAATGTGATATTAATGAAGCTTAAACTACTCAAAAACAGATGGTCAGGAGTGGCATAGAAGATACAGCAAGAAAAAATTCTTTTTAAGACCTATTTTTTTGTTGTTGAAATTTTACATTAGGAAGCAAATTAGAATATTAAATGAAAGAGTAATGGCTGATTCTATATTTAAAGGAAAATTTAATGAGTTGTGGCATCTTTTGGCCTTTGTATTTCAGCTTTCCTAATTCACTTGCTTTTAGCCTTAAATGACTTGGGAATGTTTCTATGGCTTTCACAATAATCACATCAGTTAACTGTACTCATAGGCCTCATGGCAGCTTTCAGTTTCAGGCTATAAGGGTCTCAATGAGATTGGCAGTGAGAGGCGCTCAAAGTCTCTCTTTAAGCATTTGACTGGTAGGATTGGTGATGACCAATGAAGGTGACTTAAAGAGATGTTTTATTTTGAGTGCTCCAAAAAGCAATTGTGAGTATGGCATGGAAGAAGTCCATGAGACTCTAGGTCAGGCAGACCTGGACTTGAAGTCTGGTTCCACCATATTTATCTCATGAGTGTATACTGTATATTCTATGCCTTACCAGAAGGTAAAGTTAAGTTGGGATTTGAAAGATGGATGAAAAACCACTAATGTGTCCAGGCTTCAGGTTTAGGATAAGTGATTCTCCTTTGCTTATTTTGGTCTTAGCTCCTGTATTAGTTTCTTTCTTTTTTTTTTTTTTTTAAGTTTATTTTTCTTTTGAGAGAGATAGAGAGCAAGCAGGGGAGGAGCAGAGAGAGAAGGAGACAGAATCTCAAGCAGGCTCTGTGCTGTCAGTGCAGACTCGACATGGGGCTTGAATTCACGAACTGTGAGATCATGACCTGAGCCGAGACCAAGAGTCGGACGCTCAACCAGCTGAGCCACCCAGGCACTCCAGCTCCTGTATTAGTTTCTTAGGGCTGCAAAAACAAAGTCCCAAAGACTGGATGACTTAAAACAATGGAAAGTTATTCTTTCACTGTTCTGGAGGCCAGAAGTCCAAAAATCAAGGTGTCAGCATATTGGTTTCTTTTTGGGGACCCAAAGGGAGAATCTGTCCTATGCCACTATCCTAGAGAGTTGTCAGCAATCCCTGACATTCCTCTGCTTATGGCAGCATAACTGCAACCTCTGCCTCCATAGTCACACCTGTGTATCTCTGTACCTGTGTCTTCACATGGCTTTCCATTATAAGGACACCAGTCATTGGATTTAGGACCAATTATAATCCAGTATGACCTCATCTTACCTTGATGACATCTGAAAAAACCCTATTTCCAAATAAGGTCACATTCACAGACACCCAGTATTGGGACATCAACATGTCCTTTTGGAGGACACAGTTTAACCCACAACAGCTGCTAACCCTTACCTCTGGGAGCTATAGCAAATCACTCCCCAAGCAGAGATAGATGGATCATGGCACTGGAAGGACATTGGTGGGACAAATAGGAATTGTGGAACTTGTCCATAGTTCATTACACTCAACTGTCCTCTAAAAGACCCTTCCTTGACACAGAATTTCTCTATCACCTTCCATTAGTGGCTGCAAAAGGAGGGCATGAAAAGCAGGGGAATAATGATATCTTCTTCTTGGGATTATTATGAGGACTGAAGATAATCCTGAAGTTTATGTGCATGAGTGAAGTTAAGGTGCCCCACACATAATGGTACATCTACCAAGTGGTACAAATGGTAACTCTCTTTCCAACTAAAGGGAATTCTTTAAAATGGGAAATGGGAACAAGTGATTAAGGCCCAAATCTTGGTTTTTCCTGATTTACTCAGGCTATTTGAAATTTCATACAGAAATGGAATTAAAATTTCACTCAATGTTATGGATTAAATGCTTTTTTTGTTCCTGTAAGATTTCATTTATTAGATGTGTAAATCTGGGCAAATTACAAAACCACCCAATTTTCTCATCTGGGTGATGAAGATAATAGTACATCAAAATGGGATAATAATACATCATTGCAGGGCCATTGTAAGGAAAACTCCCAAGCAGCATAACTGACATTTAGTTAGCCAATATACGGTGGATATTTGTCCAGTTATCCATGTAAGTATCTTGTTATTGTAATTTTTTAGCATCTGACAGATGTCCATCCCTCTACCCCCCATCTGTCCATCATCTGTCCAAGTCTATCTATCTATCTATCTATCTATCTATCTATCTATCTATCATCATCATCATCTACCTATCTTCTCTATCATATTATTTTTTATTGGGATAAACTTTACATAACATAGAATTAACCATTTTAAAGTGTGTAATTCAGTGCCATTTAAGTACATTCACAATATTGTGCAACTCTCACCTTTATGTAGTTCTAAAACATTTTCATCACTCCAGAAGGAAACCTTGGAATCATTCAGTAGCCATTCTCTTTCATTCTCCTCCTAGCCCCTAATAATCACTAATTTGCTTTTTCTTTCTATGGATTTACCTATTCTGGATGTTTCATGTAAACAGAATCATACCATATGTGACTTTTTGTATCTGGCTTCTTTCCCTTAAAATAATGTTTTCAAGATTAATCTATGTTGTATCATGTATTAGTGAATCATAACTTTTCATAGCTTAATAATATTCCATTGTATAGATATACCATTTTTGTTTAATTCATCATCAGTTGATGGGCATTTAGGTTGTTTTCAACTGTTGACTATTATGAACATTTGTTTACAAGTTTTTGTTTGAATACTTCTTTTCAGTTCTTTTGGGTATATACTTAGGAATGGCATGTGATAATTAATTCTACACTTAGCTTTTCGAGAAACTGTCAAATTGTTTTCCACAATGACTACACCATTTTATATTCCTATCAGAAATTTATAAGGAATCCAATTTCTCCATATTTTTACTAACACTTGTCATTATTAGTGTTATTACCATCCTAGTGGGTGTGAAGGGGTATCTCATTGTGGTTTTGATTTGCATTTCTCTAATAACAATGTTCATCATTTTTTTCATGAGTTTATTGACAATTTGTATACCTATTTTTGGAGAAATGTCTCTTAAACTCCTTTGCCCATTTAAAAAATATATTTTTTTGTCTTTTAGTTGTTGAGTTTTAGATCTTTATACATTCTAGATATTGACTTCTTTTAGGTATATGATTCAGCAGTATTTTATCCTATGCTATGGGCTGTCTTCTCATTTTCTTTTTTTTTTTTTTTTTAAGTTAATTTATCCATTTGAGAGAGAAACAGAGAGAATGAGCAGAGGAGGAACAGAGACAGAGGGAGAGAAATAATCCCAAGCAGGCTCCACACTATCAGCATCAAGCCTGATGTGGGACTGAAACCCATGAACCTTGAGATCATGACCTGAGCCAAATTCAAGAGTTGGACACTTAACTGACTGAACCACCCAGGGGCCCCTGTGTTTTCATTTTCTTGAAAGTGTCAATTGAAATACAAAAGTTTAATTTTGGTGAAGCTCAATTTATGTATTTTTTCTTTGGTTGATTGTACTTTTATTTAAAAAATTTTTTTAACGTTTATTTATTTTTGAAGGAGAGAGAGACAGAGTATGAGTGGGGGAGGGGCAGAGAGACAGGAAGACACAGAATCTGAAGCAGGCTCCAGGCTCTGAGCTGTCAGCACAGAGCCCGACGTGGGGCTCGAACCCACAAACCGTGAGATCATGACCTGAGCCGAAGTCGGATGCCCAACCGACTGAGCCACCCAGGCACCCCAGGTTGATTGTACTTTTAGTGTAATATCTAAGAAGTCATCAGCAATCCCAGGTCATGAAGATTCCTCCTATGTTTTCTTCTAATAGTTTTATGGTTTTACTTCTTATATTTAGTCTTTGACCAATTTTGAATTAATTTTTGTATGTGGTGTGAGGTAAGGGTCCAAATTCATTCTTTTGTATGTGGATATCCAGTTGTCCCAGCACCATTTGTTGAAGAGACGATTATTTACCCATTGAATGCCCTTGGCACTCCTATCAAAATGAATTTTCTACAGACATATAGATTTATTTCTGAACTCTCAATTCTATTTCATTGATCTATATTTCTATCATTATGTCAGTACCACCCTATTTTGATTATTGCAGTTTTTGTAGTAAGTCTTGAGATCAAAAAGCATAATTCTTACAACTTCGTAATTCTTACAACTTTATTTTTCTTTTTTGAAGTTGTTTATGGGTTCCTGGAAATTCCATATGATTTTTAGGATCAGTTTTCCATATCTGTAAAAACAACAACAAAAACCATTGGGTTTGATAAGGATTGCATTGAGTTTATAGATTGCTTTGAGTGTTATTGACATCTTAATAATTTTAAATCATCCAGTCCATGAACATGGGATGTATTTCCATTGTTTAGGCTTTGATTTCTCTCAACAATGTTTTATATAGCTTTCAGTGTGCAAGTCCTGAACCTCCTTGATTAAATTTATTCCTAAGTATTTTATTTTTTTCAATGCTATTATAAGTGGCATTGTTTTCTTTTTTTTTTCTTTTTTTTTTAACGTTTATTCATTTTTGAGACAGAGAGAGACAGAGCATGAATGGGAGGTCAGAGAGAGAGGGAGACACAGAATCTGAAACAGGCTCCAGGCTCTGAGCTGTCAGCACAGAGCCCGACGCGGGGCTCGAACTCACGGACCGCGAGATCATGATCTGAGCCGAAGTCGGACGCCCAACCGACTGAGCCACCCAGGCACCCCAACATTGTTTTCTTAACATAATTTTTGGGTTGTTCATTGCATGTGTATAGAAGTACAACTGAATTTGTGTGTTGATTTTGTGTCCTGCAAGTATGATGAATTCATTTATTAGCTCTAATAGTTCTTTTGTGTATGGATTCTTTAGGATTTTCTCTATATAAGATTATATCATCTGTGAATGTAGAAAGTTTTACTTCTTTCTTTAGAATCTGGATGCCCTTTATTTTTCGTGACTAATTTTTGGCTAAAAATTTCTAGTACAATGTTGAATAGAAGTGGTGAATCAGACACTCTCATCTTGTTGCTAATCTTAGGGGAAAAGCTTTCAGTCTTTTATCATTGAATATAATGTTATCTGTGAGCATTTATTTTAAAACCTTTTTGTATTCTAATTTTGAAATAACTGAGTGAAATTGCGCAACTTAGAAACCTGGCACATTCTCTGAAAGTCCATAATCCACAGAGATGATTACTATCCACATTTTAAAAATTCATCTTCAAATGTCCTTAATGTTTTTTTTGAAATTATGACCTGGTAGATACTATCTGTATTACTTAAATAGGCAGTGAAACCTGATGACCTATCTGTAGCATCTCAGGTAATTAGAGTTGTCTTAGTTAAGATTGATCTTGGAACCAAACATTTTGAAATGTGCTATCATTGGGAATATGATTGATTATTTTCAATATGTGCTTTTTGTTTTAAATTACAGATTGGTTTTGTCCTTTATCCCCCTAGTGGAGGTCCTGCATGGGATTCAATGGATCATGACAACATTATGTTTCTCAGCATATGCTTTTGTTGGCATTACACATTACACATTGTCATTGTTGGAGTGATTTATGCCTTTGTTACTTGGTAAGTTAGTGACTTTTTTGTTCATGGAAGCTCTATTCCTTGGTATATGACCAACAAGACTCAAAAGTATTGAACTTAAGTTCAAAGGGGGACTTCATTCTTTAGTATTCCACAAGACAGGGTAATATAGCAGAAAATTATCTGCAAACCCAGAAATCCCCCCTTGAAAGAATAAATGCTGGTTTAAAGTTAGACTCGCTCAACAGTGTCTCAGCTGTCTCTCTGACCTATGACCTATGTGTCTCCCTTCAACACTTTTCTGTGCCTTTGTGTCTTTGCATATGCTGTTTCCTTTTTCAATGGGCCTCTCCATACCTGCAGTGAGCCCTCCATTTGCCCATGTGTACATTAATGTTAGCAATTCACAAGCTTGGTGTCACATTTTGATCAACATTTATGTTTCCCATTAAATATGAATGTGTGATTAATTTGACATTTACTCTAATATTTCTAAAAGTAAGATTCAGTTGTTTTTAGAAAGACTCTGATTCAATGTTTCACAATGAACGAAGAGCAATATAACAGACAGATTGATAAAACACATATTCCTAGCTCTCCTACCTATCAACTGTATGACTTTGGGCAAATTATGTAACCACATTAAGTCTCAGTTTTGTTGTTTGCAAAATGGGAAAAATAATAGTACCTCAATAAGAAATGTGTGTAAATGTATGCATAGGACATAATGAGAGTGCAGTGGAGGTTATTCTTGTTGTTCTTATTCTTTTTGTGTTATTTTTCTTGTTCTCCTCCTCCTCCTTCTGTACCAAAAAATGCATAAAATATAGACCCTATGGGGAGAAACAGACAATTTAGATACAGTGCAATTGGTGGAAACAGTAGAACAAAGCACTATTGGAGCCCAGAGGAGGCTTCCTCATATTTGAGAATTAAGCTTCATCTTGAAGAATAAGAAATAGAAAAAGTTGAACATGGTTCCTATCTTTAAGGTAGCTAATACCAAATCACAATGGGTCTAGCTGATCCCAACTATTAAGCATGCAGACTCTACACTTAATTCTGCAGACGTCAGCACTGATCTAAATGTTCTATATCTGCAGTTTTCATTTGGTAGCCATGAACTACTTGATTATGTGGTTATTGGACACTTGACATGTGCCTAGTGCCACATTAATTTAAATTAATTTAAATATCTGTATATGCATAGTGACTACCATATTGGACAGTATACATCTAGTAGGTTCTCTAGATAAATAAAATGCAGTAGCTGCTTCTAGGCCCAGTGTGGTCTCAGCATCTTCAAAAACTAGCTTTCTGCTCTTCTTTCCCAGGTCACCCCTCCTTCTTTGTGCTTTTTTGAGCTTCACTGCTGAAGCAGCTTTGGTGCTGAGTCTCTTAGTAAGGGAACCATGTAACTCCCAGATGTCTCTGCTAGGCTCCTGGTCAGCTTACTTTGATCTGTAGTTACCTCCTTCTAGAGGTCTAAGTGCTTTTGGGTACTGGGAGATTCTAGCTTCTCATTGACTGATCTCTATTAGTCCTACTCCATTCCCCCAAAGCATGCTGTTAAGACTGGCTCTGCCACTAAGTAAAACTTTGCTTCTTCCTGTTGTTCTAGGCTGACATCTGGGCCTCATCCCCTTAGGGGCTGGGCAGCCTCCAAGAATAAAGGCGACATTCAAGGAGCCTCTCTAGCTCATGTCAGCTCTCTTCCATGGCCAAAAGAAGACTACTGTCTCTTCCTGTTTCAAAAGGCTTCAGACCCCTCTTATCCACTTACAACTTTCTAGAAACCAGAAACTCCATGTTTATTTTCTCAACACTCCCCACCTCCAGACACCTTTATCTTTTGTGACCACTTAGTCCCTTCTACCTGGCATATCCAAATCAAATGCCATATCTTCTATGAAAACTTCTGTGATAATTCTAGCCCTCATTTCCCTTCATGAGTTTGGATAGTACTTGAGTCGCTACTACTCATTTTAGCAATTGTGATCTATCTTTACTATTAGCCAGTCTTATCTGCTAGCTAGGTTGTATCACTTTAAGGAAAAGACCCTTTTCGTATTTCACATGGCTGTTGGCATGCTATCAAACATGCAGTAGGTATTCATTAAACACTTATTTGCAGTTTTTTTTTAATTTTTTTTTAACGTTTATTTATTTTTGAGACAGAGAGAGACAGAGCATGAATGGGGGAGGGTCAGAGAGAGGGAGACACAGAATCTGAAACAGGCTCCAGGCTCTGAGCTGTCAGCACAGAGCCCGACGCGGGGCTTGAACTCACAGACCGCGAGATCATGACCTGAGCCGAAGTCGGCTGCTTAACTGACTGAGCCATCCAGGCGCCCCTATTTGCAGTTTTAATAGATCTACTCAGTTACATGAGTATGGGCTTTATTTGTTTGGAAATCATGTTTCAGATGCTTTTCAGTTTTGCTCTCATATTGCTTTGGAAATATAATACCAAGAGCTCATGTTATGAGGTATGTTGATATAAACTTAAGGAATAACTTACAAAATGTCATGAAGATTCAGTACTGACTTTCAGTGAGGTCACATGTAGGCTAATTCCATCCTATAATCATAAGCAGTTTTGACAATCTGTTTTTCAGAGTTTGAGTGTGAAGTTGTTTGTAATTCAGTCACAGGTGATGGATTTTCAGGGGACCCTCTGCTCTTTCTCTTGTTAATTGCAGAGTACATATGGGAGCAAAAACTCAGACACATCCTGACCTTAGTATCCTGGACTTGTATCATTCTGGAAACTGACAATTATTTGCACTTCTTCTTCACCCTTCCGGCTTTTAACCTGTCTGCACTGGCCATTTACGCATGTGCCAATACCTAGGGCTATAGGATACAGATAGAACCTGAACAGGCGTCAGCTTGGTGGCTGTCACAACAGCAAATACAACCCAGAAAGAAGGAGTGGGAAACAGGAGGAGTCACTAGGGTCTGTGTTAACAATTAATTTGTAATAAGTAGCCATGTCTTTGTTTTATTTTCCATAAGAGCCATCAAGAATGAATCTAATTAATGAATTAACAATCCATTTCATTTACATGTATTAAGGTTGTGCAATGTAAAGATAACTATGTGAATTTAAAAAATGACACAAACATTTCCCAGACTTTAACTTATTTAAGACTATTAGTCTTTCATGAAAACAGTGCCTTGAAGAGCCTAGGACATTGGGAGCAACATCAATAGTCAGTTAATAATCAAAGCAAATTATTTTGATTGGTTTCTTTGGCTCTTGATGAGTGAATAGTTTTTATTACTACTACTTGCTTGTTGTATTATTGGAGGAGTTAATGCTGAATTGAAAGAGAATTAACCTCCACAAATAAGTGAGTGATATGAACTCCTAGCAGATTGTTCCAAAGGTCATTGATTCATCAAATGTGTGTTGAGCCACTGTTATGTACCAGACTCTGGCTAGCATTAGAGCACTAAATAAGGTGACGTCTTTGCTTTTATGATGCTTATATTTTTGTGAGATCCAGAGAACAAGTAAAGTCATTACATGTTTATAGGGGCAGGCCAGACCTTCACTGGAAGAAGAAGACAGGCAGAAGAAAATAAGGGTAAAGATGCAGATAGGCTGGTGAAGTTTAACACAAAATTATAATGATTTTGATGATTTGGTGTATCAAATGTGTGTGTTCCCATGTATTTTTGGAACTGAACTATGTTTTATTGATATGGTCATAGTACAATGTCTTTACAAATAATCATGCACAGGGAAAGCTTTGCTTAGTCCTTATTACATCAGAGAAGTGGAGAGTCTGCCACAAAGAACCTTCGTATCTCCCAATATCAAAAATCATTTTGCTGATTCCCCCAGACCCACAGATCTCTTAATCTATGAAAACAATCACAGTGGTGGAGGGCACTTCTTGCATCTTCTTAGTTAATCATGGATCACTACATGGACCATCACATGCAGTTGAACATGCTGGCCTGCACAAGAGCACCCCTCTGAAGGCACAATTTGGGACAGACCTGACATGAGTTTTGACACGGGGAAGGAGATGTCTTCATGCACTTCCTTTATAGGAGAGGGCTGCTTTTTGTAATACATAGCAAGGTGTGGACTTGATGGAAAAGGTCTCAGCTGAGCTTGGTTTCTTCTGGGCTTGCTGCAGTCCAGAGATTCTCTTGTTTCTTTCAGAAATGATCAAAACTATGAATAATTAGGCATTTTCTGACAACGAACTCAACAATCATGTCATACACGGTACAAGCTATATTGTATCTGTTTACTTATACACTGCTTTAGTCCACAAAAAGGTTTCATGTAGCTCCAAAGTCAAATAAAAGTGATTTTTTTGAGTTGCCTCTCCCATTTGTACAGATAATTTGTAGTTTGCTGTATTATTGATACACATTACTCTGGGTTTTTATTAGACAGCATAACATGAGATGCCTTTCATTCTCCTTAGGTTGGTTAAATCTCGACTTAAGAGGTTCTGCTCCTCAGAAGTTGGACTCCTGAAAAATACTGAACGAGAACAAGAATCAGAAGAAGAGATGTGATTTTGAGGGCCATCTAGTCTTCCTGGATGAACTTTTCTTTTTTGGAATATTTTTGTTCATGGTTTTGTTTTTTGATCTTTTGCTTGGAGAACAGGTAGCTGAGGATGATTCTTGGTGTATTGTTTGTATTTCCAATTTGCTTAAAGTATTTGAATTCAAATATTTTGTTTTTAGATTTGTAAGTACTTTGGATGATGAATGCATTTTGCACATACGTCATGGTATTTGGGGCCTGGAGTGACTGTTTCCAGATGATCTTAAGTCTGATGCCCATGCTAAGAAAAATGTGTTATTTACCTTATAGATATGCTCAAGGTTCCTGAGCTTGCTATCATTTGTAATTCATTAAACATGGAATTACACTTGTTTATCTTGTTGTTGCAATGAGAAATAAAGGAATGCAGGAATCTTGGTTCGGACACCTCAGGTCTTTGTTTTTTTTAATGCAACTACACCTCACCCTTGTATCACGAAGAAGGAGCTGTGTGACAAATTCTGGAACACCTGTGTTCTGCCCTGGGAAAAGTAAGCCAGAAGTCATCCTGAGTTGTGCAGTCTTTTAGGGAAGACAAGAAAAACGATCCCTAGGACACAGGGATGCAAAGCCATGGAGACTGGGAAAGGGGAGTTATGATGTCATCTATAGAGTAAAATGTCATTAAACAGCATAGCATAGCCACCATACTGTCCCTTCTACTGAAATAGTGGAGGGGTTAAAATAAGGAAAAGCATTTTATGGAATACCCAGGTAAACAGTCAGAGCTCTTACCTAGTCTTGGACTAAGCAGCCCTTAGTGGGGAGTCAAGAAATCTCATTTCTAATTCTGACCTTACGACTAACCTGCCTCTAGGGCTTTAGAAATCACCATGTCCTCTTTAAAGTAAGGGAATTGAACTGGATGAGTCATGGGGCACTTTCTAGCTATCACATTTTATGAATCTACAATCTCTGAGACAAAGTGAAACCAGAGACAGATGATTTAGTAAGTACAATGTTAGTTGGAAAGGCCAGTCTCTTCCGTGACAGAAAAGATAGAAAAGGTAAGGAGGCCTTCAGGGATCCTTGAGGACTGACTTGAATATGAAAGAAAGAGGCAGCCTCATGGGCAGCTGGAGGTGAAACATGGGCAATGAAATCCTGAAGCTCCATGGCATTCCAGAAAGCACTGACAAATCCAGACGCCTGCCCCATTTGCTATTTTCACAGTGACACTGGAGAGGGAGGTGAGTGGATTCTTTAGGCCAAAGAACTGGACACTTCCATTTTTTTATGTAAGGGTTGAAAACAACTGATGTGGGGGCTTGAGGGCTTATTTTGAATGATGCAATAAACCTGAGTGCATTTCTGGCATATGAAATGCCCACAGGCATGTGATGTCCTCACGTGATCATGGCATTCTGCATCACGCATATCCTCTATCTTTTCCAGTCCAGCAAGTTTCTGTAACTTTGGCAAGTTTGTTTCAAAAGAGCTGTCAGCTGCCATTCATGAAAATGATATTGCTGGTATTTAGGCCTGAGCAGGGACACTCAGAATACTTAGCCTAAACCAGATTAAAGCTGGAATATTGAAAACTGGCAAATGCGAATATTCTAGCAGCCTTTATGAGAGAGCACAAATGTCTGTTCCTTCAGTCTCTGGACAGAGTGCAAGTGAGATGCAACTCCATGAGTTCTCAAGAAGGGTGGTGGGGGAGGGGGAGGCGGTAGGGGTAGGGAACATTTGATTCAGCTCTAAACCCACGGTCTGGGGCTCTCTGCTTCCAGGGCCTGAAATGAACGATAATTATTTTTTAATGTTTATTTATTTTTGAGAGAGAGAGACAGAGTGCGAGTGGGGGAGGGGCAGAGAGCGAGGGAGACACAGAATCCAAAGCAGGCTCCAGGCTCCAAGCTGTCAGCACAGAGTCCAATGTAGGGTTCAAATTCATGAACCATGAGATCTCATGAGTCGGGCGCTGAACCGACTGAGCCACTCAGGTGCCCCTATAAATTTGAATGCCATTATTGTAACTTCATGGAAGCCTTCATCAAGGAAGGAGTGGGAGAAAGTGCCTTCCTTTATTTTTATTTGTATTGTATCTCAACTCTTCCAAAACCCTGGGGTCTCAATTCCTGAGCTTTTGTCAAACGTCTTTTGTGGGTATCCCAAGCTTCATTTGCCATGAGTAAAGTAAAGAAACTCCTTAAATAACTCAGCCCAATATCAACACTGTTGATGTGACACCAGCTCTTCAGTGATTTCTGTGACCTCCAATCTCCTTTGCTTGAGAAATGTTCAGTGCAGCCTCTGATTGCATTAACTTCCGGCTCATTGTTGAAATGGGAGATTGTGTCATGACTTTTGGTGTACTCCACATCATTTTATTACTACAGTGATCATCAGTTGAGGCTATATTGGTTGTATTTGGGATGTGGATTCATAAGGTGGTATAGGAGTCACTAGGGACTACAGGAGCAATGAAAATAAAAGCTGAGAAGTAAGGAATTCTCCCAAAATACAAGGACTTGATAGATTAAAAACCATGAAAGAAAACTTCGTACACGTGAAGAATCGATCCAGAAATTCTATATTCTGTCTAATGTGAATTCCAGCTAGAGAAGATTGAGAAAATAGAGAAGAAATAAAAGAATTTCTCCTATATAATGGCAATAAGGGGAGATTTTTGCTTTAAGCTTGAAAAGGTACGTTAAGAGATGTGCAGTGACTAGAATGATTAGGCTGCTGGACTAAGCCAGTAAAGATGGGAAAACTTAATCCTTTTAAATATTTTAAGTTCAACTTATGAATATTATTATTTCTATTTTTGAATCCTGCAAATTTAAACCCTCAATTTTAGGCAGACTTTGATGTTAGGACACCATTTTACACTTAGATAATTAGATTTCTCTTTAGACATCTTAAACTCTGTTTATGAATTAAATACCTTTGATTTTCTTCTTAAGAAGGGTGCTTCAATTAAGTGACAAATCTTCCCAAGTTGTTCAGTTATTCTTGAAAATCTAATGTATTAAACTTACAGATGTGGTGAAACTTAAGTGTTCTTAAATGCTCTGCTACAGTGTATAAACTTAGTGAGATTTCAACTTATAATCATAAGCCTAAATCTGTTACTCAATTAAACATTTATAAATTGGATTTGCAAGACTATTCAGCATAGACAAAATTATTTTTAAAATTAGAAATACCTAAATGCTAAACATGTATAATTTCTTAACACAAAAATATCATGAGTTTGATTCTCTTCAACATTACTTTTTACCTTGACAAGGTCCCAGTAGTTCATTTTTATTTTCGTTTACTTTGCCTGCAGAGACATGTCTAGTAAGAAGTTGCTATGGCCGAGGTCAGAGAAGTTGCTATCTGTTTTCTCCTCTAAGATTTTGATGGTTTCCTGTCACATTTAGGTCTTTCATCCATTTTGAATTTATTTTTGTGTGTGGTGTAAGAAAGTGGTCGAGTTTCATTTTTCTGCATGTTGCTGTCCAGTTTTCCCAGCACCATTTGCTAAAGAGACTTTCTTTTTTCCATTGGCTACTCTTTCCTGCTTTGTTGATGATTAGAAATCCTGCCATTTGTAACAATGTGGATGGAACTGGCGTGTATCATGCTAAGTGAAATGAGTCAGAGAAAGACAAATATCATATGATTTCACTCAATATGTGGAATTTAAGAAACAAAACAGATGAACATAAGGGAAGGGAAGGAAAAATAAGATAAAAACAGAGAAGGGGGAAAACCATGAGAGTCTCTTGAATACAGAGAACAAACTGAGGGTTGCTGGAGGGGAGGTGGGTGGGTGTATAGGCTAGATCGGTGATGGGCATTAAGGAGGACACTTGTTGGGATGAGCACTGGGTATTATATGTAAGTGATGAATCACTGGGTTCTACATCTGAAACCAATACTACACTGTATGTTAACTGACTTAAATTTAAATAAATAAATTAGAAAGAAAAAAAACCACATAACTTAATTCTGAGTCTTTCCATGATAAAATAGGCTTACTGTTAAGGAAGTGATTTGTTTACAACAGGCAATGCTAGGAAATACCTAGTCTGCTAATTGAGCTTTTGGACCCAGATACTGAATGGAACAGGATTCTTGACAGTGATCCTATAGGCGCATGCTGAATTCTGTTATTTATGGTCACTCTATCAGACCCTCCACACAGGCTGTCTCACATTCTTTTAAAGCACAGGGAAGGCACCATCCTGAGCTGGAGTCATACTTAAAATTATCTGTCTTTTCCGCCTACTTATGAAAATCTGCCACCCCCGCCCAGGCTGTCGTGTCACTTGATGGAATTTCATTATTCTTTAGCTCTTAAGATATTTAAATATATTTCCTTCTAAGTATAAAGATTTCTGAACTTGATGTTATCTTGCACTTTGTTTTTCATATATTTCCTATTGGATAAGACTACTCAATTTTTAAAGATATTAAGGTGATAGCCTAATGAATTCTAGGCCACTCTCTTATTTTTATTTATTTTTAATTTTTTTTTCTTTTTTGAGAGAGAGGGGGTGAAGGTCAGAGGGAGAGAGAGAGAGAGTGAGAGAGAGAGAGAGAGAGAGAGAGAATCTTAAGCAGACTCCACGCCCGATGAGGGACTTGATTCCCCCACTGTGAGATCATGACCTGAGCTGAAATCAAGAGTCAGATGCTTAACCAATTGAACCACCCAGGCACCCCTAGGTCACTATGTTTTGAAGGTAATTCAACTCACAGCTCTGAGATTAGATGCCAGTATATCTTAGCTTTTGCTGCTTTAAAGCAGAGACAACATTGTTCAGTGCATGTGTGCACCGTGGGAGGACTTACCATGACTGACACCAAATGTTAAAATGGAGACATGCACTTTTTACCTGGTTCCTCCCATGAACTTGGGCTGTTTTGCCATTTTCAAATGGCCTGAGGGAGGATTAAAGAGTTTAAGAAGCTGGGGGTGGAACCCCAAATAATCCCTACCTAATGATTTGTATCTGAAGCCAAAATACACACAGGTTCTAAAACATATAGACATAAGCAAGCCCAAGTAAACAAGGGGCCTAGCAATTTATTTTTAAAAATTTTCTTTCAACGTTTTTTATTTATTTTTGGGACAGAGAGAGACAGAGCATGAACGGGGGAGGGCACACAGAATCGGAAACAGGCTCCAGGATCCGATCCATCAGCCCAGAGCCTGACGCGGGGCTCAAACTCACGGACCGCGAGATCATGACCTGGCTGAAGTCAGACGCTTAACCGACTGCGCCACCCGGGCGCCCCGGGGCCTAGCAATTTAGAACAGAACAATGCTCTCCTCTGATCAGAACCTGGCCTAGGTTCCTTTGCCTCTCAGATCTAGCCTAAGTTAATTAAGCATCACATTCAAATAAAATAAAATCACTTCATTTGAGTATAATTCACTCTGCAGTTATGCTGTCATACTGTCTAACAAAACCCTTGTACCGCTCAGGCTGACTTGTTTTCTGTTACCCAAAACATGCTTATTTTAATTTCTATACTTGTGGTGTATTAACCACCCTACCTGCCCCGCCTCCTTGCAGCTTAACTTCTGGAGATTCTTTAGGCCAAGTTAAAAACCTTTCTTTTCATAGGGAAGAGCTATGAGCAGTAAAAGTCCTCAGTATGTGTGTATATGAGAATATTTCAGTGTTTTTCTTTTTTCTTTCTTTCTTTCTTTTTTTTTTGTTGAAATTAAAGGACATTATATGGTCACTTGAATCTGTACAAAGAAACAAAGGTAACTACATGGGTAAATGCAAAAAAAAAAGATATGTGGTTTGCAATTTTTTTTTCTGTCTATATCTTATCTTCTTAATAAGGTCTTCTGCAGAATAAATTTTTAATTTTCCCAAGAAAACCCCACAACTTTTCTACTGCTTCCTACCACTCTCTGCTTATGAATTCCTACAGCACCAAGTCCAGGCTTGCATTGGATCATTCTCCATCCAGTCCTGTAATTATCTTTACACGTAAATTCTTCCTTCTTACTATTTTATAATCCCTTAATGACAGCCATACTTCTTTTCTTTTTGTTTGTTTAAAAATATGAACATTGGGGCGCCTGGGTGGTGCAGTTGGTTAAGCGTCCGACTTCAGCCAGGTCACGATCTCGCGGTCTGTGAGTTCGAGCCCCGCGTCAGGCTCTGGGCTGATGGCTCAGAGCCTGGAGCCTGTTTCCGATTCTGTGTCTCCCTCTCTCTCTGCCCCTCCCCCGTTCATGCTCTGTCTCTCTCTGTCCCCAAAATAAATAAAAAACGTTGAAAAAAAATAATAAAAATATGAACATTTATTATTATAAAAACTAGTTTAATAAAAAAAGCATATTTAAAGATAATTTAATACGAATACATGTCAAAATAAATGCAAATTATGATTCTTTTGAGTGCAAAAAAAGTGGTTACCCAAAGAAGAAATAAAACCTCCTTAATAGTTGTAATAAAACCTACACCTGAAAAGTTAGAGGGTATTACATAGAAGTAATAAGTTCCTCTACTACTCCTCATACTTGTTTTTAAAGAATCAGGAGAATTTAAACAATATGAAAAAATAAGTCACGAACAAATATAAAAATATACCCATGCAAGATTTTTATTGAAGACATGATTATCATTGTATAAATGCCTAAATATCACACTATAAATAAAGTAAAATGTGGAAGAACTATGTTGTCTCAATTTTAGAAAAAGGGAATTTTTTGAAAACAAATGTCTGAAGTCAAGGTCCTAGGACTTCACTAACATCACACACTGGTGTCAACAAATTTTGATGAAATGAAAACCACTCTTTTTTTTTTTTTTTTTTTTTTTGGCAAAAATGCTCTCTGATAGGAAAAACACAAACACGGCTTTCTAAATCACGAAAGTTCTGAAACAGAATGGTAAGGTGACAAAACCAGTATGAAATTTAGGAAGGTCAAAGTAGTCTTTTGGGGGTTTCTTTTTTCCACAGCCATGCTTAGTCTAGGTGAATCTTCCACAGGCATGCTTTGTGTGGCCTCCAGTTGGTTATGTTCCTCTGAGGGCCCTGATAAAGATGACACAGTTTCTGTGAAACGGCTTTCCTCTGCCCCTTCAACTTGTAGTGATAAAGATGAGCCTTTTTCTTGTAGAGCCTCATGAATCTTGCGGTTCCATGAAGGTAGGCCTCACACATGTGTGCTAGGGCTAATCATGGGAATGGTCCACATGAGGTACTGAGCACAGGCTGCTTTTCCAGCCTTCTTGATTCCAGGAGACAAACTGTAGAGAAGGTTTTAATCTTTCAGTAGTTCTGCAAAAATCGGAAACCTGTACTTTCCTCTAACCATAAGGTAGAGACTATGTTTGTGGCCAGCCTGAATCAGCTGGTGATCTTTACTAAAGGAATCTGAAAACATCTGATCCAACTTTCAGGTAGGACTGTTAACATCTGCCACTATACATAGAGTGTTAGGCTTGACACAAGATCATGCACTTAAGGAAAAGAAACTGAATTCATGATGATTTCTTTGAGGTTCATATTAAGGAATGCTTCAAACCTTGCAGAGCTTGTTAGGTTCAGCAGCAAATTTGCCACAGTGTTGTTCATTGCATCAAAAGACTTTTGGTCCCATTTCTCAAAAGCCTCAGCACTTGAAGTAATTGGACTCTTTGGCTTTACAGTTGTACCCAACTTTGCAGAATTCACCATGAGAATTCACCAGTTTGCTAATGAGGTCAAATAAATATTGGACGTCAATGGGCAACACAGTCTGCATGCTTAGTAAGGCGAGGTTATGACATCATCCTCACCAGAAGGATAAACTGAAGTCATGGATCTGTATACTTCTGGGAATTCAGCCTCAAGCGCCTTTAGAAGAAATGTTCCAAGTCCAGATCATGTTCCACCTCCAATGGAATATATTCTAAAAAACACTGCAAATGATCACAGGGCCCAGCCAACTTTCTGAGTTTCTCTAAAATCTGAGTTTCTGAGTTCTCGATAAAGACTGCCAAAAACTTAACGACCCACAGCCCAGTTATTCCCTGAGTCAGAAATATGAGTGATGAGCTGCTTGCTCTCAAACACATCTCTCAATGGTTCCTGCAGAATTTCATTTGCTACCCCTTCCTCCATGTCAATCAAGAGAGCTTATGCTTTCAAAGAACAAAGTTTCCCCTTGGAAATAGTGCCACCATCACCAAGTTACTCTGGTACCCACATTTCTAAACAAGCTGCTTATTTCCTCATCATAATTCCTTTCTGTGGCTATGGCATGCTCCCTTAGTGCAGATCCCAGAAGCAGCAGAAAATCTGGCGTCCACACTGGCCTATAAGACCATTTACTGGGTCACCACCGGCTGGAACACTTGTAAACCTGCGCTGGCTTTTGTACTCCTGACCTGGCCCTGTCCACCAGCGGCAACCATGATTCTTTTGTCTTTCTCTCTCTCTTTTTTAATGTTTTTAATGTTTATTTATTTATTTTGAGAGAGACAGACAGACAGAGAGACAGAGAGAGCATGCATGGTGTAGGGGCAGAGAGAGAGAGAGAGAGACTCCACATTGTCAGCGCAGAGCCTGATACAGGGCTTGACCCCATGAACTGTGAGATCATGACATGAGCCAAAATCAAGATCAGACCCAGGCACCCCGTGCTTAATTTTATACTCTTTTATTATTCTCTAATCCCTGCCTGAGTATAGTGCAGGCTCCTGCAGGCCAATTTCTTATTATCTTTTGTAGCTCCTACAGTGCCCAGGACAGTGCTGGATGTGTAATAGGCACATAGTAAATCATGTTGAATTGAATCAGTGAAACTGAGTTTGTTTCTGCCCCCAGAAGAGGGGTGCTCTGAGCTTTGAGTGTCGCTACCATGTCACTGACCCCCTTTATCAGACGACTGGGCCTGGAGGCAGAGCTACAGGTAAGAAATCAAGTTTGCACCTTAGATGCAGATGGCTGGCTCTTAATTCTCTGCCTGTAGAGAACCTTCCTGGCATTATTCAAGGCAAAAACAAGTTTTTCTCTGCAGGTCATACCTAATGGTTTCCTGTCCTTTCTAGCAGTTTTATTAAGCAGGTAAACATAGGCAGGTAAATCAAGGTTAGTGATTGACATGGTCACACAGAAATTGTTTTTTGGTCATATTATTTGCTTTGTGTTTGGAAAAATATTGTTGAAGTGCATACCACTGTTTTTACTATGGACTTGGACAGTAATTATTCTTACCTTTGCAAAGGAAGGTAAAATTTACAAAGCTTTTACATACACACACGTTTTCTCATTTTAGTTTCAAAGAAATGCTGTGGGGAGGTTTATAGGGAGCGGGTATTTTTTTTTTTTTTTTAAAGGGCTTAGTAAGGCCAAGCATCTTGTCCAGTGTTATCCTGTCCAGTCCATGGAAAGCCAGGCCTTTAATCCAGAAGTTCAGCTCTTTCGTTGTGTCCAACACAGACACTCCATAGTGTTAATTCCAGGCCTTTCCTTCCTCCAGATCATGTTTTGAATCCAACATTTAACTGTCCTGTCCAACTTAGTGTTACCTTCAGGTTGAGTAAGAATTCTCTTTGGTTCCTTCAAGTTAGTATTTGTAAGTGATCCTGTTGATCTATGAAAAGACTAGAAAGAAATTTATTGAGTGTTCACAGTGTTATCTTGGGGTAGTGAGATTACAGATGGTTGTTACTGCTTTTTTAAGTTATAAACTTTTATCCATTTTAAAATATAACTACATTATGGGACGGCTAGGTGGTTCAGTCAGATAGGTGTCCGACTTTGGCTCGGGTCATGATCCCACGGCTCGCGAGCCTGAGCCCTGCGTCAGGCTCTGTGCTGACAGCTCAGAGCCTGAAGCCTGCTTCAGATTCTGTGTCTCCGTCTCTGCCCCTCCCCCACTGGCACGCATGCGTTTTTTCTCTCTGTCTCTGTCTCTGTCTCTGTCTCTCTCAAAATTAAACAAACACCAAAAAATTTTTAAAAATAAAAGCATAAAATATAACTACATTAATGGTAATATGGAAAAGATAAGTAAAAATTACTTCTTAGTCCCATCTCCCTAAAACAATTATTAGCATTTTGTGTACTTCCTTTTATCTCCTGCGTATTTTCACATAATTGTAATCCTACTTTACATTGAATTTTGTATCTTAAATTAAGATACATATTAACATATAATTAACATATTATAATTCTTTTCTCCATGTTACCAAGTAGTCTTCACAATTTTCACTTAAAATTTTTCTTTTTTTAAAAATGTTTATTTATTTTTTTAAACTTTATTTTTTATTTTTTAAAATTTACATCCAAATTAGTTAGCATATAGTACAACGGTGATTTCAGGAGTAGATTCCTTAGTGCCCCTTACCCATTTAGCCCATCCCCCCCTCCCACAAGCCTTCCCATAACTCTCAGTTTGTTCTCCATATTTATAAGTCTCTTCTGTTTTGTCCCCCTCTCTGTTTTTATATTCTTTTTGTTTCCCTTCCCTTATGTTCATCTGTTTTGTCTCTTAAAGTCTTCATATGAGTGAAGTCAAATGATTTTTGTCTTTCTCTTACTGACTGATTTCACTTAGCATAATATCCTCCAGTTCCATCCACGTAGTTGCAAATGGCAAGATTTCATTCTTTTTGATTGCCGAGTAATACTCCATTACATATATATACACACACATATATATATACATATATATATATGTATATATATATATATATATATATACCACATCTTCTTTATCCATTCATCCATCCATGGACATTTGGACATTTGGGCTCTTTCCATACTTTGGCTATTGTTGATAGTGCTGCTATAAACATGGGGGTGCATGTGTCCCTTTGAAACAGCACACCTGTATCCCTTGGATAGATGCCTAGTAGTGCAGTTGCTGGGTCGTAGAGTAGTTCTATTTTTAATTTTCTGAGGAAGCTCCATACTGTTTTCCAGAGTGGCTGCACCAGCATGCATTCCCATCTTTTGTCTCTATTGTAACTCCTAAGGAATCCTTCTCAGCCTGTAGCATTAGAAAGTGAGCTAAAGGAACAGATAAAGAGAGAAAAATCAAAGGAATATATTATTTAGAGAAAATAGGTCTCAAAACATTGTCTACATAGGTGAGGACTCTGAGACCAGAGAGTGATTTGTCCAAGATCATGCAATCAATTAGTGGCTGAGCCCATAATGGGATATAAGTCTCCTGACACCAAAACAGTGTCAGGAGCTCTTTCCATTTTAGAGGTAACACTACTGCATAGTGAATGGCTCAATTCCTTCTTAGATGGGCCTACCTTATTCTAAAGACCACCTGTCCCCTACTTCTGTTCACATATCTGGTCAGACATTTTCTAAGTCAGTTTGGACTGATGTTACAGAGCACCATAGACTGGGTGGTTTGAACAACAAACATTTATTTCTTACAATTCTGGAGGGTGGGAAGTCCAAGATCAAGGCACCAGCAGATCTGGTGTTTGGTGAAGGCCTTCCTGGTGGGCAGACTGTCTTGTATCTTCATGTGGTTCAGAGACAGATTATCTCCCTCCAGTGTCTTCTTTATAAGGGCATTAATCCCATCGTGATGGCCTCTCCCTGATTATCTAATTATCTTCTAGAAGGCCTCACTTCCAAACACAATCACACTGGGGATTAGATGGGATGAATGGTGAAATACTGAATATGCCGTAAAAGAAATAGCAGAAAAGACAATAGCAATGATGCTACCCTCTAGTGGCAGAGCATAGCAACACAACTCATAAGTCAAAGTACCAGGTTCACATCCTAAAAAAACGAGTCAGACCACAAACATTGTTAGTGGTAAAGTTTGGGTTATTTTTTTAAATCTTAGATTTTAATTTATTAGTGCTATAACTCACTGTTCTGGATTGAATTATGTTCTCCCCAAATTCATATGTTGAAGTCCTAACTTCCAACACCTCAGAATGTGAGCTTGTTTGGAAATAGGGTTGTTTTAGATATAGTTTAGTTAGGATGAGGTTATACTGGAGTATGGTGGGCCCAATCCAATGTGACTTGTGTCCTTAGGGAAAGTGGAAATTTGAACACAAAGATATACACACAGGGAGAATGCCTTGTGAACATGAAAGCATGGATTGGGGCAATGTGTCTGCAAGTTAAGGTATGTCAAGATGCCAGCAAATCACCAGAAGCTAAGAGAGATGGCTGGAACTGATTCTTCCCTAGCACTTTCCAAGGAAGCTTGGCCCTACTGGTAACTTGATCTTGGACTTCATATCTCCAGAACTGTGTGACAATAAATTTCTCTAGATTAAGTCACTCCGTTTGTGGTACTTTGTTACAGCAGCCATAGAAAACTAATACATCCAAACCTTAACATTGGTTTTAAGCTTTATGTTTTAGACTTCAAAATAAGGCATTTATTTGAATTGGAAAATGTATGCTGAACATAATATGGCAAATGCCAGGGATGAAAATACTATCTTTCTCAAGTTGTATTACCAGCCATAAAATGTGTTTACCTTATTGAGAAACCTGCTGACAATGTGGCTTGGTTAATACATTTATGCTGCTTTATGGCCTCATACAAGTGGCAAATTTCCTTAACTGGTCTGTCATTCATTCCAAGATTCTTCACGCAGGAATGTAGATTAAACACTTATGGAGTAAGTCATTTACCAACTAGTGACTTCTGCATTATCTTTGGTGTGCTTTAATTTCTTATATGCCTCTTCTCTAACTAGGTCACAACCTCCTTGAGTATCATACACTATTAAGTTTTCTGGGGATTATGGGTCTTATCTGGAAAATTCATGGTGCCTGATACAAGTGGACTCTATATTATGCAGGGTTTTCCAAAAACAAAATAAAAAATATAAAGTCCAAGGGGCACCTGGGTGGCTCAATGGGTTAAGCGTCTGACTTTGGCTCAGGTCATGATCTCACAGTTCATGGGTTCAAGCCTACATCGGGCTCTGTGCTCATAGCACAGAACCTGAGGCCTGCTTAGATTCTGTGTCTCCCTCTCTCTCTGCTCTTCCCCTGTTCATGCTCTTTCTCTGTCAAAAATAAATAAATGTTAAAAAATATATAGGCAAATTAATAATTATTAATTAATAATTAAAACAATTATACTAAACTGAGATATTTAGGATCCAAAATATTACCTTGACAGATAAAAATAGTGGGATTTTGGGGCACCTGGGTGGCTCAGTCAGTTGAGTGTTTGACTCTTGATTTTGGTTTAGGTCATGATCCAGGGTTATGGGATCGAGCCCTGCATGCTAAGTGTGGAGCCTGGTAAAGATTCTTTCTCTCTCTCTCTCTGTCCCTCTCCCTGTATCATGAGATCTCTCTAAAATAAATTTTAAAAAAATAGTAGGATTTTATGCGGGATATTGAAAATACCAACTCAGCTCAGTTAAGCTTATGATTTCATACTACTATTTTCAGAAGGACTAGTGTTCACATGGGACTAGTGTTTCTTGGTTGAAGCTCTTTTTTATTTACTGTAAATTTTGGGTCTGCATTTCACTTGAATGAGGCTTTTCAGAAGGAAAAAAAGAATATTACACTATTTCCTACATTATGCCTCTCAAACCTAACCATAAGTGACCATTTCTCTCCTCTTTCCATTTAACCTGTGGCTGACAGCTCATATTTGGGAGATATAAAAGGATAAATAAAAGAGGAGAAAGTGGGAAAGGAAAGATAAAGGAACAAGTTAGAAGAGATGGAGAGAAGAATTGAGACTGTCCAGAGCAGGATGCAGAGGTAAACTTTAAAAAAGAATTTGAGGGTTCATTTTCTTTCATCTTCTGGAGTACAGGAGTACTTCTGCTAGTGTTAGGTGAATTACTTTCAAAAAATGATGCTGGTTTTTCCTCTATGGAGTAACGAGCCCTCAAGACCCTCAAGATCTAGAACACCTGGCTCTGGAGAGCATAGGAGACACCTGAAGAACAAAGACATATAGAGCAGAAGGAAAGTGGGAAGGCGCAAAGAAAGGTCAGTGTCCTAGTAACTTCCTCTTGGCCCAGGAAAGCTTTCTTAGTACCTTTCTCCCTGCTCTCCATTGACTGCCAGAGAGAAACAGAGGTGGGCATGGTTATATGGATATGTAAACACATGAATTCAAGGGTTTCTCTGTTAGTAGTGGCTCAGAGTTTTCACTAATGAAAGGGTGGCAAATACCATTGGGAAGTTTTCCAGGGGAGAAATTCAGAGGCTTATCTCTTAGGAATAACAGGTGGGGAAGTTGAGATTGCCCTTTGTCATCAGTATCATGGGAGGTAAGGTAAGCAGTTTTCTGTGTACTTAACTCTCCACTGGGGTCACAGTCCAGATGGTTGGGAAATGAAAGATTTCAAACCTTCTTCATGCTTCAGGGTATTAACTCATTGAAAGTGTGGTTAAATAAATGAGTAAGATAAAATGAAGAATAGTGATTTCAAAGATGACAGAAATATTGTGAATTTGAACAGGCTTATATGAAAATCTGGCAGTCTTTAAAGCCATGAGATTTCCCATAAACATTACCAAAGGAATGTCCTATAACACAAAAGCCCATTTAATCTCTTGCCATTTGCTGGTTTACTGTGAACTTGATTCACTTTCTTTGGGAAAATTACTCTTGAACAGTGGTTACTAAACTTCAGTGGGCAATCAGGTTGGAGGACTAGTTAAAACAGATTGCTGGGCCCACCCTCAGAGTTTAAAATACAGTAATTTCCTATTTTATTTAATGGGTTATAATGTTATAATATTATTTATTTTGATGCTCAAATTATCCCTCATTTGGTATCAGGCAGCCACTTCATGCTGGATTCTGTGTCCATTTGATATGTACCCATCATTTCTTGAACACTTCTTTCCTTTCTGGCATAAAGTATTCTAGGCTCATCTTTGACTTTCCCTGCCCCAGTCTTGAAATTAGCCAATTTTCCAAGGAGCTATGTTCCTTTTAGTGGAAAATTGTTTTAAGAAATCAAGATCTGGGCTCTATATATGCTTATGATTGGTGTGTATGTGTGTGTGCATGCATGCGTGACAGAGGTGTTAGGACAAAGCTATTCTCACTTCCAGAGCAAGAGAAAATGGAGATAGACACTTCATTCTATTTTACCCAGTTCTCATGTGGAGTGAAGAACTTTGGCCGTCAGTGTAGGCATTCCTATCCCCTTGGTGTGTGTGTGTGTTTTTTTTAAGTTTATTTATTTAGAGAGAGAGAATGCACACAAGCAGGGGAGGGGCAGAGAGAGAGAGAGAGAGAGACAGAGAGAGAGAATCCCAAGCAGGCTCTGCATTGTCAGCACAGAGCCCAACACAGGGCTCGATCTCAAAAACGATGAGTCTGATGCTTAACTGACTGAGCCACCCAGGTGCCCCTCCCTTGCCATATTTTCAATTATTTCCAGAGTCCCAGAAAGGGAGATGGGGCTGTCATTCACACAGAGAGTACCCAGGGATAGGTAGGGAGCTCTCACTATAGTCTTGTGTTAAACTAGAGCCAACAGAATCTGGTATACCAAAGAAAAAGATTGCAGCCCTGCCACTGAACGCTTGGTGTTTGGCTGGCTGGGGCAAGCGCAGTAATGGCTGGCTAGCTTGCCTCCCTCCCCTGGCTGACTGGGAGGTCTTCATTCCAAAGAGCAGGCTGTTCACACATGTGCACTATGTTCCAGGAGCTGGTCACAACAGAAAGCACCAATATCCAAGGACTACTGCAGTCCTGTCCCAAAGGCTGGACGCCTGGGTGGCTCAGTCGGTTAAGCATCTGACTTCAGCTAGGTCACGATCTCGTGGTCTGTGAGTTCTAGCCCCGCGTTGGGCTCTGGGCTGATGGCTTGGAACCTGCTTCCGATTCAGTGTCTCTTTCTCTCTCTTTGCCCCTCCCCTGTTCATGCTCTGTCTCTCTCTGTCTCAAAAATAATAAACGTTAAAAAAAATTTTTTTTTTCAAACGCGGGAGCATCAGTCCTGAGCACTTACGGCTACACTTGAGTCACTCCTGCATCTATCCACCGATGGGAAAGGAAGGAAAAACAGCTCAAACCAGAAGCTTTCACTCTTTCTAAATGACAAATGCTGGCTTTTCCCCCTATTTTTAAAAATTTTAATTCCAGTAGAGTTAACATGCAGTGTTACATTAGTTACAGGTGTACAATATGTGTGCTTAAGATTAGGGGGGATGTCACTGTTTTCATGGCCTATGAGTGGCCAGAACTAGAGAATATATGGATGTAAATGTATGATATATATCATAAACATACCCACATATAAATTTGTGTATATATACAGAGTTTTGCATCTATTTATCTACCATTAACATATGTTTATTAAGTATATATTGAAATATATATATAATCATGAGTTTGTATTGATACATAAATCCATTTCTAATTCAATACCATGTTTCTCTTTTTTTAAAGACACATGGAAGTTATGTAGTTCAAATATTAGCAACAAGTAATATCACACCCCTTCCTTTGAAATACTTGACTTTGTTGCAGTCATCAGTTTTCCTCTTTTGGATAAGAAGTTCCTGACTGTATTCATGCATTTATCTAATAGCTGTTTCCCCTAAATGGTATTGCTCCCTTCAGAATTAGTACCCTGTACCCTGTAGCTTTTCTTTCTCCATGTTTCTGATGACCTGTTTTGAAATTCTTATGGACTTCGGTTTCTCCTTTTCCAAATTTGTAACTCCCTTCTCCTAGAGTAAGGAACTTGGCTCTCGTTGTTCTTATATGTTTACCTGTTCAGTTGCTCATCCTGTATATAACTAATCTCTGATCTTCAGCCCTACCCTACCCATGTGTGGACACTCTTCTCTTTTTGCTTGGGCTCTGACTTCTTATTCTAGGCTGCCACTCCATGTGGACACCCTCCTCGCTCAACTCTGGCCCTGAATTCCCACACCAACCAGCCCACACATGCTGCCCCTGTGATCCTTCTGGGTCTCTGAAGGAATGCCCTCCTCTCTCTGCTCTGGCTTTGATTTCTCACATTGGACTGTTTCTTGCCTAGAGGCCTTCCTCACCCGTTGGTTGTGACATTGCATGCCAGGCTGTTCCTCCTTATCGCAGGGATGCCTTATGCACTCTGTTTGGAATCTGACATCTCATGCTATCCTCTTTTTCACCCCTTGCCCAATAGGGCTCTGACATCTCTCTGGTCTACTGCTCCTCTCTACCCCCTCTATAGACACCTACCTTGTTCTTCCTCCACTAATGACGTTAGGATTGACATTTTCAGGAAGGAAAAGCCTCAATTAGGTTGTTTGTAATATGGAAAAATGAAGGTTCAGATGCTTATGTGGCTTGTCCAGGGCCACAGGGCAAATTAGAGCTAATGTCAGTACAAATTCAGGTATTCCTGAGTGTAAGCTGTGTGAGGTCAGGGACCTTGCCTCTCTTGTTCACTGTATCATCTTCAGCATCTAGCATGACATCTGCATTGAGTGGAACAAATGAATAAATGAATTATTCCCTGTTTAGTTCTTTTCCTTTTTCTGTTCCTTTTCGTTATCTTGATACATATAGGTGTGTGTATATAAAATTGATGTCTATATATTTGCCTATAACCAATAGAGATTCATGCCCTTATATAAATGTCAACATGTAAATTTCTGTGCCTAGGAATTACTTGCATTCCATAAATTTCTAGACTTTCTAACTGGATAGTTGGCATATAAGTGAAAATATAAAAGTACTAAGAAGCTACGGCCATTTTAACTTCCCAGGATTCCAGCACTTCCATTGAGTGTGGGAAAGAAATATATGAGCATCACCAAAGTCAGTTTTTCAGTCACCAGACTACAGCTCCTTCAAAATATTTGGAACACTACAAGAAAAAAATACCATCATCATATGACAAATACGGGTCCCCATGATCAGTCCCTTTAGTCATCTAAGACCTTCCTGTAGATGATCATGCAGGGAAGTGTTTCCAAAGCACATTCTGAAGATCGGTATCTCTTGAGAAATTCTTCTTGAGAAGAGGTTTCTGTGGTCAACACTGGGAACTTGACAATTCACAATGTATGTGAGCATATTAAAGACTTTAGGAAATTCTAGAGTTCAAGAAACCTATTACCTTTATGTAACCTCCTGTCACTCAAATTTCCTTAACCAGAGATCTCCTCTTTAGGGTTAATACCTGCCCAAGTCTCATTTCCTCATTCATACAGTTGGCAAAAATTATCTGTTACATGGGGTTATTGTACAGAATAAATGAGTTAAAGATACACAAAGTACACAGCATAGTGCTTGGTATATTCTAGGCATTTGGTAAGTGCTAATTCCTTTTCTTAGACTTATTTATTTAAAATGATTTCTTTTATTATTGAAAGAATAATAGAGGGGCGCCTGGGTGGCTCAGTCAGCTGAGTGTCCGACTTTGGCTTGGGTCATGATCTCATGGTTTGTGGGTTTGAGCCCTGCATTGGGCTCTGCACTGGCAGCTCATAGCCTGGAGCCTGCTTTGGATTCTGTGTCTCCCTCTCTCTATGCCCCTCCCCTGCTTGCACTCTTTCTCACTCTCTCTCTCTCTCTCAAAAATAAACATTAAAAAATAAAAATAAAAAAGAGAAAGAATAATAGATATGTTCATATTATTATAATTGAGAAAATATTAAATGCATAAGGTAAAAACCTCAAATCATAAAAGGGGTACAAAATGAAAAATGAGTTTCTTAGATCTTTCAGATTCCCAAGAAGAATTTTTTATGTACGCTTCTAGACATTTGGTGTGCATAAATATGAAGACATCTCAGAAGCATATTTTTAAAAATTTACTCACAGCAATAACAAGGGATTCACATTTGTTTTGTGCCACTGCAGCATTACCTGTAGTTCTTGCATTTTGGGTACATTGATGTGTTTTTCTGAAGTCCTTGGGTGGGGTAAAGGTTAGAGCCTATGTTCATATCCCATGAAGCTGTATTTTGATAAAATGTTACAGAAAATAGGGGAAATATATAATGTTTTGGGGGTCAAAAAGTCAGCTTAAATGTGTCCTCTTTTGTAAAATCTTTTGTAATCCACCAAGAACAGGACTCTGGTTGAGGTGAGTATTCATTCATTCATTCATTCATTCAGTTAATGATGGGGAAGGGATAGGGAAAAGAACATGGGCATGAGATGGTCAGAGCTGCTGCAGCAAAGATACCTGCTAACATTGACCCAGATGGTGAATTAGTTTGCTTAGGGCTGCTGGAAGCCAGAAGTCCAAAATCAAGGTGTCAGCAGTGTTGGGTCTTTCTGAAGGCTGGGAGGGAAGGATGTGTCCCAGGCCTCTTTCCTTGGCTTATGGACAGCCATCTTCTCCTAAACTCTTGCCTTTATGCATATCTCTGTGCAAATTTCCTCTTCTTATAAGGACACCAGTTATGTTGAATTAGAGCCTGCTCTAATGACCTCATTTTAACTTGCTTACCTCTGTAATGACTCTATCTCCAAATAAGGTCACATTCTGAGGTACTAGGGGTTAGGACTTCCACATATGACTTTGTTTAAGTTTATTTATTTATTTTGAGAGAGAGGCAGAGCGAGCAAGGGAGAGAGAGAACCCAAACAGTCTCCATGCTCAGAGCCCAACGTGGGGTTTGAACTCACGAACCATGAGATCATGACCTGAGCCAAAATCAAGAGTCACATACTTAACCGACTGAGCCACCGAGGTGCTCCAACACGTGAATTTTTAGGGCAACATAATTCGGCTGATAACAAGTAGGTTGTAATACCGGAATTTAGTGCTCTTCGAAATTCATCCTGTGCTAGTAAAGCCCACTGACCAACTGCAGCTATCAAAATGTGGGCTCCTTTAAAAAATGCAAATATTGGAATCATGTGTGTGTCATTGCTTAAACCACTTGTTGACAAGAGAATCTGTGTGGCCTGAAGCTCCTGTTAGTCTTCCTTTGCTAGATCCTTCTAAAATGAAAGTGCAGGAAGATGACTTGGTTTTCTTTTTTCTGGCTCCCTTCCCCACCTTCTTGCTTGTATGGACATTTACACTTTGACCCTGTTAACTATTCCCTCCCTTTCTTCTTTATTATCCTGAGTTATCTTCTGTTCCCATAATTCCAATCACTTTTTTCTTGTTCTCATTCAGTGAAGGATGAGGAAGTTGCAATCAGAGCATGTACCTTTTATTAGGTGATTCAAACTGCCTCCTGCCTGATTAACCTCAAGAGTCCCAAAACATGAGGACTTCTGCCTGATAGATCACATAAAGGAGGAATTAAAAAAAATTTTTAGAATAGTTTCTGATTCAGCTTCTTGGCTCAAGAAGAAAGAAGCTAGCTGTTTTTCACCTAGGAGTGGTCTGACTTCTCCATGGCTTCCTGTCATGTTTGTGACCTCAGGGTGCTGGTGGCCACTGTGTGTGGACTGCTGACGGCCATCATTTTGGGACTGGGCATCTGGAGGATTGTGATTAGCGTTGAGACAGGTAATATCTTTTATGTTTAACTATGTTATGTTTATCTTTAACTGCTATGTTGAACTCAAATCAAGAGAAGTTGTTGAGCCTCTGTCTCTGCTACCTGACACACCAGTACTGCGAATAGCCATGTCTGGGCTAGGGTTGCCTGCCAAGGTGTCGTGTATGACATACAACAGGCAAGGGTCAATTGATGGCTAGCATATGGTTGTACATGCATGAATATGGATATGTGTGTGTGGGCAGGGTGAGGAATTACAAAGTTGAATTAGCCTCTTCTTGCTCTTTTAACACTTGACTGGAAAACAGAATAATCAAATCATTAATAACACATGTTTGGGTTTGTTTAGCTAAATTCGAGAAAGAGAAATAATTATGGACACACACACACACACACACACACACACACACAGATATACAGACATACACACATAATCAAATATGCCCAGAATGGAATTTCATTTTCGGAATGTTCTCACTAGGATGGTAAATAAACTCTTAGGGTTTGTGCATAAAGTTCTCACTCTCTAAGTGTAAAAAACTACTTAAAAAATTAAGATTACTTAGAAAATGATTTTTTCAGGGGTGCCTAGGTGACTCAGCCAGTTAAGATTCTTGATTTTGGCTCAGGTCACGATCTCACACTGTGGTCTGTGAGTTAGAGCCCCATGTAGAGCTCTGTGCTGACAATATGGAGCCTGCTTAGGATTCTCTCTCCCTTTCTCCCTGTCTCTTCCATGCTCATGTTCTCTCTCTCTCTCAAAAATAAGTGCATAAACATTAAAAAAAAGGAAAATGATTTTTCTGGTTACTCAACAAGTATCTGTTAGTAACTTTCTGTGTGCTAGAAATGACACTGGAAGGTGGGAGGGGGAGCCATGGGTGTAAAACAATGGTGCTAGAGGAAAACCCCCAGTAACTCACACTGAAGACTTTCTATAATCCCAGTGCCTGTTTGCTTGGGCTGCAGAGGTTCTCCATGAAGGGATTCAAAGCTGGATGTGCCAAACGCTCCTTTTGTAATAAACAGAGAAAGATTCTAATAAAACTGAGTAAATAATGGTAAATAATATTTGTCTAGGGAGCAGAAGGAGGGGTGATCTGCCGTCTGAGAAGGTACCTGAGGAGGATGGAAGGTTGGGGGAGCCAGGAGAAGCACAATGCATGGCTGCAAAGATCCCATGCTGGAGAGAAAAGGAGTCAAATATATTCACTGTTGATGGAGTGACAGCTGAGATCTCATGGTCCTTCCTTCCCTGCCCCACAGAACATTATTTAGAAAATGTACTAACAGGATTTGTAGAATTAGCGTGAGAAAATTTTCCAGAACAAAACCAATAACATTTAAACTTGAGAAAAATGTGTTTCCATTTGTTTTATTTATTTTTGTTTAAAGTTAAAAAATTATGAACTATAGATTTTTACCTCATTAAGGCTGCTAAATTTATAAGACCTTATTTATTTATTTATTTATTTATTTATTTTAATATATGAAATTTATTGTCAAATTGGTTTCCATACAACACCCAGTGCTCATCCCAAAAGGTGCCCTCCTCAATACGCATCACCCATCCTCCCCTCCCTCCCACCCCCCATCAACCCTCAGTTTGTTCTCAGTTTTTAACAGTCTCTTATGCTTTGGCTCTCTCCCACTCTAACCTCTTTTTTTTTTTTTTCTTCCCCTCCCCCATGGGTTTCTGTTAAGTTTCTCAGGATCCACATAAGAGTGAAACCATATGGTATCTGTCTTTCTCGGTATGGCTTATTTCACTTAGCATCACACTCTCCAGTTCCATCCACGTTGCTACAAAAGGCCATATTTCATTCTTTCTCATTGCCACGTAGTATTCCATTGTGTATATAAACCACACTTTCTTTATCCATTCATCAGTTGATGGATATTTAGGCTCTTTCCATAATTTGGCTATTGTTGAGAGTGCTGCTATAAACATTGGGGTACAAGTGCCCCTATGCATCAGTACTCCTGTATCCCTTGGATAAATTCCTAGCAGTGCTATTGCTGGGCCATAGGGTAGGTCTATTTTTAATTTTCTGAGCAACCTCCACACTGCTTTCCAGAGCGGCTGCACCAATTTGCATTCCCACCAACAGTGCAAGAGGGTTCCCGTTTCTCCACATCCTCTCCAGCATCTATAGTCTCCTGATTTCTTCATTTTGGCCACTCTGACTGGCGTGAGGTGATATCTGAGTGTGGTTTTGATTTGTATTTCCCTGATAAGGAGAGACATTGAACATCTTTTCATGTGCCTGTTGGCCATCCGGATGTCTTCTTTAGAGAAGTGTCTATTCATGTTTTCTGCCCATTTCTCCACTGGGTTATTTGTTTTTCGGGTGTGGAGTTTGGTGAGCTCTTTATAGATTTTGGATACTAGCCCTTTGTCCGATATGTCATTTGCAAATATCTTTTCCCATTCGGTTGGTTGCCTTTTAGTTTTGTTGGTTGTTTCCTTTGCTGTGCAGAAGCTTTTTATCTTCATAAGGTCCCAGTAATTCACTTTTGCTTTTAATTCCCTTGTCTTTGGGGATGTGTCGAGTAAGAGATTGCTACGGCTGAGGTCAGAGAGGTCTTTTCCTGCTTTCTCCTCTAAGGTTTTGATGGTTTCCTGTCTCACATTCAGGTCGTTTATCCATTTTGAGTTTATTTTTGTGAATGGTGTGAGAAAGTGGTCTAGTTTCAACCTTCTGCATGTTGCTGTCCAGTTCTCCCAGCACCACTTGTTAAAGAGACTGTCTTTTTTCCATTGGATGTTCTTTCCTGCTTTGTCAAAGATGAGTTGGCCATACGTTTGTGGGTCTAGTTCTGGGGTTTCTATTCTATTCCATTGGTCTCTGTGTCTGTTTTTGTGCCAATACCATGCTGTCTTGATGATGACAGCTTTGTAGTAGAGGCTAACGTCTGGGATTGTGATGCCTCCTGCTTTGGTCTTCTTCTTCAAAATTACTTTGGCTATTCGGGGCCTTTTGTGGTTCCATATGAATTTTAGGATTGCTTGTTCTAGTTTCGAGAAGAATGCTGGTGCAATTTTGATTGGGATTGCATTGAATGTGTAGATAGCTTTGGGTAGTATTGACATTTTGACAATATTTATTCTTCCAATCCATGAGCAGGGAATGTCTTTCCATTTCTTTATATCTTCTTCAATTACCTGCATAAGCTTTCTATAGTTTTCAGCATACAGATCTTTTACATCTTTGGTTAGATTTATTCCTAGGTATTTTATGCTTCTTGGTGCAATTGTGAATGGGATCGGTTTCTTTATTTGTCTTTCTGTTGCTTCATTGTTAGTGTATAAGAATGCAACTGATTTCTGTACATTGATTTTGTATCCTGCAACTTTGCTGAATTCATGTATCAGTTCTAGCAGACTTTTGGTAGAGTCTATCGGATTTTCCATGTATAATATCATGTCATCTGCAAAAAGCGAAAGCTTGACTTCATCTTTGCCAATTTTGATGCCTTTGATTTCCTTTTGTTGTCTGATTGCTGATGCTAGAACTTCCAGCACTATGTTAAACAACAGTGGTGAGAGTGGGCATCCCTGTCGTGTTCCTGATCTTAGGGAAAAAGCTCTCAGTTTTTCCCCATTGAGGATGATGTTAGCTATGGGCTTTTCATAAATGGCTTTTATGATCTTTAAGTATGTTCCTTCTATCCCGACTTTCTTGAGCGTTTTTATTAAGAAAGGGTGCTGGATTTTGTCAAAGGCCTTTTCTGCATCGATTGACAGGATCATATGGTTCTTCTCTTTTTTTTTTGTTAATGTGATGTATCACGTTGATTGATTTATGAATGTTGAACCAGCCCTGCATCCCAGGAATGAATCCCACTTGATCATGGTGAATAATTCTTTTTATATGCCGTTGAATTCGATTTGCTAGTATATTATTGAGAATTTTTGCATCCATATTCATCAGAGATATTGGCCTGTAGTTCTCTTTTTTTACTGGGTCTCTGTCTGGTTTAGGAATCAAAGTAATACTGGCTTCATAGAATGAGTCTGGAAGTTTTCCTTCCCTTTCTATTTCTTGGAATAGCTTGAGAAGGATAGGTATTATCTCTGCTTTAAACGTCTGGTAGAACTCCCCTGGGAAGCCATCTGGTCCTGGACCCTTATTGGTTGGGAGATTTTTGATAACCAATTCAATTTCTTCGCTGGTTATGGGTCTGTTCAAGCTTTCTATTTCCTCCTGATTGAGTTTTGGAAGCGTGTGGGTGTTTAGGAATTTGTCCATTTCTTCCAGGTTGTCCAATTTGTTGGCATATAATTTTTCATAGTATTCCCTGATAATTGTTTGTATCTCTGAGGGATTGGTTGTAATAATTCCATTTTCATTCATGATTTTATCTATTTGGGTCATCTCCCTTTTCTTTTTGAGAAGCCTGGCTAGAGGTTTGTCAATTTTGTTTATTTTTTCAAAAAACCAACTCTTGGTTTCGTTAATCTGCTCTACAGTTTTTTTAGATTCTATATTGTTTATTTCTGCTCTGATCTTTATGATTTCTCTTCTTCTGCTGGGTTTAGGCTGCCTTTGCTGTTCTGCTTCTATTTCCTTTAGGTGTGCTGTTAGATTTTGTATTTGGGATTTTTCTTGTTTCTTGAGATAGGCCTGGATTGCAATGTATTTTCCTCTCAGGACTGCCTTCGCTGCGTCCCAAAGCGTTTGGATTGTTGTATTTTCATTTTCGTTTGTTTCCATATATTTTTTAATTTCTTCTCTAATTGCCTGGTTGACCCACTCATTCGTTAGTAGGGTGTTCTTTAACCTCCATGCTTTTGGAGGTTTTCCAGACTTTTTCCTGTGGTTGATTTCAAGCTTCATAGCATTGTGGTCTGAAAGTATGCATGGTATGATTTCAATTCTTGTATACTTATGAAGGGCTGTTTTGTGACTGAGTATATGATCTATCTTGGAGAATGATCCATGTGTACTTGAGAAGAAAGTATATTCTGTTGCTTTGGGATGCAGAGTTCTAAATATATCTGTCAAGTCCATCTGATCCAATGTATCATTCAGGGCCCTTGTTTCTTTATTGACTGTGTGTCTGGATGATCTATCCATTTCTGTAAGTGGGGTGTTAAAGTCCCCTGCAATGACCACATTCTTATCAATAAGGTTGCTTATGTTTATGAGTAATTGTTTTATATATTTGGGGGCTCCGGTATTTGGCGCATAGACATTTACAATTGTTAGCTCTTCCTGATGGATAGACCCTGTAATTATTATATAATGCCCTTGTTCATCTCTTGTTACAGCCTTTAATTTAAAGTCTAGTTTGTCTGATAGAAGTATGGCTACTCCAGCTTTCTTTTGGCTTCCAGTAGCATGATAAATAGTTCTCCATCCCCTCACTCTCAATCTAAAGGTGTCCTCAGATCTAAAATGAGTCTCTTGTAGACAGCAAATAGATGGGTCTTGTTTTTTTATCCATTCTGATACCCTATGTCTTTTGGTTGGAGCATTTAATCCATTTACATTCAGTGTTGTTATAGAAAGATACGGGTTTAGAGTCATTGTGATGTCTGTATGTTTTATGCTTGTAGTGATGTCTCTGGTACTTTGTCTCACAGGATCCCCCTTAGGATCTCTTGTAGGGCTGGTTTAGTGGTGACAAATTCCTTCAGTTTTTGTTTGTTTGGGAAGACCTATATCTCTCCTTCTATTCTAAATGACAGACTTGCTGGATAAAGGATTCTCGGCTGCATATTTTTTCTGTTTAGCACACCGACGATATCGTGCCAATCCCTTCTGGCCTGCCAAGTTTCAAAAGAGAGATCAGTCACGAGTCTTATAGGTCTCCCTTTATATGTGAGGGCACATTTATCCCTTGCTGCTTTCAGAATTTTCTCTTTATCCTTGTATTTTGCCAGTTTCACTATGATATGTCGTGCAGAAGATCGATTCAAGTTACGTCTGAAGGGAGTTCTCTGTGCCTCTTGGATTTCAATGCCTTTTTCCTTCCCCAGTTCAGGGAAGTTCTCAGCTATAATTTCTTCAAGTACCCCTTCAGCACCTTTCCCTCTCTCTTCCTCCTCTGGGATACCAATTATGCGTATATTATTTCTTTTTAGTGTATCACTTAGTTCTCTAATTTTCCCCTCATACTCCTGGATTTTTTTTATCTCTCTTTCTCTCAGCTTCCTCTTTTTCCATAACTTTATCTTCTAGTTCACCTATTCTCTCCTCTGCCTCTTCAATCCGAGCTGTCGTCGTTTCCATTTTGTTTTGCATTTCGTTTAAAGCGCTTTTCAGCTCCTCGTGACTGTTCCTTAGTCCCTTGATCTCTGTAGCAAGAGATTCTCTGCTGTCCTGTATACTGTTTTCAAGCCCAGCGATTAATTTTATGACTATTATTCTAAATTCACTTTCTGTTATATTATTTAAATCCTTTTTGATCAGTTCATTAGCTGTTGTTATTTCCTGGAGATTCTTCTGAGGGGAATTCTTCCGTTTGGTCATTTTGGATAGTCCCTGGAGTGGTGAGGACCTGCAGGGCACTTCCCCCGTGCTGTGGTGTATAACTGGAGTTGGTGGGCAGGGCCGCAGTCCGACCTGATGTCTGCCCCCAGCCCACCGCTGGGGCCACAGTCAGACTGGTGTGTGCCTTCTCTTCCCCTCTCCTAGGGGCGTGATTCACTGTGGGGTGGCGTGGCCCGTCTCGGCTACTTGCACACTGCCAGGCTTGTGGTGCTGGGGATCTGGCGTATTAGCTGGGGTGGGTAGGCAAGGTGCACGGGGGCAGGAGGGGCAGGCTTAGCTGGCTTCTGCTTAAGTGATCCACTTCAGGAGGGGCCCTGTGGCAGCAGGAGGGAGTCAGATCCGCTGCCAGAGGTTTGGCTCCGCAGAAGCACAGAGTTGGGTGTTTGCGCGGAGCGAGCAAGTTCCCTGGCAGGAACTGGTTCACTTTGGGATTTTGGCTGGGGGATGGGCGGGGGAGATGGCGCTGGCAAGCACCTTTGTTCCCCGCCAAACTGAGCTCTGTCGTCCGGGGGCTCAGCAGCTCTTCCTTCCTTTGTCCTCCAGCCTTCCCGCTTTCTGAGCAGAGCTGTTAACTTATGACCTCCCAGACGCTAAGTCGCGCTTGCTGTTGGAACACAGTCCGTCAGGCCCCTCCGCTTTTGCCAGCCAGACTCAGGGGCTCTGCTTGGCCGGCGAGCCGCCCCTCCGCCCCGGCTCCCTCCCGCCAGTCCGTGGAGCGCGCACCGCCTCGCCGCCCTTCCTCCCCTCTTCCGTGGGCCTCTCGTCTGCGCTTGGCTCCGGAGACTCCGTTCTGCTAATCCTCTGGCGGTTTTCTGGGTTAGTTAGGCAGGTGTAGGTGGAATCTAAGTGATCAGCAGGACGCGCGGTGAGCCCAGTGTCCTCCTATGCCGCCATCTTCCCTCTCCAAGACTTTATTTAAAGAGTATACTTTTAAGAAATCTTTTTTCCTCCCTCCTTCCCTTCTTTCCTTCTTTCCTTTATAGGACATCTACTTTTAAAGGGAAATTTGTGGTGACTTATAATGGAGACAGGTATAATAGAACCATTAAAACAAGGACCAAAGTATAAAACACTATAAGGAAGAAAACAGCAGAAGTTGCTAAAAACAAATACAAAACATATCTCTGAGACATATCCCTGAACTTTCTGAGGGACAAGACCCCAAACAAAGCATAATAAGCAACAAAAAAACCTTGTTTAACAGTAAAAGCATACCAGCTCCTCAAAGAACACAAATGTGTCCTTGCTTTGAATTTTTCTTAAAAAATGTTTTATTTGATTGTAGTTGACACACAATATTACCTTAGTTTCAGGTGTACAACATACTTATCTCTTTTAACCCTAACCACTACCTTTGAAGCAGTTATTATTATATCCATGTTACATATGGGGAAACCCAGGCTCCAAGAATCTCTTCAAACTTATGTAGTTAGAAAGTGTTGGGTCTGGATTTGAATCTAGATTATTTTGACTTTAGTATCGACGCTCTTCACTCCTGCACTATTCTGCCTTCCTAGAGGGAAGACAATGGTAACCCAATCAATTAATTCACCTTCAGGTTTAATTATGCCTATGCCTAAAAACCCAAATTCAGAAAAAATATGCAGTAACTAGTAGAATGTTTTCTAGGCAAAGTTACGCACTTTGGTAAGTATGCTTTTTGTCTTCAAGTCAATGAGGTCTCCATTATTAATGGTGCTTATAGAGCATAGATTAGTATGCTTCACCTTTAAGCTTTTCTGAGTCTTCAAATGGTGTTTATAGATTTTTGGCTGTGGAGTAACTGCCATAGCTTTGCCACATTCTTCCAGGTTTTGCCAAAGCACCTCCTTCAGCTTGCAAAGTTCTAGGATTGTCCGCTGTTGATCTTCTAGTCTAGAACAGCAGAAGAAAGTACAGATTCAGACTGCATTGCCTGGAACATTGCCAATTTTCTAACAACATTCATCCTGGTGACTGCCTTTAATGTAAAGAATTCTCACATTCACATAAGCCCCAACATCTAATGGCCATCAAACAAGCTTATCTCTGTCTAATTGCTAAGTGTAACGAGTCATTAAAAAAACCCCAAATTATTGGTTTAAATATCAAACAAATACCTCTAGAATGCCAATGATCTGTGTAGTGTAGGAAAACTGTTAATTCTGCTCCTATTACTTAATAAGTCCTCTTGTAAAAGGTCATGGTAAAGCTCCAGTCCAGATGAAGTTGACAGCATTTCATGGGAGTAGCAATTCTTTCAGAATTGCCAGAATAGTCTTTGGCATTTTTATGTGCTGCTGCTGAAAACATTAAATAATAATGACCTTTTTTTTCCTCAAAGCATCACAGTAAGATATATTGTCAAGTATAACACTTTTTCCATCTAGGCTTTCAGAAATAAGATATCCTAGGCTTTTGAAGTTCTGTTTGGTAAAGAGATTTTTCAAAACTTTTGGTGACTCTTGGGAGGAGCTCAAGACTTGAAGTTCTTCTATGATGATATCTGTTTGCTGGAACACGTCACCCAGAGTTTCACACAGCCACCTCCCTTATGATTTAGGTCTTAGTTTCAATATCACCACCTCAAAGAGACCTTTTCTATCCACTCAGTCCAAGGTTATCATTCTATTTGCTCTCTTTCACATGTATTTTGTTCATGGCTTTTATCACCTGGTAATTTCTTATTTGTTTGCTGTCTATCTCCCCATTCCTAGAATGAAAGCTCTAAGAAACCAGGGACCTGACTTATCAATCTACATTCTCTGCCCCTATATGGGTACCTGGAATATAGTTGCTAGTACATAGCTTATGAGTAAATGAAAGAATCATGTGAAAACCAGAAACTGGACTGAAAGTTGTCAAATAGCTGTATTCAAGAAGTAAATAAATAAATATTAAAATGAATGTTATTATGGTTTTGTTTACATCAGTTAAGACAGACACCATTTTAGTTTTCTTCCTCTGCCCCAGGCCATGCAACACTCTGACCATTTCTAGAACTTCCGCTTCATTAGGATCTCTCCTGTTGTGTATGATCTCTTCTGTTTAGCTGTATGATCAACAAAAGGATGCTTTTATGTTGGAGCAAATTGAAGTTTTGCCTGACCTGTAGCCTTTTCACATTAGGCCTTCTTTGTAGAATATCAAGTAATATGTGCCTCATCTGATGTGTTTTCAGAATGGACAACGTAAGGCATTCTATCTCTTTTGGACTTTTGCTCCCAATAGCAAGAACCTTGTGATACAAGAAACAGTGCAGCTTTTTGGTCCAATCACACTTGATGAAAGTAAAATGAAACATAATTAAGGCTTATTATACATCTTTCCCTTGACATTTTTCAACTTGAGCAAGGCCTGATGTAAACATAGACAGATGTCCATAATCATAATAGCAGGAGATTTTTTTCTTAACTCTTAGGGAGAATATCTTAACCTTATGACATATTACCATTGATGATTATGCCCTATTGAACCATATCCTATGACTCTTCTAGATTATAAAACTTCCTCCTTTCTGCAAGCATGAGTGCCTTTCCCACTCTTTCCAGATACCCTGACCTTCATTTCCTATCATGGGCTCACTTAGAGCTCAGGCCAAGAAAAGACTTTAGTAGGTTGCAATATTTCCAAACCCCAAGGTCAAACTTCATAGCATTGAAATTCTTGCACAGTAGGAAATACGAGTTGTGGGGAAAGGTCAAGGAGAGTTTATTGATTCTTAGAAAATAATTTGTACACAGATGCTTGACTTTCATTTTACTCAATTACAGTACTTACTCAAGAGGCAAACTTGTTAATAAATCAAACTCATGGGACTGTTCCTGGAGGACAGATTGTATTTTGGGGTTCGACAAAAGGTCTAGTAAGTGGAGAGCTGTAGTGTTATTTAGTCTTAATCCTGCTGTTGTAAACCTCTCTTCTGCTGTTTTGCCAGTCTCCCTTCTTGCTTCCTCATATAACCATTCTCTAAATTAAGAAAACAATTGCTGTGAAAAGGAAGGGATTTTTTTTTTTGGAGGAATAAATTTTGTTATGTAATTGGCTGAAGAGCATGAATTATTTTAACATCAGTATTAGTGATGTTTAAATTGCTGATCCCATTCTCAAAGTCACTTTCTCAAATTAAGAAATTTAACACAAGTGGGTTGACTTAGTAGATTTTTCCTTGATTTCCAGGTATTAGATATTTTTACTTAAAATACTGAATACAACCACCATCCATCGATCTTTTGATAGCATATTTTATTGATGAACATCTAGTATAGAATGTGGTGATTAGGAGTGTGCACATGAGAGTCAGGGGGAAAAATGTATATAAACAGGGGCAAAAAAAAAAAAAAAAAAACCTCTGGAGCCAGACTGCCTTGTTGAAATGCCAATGCTACCACTTAGTAAACTTGAGCAAATTACTCAACATTTCTGTGCTTCAGTTTTGCTATTTATGGGAATCATAATAAACCTATCTTTCAGGGCTGTCATTAAATGATTAAATGAGTTACTACATTTATGGGTTTAAGATGACATTTAGGACACTATAAGCACTCAATAAATATTAGCTGTTATTTTTAATTTATGAATTTTTAGATAATTTAGTGCACAGTTTTCTCTGCTCCTTGAATTATACCTTGAATGCATGCCATTGACCTAGATGGGACATTTGGATTGAAACTCACCTTATCAAACTGAAGGTCTACTACAGGCTTAATCATTAAGTTCAACTGATTAAAACAGAAACAGAAACATTTCTAAGAATTGTTATATCTTCCTGCATTAAAAAAAAATTATATTATGCTACACCATCAGGGAAAATTTTATTAAAATATTTAATCAGTTTATTGAAATATGTAACCAGGTATTTCATACTGAACAAATTCTACCTTAGGTAAAAACTATGTATATTTTGTTTACATTTTTTAGGTTTCTTTTCACAGTAGAATAAACTTTCCTAAATATTGTCCTCTCATTTAAGAGGAATCTTTATTCTCATCCAAATATTTCAAATTCATGGTCTGGGACAAATGACAGATGCCAGGATTTTAAAACCCTAAAGAATTGGAGCCAGATACTAGAGTCTCCTGCTGGAATTTCTTTGACTAAGGAAGAGCATTTTTATTCCCACACTTAATTAAACTAGACTTTTCAGAACAGATTCTAATTTTGTTTAGTTTAGGAGAAGAAATGAAATTCATGTTTTCCATTTGGCGTTTTTAATATTTTATGCTACTTTCTCAAGCAGCATGAAGTGTGTTACGTATGTTCTACATTTAATTTTCCATGATGTGTGGTAAAGATATTGAAAATAGGACTCATATTTCTGGAAATACTGCTTATTATAATGTAAGAAAATGTAGAAAAATGTTAATATTTATACTGGTGTTATAAAAGAAAAATAAATACTACTATTAAACACATGCAGCATATGAATCCTCAAGTTGAAGCTGATGCTCTCCATCCCGGTTTTCCCTGTGGTAAAGGCAGCACTCGTAGGGTGGAGCTGGAGCACTTGATTAGTAACCAAAAGATCCGAGTTAACTCCACTCAGCTGTCAACTAGTTATTGATCTGGAACAAGCTACCCTTTATGTAGAATATACTCTTTATGTAGAATGTACTCTTTATATAGAATGGGGATGTTGGGCTAATGAATAGCTAAGTGTCATTTTTATAAGTCCATAGGTTTAAAAACTAGTTAAATGAAACAAACAAAGCACTTAATCCTTCAGGGTCTGTCTTTCTTTACTTAAAATACAGAGGCTTAAAAATACCAATACTCCCTTTGTTATATTTTGTGGGTAATTTAGGCATTTCAGGGGACAGGGTCTTGAACTGGGGGGGCGGGGGCAAAAGGTGTTAAAAATGGGATTGTAACAGAGGAGTGGTAGCTCAGCTTGGGCTCGATATCCTCAACCAAATTGCAAACGCCAAAGAAGCCAGTCAGCAAACATTTGTTGTACCGTCTATGCATCTGTCATTAAGCGGGGCCTGGAGACAAGACAAATAAAAATAAATAAATAGAAAAGAAAGTAAATTCTAAGGAAGGCTGTTTGTCAGTAATGAAAATAAGAACAAATTAATGGAATGGAAACAAAACAAGAATGGAGATCAACGAAACCAAAAGCTAGTTTTTTGAAAAGATGAATTTAAGACGATAAATATCTAGCGAGATTTGTCAAGACGAAAAGGTATATAAGCAACATGTGCAAAAGTAAAGCGGATCACAACACAGAGAAGCAGGATGATAGACAAGGTTTAAGCAAAAGCCAAGACAGCACGCTGACCCAGAGCCCGCATCTCTCCTTCCGGGGTTTGCGTCTTGCATCCGGGTCCCCAGCTCCCCTGCTGGGCTTATAGGGAGATTTTGCTCACTTCACTTCGCCCCGGTGGTGGCAGTGCTTACCTGGCCCTGAGGGGTGGCTGTTGGCTCGGGTGTCGGTAGGTGGCAGCACAAAGCCTCCTTGGGCCTGGAACCCTACCAGGCATGAGGACAGAGTGGGGCGGGTGCATGTCACAGTCTGAAGTAGAACTCCGAGGAATGCACAGTTCCTAAATTCAGACCTGGACTTCCAGGTCCTTAGGAAGGTATGATTATCCTGGCATTAGAATCAAGCACGTAGACTTTATTTAGCAGTTTGTGAGCTTAATTTCCAAGTTTTACATCTACTTTTATATAAATGGTATATGGGTCTTCATTGTACTTTGTTCCAGGCCCTGCATAGAGTTGCATTGCTGGTGAAAATACAAGTCAATACAACCCCTATAAGGGCAAGCTGGAAATAAATGTCAAAATGACAAAGGTGCACTCTTTGGCTCAGAATTGTACTTCTGGGAATTCATTCTCCATATGAATTTGTGCAATGTACAGTGCAATTTTGAGACAATTGAAAACAACATGTGTCCATCAATAAGGGGTCAGTTAGCTAAATCAGGGTTTATTATGATGGACTATAATGCAGCTGTAAAAGAAGAGGTGGAAGTTTTCTATGAACTGCTGTGGAAAGATTTTGGACATTCATTGTAAGGTGCAAGAGCAAGCTACAGAAAAGAGGATGAAAATAAGTATAGATTCATATTTGCTTGTACTGAAAAAAGAAAGATTGGAAAAAATGAATAGAAATTATTACTTGTGTATATTTATGGATGGGAGAAAGGTTATGTACTTTGTATGTGATTTTTATTTTCCAACTCTGTGAATGTATTACCTGTTAAAATATATACTAAAGAAGTTATTAAAAAATCAATAAAGTCATAAGCAAATACCATGCAAATATTATCCTAGCTAATATAAAAACTTTGCCCAAGTAGCAATTTTCTAAAAAAACATAAATGACCAAATTTACCCCCAAAGGAAGGAAAAAAAACCTAAATCGAACTGTAACCATTAAAATAGTCGAATCAGGGAGCCTGGGTGGTTCAGGCATCTTGATTTTGGCTCAGGTCATGATTTCATGGTTCATGAGTTTGAGCCCTGTGTCAGGCTCTGAGCTGACAGTGCAGAGCCTGCTTGGGATTTTCTCTTTCCTTCTCTCTTTGTCCCTCCTCCCCCAAATAAAATAAATAAACTTAAAGAAAGTAGTTGAATCAATAGTAAAAACCAAAACAAAACAAAAACTGCAGCAAATGCTATGTATTGATTATCTTAGATATAATAATAGTATAAAATATGATGTAAAAGATAAACGACAATTTCAATATAGTGTTAACCTCTGGGTATGGAGAGAAAGGAATGTTGATAGAAAGGAGTAGAAGGGGTTTCAACTCTTCGTGTAAAGTTTTATTACATATTTTTTAAAAAGTCTGAAGCAAATCTCAGAGAAAGTTCCTAGCTTTTAAAACTGGCTTTGGGGTAGTGGGGGATGTTTTATACTCTGTACTTTGTGTACTTGAAATATTCTACAATTTAAAAAGATTCGCATAAGGGCACCTGGGTGGCTCAGTCAGTTAAGCATTGGGCTCTTGATATTAGTTCAGGTCGTTATATCACGGTTCATGGGTTCAAGCCCTGCACTGGGTTCTGAGCTGATGGCTGGAGCCTGCTTGGGAATCTCTCTCTCCCTCTCTCTCTGCTCCTCCCCCACTCTCATGCATTCACCCTCTCTCAAAATAAATAAACAATAAATAAATATTCACATATTTCCTTGGTTACACGGAGAAGTTTGTCATATAACAATTACAGTTAAATCTCTCTTGGTAGATCTTAAGCTCTTTGAGATCTGGATCCATATCTTATATTTTTATACCAATGACTTGATTTTTAGAGAAGTTTCAGGCTACAGTAAAATTAAGCAGAAAATATAGAGTTCCTATTTATTCCCTCTCGCATCACTGCTTCCCCTCCATATCTTCCTTTATTATTAATATCTTACCCTAGTGGGTTGCTTTTGTTATATAATGAATGAACCAATATTGATACATTATTAATTAAAATGGATCTTACATTAGGGTTCATTCTTTGCGTATACAAATTTGGTGGATTTTGACAAATATAATGACATGTATCCACTGTTACAGTATCATACAGAATAGTTCACTTGCCTAAAATTCCCCTTTGCTTCACCTATTCATCCTTCTCTCCCTCTCCCAACCCGCCAGTCATTTTACTGTTTCTATAGTTTTCCCTTTCTAGAATGTCATATTTAAATTTTTTTAATGTTTATTTATTTTTGAGAGTGAGAGAGAGAGAGAGAGAGAGAGAGCATGAGTGGGGGAGGGGCAGAGAGAGAGGGAGACACAGAATCCGAAGCTGGCTCCAGGCTCTGAGCTGTCAGCACAGAGTCCAATGAGGGACTTGAACTCATGAACTGTGAGATCATGACATGAGTTGAAGTTAGATGCTTAACAGACCCGGGAGCCCCTCCAGAATATCATACTTAGAATCATATAGTGTGTAGCCCTTTCAGCCTGGCTTCTTTAACTTAGCTAAAAGTATTTAAGATTCCTCCATATCTTTTGGGGGCTTCATAGCTCATTTCTCTTTATGGCTGAATATATTCCATTGTATGGATATACCACAGCTTTTTAAAAAATCCATTTACTTGGTGATGAGTGACGAGAATTTTTTCATGTGTCTGTTAACCATCTAGATGTATTCTTTGGAAAAATGTCTGTTCATGTCTTTTGCCCATTTCTTCACTGGATTATTTGTGTTTTTTGGGGTGTTGAGTTTGGTAATTTCTTGATAGATTTTGGATACTAATCCTTTATCGAATATGTCATTTGCAAATATCATCTCCCATTCTGTCAGTTGCCTTTTAGTTTTGCTGATTGTTTCCTTTGCTGTGCAGAAGCTTTTTATCTTGATAAGGTCCCAATAGTTCATTTTTGCTTTACTTTCCCTTGCCTCTGGAAACATGTCAAGTAAGCAGTTGTTGTAGCTGAGGTCAAAGAGATTGTTGCCTGTATTCTCCTCTAGGATTTTGATGGCATCCTGTCTTATATTTAGGTCTTTCATCCATTTTGAGTTTATTTTTGTGTATGGTGTAAGAAAGTAGTCCAGGCTCATTCTTCTGCATCATTCATCATCAGGGAAATACAAATCATACATCGTAACAAATTGGGATTTATTTCAGATATGCAAGGCTAGCTCAACATTTGAAAATCAATTAATGTAATTCATATCAACAGGGTAAAAAAGAAAAATCACATGATCATATCAATAAATACAGAAAAAGCATTCAACAAAACCCAACTACCATTCATGTTAAAAACTCTTAGCAAAGTGAAAATATAGGGGAACTGCATCAACTTGATACAGAACATCTACAAAAACCATAAACTCAATCTCATACTCAATGGTAAGAAATGAGATGCTTTCCCCTAAGATGAGAACATGTTATAAAGGAAGAGAAGGAGGGTTGAGAATACTGTATTATGTTATAAATTTTTCTATACATTGTTGGGTTTGATTTGCTAATAATTTGTTGAGGAGTTTTGACTTTACATTCATGAGAGATATTGATATTTAATTTTCCTTTTTTTGTAATGTCTTTATCTAATTTTGGTATTAGAATAATGTTGGCCTCATAGAATGAGTTAGGAAGTGTTCCTTTTGCTTCTGTTTTCTAGAAGAGAGTGTAAAACATTGATACCAGTTTTTCCTCAAGTGTTTGGTAGGATTCAGCAGTAAATCCATCTGGGGCCTGATGCCTATTGTTCTGGAAGGTTATTGATTATTGATTCAGTTTCTTTATCAATATAGGCCTATTCAGATGATCTATTTCTCCTTGTGTGAGTTCAGTAGATTGTGTCCTTCAAGGACTTGGTCCATTTCATCTAGCTTATCAAATTTGTGGGCATAGGCTATTCATAATATTTCTTTATTGTTCTTTTAATGTTCATGGGATCAGTAGTGATGACTCTTTTTCATGTCTGTTATTTGTGCCTTCTCTTTTTTTTATGGTTAGACTGTCTACAGGTTTATCAATTTGAATGATCTTTACAAATAATGAGCTTTTGGTTTCATTGATTTTGTCTATTAATTTCCCGTTTTCAACTTCATTGATTTTTGCTCTGATTTTTAATTATTTCTTTAAAAACAAAGTGGACTTAGATTAGTTGTAAATGTATACTGCAACCTCTACAGTAACCACCAATTTATTTATTTATTTATTTTGAGAGAACAAGTAGGGGAGAGGGGCAGGGGCAGAGGAAGAGAGAGAAAGAATCCCAAGCAGGTTCCATGCTCAGTGCAGAGCCAGACACAGGGCTCAATCCTGTGACCCTGGGATCATGACCTAAGCCAAAATCTGGTCAGACACTCAACTGACTGAGCCACCCAGGAGCCCCCCAAAATGTATCTTTTAAGTTTATCTATTTTGAGAGAGAGAGAAAGAGAGAGTGAATGGGGGAGGGGCAGAGAGAGACAGAGAATCCCAAGCAGGCTCCTTGGGAGCCTGACAAGGTGCTCAGTCTCACAAACCATGAGATCATGACTTGTGCCCAAATCTAGGGTTGGACACTCAACTGACTGAGCCACCCAGGTGTCCCTAATCTAAGTCCACTTTCTAATATCTCTGTGGTCTCATAAGTAGTGCCAGGACCTCATAATACAGTATTCCCAATTCCTCCTTCTCTTCCCTTACATTTTTTTCTGTCCTTTATTTCGTTTTTCCATAAGCTATAATCAACTCATATGTCATTGCTATTATTATTTTGAATAAACTTATCTGTTAGATCAATTAAGAATAAAAAAACTAGGGGCGCCTGGGTGGCTCAGTCGGTTAAGTGTCTGACTTTGACTTAGGTCATGATTTCATGGTTTGTGAGTTCAAGCCTCACCTCGGGCTCTGTGCTGACAGCACAGAGCCTGGAGCCTGCTTCAGATTATGTGTCTCCCTCTCTCTCTCTGCCCCTCCCCCACTTGTACTCTGTCTCTCTCTCTCAAAAATAAACATTAAATTTTTTTTTTTTTTAAAAGATCTCTCTAGACTCTTGCAGGATAAATCTCCTTGGCTTGGTCTATAAACCCACTCATAATCCAATCGATGTCCTGCTATTACTTCACATAGGACTAATATTCCTTATTTGTTAAACTTTGCTGTTCCTTGGGCACATCAGAACTTTCCATTTTGTGATTTTGCACTCTGTATCCCGCCTATTTGGGGCCATCCTTTTTTATCTGGCTTTTCTAGTTTTAGCCTTAAAATCTGACTCAAATACCACCTCTTCTGGAAAGTCATCGCTGGATAAATTGCCTCTGTCCTCAACATCTCTCTTCTGTGTTCTTAAAGCATGTAAAAATCTGCATGTTGACTTAGGTGCCTTATATGCCTGCCTATCTATCTATCGACTATCTATCATCTATCTAATCTATATAATCGCCTGTTTCCCTCCGTAGATTCTAATGTCCTTGTTCAAAGTATTATGTCTTTTAAATGTAGCTTTTTGGTATTCATAACCTATCATAAGTATTGTATATCCTGTGTAAATTCTCAATATATATTTTTGTTGATGATGATGTTACAAAAAATACTTCTCCAGTGCTACTCAAGGTGATTGTTTTACATGTAGAAATTAAAGGCTACACATCCAAAAGGAGAAACTGATTAGCCAGTTTGTGAAGTATTCTATTATTTATTGTTTTTTTAGGAACATTAACCCCCACAGCAAACACCACAATAAAGTTCTGCAGGAATGGTGGAACCTGGGAAAATGGCAGATGTGTTTGTCCAGAAGAGTGGAGAGGATGGAGATGTACAATCCGTAAGTTACTTGGGATGGCACTAGGGTATGAGATTTAGGTGGCTCGTGTTAATAAGGACAACAGCAAAGTTTTTCAAATGCTTCTGTTAATGATTTAGTAACAATGGGTTTAATAATGATGGCTTTAACATGTGTTTGTAGCTTAATAGTAAAAGCTGAGTATTCTTTTTGGGCTATTTACTTGTATGTTCAATATACCTAGTATGTTTCCCAACTATCAAGTTTCTCTGTAAACTGACAGATGCTTTTCCTTCTGGTTGCACTGTCTACTTCAGGGCAATGGGTGATATGGTTTTCTCAGGTCCTTCTGGTTGGTGATATGCTGTATTACCCCATTTCAAAGATCACAATTCTAATATATTTAACTTTTCTGAAACCAAGGTACATCTTCCTATCTAACTATATATGTAGATGAAGTTTTTGTCTTTTCATCCTTTCTCTTGATGAGATGTTGTAAAATTAGTGGTTTTACTTCAGACAGTGCTCTCTCAGAATCAAAGTTCAAAGCTACTTCTTTTTTTAATTGAAGTATAGTTGACACACAACGTTACATTAGTTTCATGTGTACAACATAGTGATTCAACAACTCTACCCATTATGCTATGTTCACCACAAGGGTAGCTACCATCTGTCACCAAACAATGATAGTTCAGTACCATTGACTTTATTCCCTGTGCTGTACCTTTCATCCCAGTGACTTATTTACTCCATAACTAGAAACCTGTATCTCCCACTTTCCTTCACTCATTTCGCCAATTCCCCCTGGCAACCCTTCTGGCAACCACTCTGTATTTATGCATCTGTTTCTGTTTTTTATTTGTTTATTCATTTCATTTATTAGATTCTACATATAAGTGAAGTAATATGATATTTTTCCTTTTCTGTCTTACTTATTTTACTTACCCTCTAGGTCCATCCATGTTATTGCAAATGGCAAGGTCTCATTCTTTTTTATGATTAAGATTCATATATATATATATATATATATATGAATATTCCCAGCAAATATATATATATATATATATATATATGTGTGTGTGTGTGTGTGTGTGTGTGTGTATATATATATATATATACATATATACACACACACACACACACATACACACATATATATATATATATATATATATATATTTCTTTATCCACTCATCTACTGACAGATAGTTAACGTTGCTTTCTTGTCTTGGATATTGTACATAGTGTTTCAAAGCTACATCTTCATCTACAGTGTGCTTTCCAATACTCTGTACACTTTGTGCTCCCTGCTTAGGATCCAGAGCCCTAGAAATGCATTCCTACCATATCCTGCACTCCTACAAGGCAGTATATCTCACATGCTCCATGACTTTGGTCTTTTTGCTTTGACCCACATCCTCATGATGCCCTTTGGTAGTAAAGATAATAAAGATATAGGCTCTATATCTTTAATTTTCAAGATTGCCACTAATTTGATTATACTATCCTTTTTGATGTGTTAGTGATTACAGCCTACCTCTACCAGGTTATATATTGTGTACATTTTAACTAGAAGACATTATCTAACATATTAATTTTTCTAATGGTATTAATATTAACTCAACCAGATAAAAAAGTATGAAATTCCTGGCGGGTCAGTGAGTCCTAAAGTTTTCTATCATCCTTCAAATTATACTGAATAGGTTTTGAACTTTGACTTTTATCTGGTTTGAAATTTTAAAAAGAAAATTATAATTTATGATGAAAAAATATATTTTCTTTTCATCATAGCTTATTTCTGTGAAAGCAGTACCGCTGGTGATTTAACTTTTGCCAGAATTCCGGTGGGAAAATATGGATCTTCCCAGCAAACATGTGGTGAGAACACTTTAAATGGTATGTGTTTTTCCAAACGTCTCCTCTGTGTAAGCATATTAATCACTATGCTGGATCATACCTATCATTCCTCCAACCAGTATTAAGTTCCTGGAAGAGGCATCAAAGACGGCTTTGTGGAACAGTTTGCCTCCCTTTCATGATACCAGTGTTCCAAGTTTAGGATGCAATTTCACATAATTCTAATTCTCCTAAAAACTATAATATGGATCAGTTAAAAATTCCTTTTACTCCTTCTCCCATTGGTTTATTTCCCCAGTTTACTCTATGTCCTTGAATTTAATCATGTTAATATCTGCTTATGGAGTTTTATAACTTGTCTGAATATTAAACATTAGCTATAGATTTGTACCATATCTACTTTCAGACTTCATCTTTCTAGGTAGAGATGCTGTTAAGTTTGTCCACAGTTGGTAGTACTTCATCTCCTTGGTAATTTTAGTTAGCCATCTTGGAACATTCTCTAGATTCATCATACCTTTCTTGAAGCATGACAACCTTGTGTACATAGAGACATTCCAAGAATAAAGGCACAAATAACATTTTTTAAATGTCTATGCTCCCTGATGATATCCAGGATTTTGATGACTTACTTCAATGCTGCATTGGGTAATATCTTCTGAGAGTAGCCCTTAAAAATTCATAGGTTCCTTTCCTGACAGCTTAGAACCCATTATGCTGTATAATTTTCTCTCAGTGTTTTACCTGAACTTTGTTTGCATTGATTTTCCTTTGACCACTCCTCCTATCTCTCACATCTTCCTGCAGGATATCATCATTTCCTGCAGCACTGGATATCTGAATAACAGCCAATTCTAGATCATTTATGAAAATGTTTGAGAGGACTTCAGTCAGTAATAACCCTGGGGAGAATTTCGCATTTTATATAGATATTTATTTTTGTTTATGTCATGCTCTTTGAAATGCTACAGTACTTATAGGTGCTGGTCTTTCCCCTGTGTTTCTTTATCTTATTTATTCTAAGAGATTATGTAAACCAGTATGCCATTTGCAGAGTCCAAATTGCCTTTGCCCACATATATCATGCCTACTCAAATCTTCATGATCCTATTCTTTACATATGTCCTTATAAGGCTAGAGCCTCTTGATTAAAAGCTCAGAAGGTGAAAGACATGGGGCTTCGTGTATTGGTACTTACTTTTTATAATGTATGTCCATGGATACTTACCGTCTTAATTTTTATATGTTTTGTTTGTGTTAAATATTTCATTATAACTTGTAAAAGAGATACAACTACAATAAATAACTATGTGCTACCCAATCTGGAACAGTAAAAATGTCAGTAACATATGCATCAAGGGACATCACTCTTGTTTGATTTTTTTAAAATGTTTTTGGGACAAGGGAATCACCATCTTTCATTTGGTTCTTTTATTTGGTTATTTTTATTTTCTGAGCAACTATTGTGAAAAGGTTTATCTTACTTACCTTTAAATTTCAGATTGAGCCCATAAAATAATTTTAAGGATATAGATTCCAATTATTGGCAAATGTGTGTTTAGTTTTATATTAAGAATTACTTCTGAATTATTCACTTTTATGCAACAAATGACCAAGATATTTTCAATGATTTTGCGTAGGCAGATTCATACTTGTAGGAGGTGATTTTATTTGTCAACAGCTTCTTAAGCTTTGTTCACAGGAGAACACTGAATTAGGGAGGCTCGGTGATAATTATAAGAAATAAACCTAATGATTCATGAGTATTGAAAGCCAACCAGGTATCAAATAGGTGCTACAATATAGTAGAACTCTTTGCCTTTCAGTTTACTCAGATTTGGATAAAGAAGGAAAGATCAATATGTAATTCATTATCTAGTAGGAATTTTTCATATTGTTTCCCATCTCTTCAACCCTCATCACATCCAATTCAAAGCCCTATGTCCCTAGTTGCTGGAAGGCAAATCTTCCTTGCAGACTTCAAAGGAAGGAAATAGTTTTGAATTCCAGATTTAAAAATTAAGACAAGTGATATCTGCCTTTAAGATTCCTGTAGTAACTGGCCGATTCACTTTTCCATTCCTGTATATTAAACTACCCCAAATTTCGTGGCTTAAAAGAATTAATGATTTAGATTTTTCATAGTTCTGTGGGTTGATTGTGGCAGCTGGAGTCCTAAATGGCAAGACTGAAGGGCCTCAGTTCTCTTCCACATAGCCTCTTATTCTCTAGTAGATTGGAGCTGCTTCCTTATTCAACAGTCTCAGGACAGTGTTCCAAGGGGGTGAAGGCTGAAACTTCATCTTCTTGAGGCCAGGTTCTGGAGCTCTCACAGAACATTCTCTTGGTCAACGCCAGTTGTAAGTCCAGGCTCAATTCAGGAAAAGGAGGAATAGACTCCACCTTTTGGCGGGAAAAGCAGCTAAATCACACTGAGATGGAGGTGTGTATAGGGGCAGATTGTTGCTAGTGGCCATGTTTGCAAACACTTGTTTTGTTTTGTTTTGTTTGCTTCTTTTTATTAAAGTGGGCTATCCAATAGCTACTCGGATGTGCAGTATTTCTATATATGGAGAAATAGTATTAGAAAATGTGACAAAAGGAAATTGCGATGAAAATCTGGAAACCCTGGAAAACAAGGTATGCCCTATGGTCCATGTTCTGGGTAACTGGAAAAAGTTTGGATTCTGTATACTCTCTGTTCTTTAGATACCTGATGGTCAGATCTATGCTTTTTAAACATTTTTAAAAATTTTATTGTTATTATTTTTTAATTTTGTTTTTACTTTTGAGAGAGAGATTGCAAGCGGGGAAGGGGCAGAGAGATAGATTGAGAGAGAAAGGGAGACACAGAATCTGAAGCAGGCTCCAGGCTCTGAGCTGTCAGGACAGAGCCCGATGCAGGGCTTGAACTCATGAACCGTGAGATCATGACCTGAGCCGAAGTTGGACACTTAACTGACTGAGCCACTCAGGAGCCCCTGAATCAATGCTTTTAAAACTGTCAAATTAGAAAAAGCAAAAACTGGGGTTCCTGGGTGGTTCAGTCAGTTAAGACTTCAGCTCAGGTCATGATCTCAAGGCTTGTGAGTTAGAGCCCTGCATTGGGCTCTGTACTGTGACAACTCAGAACTGGAGCCTGCTTCTGATTCTGTGTCTCCCTCTCTCTCTCTGCCCGTCGCCTGCTTGCACTCTGTCTCTCTCAAAATTAAGAAACGTAGAAAAAAGAAGTAACAAAAACTGGTAATTAAAGCCACTCTTTTTTTTTTTTTTTGAAGATGACATCTGTTTGTGAAAAAGGACAGTTGTACATGGGTTCAGCAAATTTTAGTGAATGATAATCTGTAACATATTTTAAATGGCCTCATCTTTTTAGATCAGTGGTAAAGTATTGACTGAAAATAGATCACTGGTATCTGAAACCAAAAGGAAGGTATTTTGATGGTCAACTTTATTAGAATAAAGAGGAAAAAGAAGAAAAAAAAACTATTATCCAACACCTTTTGAGACAGGAAACCCCAGACCCTAATGCTGGTCTCAGGGCTGTACCCATGAGCAGGTGAAGTGGGAATTACATAGACTAGATGTTTTATTCATGAAGATTAAATTATTTTGACCTAATATATACCTAAATGCAATTGCATGGGATTGCTAATACCTGCGGCCAAGAAAGGAGAGGAGGAAACTTTAAGTGGTCCAAGTGCAGGGCATGTAACATACATTATCTCATTTAGTCCTTATGGAACCTCTGTGAGTTAGATGTTATTCTCATAGATAATTATAGTGATTATACTAATTCTTGATCACTTACTGTGTAGCAAATATTGCACTAACATTTTAAATATGTTTTTAAATCACATTTAATTCTTATAACAACTATATAAATAGTTATGAATGTACCTATTTTATAGATGAGGAAACAGTGTCTTTGAGAGGTGCAGTGAACCACAGCCAAAAAATGATGGAGCTGCTTCTTATTTTAAAGTCCACACTGTCCCACACTGGCTCCCTAACTGTAGATGGGCAGGGTTGAAGGTAAAGATGGGGATAGAAGTAGAATGTGGAGATGGCTGCCAGCCACGTAGTTTGTGTCAACTACACAGGCTGGGGAAAGAGTTCATGTTCCAGAGTTTGACTAGCCAGTTTTTGGCTCTCAGCTCTGACATTTTAAGCTGCATGGACTTTGGGTGAACTCCTTTCCCTCTTCAGACTTTTAAACAGGGAGAAGGATGCCCTACTCACAGTGTTGTTTTGTGTATTAAATGTGATAACATCTATAAAAACATCCAGCAAAATGCCTGCACAGAGTAGGGACCTAGCTATTGAATGAGAGCTTTCTTTGTTTTGTCTACTGATTGGATATTATTTTCAACTGTTCCCCAAGTATGAATGGCCTGTGAACTTGGTTTGATTTTTGAAATGATGCTGCCATCTAGTGAAAACTAACACACATGCTCACATTAACACCTGGCTCTACCAAAGACAATATGGATTAACATGTTTTATAGTCTCACAACACCAGAGCCAGGAGACTGATTGGTACCTGGAGATATGGTCGAGGTCAGTGTCTCCCAAACTGTCTTTGCTGAAAAGCTAGTTAAAATTTTTTTTTTACATTTATTTATTTTTTGAGAGACATAGAGAGACAGAGCACAAGTTGGGAGGGGCAGAGAGAGAAGGAGACACAGAATCTGAAGCAGGCTCCAGGCTCCAAGCTGTCAGCACAGAGCCCGATGCAGGGCTTGAACTCACAAACCGTGAGATCATGACCTGAGCCGAAGTTGGATGCCCAACTGACTGAGCCACCCAGGCACCCCTTGGAAAGGTAGTTTTAAAAATTTCCAACTCCTTGCTGACCAATAATTTTGTAAAATGTAATAAAAATTAATTACTAGGAAAATTGGATAAAAAAGATATGTAAAATACAGATTATTTTTTCTCTTCTAAAAGAGTTTTAAATTATTTATTTACTTATATTTTATTGAAGTGTAATTGACATAGTGTTACATTCGTTTCAGGTGTACAACATAGTGATTAGAACAAGTCTCTATGTTATGCTATGCTCATGCAAGTGTGGCTCCCATCTGAATACAAATCATTGAAAAAAATCATTAGATTCAATAACATGCAATTGTTGTAGAAGTTTCTGACCAGTAACTCTCAGTTTCTGTGCTTACCTTCCCTATGGACCCTATAACAAACAGTGAACTATTTGGTTCATGGTTCCCACCTTGAGTAGCATTGCTCTCCCTAAGGCAGCCTGTCTTAGTTCATTAATCCTGGCAGATAGTAAAGGCTGGAAAAACCACCAGCCTGCGTGTACTTTGTCCTTTTCACAAGTAGAGAAACAAACATGAAGAACCAAGTGGATGTGATATTCAGGAGATTGAGGGTCAGCTGAATTCCAGTTTATTCACCTGCAATTGCTTGCAAAGTATTTGGACATAGTTGTATAAATCTGGCTGTTTTGTTTTGTTTTGTTTTTAACAGATAGTCAATATGGTAGCACAGCTTGAGAACATTTCTAGTGAAACTCAGATTTTAACATCTAATGTCGGTAAAATGACTCCTGAGAACATCACTTCTGCTGCTAGAGTGGTCGGAGAGATCTTCAACGCATCCAGAAATGCTTCCTTTGAGGTAAAACTCACAAGGTTTTAAAAGGGGGGCGGGGAAGAAAAAAAAAGACATGGAAAGACAGACAAAACTAGAAATCCCTTTACTTAGTTCAATAGTAAGTATAATTATACTAAGTATCGTGGGCTGTGATGTTTTCATAGTCAGAACCCTGCACTCTTATTTTGTTTCTGCTTCTGGATCCAAGCATCTGCTTTTGTGTTCTCGGGGTGGGGTAGAGTTTCTGTGAAAGACCTTGCTTTGAGGGGAAATTCAGAAGCCTAAGCTTCCCAATTGACTCAACTTAAATTTCCATCATGCTTTATCTTTATTCTCTCTGCCATCTAAAACTAAACCTTCAATTTTGAAAAACACTTGCCTCTGGATTACCATGCCAGTGGTGCCACATGATTCTGCAATAATTCATGATAATGATGATGTATGATGTATGTCTTCTATGATGATGGTTTGGTCCCTTGTTCCTGGCAGGCAAAAGACACTGCTGTATCGACAGTGAGTCAACTTCTAAGTGTCGGTGAAGATGTTTTTCAACAAGTTCCGGTTGCTCCTCCTGATGACGCTTTGACAACGTAAGCACAATTCCAATTGGGAAAGAAAACATTACAAAGTGCTGTGTACCATTAAGACAGGTGTTTTTATTTCTCTCATGGATGCACTAACTAGCTGATTCCTTGAGAATGAAGACTGAAGCCTTGGCTTTCCACCTGATCTTCATGTACTAGACAGGGTGGTATATGTTAACTCTTGGTTCCAGGGGTGTCCCTGGCCTAGGATATAGAGAGCGACTAGGATGATTTAGATTAGACTTCTTTTCCCGGCCTTGGCTGGGCATGGCCAAGGGTCAACCTGCATGCGCAATAGGAGCTCTTCCAACTCTTTTCTCAGCATAGAGCTGAAAGGAACAACATAACTTTGCGGGACAAAGCTCCCTACCCACAACTCAGCTATCCTTGAGATACTGGTGTATTTTGGTTAAGCTTTCTTAAGCTTTCCCAAGACTACATTGAAAAAAAAAAAAGAATCCAACTCTACCTACTTTCTCTATTTTTGATCCCAGTGGGTTGGCATAGTTTGGGTTGTATATTTATAATAAAACTCATGTACTTTATTATAAAGTTCCCTCACTATGATTCATTATGGTTTTATCTTATACACAGGTTTTTTTGAGTTTTAAAAAATTTAAGTAAATATGCATGCTCATTGTATAAAAATAAGAAAATATATAGATGAGCAAAATTTTATTTTATTTTTACTTAAAATTTTTTTTAATATCCACTTATTTTTGAGAGAGAGAGAGAGAGAGAAAGAGAGAGAGCAGGAGAGGAGCAGAGAGAGAGGGAGACACAGAATCTGAAGCAGGCTCCAGGCTTCAAGCTGACTGTCAGCACAGAGCCCAACATGGGGCTCGAACCCATGAACTGTGAGATCATGACCTGTGCTGAAATCGGATGCTTAACCAACTGGGTCTGAGCCACCCAGACACCCCTAGATGAGCAAAATTCTAAAAATTGTCCCACCTTTATTAACTTGAGGGTATGTATTCTTCCAGATGTTTTCCTCTGTATGTGTGTGTATCATATTTGTATCATATTACATACTTTACAGATTTATAGCCTGTTTTCGTCATTTAATACTCCATGAATATCTTTTTAATATAAATATCTATACATTTATATCATACATTTTTATTTTATTATTTTTATTTTTGAGACAGCATGCACAAATGGGGAAGAAGGGCACAGAGACTGAGAGAGAGAGAGAGAGAGAGAGAGAGAGAGAAACTTAAGCAGACTCCATGTTGCTCATTCTCATGAACCATGAGATCATGACATGAGCAAAAATCAAGAGTCAGATGTTCAACTGACTGAGTCTCCCAGGTGCCCCTGCATCATAAATTTTAGATACTGCAAAATATGAGTGAACTTTAAGCAATTCCTGCTGAGGGACATTTTGATTACTTCAAGTCTTTTAAAACTTTGAGCAATCAACATTCTTATACACAATCTCTGTTTGCAAGGCCCATTATTTTTTTTAGGAGAAAGTCCTGGAAGAACTTACCAGTTTTCTAATTTTTACAGTGTTGAGCCCTCAAAGTAGAAAAAGTACAAAAGCATGAAATGCATAGTACATTCACAAGTTATAATTCTGAGACCTGGTTGTCATTTCAGCAGTTCAACTGGTGTATTTTATGACTTCAAATTTCAGTAGGAGTCTAGGCCCTTCCGACTGGGAGTGTGGAGATTCCCATTTTTCCTGAAGTTGGAGAAGAAAGTGGCCATGGCACTCAGAGTCTATGTTGAGTGACCATGGATCCAAGAGCTGGAGCGGGCTCCCTCCAGACCTGGAGGCTCTGTGTTTGCAGTCTTGCTAGGCAGAGAGGAGAAGAGTGGATGTTTCTGGTGAGAAAGTTGAGGAGACAGCAACTATGAGATTTGGCTGAGAAAGTCATACATCATGATACAGATGAAAGTACTGTCCTGACAATAAGTAATTATGAATTTTACTGGTTTAAGACATGGAGAATCAATTGTGTGTATTTATGTGTAATATCCAAATGGCTTCAGAGGAGGTGGTTAGAGGATAAAAATTTTAAATATGGGACACACTGAAACATGAAATGTAACCACACTCATAGTAATTCTTCCCATTCTGCATTTCTAGTCTACTTACTTTTTCTAATCCCATTGTGAAAGCTGACCCTCTCCCATGTGATCTTGTATATAAGCCCTTGGGGACTCAGGTCCTTATTCACTCAGATAAGGCTGTTGCCTCAGCCTCCAGGCCCCAGCCTCCCACACTTAGTACTCCTCAAGAGCTGCCAACAGAGGTGACCTCTAATACTCTCTCTGGGGAAGGAAACTAATTCCTTCCAAACTCTGTCCCCTCAACCTGGGCCTACACACAGGGTCTCCTGACAGACACCAGGCTTCAGTTACTCATCTCCCTTTGACTTCTACCTTCTTTCACTTACAGTTTCTGGTTTGCATTCATAAGCTACTGGACTCCCCTTCTCAACTTATGGAGAGAAGCGGACAGTGTGAGACTAAAACTCCTTAAGTGGAGAAGGGGAGACTGGTGAAGTTCTCTAACATCCATTCATCCATTCTCTTGGTCTGAGTTGGGAGGAGCCTGGACAAAGTCTCTGCTGTTAAGGGCACCCTGCTACAATCAGTGAATCTAAGACTTCATTTTTCCATTTTGACCACATGCTGCAAAGACTGACCCATAACCCTGGAACTCTGCCCTCAAATTCAAGCCCATAATTGTCCTTGTTTACCTATTTTTGGGAATGCAAGACTGCTTCCCTAATACTGACCACTTTGTACATTTACATTTCACATTTTTATTTGTAATCTTGTTCCAACCAGCCTTCTTTGGTTAAAAGATCCTCACTTAGATTATTTTGACCAGAGATTTATTGTAAAGAAGCTTATGGAATCTCATGGGAACCTAAGAACAGTACCATAATATGGCAGGACTTTATGGATCCTGGAGTAAGGGGGTGGTAGGGCATCCAAGGCAGTTTTGAAGGTCCCATTAAAGGAGTTTGTGGGCCTTCCTTCTGGGAGAATATAATGGTTATGGCGACAGACTTTGGAGTCAAATAGTCCTGGGTTCAATCTTAGCATTGTTATTTAGTAGGTCCATGATTTTGGCCAAATTCATATCTTTTGGAAAAGCCTCAGATTCTTCAGTATAATATGGGAGTAACTGTGGGACTCACTTCAGTAAGATTCTTGTGAGGCTTAACTGAGATAATATATGTAAATAACTAGCACGATACCTGACTTACACACATTAAGTCTTGAAAAAAAAAAAAACAAAAAACATTGGCAGTTGTCTTTATAATTAATATGACTCAGTAAACACGTATGTTTCATTTTTACTTCTAGTTTCTGCTCTGGTCATAAATTGACCCTGTTGTTCATAACATTGGGGAAATAGTTTAAAACAGCATCTTTTCCCAACCCAGAAATGCTCTCCACAAAGACAGTAGAGAAAGAAAACACTTTTTATTGCATAAGCATTAAAGCAGAATGTGATGTGTATCATAGGCAAACACTAAGAGATTACAGATGGAAAGGAGTCTCACTGCTTTATATAGCCAACCAGATATATCCCATTACATACAAGTTTTCAGGTAATCAATAACTAATCCTCAATTAAGAGAACTTAACAGCACTATTTGTCACACATTCATCCTAGGTTAACCTGGTAATTGAGGTGACCATTTGTATTAGCTAACTGACTTTATTCAGAGGAAGAACAAACTTCACATATCTTTATGACAGGAGGTAGCTTTGCAACTTGGTGAAAGGTACCCACCCAGTAAAATTAGGCTCCTACCCTCCACAGAAACTGGAAAATAGGGGCGCTAACTCCCTTGATGTTTACATTTCAAAAAGATGGCTTCCATGTCCTTGCAAAAGACATTCCTAGGTCATAAATTGACAAAATGCCCATCTAGCTTTCTTCTTTTCTTTTCTTTTTTTTTTATTTTACATTTTTAATGTTTATTTATTTTTGAGAGAGAGAGAGTGAGAGAGACAGAGTATGAGCAGGGGAAGGACAGAAAGAGAGGGAGACACAGAATCTGAAGCAGGCTTCAGGCTCTGAACCATCAGCACAGAGCAAGATGCAGGGCTTGAACCCACAAACTGTGAGATTACGACCTGAGCTGAAGTCAGATGCTTAACCGACTGAGCCACCCAGACGCCCTGCCATCTAGCTTACAAAAGAATTTATTTATATTTCAAAGAGAAGAGAAAGTACTTACAAAGTACTTTACAAAGTACTTTACAAAGTAAATGCTCATAGGAAAAGGAAGAGAGAGAAATTTCTTCTCTTATTTTCAACAGGAAAGTTAAGTCTCTTATTTTTAATTTGTATTTGTCTTGGGGCGCCTGGGTGGCGCAGTCGGTTAAGCGTCCGACTTCAGCCAGGTCACGATCTCGCGGTCCGTGAGTTCGAGCCCCGCGTCAGGCTCTGGGCTGATGGCTCGGAGCCTGGAGCCTGTTTCCAATTCTGTGTCTCCCTCTCTCTCTGCCCCTCCCCCGTTCATGCTCTGTCTCTCTCTGTCCCAAAAATAAATTAAAAACGTTGAAAAAAAAATTAAAAAAAAAAAATTTGTATTTGTCTTTACAATAACAGAATGACCTCTCTGGTGCCCTCTAAACCATGGTTGTCCTGATATGACTATGACACTAACTTGAAAATTCCTGGGTGAAAGAATCTGATTGCTTCTTCTAGTCATTTGTACTGGTTTTGGTCAGCTTCTGCGTTGGGTACCCTGAGGCAGAGCATGCATCTCTAATATAATCAGCGATGGCAAGAGGAGGGAAGAATCACATGGAAGAAAAATACAGCCTTGAAAGTGGCTGTGACTAGAGCAACCCTTGAAAAGTGGTTATGGACCCTGCAGTCACTGCCATATATCTAGTACATTGTTCTCTTTAGCCTTCAAATGCCTGAGGGAGCACCTCTTGCTATCTCCAGTGTTTCATAGGGTACTGACCTCTTAGTAGGTGCTCAACAGATATTGTTTGGTTGACAAATGTATAAAATATGCTCTTAGAAGATTAGAATTTTGTTAGGCATTCCTTCTGTTGAAAGCAGCTCTGGAGTATGACTGTTATTCTTTACATGGAGTATGGTTGTTATTCTTTATTCTTTAGTGTGAATTGCTAAAAATTCATAAAATGGAGTTATGAATAGAAAACATTTAAAACAGAGAAAGCAACTCAAATGGTTCCATATGAATGATTGTCACATTCTCTTTATAAAAACAATCTTTAATTATTTTCAAGTTTATTTCTTTATTATGTCACTTGGGGAAGGGAAAAATACTTTAGTGGACAAAATAAAAATTTAGAATATGGAACAACTACATTTTAATGAAATCCCTTCTTTCTAGGAAAACTAGATTGAACCATTTATCTTAGATATAGAGATTTTGTTTTGTCAAGTACAGAAATAGTACAAATATTTCTTAAAGCAAACAAGGAAAAGAAAAGGTCTTATGACTTTTCTTGGAGAACACCAAATTGACAGGTTCTCCCCACTCCCTCCAACCTTCTATCTAATCTGTCTTTGAAGTTATCCAAAGTAGAAAAGAATATAGTGGAAACCTGCAATGTTTAGTTAATAACTGAGGCTGTGAGCTCAAAGATGTACTCTTACATGGTTCCAAATGAATTGTTGCCTCTGGAACCACCAACTCACAAGAGATGCTTGAGACCTGAAGGGGTTCACGTGAGAGAAGAGAAGGGAGTTGAATAAGTGGAAATTGATTCTCACCACTGTAGAAGCAAGAAGCACATGTCCGGTCAATGATGGGTAGCAACACCACCCTTTTGTGAAGAGCAGCACAATAAAGATTATTTCTATGGGGAAATTTGTCTTTCTTGAGTTCCAGCTGTCTGGAATCTATATACAGGGTATCTTTCAGGGGAGAGAGTCCACCAGAACTTTAGAAAAATTCTATGTAATGAAGAAACACTCTGGTGAAGAAAATAAATTATTTTAAGTTGATTGTGCCATTGTGTGATCACATGAGTTCTGTGGTCATGCCTTTCTACTGGAATGTGGGAGAGAACACATACCACTGATTTTTATGACAAATCTATAGAATATTATGTTGTTATGTTTTATTCTATACAGGCTTATTCAACAAATGGAGAGTTATTCCTTGTCTTTGAATAGCACTTCAGTGGTGAAACCTAATGTAGCAGTACAGACTGTTTTATTCTCTACAAAAAGCACTGTGCTCTTCTCTGTGAAGAAAGGTGAGGTGTTTATCTCATGTACTTATGATAGCAGAGAGCATTCTGCTATCAACCATGAACAATGCCCTATTTGTGAAAATGTTGACTTAAAATTCTACTTTTCTCCCTCTCACAGGAGATAGTGATTCTCTCATTTCTGGTTCCATAACTGTGGACACAAATGTGAGCAACCCTAATCCAGATGCAGAGACTGAACTTCAAATTTTGCTCAATACCTCAAAAAGTAGGTCTCAAACTTTGTTTCAGTAAAAAATACCCTCAAATTTATGGAATTAGTAACTTAAAATCCACTGAGTGAAAAATAATGTTTACTTAGTTTCATACTGAGTTGCATTTGAGTTCATTTAAAATTTTTTTTTCAACATTTTTAATTTATTTTTGGGACAGAGAGAGACAGAGCATGAACGGGGGAGGGGCAAAGAGAGAGGGAGACACAGAATCGAAACAGGCTCCAGGCTCCGAGCCATCAGCCCAGAGCCTGACGCGGGGCTCGAACTCACGGACCGCGAGATCGTGACCTGGCTGAAGTCGGACGCTTAACCGACTGCGCCACCCAGGCGCCCCGTTTGTCTTTTTCTTATTGGTCATTAGAAGTTCTTTGTGTACTCTGAACACAAAGTTATATATTTGTTATATATAAGTCACAAATATCTTTCCTCCAGTCTGTAGCAATGACATGGATGAAACTAGAATGTATTATGCTAAGCAAAATAAGTCAGAGAAAGACAAATGCCATATAATGTCACTCATATGTGGAATTTAAGAAACAAAACATAGAGGAAGGGAATAAAAAAAGAGAGAGAGGGAGGCAAACCATAAGAGACTCTTAACTATAGAGAACAATCTGAGAGTCGATGGAGATGAGGTGGGTGGAGGGATGGGCTAAATGGGTATTAAGGAGGGCATTTGTTATGATAAGCACTGGCTGTTATACGTAACTGATGAATTACTAAATTCTACTCCTGAAACCAATATTACATTATATGTTAACTAACTAGATTTTAAATAAAAACTTGAAAGAAAAAACTGTCAAGAAGGTATATCCAGAAATACAGATATTTAAAAAAATTATAGGTAAATAGAATTTCTTCTAGTGAATCTGAAGATCTAGTTGAAAGTGATTGTTTTCTAATAAATGAGCAAAATACTGTAGGAATGAGGAGAGGGGTAAGCAAGAATTTTCATTTTTTAATTTATATATTTCTATAGATTTGACCTTTAAATCAACCATGTCATTCTTTTATAAAAAACAATAATAATGAAAAGAAGCCTTACTGAATTTTTAGGGTTAACTTTGTTATCTAGTGTTAAGAAGGAACAATTTGGTAAGGTCAATGTGCCGTGTAAAAACTCTGTAAACCAACGTCTTTATTTCTGGGTAGAGGATAGAACAACATGGCTGGCTGTGGAGGACATTTTAGGAGTGGTCAGGACATTGTCTGCCTATCTATGCAATCACACTGAATATGCTGGCTCACTGCCAGGGTTTTAGTTTTCCCGATATCACTAGTAAAAGCAGAGTTTAGAAAATTATTTCAGTCTAAAATGTGTAATTATTTTTGTTGCTTCTGTTTTAAATATGACAACAGTTGTACAAAGTGTTAAGAGGCATTCCTCAGGTTGTTCTGTTTGACCACCGCCATGGCCAGCCTCCATACAAAAACCCTCTGCTGTGGCCATGCTTTTCTAGGGCTTCTGAGGAATAGCTGACCACTTTTTCCAGCCCCCTGAAGAAATATGTCATGATAGCCTTTCAGCCTCGGGAAAGACCTGTGATCATCATGAAGTAGTCAATAGTTCAAGAGATGATGGAAAGTATCTGGCTCCACTGAAACAGTCCCTAATATGTGCAACGTGAGCTCCTGGCTCTGTGGCTGAATAGACTGGTTTCTGCTCAGTCCCTTTTAACAGGACACAGAACTCACAGACCACTTTTCTAGGCACAGCTGCCTCCATATTCGCTCACTGTTTCTGGTCTGATGTCTTAACAGTGGGTAAAGAGACATGGCTTTAGGCTACCTGAATGTCATGTTCACTCTTGCTGCATAGAAAGCAAGATGTTATTTTTATACATGAGATCCTCACAATACCTCCTTGAAGTGGATTAGGTAGAAACTTTTGTCCCTATTTAGAAGGTAAGGAATCTGAAACTCAGGAAAAAAAATTAACGTGAGTGGAATGGCAAGCTACAGGTTATATATGTTACTTACATATTGCAATTGAAGAAAGATTCAGCCACCAAACCATTTTTACTGTACTTTACTCAAAGATAAGCAGCCATGCAGTTGAACAATGACATGGGACTTTGTTTTTTGTTTGCCCTTAGGTTCATTTGTTGATTTTAGTTTTTATTTATTTTTTTTCTTCACAGGTAACACAAAATGTGGCTTTATAGTGTATCAAAACAGCAAGTTTTTCCGATCAAAAATTTTTAAACCTAAATCAAATTTTAGTCAAAAAATTATCTCAGGCAAAACTGATGAAACAAAAAAAGATCAGAGAACTTCTGTTGAAATTGTCTTTAACCCAAGGGTGAGTTTTCCCACTAACAAGAAAAAAAATTCTGTCCACTTTTGATTACAAAAGCAGGGTTGGTTGGGCAAAAGAAATCTACAGAAAAACCCTTTATTTTTTTAAGTTTTTGTTTAAATTCCTGTTAGTTAACATACAGTGTAACATTAGTTTCATGTGTATAATATAGTTATTTCACAGGAAAATTCTGTGAAAGATTCTTTGAAAATACTCATTTATACCTTCTCCCACCTATGTTTTTGTCAGACTAGCTAAATGCAAAATGAACTAATTTGAATTTCATATCCTTTTCCCTCCTCCCTAATCTATAATGAAGATGTTACACTTAGTACATACCTAATTGATTTCTAATATGCTTATCTTCTTCTATTTGATTTTTTTCTACCTGGTTAAGTATTTAAAAAGAAATTAGTTGTAATGTTTTCAATTTACAGTATGATCCAAAAACGTTCCAAATTCATTCCTATGCCTGTGTCTATTGGAATTTTATAAAAAAGGATTGGGACACAAATGGCTGTCACAAACGGAGGGGCACTGATGAATTCTTGTACTGCCACTGCAACCATACTACGAATTTTGCTGTATTAATGGTAAGGATGTACATAGTAATCTCTTTCAGGCCAAGAATTTTCCTTATACACAGCTCTGGTATATACTAAATTGGAGATACCATTAGGGCTTATTTTGCATAGAAATTCAACCTAGATTACACGGAAAAACAGGGAATGGAGTGATGATTTAAAAAGGAAGTTCTGGTAAAAGCAAGTAAATAGAGCTTTTTACAGTATGGTCTCAGGGTGGGTGAGTTCAGCACTGTGCATTTATTAGTGAGAAGGGAGCCCATATGCAAAAGAGGAGCTGACAGACTCCATTCAACTAACTCACATGTGAAACTTGAAGTTGTTATAGCCAGAGGTAAGGCTGTATAGTCTGTGTCGAGGGTGGGTTTAATGCATACTTGACTATGGGTGGGCAGTTTAAATAAGTTACTCAAAGCTTTTTCCACTGGAATAATCTATGTTGCTAAGTTTATGCTAGAAGATAAAAGAGGAAAAACTCTTGAATTTATCCAATTTGTTCCATAGTTCCTTTATGTATTCCTTAAAGCTTGAAAGCAATTTTTTAAAAATATGAATATAGTTGACACACAATGTTACATTAGTTTCAGGTGTACAGCATAGTGATTCGACACGTTTCTACATTAGGCTGTGCTCACCACAAGTGGAGCTATCATCTGTCACCTTTCAATGCTACCACAGTACCACTGACTATATTCCTTATGCTTTACCTTTTATTCCTGGAATTATTTATTCCATAACCGAAAGCCTGTATTTCTCACTCCCTTCACTCATTTTGTTCATCCTCCATTCTCTGCCCTCTGGCAACATCAGTTTATTCTCTGTATTTACAGGTCTGATTATGCTTTTTGTTTGTTTATTCAAGTGTTTTTGTTTTTAGATTTCACATGAGTGAAATGATATGGTACTTTTCTTTCTCAGTCTGACTTATGTCCCTTAGCATAATACCCTCGAAGTCCACCCATGTTGTTGCAAATGGCACAATCTCATCCTTTTTTATGACTTCGTAATATTTCATCATACAAACATACCACATCTTCCTTATCCATTCATCTATTAATGTATTCCTTATATCTTTTAGCTCCAAAGCTACCCTGTGTGATAACTGATAACACTTAGCTCTGATGTTCAGCTAAAAATGCACCTTTGAAAGTTCTTGGGTTGACTCTTTTAAGAGAGAAACTTTTGTTTGTTCTATTTTCAGAAATGTATTATTCTGGTAAAACCAAAAATGTTAGTTTTTACATTTGATGGAATGCTTTTATATGTAATGTAATGGGGAAGGATGTAGTGTCTTACACTTATTGATACTATGAATCTTCCTGAGACAAGCAGATGTTTCCATTCTCCACTAAATGTGATGTAGCTATATTTGGGAAGCCAATAGAGATCAGAACATACTGGCACAACATAGGATATCAAATGTTGGAAACTTTCTTTATAAAAAAATTATTGCATACATTTTTATTTATTTTTTTAAATTTTATTTAAATCCAAGTTAGTTAACATATAGTGTAATAATGGTTTCAGAAGTAGAATTTAGTGATTCATCCCTTACATATAACACCCAGTGCTCATCCCAACAAGTGTCTTTCTTAATATCCATCACACATTTAGCCCATTCCCCCACCCACCTCCCCTCCAGCAGCTCTCAGCTTGTTCTCTGTATTTAAAAGTCTCTCATGGTTTTCCCCGCTCTCTGTTTTTATCTTATTTTTCCTTCCCTTCCCCTTTGTTCATCTGTTTTGTTTCTTAAATTCCAATTATGAATAAAATTTTATGATATTTGTCTTTTTCTGACTGACTGACTTATTTTACTTAGCATAATACATTCTAGTTCCATCCATGTTATTGCAAAAGGCAAGATTTCATTCTTTTTGATCACAGAGTAATATTCATATATGTGTGTGTGTGTGTGTGTGTGTGCGCACACGTATATATATATATATATGCCATTTCTTCTTTATCCATTCGTCAGTCAATGGATATTTGGGTTCTTGCCATAATTTGGCTATTGTTGATAGTGCTGCTATAAATATTGGGGTGCATGTGACCCTTCAAATCAGCATTTTGGTATCATTTGGATAAATACCTAATAGTGCAATTGCTGGGTCATCGGATAGTTCTATTTTTAATTATTTGAGGAACCTCCACACTGTTCTTTAGAGGTGGCTGCACCAGTTTGCATTCCCAGCAGCAGTGCAAAAGGGTTCCCCTTTCTCTACATCCTTGCTAACATCTGTGATATCCTGAGTTGTTAATTTCAGCCATTCTGACAGGTGTGAGGTGGTATCTCATTGTGATTTTCATTTGTATTTCCCTGATGATGGGTGAAGTTGAGCATTTTTTCATGTGTCTGTTAGCCATCTAGATGTACTCTTTAGAAAAGTGTCTGTTCATGTTTTTTGCCCATTTCTTCACTGGATTATTTGATTTTTGGATGTTGAGTTTGGTAACTTCTTTATAGATTTTGGATACTAACCCTTTATCTGATATGTCATTTGCAAATATCTTCTCCCATTCCATCAGTTGCCTTTTAGTTTTGATTGTTTCCTTCACTGTGCAGAAGCTTTTTATCTTGAAGAAGTTCCAATAGTTCATTTTTGCTTTTGTTTTCCTTGCCTCTAGGCAAGTAAGAAGTTGCTATGGATGAGGTTAGAGGTTGTTGCCTGTTTTCTCCTCAAGGATTTTAATGGTTTCCTGTCTCACAATTGGGTCTTTCATCCATTTTGAGTTTTTTGTGTGTGTATAGTGTAAGAAAGTAATCCAGGTTTATTTTTCTGCATGTTTCTGTCCAATTTTCCCAACATGATTTGCTGAAAAGACTGTCTTTTCTATTGGACATTCTTTCTTGCTTTGTCAGAGATTAGTTGACCATATGTTTGTGGGTCCATTTCTGGTCTCTATTCTGTCCATTGATCTATGTGTCTGTTTTGTGCCAGTACAATACTGTCTTGATGATTATAGCTTTGTAACAAAGCTTGAGGCCCAGAATTGTGATGTCTCCAGCTTTGGTTTTATTTTTCAAGATTACTTTGGGGTCTTTTCTGATTCCATACGAATTTTTGAATTTTGTGTTCTAGCTCTGAAGAATGCTGTTTATTTTGATAGGGATTGTGTTGAATGTGTAGATTCAACAATTGTTGAATTGTATTTGTACAACAATTGTAATTGTGTATTTTAACAATATTTGTTCTTCTAATACATGAGCATGGAATGTTTTTCCATTTCTTTATGTCTTCTTCAATTTCTTTCATAACTTTTGTAGAATTTTCAGTGTACAGATATTTCTTTGGTTAGGTTTATTCCTAGGTATTTTACAGTTTTTGGTGTAACTGTAAATGGAATATATTCCTTGATTTCTCTTTTTGCTTCTTCAATATTGGTGTATAGAAGTGCAACCAATTTCTGTACATTGATTTTCTATCCTGCAACTTTGCTGAATTCATGGATCAGTTCTAGAAGTTTTTTGGTAGTGTCTTTCAGGTTTTCCATGTAAAGTAGCAATGTCATCTGTGAAGAGTGAAAGTTTGACTTCTTCCTTACTGATTTTGATGCATTTTATTTCTTTTTGTTGTCTGATTGCTTAAGCTAGGACTTCCAACACTGTGTTGAACAACAATGGTGAAAGTGGACATCCCTGTCATGTTCCCGACATTAGGGGGAAAGCTCTCAGTTTTTCCCCATCGAGGATGATATTAGCTGTGGGTCTTTTGTATATAGCCTTTATGATCTTGAGGTATATTCCTTCTATCCCTACTTTCTTGAAGGTTGTTATTAAGAAAGGGTGCTGTATTTTATCAAATGCTTTTTCTACATCTATTGAGAGGATCATGTGGTTCTTATCCTTTCTTTTATTGATGTGATGTATCTCACTGATTGACTTGCAGATATTGAACCACTCCTGCAGCCCAGGAATAAATCTCACTTGATTGTGATGAATAATTCCTTTAATGTATTGTTGGATTTGGTTTGCTATTATCTGGCTGAGAATTTTTGCATCCATGTTCATCAGGGAGATTGTCTGTAATTCTCCTTTTTAGTGGGGTCTTTGTCTGGTTTTGAAATCAAGGTAATGCTGGCTTTGTAGAATGAGTTTGGAATTTTTCCTTCCATTTCTATTTTTTGTAACAGCCTCAAAAGAACAGATATTAATGATTCTTCAAATGTTTAGTAGAATTCCCCTGGGAAGCCATTTGGCCCTGGACTCTTGTTTTTTTGGGAAATTTTTTATTACTGATTCAATTTCTTTATGGTTATGGGTCTGTGTAAATTTTCTATTTCTCCCTGTTTTAGTTTGGTAGTTTATATGCTTTTAAGAATTTGTGCATTTCCTTCAGATTGCCCAATTTGTTGGCATATAATTGCTTATAATATTCTCTTATAATTGTTTGTATTTCTGTGGTTTTAATTGTGATCTCTCCCCTTTCATTCATGATTTTATTTATTTGGGTCCTTTCTTTTTTCTTCTTGATAAGTCTGGTTAGGGGTTTATCAATTTTGTTAATTCTTTCAAAGAACCAAATCCTGGTTTTGTTGATCTGTTCTACTCTTGATATATATATATATATATATACACATACTTGATATATATATATATATATACACACACACATATATATATACACATATATATGTATATATATATAGATAGATAGATAGATAGGCTATTGGTATATATATATATATAATTGATTTCTGCTGTAATCTTTATTATTGCCTTTCTGCTGTTTGGGGGCTTTATTTACTGTTCTTTTTCCAGTTCCTTTAGGTGTAAGGTTAGGTTGTGTATCTGACATATTTTTTCCTTCTTTAGGAAGGCCTGGATTGCTATATACTTCCCTTTCATGATTGCCTTTGCTTCTCCCAGGGGTTTTGTTTTTATTTTCATTGGCTTCCATGTACTTTTGCATTTCCTTTTTAATTTCTTGGCTAGATTATTCTTTCTTTAGTAGGGTGTTCTTTAATTTCCACATATTCGTGGTCTTTCCAAATTTTTTCCTGTGGTTGATTTCAAGTTTCATAGCATTGTTGTCTGAAAATATGCATGGTGTGGTATCTATCTTTTTGTACTTGTTCAGGGCTGATTTGTGACCCAGTATGTGATCTATTCTGGAAAATGTTCCATGTGGACTCAAGAAGGATGTGTATTATGCTGATTTAGGATGAAATGTTCTGAATATATCTGTTAAGTCCATCCAGTCCAGTATGTAATTGAGAGCCATTGTTTCCTTTGCTGATTTTCTGCTTAGATGACCTATCCATTTATATAAGTGGGGTGTTGAAGTCCCCTACTATTATGGTATTATTATCTATGTGTTTCTTTATGTTTGTGATTAATTGATATATTTATTTGGATGTTTCAATTTGGGGGCATAAATATTTATAATTGTTAGCTCTTCTTGGTGGACAGTCCCCCTAATTATGATATAATGCCCTTCATCTTCATTTCTTGTTATAATCTTTGTTTTAAAATCTAGTTTGTCTGATATGGGGCACCTGGGTGGCTCAGTTGGTTGAGTGTCTGACTTTGGCTCAGGTCATGATGTCACAGCTCCTGAGTTTGAGCCCTGAGTCAGGCTCTGTGCTGACAGCTCAGAGCCTGGAGCCTGCTTCAGATTCTGTGTCTTCCTCTCTCTCTGCCCCTCCCCTGCTCACACTCTGTCTCTCTCTCAAAAATAAATAAACATTAAAAAAATTAAAAAAAAAATCTAGTTTGTCTGATATAAGTATGGGTACTCCAGCTTTCTTTTAATGTCCATTAGCATGACAGATGGCTTCCATCCTCTTACTTTCAATCTGCAGGTATCTTCAGTCTAAAATGAGTCTCTTGTAGGAAGCATATGGATGGGTTTTGTTTTCTTATCCATTTTGATATCCTATGTATTTTGATTGGAGCATGTAGTCCACTTACATTTAGTGTCATTATTGAAAGATATGAATTTAGTGTCATTGTGCTGCCTGTAGAGTTGGTGTTTCTGGGGACGTTCTTTGGTCCTTCCTCGTCTTTGTTGCTTTTGGTCTTTTTTGGGTTTTTTTTCTTTGTTTTTCTCCACTCAAGGAGTCCCCCTTAAAGTTTCTTGCAGGGTTCATTTAGTGGTCATGAACTCCTTTAGTTTTTGTTTGTCTGGGAAACTCTTTATCTCCTCCTCTTTTGACTGACAGCCTTGTTGGATAAAGAATTTTTAGCTGCATATTTTTCTGATTACGCACATTGAATATATCCTGCCACTTCTTTCTGGTCTGCCAAGTTTCTGTGGACAGGTCTGCTGTGAACCTGATCTGCCTTCCCTAGTAGGTTAAGGGCTTTTTTTTTCCACTTTCATAATTCTTTCCTTGTCTGTGTATTTTGTGAATTTGACTATGATATGCCTTGGTGGTGGTCAGTTTTTGTTGAATCTAATGGGAGTTCTCTGTGCTTCTTGGATTTTGATGTCTGTATGTTTCCCCAGATTAGGAAGGTTTTCAGCTATAATTTCCTCACATAAACCTTCTGCTCCTTTTTCTCTCTCTTCTTTTTCTGGGACTGCAATGATTCGAAAATTATTCCTCTTTAATAAGTCACTGAATTCTCCAAGTCTTGTATCATGACTTTTTGCCTTTGTTTCCCTCTTTTTTTCTGCTTCATTATTTTCAATAATTTTATCTTCTATATCATTGATTTGCTGCTCTGCTTTGTCCATCCTTACATTATGGCATGAATTTGAGATTGTATTTTTAATTTTGGCCTGACTAGATTTTAGTTCTTTTGTCTCTGTAGAAAGGGATTCTCTGGTATCTTCTATCCTTTTCAACCCTAGGTAGCATTCTTATAATTGTGGTTTTAAATTCTAGTTCAGACATCTTAATTATATCTGTGTTGATCAAATCCCTGGCTGTCATTTCTTCCTGTTCTTTCTTTTGAGTTGAATTCCTCCATCTTGTCATTTTGGAGGAAGAAAAAGATTAATAAAATAAAAAATAAAAATTAAAAACAAAATAAAACAAAATCAAATAAAGGAAGCTAGATCTTATGCATGTTTTGGTTTGCTTGTTGAGAGAAACTTGATAAAATAGAGAAAAAAGAGAAAGGAAAAGTTAAATTAAAAAAAATTTTTAAATAATAAAATGGAATAAAATAAAATAAAGAAAATAAAATAGAATAAAAAAATAAAAAAGAATTTGCTCTTTCTGTGTCTAGGAAACAAAAAGAAAAGAAAGAAAAAAGAAAAGAACCTAAGCAAAAACAGTATAGAAAATGAGCAAATAAAAGAACCGGCAAACAGAATAAAACCTGAGTGAAGTTACATCCAGTATCCCCTAGAACAGAATCTTTGCAGCATATTATAGTCGTAGACTAATAAGCAGGTGGAAGGGATTTGTGCTGGTCTTCTGGGGGATGTGCCTGGAGGGTTCAGTTGAGCAGGGCTTGGTGTAATGGCTCCGTTCTCCACCTGGTGGCACTGCTTAGCTTACTAGGGTCGATTTGTGTGTGTGCATGCACACACATGCACACATGTGCTTTAGAAGTGAAAAATGACTTTACCCACCTTTGACACAGGAACCTGTAGCCTCATGACTTGCTATCAAGCACCCTCCTTTGTCATAGGCTTCCATCCACTCCCCACCTGTACCTCGTACCTGTCCAAGCTGTCCACTTGCCAGGTGGCACCTCCCTCCAGAGTTTTATCTCGGATAGGGCTGTGTTTCAAAACCCCACATTTCAGACACCCCTTTGACTTGGACCTGTGCCAACTCTCTGCAAGAGGGTCTCACCATACAATGGCCAGGAGCTGGCTTGCCCCAGAAAATGTTCCTGTGATCACACAGTGGCAGAGGCCACTGTGAGCAAATCACATCACATAGCCTGCACTAGGTTTCCCTGCACTCTGGGGTCTTTGTTCTAATATCAATAAACGTGACCACTCTCCAAGGTCCACTGAGACTTTTGCCTGTGGGAAGCCCATATGGCCTCTACCAAATGCACTCCAATCTGGGGAACCACTTCTCCCTATGCGGTACACGGATCCCTCAGACCACACTACTTCCTCCTGGAAAATTCTGGGGATTTTTCCCTACTTCCTCACCAGAACACTGAGCTCTGAAACTTCAGACTTTGGACTTCACTGTTTATAGAATCCTGGCAGTATTGAAACCCTCTCCTTTTCTCCCCATCAGAGAACAGGTGTTGATTGTTTTCAGTCTCTGCGAGTATTTTCACTCTTTCTCTCTTTCTCTCCAGCTACTTTTAGGGGGAGTGCTTTTCTTGTGTGATTTCAATGTGCTGCATTCCCCCCCTTTGTCTTTCTTTCCTCTCTTTGTGAAAACAGCTCCGTACCCTCTATGGCTCCGTGGCTTTTCTCTCCCCCGGTTCACCTTTCCACACCCCATACCTGCCAAGTTCTCTGTTTCCAATTATGCAGATTGTTGCATTAATCCTCAGATCAGTTTCCTAGGTGTTCAAAACGGTTTGATGCTGATCTAGCTGCATTTCAGGGATGAGACAAGCTCAGGCTCCCTATACTACTCTGCCATCTTAACTCCTCTGTACTTGATTTACAAAAGTTTTTGAAATAACTATAGATTTCTTTCTTATTTATTTATTTATTTATTTATTTATATTTTACAGTCTTTATGTCATTTTTTTAAGTTTATTTATTTATTTTTGAGAGGAAGTGAGAGGGAAAGAGAGTATACACGTGCATGTGTATATATACTTTGCCAGGGGCAAAGGGAGAGAGAATCCCAAGCGGGCTCTACGTTTTCAGTACAGAGCCCAGCTTGGGGCTTGATCTCACGGTTCATGAGATCTCGACCTGAGCCAAATCAAGAGTCTGACACTTAACTAACTCAGCCACCCAGGCACCCACATTTATTTCTTTTTCTTACTTTACTGTACTGGATTTAACTTTCAGTACAATTTTTTTTACATTCTAGTTACTTAACATATGGTTTAATATTAGTTTTAGGAGTGGAATCCAGTGATTCATCACTTACATATAACACCCAGGGCTCATCACAAGTGCCCTCCTTCATACCCATCACCAATTTAGACCATCCCTTCCCCCACTTTCCCTCCTTTAACTCTCAGTTTGTTCACTATAGTTTAGAGTCTCTTATGGTTTTCCTCCCTCTCTTTTTCCCCCTTCCCCTATGTTCATCTGTTTTGTTTGTTAAATTTCATATATGAGTGAAATAATATGGTATTTGTCTTTCTCTGACTGACTTATTTTGCTTAGCATAATATACTCTAGCTCCATCCATGTCATTGTAAATGGCAAGATTTCATTCTTTTTGATGTCTGAGTAATATTCCATTGTGTGTATGTGTGATACACAGCACATCTTCTTCATATCACATCTTCTTTATCCATTCCTCAGTTGATGGACATTTGTGCTTTTTCCATAATTTGGCTATTGTTGATAATGCTGCTATAAACATTGGGGTTTATGTGCCCCTTCAAGTCAGCATTTTTGTATCCTTTGGGTAAATACCTAGTAGTTTAATTGCTGGGTCAAAGGGTAGTTCTATTTTTAACTTTTTGAAGACCTCTATACTGTTTTCCAGAATGGCTGCACCAGTTTGCATTCCTACCAGCACTGTGAGAGGTTTCCCCTTTCTCCACATCCTCACAAATGTGTTATTTCCAGAGTTGTTAATTTTAGCCATTCTCACAGGTGTGAAATTATAGTTTTCTTATTTTAACTATCAAACCTTTATTATTTTAATTGACTTTGATTATTTTCTAACGTATTGCAGAGAGATCTGCTTTCTTAATTAGAAAATAGTAAAGATAAAAATTAACTTTTTTGATACCTTTAAGATCATTACTATCATTTGCTAGATGTGTAAAGCTTGGGTTGCTATATATATTAAATGATAACGTAATACATTGTCACAGTTATTTTTCTTCTTTTCTGAGGTCAGGCTTTCAGCTATTTCTTCTCACTAATGTCTGAATCTGCCTCAATGTCTACCACTCACATCTGTAATTAGTTTGGGTTGCCAAATTTTTTTAAAGTTTGATTAGAACTTTAAAATATCTAAATAAATAAATAAAATATCTAAATAAAATAAATATGTATCTAAAATAGGAGCAGATAGGCTCTAAGTGAATAGATGATTTCTAAGCTTGAAGGTTTATGTATAGTCTATGATTCTTTGGTATCTAGTCAGTATACTGTACACAGGAAGTAACATGAAGTCTTTGTTTTATAATTTTTAAAAATGAAAATTATTTTATTTTTGTTTTCTTCCTATAAAAACAATACATATTTATTGCATAAGGTATGAAAGTTTATCTATTAAGCAGAAATATATTTATTCAAGAGACGTGGGTAATATTTGTAAGTACATTAAAAAAGTAAGCTCTGGAGAAGAGATATGATTTCAAGAGGAAGGGTGGTATGATGTGGGGTAGCCGGCAGTTAAGAGAAATCTATATTTTTTAATGTTTCTACATTACTTTCATGTTATATAAATATTACTTTCTATTTTTTTAACTATTAAAATAAAGGCAGGCAAAAATATTATATATATCCTACCCACCCAGTGACCACCATTATTATCTCTCCATAAAATATACTTGTCTATGAATATATATTAAAATATTGGGCTAGATATAGATATATTGGACAACAATAAGACTGCCATTTTAAAAAAAATTAGCAGGATCACATGAACATCTTTCCATGTCCAAAAAACATTTCTGCAACTTTATTTTTAGTGCATTAGCTCAGATATGCATATTTCCTCTTGGATGATAGTCACACACAAAAATAACGTGAGGGATAAATTTTAGATTTTAGACATTGAGGTAAAGTATATATGTTTTCTTTAACTGAATTGGTTAGATAACTGTTCTCAACACTCTAATTCATATAAACTGCTTAGAGAAAAGGGGTTAATTTATTTCTTTTTAAAATATATTAACAGTTTTATAAAAAGACATATCTGGCAACTATCTGGTTATTTTGACCAATGTAACTTTTTATGATATTGACTTTCATAGACATTTCAGGAATGGTTAGTAAAAACTATGAGTCTTAACTTGTTTTTTAGAGTTTCGAAAAGAAATATAAATATCCTGCATCACTAGACATATTATCCAATGTTGGATGTGCGCTGTCCATTACTGGTCTGGCCCTTACAATTGTATTTCAGATTGTCACCAGGTAAGAAGGGAAACAGCCTCCTTTTATAAGAAAAATTGCTATCTTGATATTATTTCCTCTGCACATATTCTCATCATAATATGGTCTCTTGGAGATAAAAGGGAAATCAGAATTAATTCAACAAGTTCATCTTACAGAAGAGCACACTCAGTTCTGAAGAGGCTAAGAAATACATACAAATAAATTTATAATTAAAACTGTGGTAAGTGCTTTGAAGAAAAATTACATACCATGTGGTTATAAGTTTGTCATGTAAAAATAGTGTGGTCCCATAGCTCATTAATGCTATATAGTTCCTTTGTGTTGAATAGAACCGTACCTACCAATTTGCATTTATAAAAGAGCAAAACATTGCTAAACAATATTTTTGAAAATTAAACTAATTTAAAATACATATTAAGTTTTCAAATGGTCAAACTTTTCAAAAGTCTTTGAATTCCATAGTTCGAAAAAAATCTAACTTAAGGGGCACCTGGGTGGCTAAGTCAGTTAAGTGTCCGACTTTGGCTCCGGTCATGATCTCACAGATTATGGGTTCATGCCCCACATGGAGCTCTCTGCTGTTAGCATGATGCCTGCTTTGCCTCCTCTGTCTCCCTCTCTCTCTGTTACTCCCCGCTTGTGCTCTCTCTCAAAAATAAATAATTTTTAAGAAATCTAACTTTAAAAATTACCTATAAATGCATATTTCTTTCCACCTTGACCTCCTCACTAAAGGTCCAATTTTGTATAGCACTTGTTATTTTTTTCACATGCTACATTTTTATCAATCTGTAAATATAAGTTTGTTATTTATTAGTTTACCTGGGTACTCTCTGTTTTCCCCATCAGCATGAAAATCAATGAGAACAGTGACTTTTTCTGATTTTGTTGTTTCTATTGTTGTTTGTTTTGTTTTGATTAGTGTATCCCCAAGACTGAGCACAGTACCTGGCCCTTAGTAGAGGAATATCTGTAGAATAAGTGGGACTATTGAGTATTCCTACGTGGTCCTCCTCACAAACTCAAGATATCCCAAGATGAATTCATCTTTCTTTCAGAATTATTTCTCCCTACTAAATTCTCTCATAAGTGTTTTCTCAGATATGTAGGCTCAGAACTTTTTATTTTGAAAGCATTGCTGTTTAAAATATTTTCTGAAATTTTATTTAAAAAGTTGAAAACCTATAGAAAAGTTGCTAAATTTTCAAGCATTTCCTAAGAACACGGGTATTCTCTTCTACAGTATAATACCATTATTCTCACTCAGGAAATTCAACTCAACCAATTTACCATTGATACAATGTTACTGTGTTAATATACAATCCATATTCAAATTTCTTCAGTTGTTCCATTAATATCCGTTATAGCTGTGTGGTCCCCCCCCACCAATTCGTTTAGTGGCTATGTTTCTATTCTTAAATTTTTTTTAATGTTTACTTATTTTTGAGAAAGAGACAGAGCACGAGTTGGGGAGGGGTAGAGAGAGAGGGAGACACAGAATCTGAAGCAGGCTCCAGGCTCTGAGCTGTCAGCATAGAACCTGATGTGGTGCTTGAACTCACAAACTGTGAGATCATGACCTGAGCCGAAGTTGGACACTTAACCAACTGAGCCACCCAGGAACCCCAGTTGTCGTGGTTCTTAGTCTCATTTAGCCTAAAATAATTCCTCTGCTTTTTTGTTTGTTTTGGCATTTGGGGACATTAAATCTTTTGAAATGTTCATGTCAGTTATATTGTAGAAAGTAGAATATTCAACAGTTTAGGATTTGTCTGAAATGTTCCTCATGATTAGATAGGGGTTAAACATTTTTGATGAGAATACTAAATCATTAAGTCTTTTTCAGTGTGGTATAGCAAGAAGCATGTGATGTCGGTTTGTCCCATTATTGGTTGTATTAAGTTGGATTCCTTGTTTACAGTGGTGTCTACTGGAATTCTACTCCCTAAAGGTTAATATTTTCCCCTTTGTAAGCAATAAGTAATCTGTGGGATGATACTTTAAAATTGTGTGACTATTCTGTCCCCCAACTTTTACTCAATGGTTCTTGTTGGAATATATTATTACCTTGATGGTTGAAAATGATTCTTTCTCTTTATTTATTCTATTCCTTTGTAAAGAAGTGTACTCTTGAATGTAACCAGAGGGAGTCTCTTCATGTTGTTTTGGCATGTCCCTAGCAGTCTTTAAGCACTTTTTAATTTCAGGTACAGCAAGATGACCCAGGCACATTTTTCACTTTCTCTGCTCATATTTAGAAAAAGCCATTTGTTCAAAGAGCCAGAACTCCTTTGAATCCTCTTCTTTATCTATCACACTTAATGAATCTCTTGCCATTCACTCAAAGTTTTTATAACGAGTGCTAATTATGGGCCAAGCACCACATACAAACTGAATACCAAACTATGAACAGCAAGTAAGCTCTCATTTCTCATGATATTTATATTCTTTGGCAAAGACAGATGTTATACAGATATATACAGAATTAAATATATGATTACAAATAGTGGTAAGCGCCTTGAACGAACATTGCATGTCATATAGTTACAGGTCTGTTATGTAAAATGAAATGGCTCTTATATTTGTCCTTTTATTTGTATTTCTTTTTTTAAAATGTCTATCTTTGAGAGAGAGCAAGTGGGGGAGGGGCAGAGAGAGGGGGACAGAGGAACTGAAATGGGCTCTATGCTAGCACAGAGAGCATAATGAGGGGCCCGAACTCAAGAACTGCAAATTGCAAGATCATGACCTAAGCTGAAGTTGGACGCATAACCACCTGAGCTACCAGGGCCCCTTTTTATTTGTCTTTCTATCGTAATCATACTTGAACAGTTTTTGAACCCATTTGAATAAGTTGTGGTAGGTACATAACTAGTGTCTTTGCCTAAAATTTCAGTACTTCTAGTGGTTTTCAGATTTTTTTTTCATTCTCTATCGACATGTTTCTTAGCACAGTTATGCTGCCATGTATGTCACTAAAAATTCATCAGGAAACAAAAACAAAAATTAAAAAATGGTATTGACTTCTAAACGTGAATCAAATAGTTTTCTTTGTTCATGGACAGGGTCCCCCATAATTATATATAAATTACATATAATATGTATAATTTATAGTAAATTATAAATAATTTAGATACATAAGATATATAAGCTACATAATATGTTATAATACATTATATAATTATATATATTATATAGAAAAATAACATAATATTAATGTACAGAATATAGAAATGTACAGAAGAGCCAGGCTATTTGAAAATAGCCTGTTCTTCCTGTGGATTACAATTTCTGTTTGAAACTGGAAAAAAATTAGAAGCTAACTTTGCTTTTATATAAAAGGAATCTTTTGAGTACTTTTTGCAGTTCTGGTCATTAAAACTTTCAAAAGACTGAATTAAATTTTGAATTATTCAGAAAATCTCAACTAAAACATCAAGAGGACAAGCAGAGTTCTGTTTAAATATACACTTTTTATGCATTGTAGAAATCCAAAGACTGAGAAGGTTCATGATGGAATGTTATAAAATCATAAAGGATATGTAATTAGTAAGCAGACTTATTCATCAGATTCTGAGATATTAAAAATGGGTACTTGGAGATGTTAGAACTTTAAGCACAGTAATAAACTTAGGGAAATAGTTATTTGAAGAGGTCTTGTATTCTGAAAACCCCAGAAAGGCTTAGATGGTAGTGAATGGAAATTCTGTAACTTTCATTAATATAAGACTGCATACCATAGTATACAGAGAACTATAATATGTCATTAAAGGGGCCTTATGGATATATCTGCCTTTAACCATTAAGGCAAACAATATGTGCACAGTAAAGACAATATGAAACCTCACATTTGAGATCAACCCTTATTTAGGGAAACCTTGAATTCTCTGCCAATCTGAAAATACACAGGTAGGCCACCACAGAACACACATGTGAGCATGAGCACACACACCCATTCTCATTTTCTCTCTCTCTCCCTCCCACTGCCTTTTAAAGACTCCTGGTAAACAATGCCAGCTTGCAGACAAAATGAGAAAAGGCTCTTCTTTTCTAGCAAAGATCTTAGGTAAAGGTGAGAAGGTAACAAACCCAAAAGTTTTAAAGAATCCTTGGTTCTACCCCCCAGAAATTATGTCTTCAAACAAAGGAACAGTCTTCAAGCATGGTTTATATGATAAGGATCATCCAGAGCATCTTGGCCATTTGACTGTCAGCAAGTATTTCCTAAAATATGTTTCTTGGACACAGGTGAAATTTTGTTGAGTATAAGCCTTTCAGAGGGATAGTAATCATCAGTCTACTCAAATTATGAAGAATGTCATTAGTAGCAATAGACCATGAAACACATTTTAAATATTTTTACCTAACTTAAAATGTTGATGAAAACCTTACTCTTTAAATGTAATATAAGCTAAACTTATACCATTTTGTTTTAAACTTATAAAAGTAGTTCAAAATTATATTTGGCCTTATTTTTTTTAATACAAAATTTATCGTCAAATTGGTTTCCATATAACACCCAGTGCTCATCCCAACGGGTGCCCACTCTTATGTGGATCCTGAGAAACTTAACAGAAGACCATGGGGGAGGTGAAGGGGGGGAAAAAAGTTAGAGAGGGAGGGAGGCAAACTATAAGAGACTCTTAAAAACTGGCCTTCTTTTAAAATCCGTACTTGATTTTTTTATATAAAAGACTTTATCTATTTATTTATTTATTTATTTATTTATTTATTTATTTATTTATTAAATGTTTATTTGTTTTGAGAGAGAGAATGTGTGTGTGTATGCCAGGGTGGGGGAGGGACAGAGAGACTAGGAGAGAGGGAGAATCCCAAGCAGGCTCCTGCTCTCAGCATAGAGCCCCACATGGGGCTCAAACCCACAAACCATGAGATCATGACCTGAGCCAAAATCAAGAGTCAGATACCTAACTGACTGAGTCACCCAGGCGCCCTTATATAAAATACTTTTTAAAGTACAAGAGACTTTTTCTCCACATTTGAACATATGTTCACTTACTAATGTGGAATTTTTTCCTATTTTGAAATTTAAAAAAAAAATCCATTTGGAGTCTTTCTATAGCTGGCCTTTGTATATGTTTGCAAATCTAGAGTGGAACCTATTGTCTATTATAGTAGAAGAAACTGCCCTAAAAGTTAGTGGCTTAAAACATTAATTTGTTATGTCTAAGGACTTAATTTGAGCTCAAGTGGCTTGATGGGGCTCAGCTGTGATTCTTCCATTGGTCTCTCTTATGGTCTCCTGTGAGGAGTCAGATGGTGGGTGGAGTTGGGCTAATCTGGGGCTCATCTGGTATGCTGGGAGAGATGGGTCTTTCTCCCTCTCCACATAGTCCCAGAGCATTCCTATGCAGTTTCTTCAATAGGTTAGCTAGACTTTTTACCTGGTGGCTCAAAACTTCCAGAAGCATGAAGGGGAAAGAAAGGTTGTTTTGAGTTTCATGGGCAGAGTGCCTTTATGGAGTCTTTCCTCCATTAAAAAAAAATCAGAAAATGTTTCACCACTGTATAGGTATAAAGGTGAATATATTAATATTATATGTTCATATTTATTCTTTGACCTATAATAGTTAATTATTTTCCCTTTTGGTTTTAAAAGGAGTTAAAACTTTGCTGTGGGCCATAAAACTATCATTGGTCCTAAGCACTACTTTGGTGAATAAGTTGGCCCTGGCTTCCAGGACTTCTGGCGCATTTCATTAGGGAGATCAAGTCACAGGTTGGCCCTGGGAGAGGATTACACAGCATATAGATACCAGAAAGTAGAATCCAGTGGGAGTCCTCTCTGCTGAATAGCAGTTACCTTTTATTATAACAGTTTCAAGAAAGGATGTATCGGGGGCACCTGTGTGGCTTAGTCAGTTAAGCATCTGACTCTTGGTTTTGGCTCAGGTCATGATCTCATGGTTTGAGCCCCACATTGGGCTCCAAGCTGACAGCATGGAGCCTGCTTGGGATTCTCTCTCTCTCTCTCTCTCTCTCTCTCTCTCTCTCTCTCTCTCTCTCTCTTCCCTCCCCTGCTCTCTTTTTCTCTCTCAACAAATAAATAAACTTAAAAAAAAAAGAAAAGATGTATTGACCTATTTTCTCTAACTCACTTCTCTGTGGAAATGAGAGGACAGTGAGCTCTTCTGGTGCAGTTGGAAAGGTAGGTTTACCAGCTGGCCCATGGGCTATGAGCTGGATTTACATCGAGTAATAATATTTCTTTTTCACTCACAATTTCACTAGAGTTTATTTTTTGCCGATGTTCTATTTGTTCAATTATATTTACTTGTTTTTAGGAACGTCAGAAAAACCTCAGTAACCTGGGTGTTCGTCAGCCTGTGCACATCAATGTTGATTTTTAACCTCCTCTTTGTGTTTGGAATCGAAAACTCCAATAAAAACTTAGTGAAACGTGATAATGGCACCAATAAGATGGATTCTGATAAAAATGAAATACCCACGCAAGATACTGTTGTCATCTCGAATCCCACCTGCACTGTGATGGCTGTCTTGCTCCACTATTTCCTGTTAGTGACATTTACCTGGACTGGAATCAGTGCTGCCCAACTCTATTTCCTGCTAATTAGGACCATGAAGCCTCTTCCTCAACATTTCATTGTGTTCATCTCTTTAATAGGATGGGGCAAGTGTTTGCTTTTCCACTTAGTCATACATTAATTTTCTTGAAATAACTTAAACAAATACCTACTTAAGGCCTAACAGCCCAAGTCCATTAGGTAGGGGTAATGGAAAGCCAGCACCACCAGGAGTGCCTTCTGCCTGGTTGTTCGCACTCCTGGGAAGGAGACACGTGTGATCAGGCAGCTGTACTAGTCACATTATAAGCTAAACTCAAATGTTAATTTCCTTTAACACCTCTAGTAGTTTGATTTGAAATTTAGACCACATATAATGTGTTTCCTAGCTACTTTAAAAGAAATATTTCAAGAAAACCAGAGTGACTCTAAGAAAAATAATTTCAAAAATTTTCAAGTTCCAGAAAAGAATTGTGTTCGTGGTATCTAAATTTAAATTTCTTCAAGTGAAAGAGGAATTAGGCCATTTAAGAATGGAAATTGTGGTAAGTGTTACAAAGGAATCAGAAATAGTATCAGGTTATTATGTACAGCCAACAATAAAAGACAGAGGCAAAGAGTTACAGAAAAATTATGTCCACCATTGACCTACATCTGTAGGTCATTTAGTACATTGTCTAGAGTAGAAAGAATAACATAGTCTTGAAAAGGGTCAGACGTATAATTCATTTGTGTTCTTTTATAATTAATTTCAGTTTTGGGTAAATTATTAATTTGGTGCCTCTCTTTTGCCACATAGGAGTCCCAGCTATCGTGGTGGCTCTGACAGTGGGAATTATTTTTTCTCTGAATAGAAATGATCCACAATGGGAGTTAGAGTACCGGCAAGAGGAAATGTGAGTTTATATTTTTAAGAAATGTTCATTTATTTGATATAAGAGTGTAACTGTTCAGTGATATTGAATGTAAGTATCAATGTACATATGAATCTCACTTTATAACTGTCATATTATAAGTGGGTATTTCAAATTCTCAAAGAACACATTATATTTTAAATATAGTGACATGAAAGTTTCCTATGATAAATCCTTTTGTAAAACAAGTAATTACCTTCTAAATTTATAATCTGAACTTCTTATATTAGATTTGTCTTCTTTAATTAAGCCTGAAAATCATAGGACACAATATGTGTGATCCTTAGTAACCCTTTATCTTAGTTTTTTTAATCTAGAAAATGGGAATTACAATGATAGTAATACCCACTCTGAGGTCATGGTGAGGGGTCAAGCAAGTGTGAAAATATTTCATAACTTGAAAAGCACTATCCAGTTTTTAACAGTCTCTTATGCTTTGGCTCTCTCCCACTCTAACCTCTGGAGGGCACCTTTTGGGATGAGCACTGGGTGTTGTATGGAAACCAATTTGACAGCAAATTTCATATATTAAAAAATAAATAAAAATAAATAAATAAACATTAAAAAAATAAGAAAAAAAAAAAAGAAAAGCACTATCCATGCTTTTTACCAGTTCTATATTGATAAGATTATTATGAATACTTGATGATGATTTATCACACAGTACAAATTCTTTCTGTGATTATAGTGTGAATAATTAACTCTTACTAATGGAAATACCTGACTGTATGGTGTTTGCTTTTTATGTGAGGTGGGAGAGAAGAAAACTGAGCTGAACTCTTTACGTGTGTGTCTGCTGCCAAACAGCAACTGCTCTTTAATTTATCCTCCCTTCTCCTTTTATAATCCAGCCATTCTCATCCCCAGATCCACCTTAGGTCCCAAAGCAACTTAACAAAACAACAACAGAGGGGCGCCTGGGTGGCTCAGTCGGTTGAGTGGCCGACTTCGGCTCAGGTCACGATCTCGCGGTCTGTGAGTTCGAGCCCCGCGTTGGGCTCTGTACTGACAGCTCGGAGCCTGGAGCCTGTTTCCGATTCTGTGTCTCCCTCTCTCTGACCCTCCCCCCATTCATGCTCTGTCTCTCTCTGTCTCAAAAATAAATAAACGTTAAAAAAAACAACAACAACAGAATTCTAGGAAATGTGCCAGTACACCCAAGGAAAGTCTGTGTAGTCAGGGTGCATATCTAGTTCCAGGGCTGACCATGCCCAATTGTAGACTAGGAAGCTATCTTCCTGGCTTGATTTTACGGGCCAAATACTCCAGGTACTATTTCCTCTGTTTAATTAGGGTTAAATATCTTTTAATTAGTTAAAAATGTTTTAATTCCACAATTACAGAACAGGGGTAAGATGCAAATATCTCACGGGACGGGTAATTCACTTCATATAGCATCACTGATTTCCTTCCCTAACCCTGGGACAGGGCTAGACATACTACTGTCAAGGCCTTCAGGAGAAAGAAGCCTACCATCTTAGATATATTCACATTGAGCTATAAATAATTAAGAGCAGATTCTTTCCTGAGCACACTGTAGGTGTTAAGGAAGACACTAAGCAACTGATAATAGAAGTTGGGAAGAGAGGAAGGATGCTTAACATGAATATCTGCCTCATCTTGGACTCATCCCCCAACTTTCACCCTATACACATGCATCAATGGTCACATTTTTTCAGGATGTATGTGGAAGGAGAAGGGAGTATTTTTTGGTTTCTTGAGTTACCCTCCCAGCAATTATACCACCATATCCCACACTTTCCCCCACTGCTCCCAGCTCTGCCAGTCACACGTGAAACCCCTAACCCAGTTTCCCTCATGTACGGCTATCTCTGCAAGGACCCAATTAAGAGGTGACTGCAGGGCAGGACACACTCCTCTTTAATGCTCCATCCCCTGATTGTTGGTGCTGCCATCATATAGGCTGTTTCATACTTTCCTGAAGGATTGAGGTAACATGGAAAATTATAATGCCTGAGAGGGAAATTCTTTTCAGGTGAATGCTGCGTATGATAGAGCTGTCTTCATGGTATGTTTCCTGGCAAAATCACCATGGAATTAAACACAGTTCATCTGAGGTCCACTTGTGATGCTCTCCAGACCTCAGGTCCATAGCTATTTGTCAGATCAGCCTCCATTGTGTGCTCTCCAATCTTAATTCTAGAAATTCCACTCCATACCTAAAAGGGTTAGTCTGACTGTAGGAACCATCCTCTCTTAGACAGCCTATTTCTCAAATCTGAGTTATTAAACCCAGAATAACAATAGGAAAAGCTATTATGAGAAGAGATTAAGCACGACTCTCTCTCCAGGAAGGACAAAGGAAAGAGGGGGTGAGGAGTCCTGTCTTAGTGCACACTTCCTGATGACCATGAGTATCTAAGCCTATTTCCCTTCCAGGTCTCCCCAGTGGTATGAGGTGGCTGAGAAGTCCTGCGTACATTTATAGGCACACACGCACGCACACACATTCACACACACACACACACACACACACACACACACACACACACACAGATCTATAGTACAAATAGTAATCCTCAGAAATTGTATTGTCAAAAGTAGAAACAACTCAAGACTCAGGTAAGGAAAAATATATATATGTATATATATTTGTATATGTATATATATTTGTCAAATTGTTTCATAATTAACAAGTCTGCCTTTATCCAATAGATGTGTATTGTTCATTTTCTTTCTCTATCCTTTCTTCCCCTCTTAAGCCGTGTTTCTCTAGACTGCCTAGATAAGAAGTGTGTTCATCTTTTTCACTTAACTTTTGATAGCTACTTGCAGTGTGCCTGGGTGGCTCAGCCAGTTAAGTGTCCAACTTTGTCTCAGGTCATGATCTCACAGCTCGTGAGTTTGAGCCCTGCATTGGGCTCTGTGCTGACAGCTCACTCTCTCTCTCTCTCAAAAATAAATAAATGTTAAAAAATATTTTTAAAAAATAAAACTTTTGATAGTCGCTTGCTTTGTCGCCAAGTTGCTTCTAGAGATTTGAAATCCTTCCTCTCAGAAGGATTTCATTAAATTCTCAGCCAAGTGCTCTCCTGTTTCTTCTGTGAATGGCAGGAGGGTTGGCCTCCAGTTACACATGAAAGGAAAGCCTAAAATCCTGAAGATAAACTTGCTCACTCTCACCATTTTATTTAAGGATAGACCTATTCTATCTGTTAATGGATGAAGGCACTCCTTTTTATTTTTTTAATTCATTACAGAGATTTGAACATCTTCCCAGTTTCCTTCTAGGTCATTTGGATTAGAAATAAGTTTCTAGTAATTTAAAATATAACAAATTACAATGCAAAACAGTTTAGAAATCCTCTGACATGTATAATAATGGTGTTTTGCCCGCAGGGGAAAGAAAACATACATTAACTAAATGCCAGGGAGTCTTAAATTATTTTGTTAATAATAATGCCCACCTGGGGCGCCTGGGTGGCTCAGTCGGTTAAACATCTGACTTTGGCTTAGGTCATGATCTCACGGTTTTGAGTTGGAGCCCCGCATCAGGCTCTGTGCTGACAACTCAGAGCCTGGAGCCTGCTTCAGATTCTGTCTCCCCTCTCTCTGCCCCTCCCCCACTTGCACTCTGTCTTTTTTCTCTCTCTCTCTCTCTCTCAAAAATAAATATTAAAAAAATAATAACGCCCACCTGACACCTCCACTTGGGTGTCTAATGGGATGTCTTCTGGTCTTCACTCCCCAACCTGCTCTTATCATTTTCCCCATCTCACTAATGGTAAACTCCATCCTTCTAGGTACTCAGGCCAAAGAACTTGGAATCACTCTTAATTCTCCTACATCTCACATCCAACCTGTAAATAAATCCTTTGCTTTACTTTAAATATATTGGGAATCAGACTCTTTCCTAACATCTCCTCTCCTGGTCCAAGTCACCAGATTATTGTAATAGACTCCTAGGTGATTTCCTCCTCTTGTGTATCCTCTTCTATTATCCCTGCATCTAGCTAGAGTAATACTTCCAGATCTCAAGACAGATCATGTCAGGTTTCTCCTTCTCATCAAGAGTACATGCAACAACTGATAAAGCCATAACATAATTTGCATCTTTTCACTAATGCCATCTACATACTATGTCTAGCTGCACTAGATTCTTTGCTATTCCTTCAGTTCTCAAATCAGGGCCTTTGTACTTGCTGTTCCCTCTGCCTAGAACACCCTCCCCCTTATCTACTTCAGATCTTTGCTGAAAGAAATATCACTTTTTTCCATAGTGCTTTTTCTGACAACTCTATTTAAATTGAAACCCTCCCCCCCAACACATATACATACACATACACATACACATACACATAGTAATACCTACTCTCAATACCTGCTTTATTTTTCTCCATAGCACTGGTAACCATCTGACACAGTATATATTTTATTTGTTAGTTTTATGTATTCCTCTCCTTCAAAATCACTAAAAAAAGGAATTTTTATGTTTTAATTTTTTTCATCATAGTAAGTGTGCTCTTTAATCCCCATCACCTATTTCACCCATCCCCTCCCCACCTCCCCTCTTGTAATCACCAGTTTGTTCTTTGTAGTTAAGAGTCTGTTTCTTGGTTTGTCTCTCTCTCTCTTTTTCCTTTGCTCATTTGTTTCATTTCTTAAATTCCACATATGAGTGAGATCATATGGTATTTGTTTTTCTCTGACTTATTTCCCTTAGCATTGTGCTCTCTATCTCCATCCATTGTTGCAAATGGCAAGATTTCATTCTTTTTTATGGCTGAATAATATTCCATTGTGTGTGTGTGTGTGTGTGTGTGTGTGTGTGTGACATCTTTATCCATTCATCTGTCGATGGACCCTTGGGCTGCTTCCATAGTTTGCTATTGTAAATAATGCTTCAATAGACATGGATATACATGTATCTTTTTGAATTAGTCATTTTGTATTTTTTGGGTAAATACCCAGTGGTGCAATTGCTGGGATTGTAGGGAAGTTCTTTTTTTATTTTTTTGAGGAACCCCCGTATTGTTTTCCATAGTGGCTGTTCCAGCTTGCATTCCTGGTTCTTTAAATTTAATGAAGAGCGTTCCTTTTTCTCCGTACCCTTGCCTGTACACTTGCCAACACTTCCTGTTTCTTGTGTTTTGTTTTTAGCCATTCTGACAGGCATGAGGTGGTATCTCATTGTAGTTTTGATTTGCAATTCCCTCCTGATGAGTGATATTGAACATCTTTCATGTGTCTGTTGGCCATCTGGATGTCTTCTTTGGAGAAATGTCTTTTCATGTCTTCTGAACATTTTTAATTGGATTATTTGTTTTACAGATATTGAGTTGTATCAGTTCTTTACATATTTTGGATAATAACCCTTTATCGGATACGTCATTTGCAAATATCTTCTCCCATTCAGTAGGTTGCCTTATAGTTGTGTTGATTGTTTCCATTACTGTGCAGAAACTTTTTGCTTTGGTATAGTCCCAACAGTTTATTTTTGCTTTTATTTTCATAGCCTAAGGAGATATATGCAGGGAAATGTGTCTGTTGCCAATGTTAGAGACATTACTGCCTGTGCTCTCTTCAAGGGTTGTTATATTTTAGGCGTCACATATAGGTCTTTCATCCATTTTGAGTTTGTTTTTGTGCATGGTAAGATACAATGGTCCAGTTTCATTCTTTTGCATGTAACTGTCCAGTTTTCCTAACATCATTTATTAAAGATACTGTCTTTCTCCCATTGTATATTCGTTCCTTCTTTGTTGAAGATTAATTTACCATATAATTGTGGGTTTATTTCTGGGCTTCCTAGTCTATTTAATTGATCTGTGTGTCTGTTTTTATGCCAGTACTATACTGCTTTAAAGTACCACTTTATAATATAACTTGATGTCTGGAATTGTGATACCTCCAGTTTTGTTTTTCTTTTTCAAATTTGCTTTGGCTATTTGAGGTCTTTTGTGGTTCCATACAAATTTTAGGATTGTTTTAGTTCTATGAAAAATGCTATTAGTGTTTGTTGTAGACTCTAAGCCTAAAGTTCTCTCTTGTTCAGCAAGAGCGGATGCAGGATTAAAAGTGAGAGATGGCTAATGTCTGGGAAAAGACAAGAGCTCCGAATAAGAGTCCTTGCCCCGTATTTATTAAGATCAGAAGACTTACAAATGTGATGGACATGTACAAAGAGACAATGAATTTGTGAACATTAACACATGGGCATGAGGGAAAGGGGGTTTTGAAGATATACAGTGTTAGGAGTTTGGGTCAATATAAAACAAAATCCTGGTGCCGGGCAGATGGGCAGGAGGTTGTTAACAGCAGACATGAGGCACCGTGTCTGTTTATCTTAACCAGTGTAGGGGATAAAACAGATAGAGCAAGTAACCTCAGGGTTAACAAGGCACCTTTTCTTTTGCTAATCAGCTCCACTCTGAGCAGCTTCACCCACATCAGGTATATAGCCCTAGGTACCTGTTTACCTGATTTGGTCATTTCTTTCTGTGAAAGCAGCTTTCTGTTATAGTACTAAATTGGGGGGCATTTTTGCCCTGAATACCTAATCTTGCTTACCAGATATACCTTTGTATGGGGGCCTTTGTCCCCCCAATTCTGGTGGCTTTGCCCCCCCTACTCTATTTTGGGGGCCTTAGCCCCCCTTCTCTATCCTTATTCACCTAATCTTATTTACCCAAACTTGGGTGTGAGCATCTTATGGCTTTGTAATGCTTTATGCCTTGTTAACCCATTGGTGCAAGCCCAGGGAGTTTCTAAGCTTATTTCCCACAGTATTTTGATAGGGATTGCATTAAATCTGAAGATTGCTTTGAGTAGTATAGACATTTTAATAATATATTTTTTTCAATCCATGAGCATAGAATGTCTTTCCATCTCTTTGTGTCATCTTGAATTTCTTTCATCAGTGTTTTATAGTTTTTGGAATACAGGTCTTTCACCTCTTTGGTTAAGTTTATTCCTAGACATTTTCTTGTTTTTGGTGCAATTGTAAATGACATTGTTTTCTTAGTTTCACTTTCTGCTGCTTAATTATTAGGGTATAGGAATGCAACAGATTTCTATACATTGATTTCATTTCCTGCAACTTGACTGAATTCATTTTATCAGTTCTTTTGGTAGAGTTTTTAGAGTTTTCTATATATAGTATCATGTCATACAGAAAGAATATTTGGATTATTTTGTTGTTCACTTCTAATATCTGATATCTAGAACAATGTCTGTCACATAGCATGTGTTCTATAAATACTTATTAAATAAATGAATTCATTCTTACAACAATGCCAGGAAGTGATTACTATACTTCATAGATGAGAAAAAACATCACCAAAACCACCATCACTAATTGTAACAGTAACAAAAAAACCAAAACAAAACAGATGCAGTAAGGTTAAATAACTATTAAAATATTTTTATAAAGTAAGAAACTATGTAAGTAATTTATGGTATAACAAAATAATGGAGCAGTATGTAACTATAAAAAGTAATGAGAACAATCTTTATAATCTCATCTGGAGTTATCTCCAAGAGATGTTGTTAAGTAAGGTATAGAAGTATCATATATTATGATTTGTTTAAAAATCAGAAAAAAACAATTGATGGTTTATGCATAGCCTAAATCTGGAAGAATACACAAGAAACATTGATTAACACTGGAGATAGAAACTAGGTGAGAAGGGATAGTTGTAGGAGGGATGGTTGTAGGGGTAGTTGTCTTTCTCTGATTATTTGTACCTTTAAAATTTTGAACCATTTGATGTCCTCCATGTTCAAGAATGAAATAAAACAATAACTTCCCTAAAGTCAGACATCTAGTAAGTGATAGAGCGACATGTAAATTTGGTCTGCCTGACTGAAAAGCCATTTTCTTTCCACTAGCCCATACATCAAGAAATACAGCAGAACTAATCCGTTTCATTTTTTTTCTAGTGGTTGAATTCTTGAAAGTCATTTCAAATATATGGAATGCGAAGCAATATTGGCTTTTAGCAGTTCTTTCAGTAAAATGAATGTCAGTAACGTTAATAACATAGAGAACCAGTATGTATAGCTTTTGTAGTCTACTAAAATTATTTTTTTTCTCTCCATAGCTGCTGGCTGGCAGTTCCAGATAAAAAAGATCTTATAACTAGTCCATTTTTATGGTCATTCGTCTTACCTGTGACTATTATCCTCATCAACAATATTGTTGTATTTATTATCATCATAGTCAAAGTGATATGGAAGAATAATCGCAATCTGACAAGGTAAGATTACCAATTATGGGAAACTTCAGGCATGACTCATCTGATACATAATACAGCACTTTCATATGTCCACAGTTCCCCAAAGAGTTTTCAGACTCTGGTACAATGGCAAGGATACGTGGTTTGCAAGGCAGATTTTCTTTTAAACTTTGTCTCAGAAAGTAAATCTTCCCCTCATCTTCCAACAATGTATTACATAACACACTTTTGTGCTATATGAGCCCAACTAAAAACTAAACCCAAAGACTTCAAGAAAAAAATTTTTTCTCTCCCAGTCTCAAATATTCAAGAAATAAGATTTGGATAATTAAAGAAGTTGGAAGATTGTGAGGAGATGCTGGTAACTAGAGCTACAGGCTATATTTTACATGTGTTTCTTGAATCTGAGTATGGCTTTGTTTTTAAAATTCATTTAAAACATATAAAATTGGGAGATTTCACCTAAAAATTGTATTTTCTCTTGAAAATATTGGAGCATCTGGAAACATTGGGTCCACATTTCCTGCAGGGGGGACATATGCTCCCTGGATTCTCTGGATTATCAATTCCCATGTATACTGCTTCTCTCCTTTCTATAACCTTTCTGACTCCAATAAGCTTTTTCATTGTCATCCCTGGTAAACAAAACAGCTTTCAGTTGGAGATACAAATAACAGAAACTGTTAAACAAATGTACTGTCCATCCCCACCTCCCAACAATGCAGATTGGTTAGAACACAGTGCTAATGAAGCCATGAACCCAGCAGGTTTAATTTTACAAGACTGTGTTTATCACCAGTACATTTACTATAAGCACATCTGTGAGTTTTGTTGGTCACTGAATGGATCCATTTGGTATGCACATATGGGTGAAAACTGTCATTAGTGGGAATATCATCTTAAATATGTGCTTTATTGATCAAGAGTAAGTATCATCTTTCCTATATGAATGATAGTCCACATTGAGAGGAAATGTGGGGGGAAAAGACTATCACTGATAATCTTTCAAATCTTTATTTTACTGGTAATGAAGAAAAATCTTGGTAAAATCTTATTAGTCTAATTGCATATTACTTATATTTGCTTTGTACAAAACGGTATCATTTTGGCCACAGACAGCAACAAATGTGTATCTCTAATTTTGACTGGTAGATCATTGTTCTTAAGTTGGCTTAGTTACAGTGAAAATCAGGTCACAGTTTAATTGCTTAACAAATTATCTTTCATTGTATCAGTTAGCTTTTGCTGCATAACAAACCACCCCAAACTTAGTGGCTTAGAGTGACAAATATTTACTATTTGTCATAAATTTGAATGTTGATCAGGTGGTTTTTCTGGTCTTGGATGGCTTGAATATGGATGGATGATCTAAGATGACTTATTTTTATGCCTGATGGTGTTTGGTTGGTTGGTTTTGAGTGGGAGCTGCTCAGCTGGGAAAACTAACCTTTGCTCCATGTGGTCTCTCATCATCAATTAGGCCAGTCTATGCTTCTCGACATAGTGAAGTTAGGATTCCAAAGAGCAATAAAAAAAGGCCAGCTCTACTGAGCAAAATGCATTCAAGCTTCTGCTTGTGGAACAATTGCTAACATCCCACTAGTAAGTCATATGGCTGAGCCCAGATTCCTACATTTCTACATTGTAATAACCTGTCATTCCCGTATCAACCTGCATCATGGGAAAGTCCCAGATGTTCAGAAAAGGATTGCTCACTGGCTGATCCACAAAGTAATTACCAAAATAAAATTCCTTTACAAAGAAAACATTGATATTTTTGTGTGTGAAATTTCACACACAGTAGTACTGTGTGTGACTGCAGTAGTATTTAAGGGACTGTTTACGCCTGAGCTTTTAAGCAGGTATCACGTTCTTTACAAATAAAGCTTGCTAAATCATATTTTATCTGCACATAGGTCTAATGTGCTTTTTCCACCTAATGCATAATATTGTTAAATAGTGTGTATGGACAGCTGAATATGTATTCTCAATTAGAGGGTAACCATGATATTAATAAATAAAATTATATTAGTAAGTAAAAATCTCATATTTTCTTTCTTGCTTTCTCTTACCTAGCACAAAAAAGGTTTCATCCCTAAAGAAGATTCTTAGTATGTTATCAATTGCAGTTGTTTTTGGAATTACCTGGATTCTGGCATACCTTATGCTAATTGATAATGATGTCGTCAGGACTGTCTTCAGCTACATGTTCTGCCTTTTCAACACTACTCAGGTATGGTGTGGGTTAGTCTGAAAGTAGCACACCATGCAGTGGTGGGGATAACATCACCCTGGACTAAACTGAAGTTTCCTTCTTTTGAAACCCCTGAAGGTCATTGTTTATTACATTTTAGGAAACTCTATTTTTAGTACATTTTGAAGGAAGAGGAAAGAAATCTCTTTATGACCTACCTACTGTGTCCTTTCCTGGATGGAGTTTATAGAATATAATTATAGTAGGGTTGGACCACGTTATTTTCTCTTCTCTAAGCAGAAGAAATTTTGTACAGCAATTGGCTTGGCAAACACTTCCTGATTCCTGTCTCCCATGCAATAGGTTCACGACAGCTCCTCACCATGGTTGACAAGGACAATGTTACAGTTATTGCTGGAGCTTAGATCCCTGTGGGATTGGCTGAATTTTTTCTTTCTCTCTGTTTTCTAACAATTTTATAAGATTATGTGTCTTATCTTAAAAAAAAACCTTTATTGTGGAATAATTGGGAATAATTGACAGATATAATCGCATTTATTTATTTATTTATTTATTTATTTATTTATTTATTTATTTTAAATATAATTTATTGTCAAGTTAGCTAACATACAGTGTATACAGAGTGCTCTTGGTTTTTGGAGGTATTTTCCTGTGGTTCATTGCTTACATACAACACCTAGTGCTCATCCCAACAAGTGCCCTCCTCAGTGCCCATCACCCATTTTCCCCTTTCCCCCACTCCCTCATCAACTCTCAGATTGTTCTCTGTATTTAAGAGTGTCTTATGGTTTGCCCCCTTCCCTCTCTGTTTGTAACTATTTTTTTTTCACCTTCCCTTTCCCCATGGTCTTCTGTTAAGTTTCTCGACATTCACATATGAGTGAAAACATATGATATCTCTCTTTCTCTGACTGGCTTATTTCACTCAGCATAATACCTTCCAGTTCCATCCACGATGCTGCAAATAGCATGATTTCATTGCCAAGTAGTATTCCATTGTATATATAAATCACATCTTCTTTATCCATTCATCAGTTGATGGACATTTAGGCTCTTTCCTTAATTTGGCTATTGTTGAAAGTGCTGCTATAAACATTAGGTACATGTGCCCATATGAATCAGCACTCCAATATCTTTTGGATAAATTTCTAGTAGTGCTATTGCTGGGTTGTAGGGTAGTTCTACTTTTAATTTTTTGAGGAACCTCCACACTGTTTTCCAGAGTGGCTACACCAGTATGCATTCCCACCAACATTGCAAGAGGGTTCCCTTTTCTCCATATCTTTGCTGTTGTTTCCTGAGTTGTTAATTTTAGCGACTCTGACTGGTGTGAGGTGGTATCTCAGTGTGGTTTTGATTGTATTTCCCTGATGATGAGTGATATTGAGCATCTTTTCATGTGTCTGTTGGCCATCTGGATGTGTTCTTTGGAAAAGTGTCTATTCATGTCTTCTGCCCATTTCTTCACTGGATTATTTGTTTTTTGGGGTGTTGAGTTTGGTAAGTTCTTTATAGATTTTGGATACTAACTCTTTATCTGGTATGTCATTTGCAAATATCTTTTCCCATTATGTGGGTTACCTTTTAGTTTTGCTGATTGTTTCCTTTGCAGTGCAGAAGCTTTTTATCTTGAATAGGTCCCAATAGTTCATTTTTATAATTGTATATATTTAAAGTGTATAACATGATTTGATATACATATACATTATTGAATGACTGCCAAGATCAAAATAATTAAAACATCTATCACCTCCCATAGTTGTTGAGGATTTTGGCATCTATGTTCATCAAGGATATTGGCCTGCAATTTTCTTTCCAGCAGTGTCCTTGTCTGGCTTAGTATCAGGGTAATGTTGACCTCATTAAAGGAGTTTGGAGGTATTCTATCCTCTTCAGCTTTTTGGAAGAGTTTAAGAGGAATTAATATTAATTATTTTTTAAATGTGTGGTGGAATTCATCTGTGAGGTAATCAGGTCCTGGACTTTATTAGGAAGCTTTTGATTACTTATTCAATATTCTTGCTTGCTATTGGTCTATTTAGTTTTTCTGTTATTTCATTATTCAGTCTAGGTAAGTTCTGTGTGAATTTTTTATTTCATTTCTTTTAAATTTATTGATGATGGTTTTATGGCCATGAATTGCTATATCTTGATAAAACATTTACCCTTGAAAGGAATGTGCATTGTGTAGTTGGGTGTAGTGTTCTAAAAATGTCAGTAGGGTTAAGATGATTTTTAGTATTGTACAGATTTTCTATCCTTACCAATATTTTTTCCTGTTTTTCTCAATTGCTGAAAGAGGTGCATTAAAATCTCTAACTGTGATTGTGGATTTGTCTATTTTGCCTTTAATTCTGTCAATATGCTTCACATATTTTAAAGTTCTGCTATTAGATGCATATACATTTATTATTGTGATGTCCTCTGAGGGAATTGACTGTCCTTTGGAAATGTCCATCTATAACTCTGAAAGTACTCTTTGTCGTGACATCTACTTTATCTGATATTCAGCCTTCTTGTATATATTGGATTAATGGGGTATATATTTTTTAATATATTCACTTTCAACCCATCTGTGCTTTTACATTAAAAGTATGTATCTTGTAGATAGCAAATAGGCAGGTATTACCCTTTTGTTCATCCTGACAATCTCTGTCTTTTAAGTAATATTTAGTCTATTTAGAGCTGATGTAATTATTAATATGGGTGAATTTATATGTACCATTTTGCCATTTGTTTTCTGTTGCCATTTTAAGTGTTTTATTCTTCTGTTTGCCTTCATTTTTGAAGGATACTATCATTGAATATGGAATTATGGGTTGAAAAATTTTTTTCACTTTTATGAAGTATTATGAAGAAGTCATTTCACAAACCTGCTCTAGTTTCTAATGGGACACACTCAGTGTTTCATATTCCTGCCCCCCCCCCCCATTTATGTAATGCTTTATTTTCCTCTGGTTGCTTTCAGGATTCTCTTTATCTTTGATTTTCAGCATTTTCACTAGGATATGCCCAGGTATTATTTTCTTTGCATTCATTCTGCTTGGGATTGCTGAGTTCCTGGAATCTGTTTATTTAGATCTTTCACCAAACTTGAGGAATTTTTGAACTTTATTTTTTCGAATACTTTTTCTACCCTGTTCTTTTACTTTTCTCTTTTTTGGGAATTTAATCATATGTATGTTAGACCATCTGATATTGTTCCACAGGTTCCTGAGCTGTTTATTCTTTATCAGTCTTTATTCTTGCTGTTCATCAGATAGGATTATCTTAGTGATCCATCTTCAAGGACATTGATTTTATCTTTAATCATTTCCAGTCTTCTGTTAACTCTATTTAGTGATTTTTATTTCAGATACTGTATTTTTTTCATTTCAGAATTTTTATCTTATAATTTTTAATAGGTTTTATTTTGATGATTTTCTTAATTTTTGGCTCATAATTGAGTACATTTTCTTTTACAACTTTACGTGTATTATCATAACACTTTAAAATCTTTGTCTGCTAACTCTAACATCTGGGTCATTTTAGTCAATCTCTATTGATTATCTTTTTGTTTACTATGAGCCTTGTTTTCCTGTTTCTTTATATGTCTAGTAATTTTGGTTGTTTCCTGGACATTATAAATAATACACTGCAGCAACTCTGCATTCTGTTTTATTCCTACCAAGAATGGACTTAGCATATAATTAGCTTAGCTGGACTAAAACTGAAAACTATCTCTCCTAGGGTGGACAACAGCTGAAATCTCTATGTAGTCTTTTTTAGCCATAGACAGACTTCTTAGTGTTTACTCTATGCATTTACAGTTTATAGGTAATTAGAGATTTGGGTAGAATTAATAAACAGAATCTGGAGCTCCCCTTCTCTGTTTCCTCCTGGATATTCTGAATATTCTTACTTATTTTTCAGATGTTGTAGTTGCCCTAAATTCTGTCCTCCAATTCTTCAACCTAATAAGACTGCCTATTTTAACCCCTCATTTAGTCATCCTGTGTGGGGCTGATCAGAGTGTGCTTTCTGACAGAAAGATATTAAAAAACCACACACAACAGGAATCCTACCCAGTTATAGTTCCTTTTTTCTTAAATGTAGATTCTCCTTCCAGTTTCAAACTGCTTTTATTTGTCCTTCAGTGTCTTCAGGTAGGTTTTAAAAAATATTTTGTTCAGAGTTTGTAGTTTTTATCTTCATGAGGGTTGATTTAATAAAAGAAGAACCTTGGGGCGCCTGGGGGGGGCAGTCGGTTGGGCGTCCGATTTCAGCCAGGTCACGATCTCGCGGTCCGTGAGTTCGAGCCCAGCGTCAGGCTCTGGGCTGATGGCTCAGAGCCTGGAGCCTGTTTCCGATTCTGTGTCTCCCTCTCTCTCTGCCCCTCCCCTGTTCATGCTCTGTCTCTCTCTGTCCCAAAAATAAATAAACGTTGAAAAAAAAAATTAAAAAAAAAATAAAAGAAGAAACTTATGAAGTTGTTTTTGTGACATAATTATACATAAGACTAAAGGTGCTTTTATTCCTTGAGTCTTATCTCAAGTATATATTTAATTATAAATCTTTTAAAAAACATTGCATTTATATTTTGTATTAAAAGCGGAGATGAAGATTTATATTCTTTTTCTTTTTTGTAAGCCATTCTATTAGTATTTTGGGAGAATCTACTGTAAGAAGGATTATGGTGATCTTTTGATTTTTCTCATGATAAAAATAGTGACATAAATGAACAAAAATGTTAGATTAAAAATGAAGATAATTCTGCTTGACCTTAGAGGATTTTTGTTTGTGTGTATGCATGCAGAATGTCAAACTCTAAGATAAAACAAGTATGCATTACTGAAAGACCTATCTTAAAATTTTTTTTAATGTTTATTTGTTTTGAGAAAGAGAGAGAGATAGAGAACAAGCAGGGGAGGGACAGAGAGAGGGAGACAAGGAATCCCAAGCAGGCTGTGCACTGTCAGTGCAGAGCCTGGTGCAGGGCTCAAACTCATGACCCATGAGATCATGACCTGAGCTGAAATCAAGAGTTGGATGCTTAACCAACTGAGCCACCCAGGCACCCCTGAAAGACTTATCTTGAAATCAGAATTTCTCTCTGTGCGTCTTAACTGTATGCCTTCTTTCATAGTGAACAGTGACTTTTACTCTGATAAAAAATACTACCAGGACTTTTCCCTCTGTATATGAAATCTTGCTATTTGTGTTTATACAATTTAATGCTGTATTTCATGTTCCTAGAAATTTATGGATGTTGTATATTTCTGGTGCATTATATCTTTCATTGATATAACAAGGCACTCTAGGTCCCATTTTGTCTTGAAGTATGATTTTCTATGTATTAATGTAGCAACTTCTAATTTGTTTTTATTTGATCTTATCTACTTATAGTTTTAATCTTTAAGCTTTCTATGTCACTTTGGTTTTGACTTACCTCATTTTAAATTCTATATATTTAGGGACACCTGGGTGTCTCAGTTGGGTAAGCGTCCGTCCGACTTCAGTTCAGGTCATGATCTCACAGTTTGTGGATTTCATCGGGCCCTGTGAAGACAGCTTAGAGCCTGCAACCTGCTTCAGATTCTGTGTCTCCCTCTCTCTCTGTCTTTTCCCGCTTGCATGTGCTCTCTCTCTCACTCAAAAATAAAGATTTAAAAATTTTATAGATCCCATATATTTAGATTTGTGTTTTTTAAAATACTTTTCTCATTGTTTTTCCATTTTATTAAAAAAGTTAATCTTTTAGCTATTTAGCTAAATGTTAGCCATCAAAACTAATATGTTTGATTTTATTCTGTCTTATTTTCTTTTTTCACATCTATCCATTTCTTCCTATGTTTTATATTTACTGTGCTGTATAAATTATGTATTCTTTTACTTAATCTCTAATTATTAGAATATTTTCCCTCTGTTAATTGTTATCTTTGTTTATTAAATATTACAATTTTGTAAGATATAATTTTCAATTTGCAGAGTAAAACAATATGTATTGATTTCTTCCTTTTTAAGGTAATAACATTAATGCAGTGTAGCTGCTTCCTGTCTCATGGTTTTATTGGTACAATTTAAAATTTACTCCGCAATTATTGTTGTTAAATTATAGAGTCTACATTATTTTCTTTCATGAGCTATTTACAATGCTTGGATTATATTTGATAATGATCTCAACTGTATTTTCTTTTCTTTAAAAATATTTTTTTTATTGAGGTATAGTTGACATACTCAACTACATTTTCTTATACTTACATAGTTTCAATGCCTTTTGCTAGTCATTTTATATTGGAATGTCCTAATATTTAACTTTTAAATCTTAATGAATATCTCATTAATAGTATTATATTTTTGAGTAACTGTTTAATGGGTAGTTAGTATATATATTTTTTTAATGTTTGTTTTATTATTGAGAGAGAGAGACAGAGCATGAGCAGGGGAGGGGCAGAGAGAGAGGGAGACACAGAATCTGAAGCAGGCTTCAGGCTCTGAGCTGTCAGCACAAAGCCTGACGTGGGGCTCGAACTCACGAACCACAAGATCATGACCTGAGCCGAAGTTGGACGCTCAACCAACTGAGCCACCCAGGTGCCCCAGGTAGTTAGTAAATATTAATGAGGACTTTGCTAACTGATACTTTTTCTTTAGGTACCATGACACATGAACCACAAATTAGCTTGGCATTTAATTCTTGGCAGTAATCTTTTTTTTATTGAAATTCTGTAGACTTACTAAAATTTTATGCTGTGCAAAAAGGTTAAAATTCTTTCTTTTCCTTCTTCTTCTTCTTTTTGGTTCTTCCCATTCTTATGCAATTCCTTAAAATTAAAAAAAAAAAATTTGGACCCCTAGGAAGTTGCAAAAATCATACAGAGAGTTCCTATGTACCCTTCATCCAGCTATGCCAATGACAACATCTTATACAACTATAATACATCAAACCCAAGAAATTGACATTGGTATAATCCACATAAATTATTTGCTTATAGGCTTTAAACTCTTAAAGTGATGACTTTAATCCTAGCTTTACTAATTTAACTATTAAATAAATAAAAAAATATATAATTTATCAAATTAAATAGAATTATTGTAGTTTTGTAAGTTCATTTGTCCTCTTTCTTCTTGTACTCAGCAGTGAACTTTTTATGTATACAAGTTTCATCTCCTTAACTAGGTTTTCAGTTCTCTCATGCAAGAAACATGCTTGTGTATCTTTTATAGTAGGTAACATCTTGCTTAACATCAGTATGGGCTATACTTGTCTAATATTTTGTGAAGACACTGCAGTGTTTGATGATTGTCTCATCACTGAAAGTAGTAACCACTGTGTGAAGTTGCCATCATGTTGGTTGTTTCTGGCCCTGGTCAAATATCGCTGACGAGGCAAGTCTTTGACACAAAATGGAAACTATTGGAAAAGTATTAGATAAACTTGCCTGGACCACAAATGATAAAGTCTGTATAGTGCAGTGTGAGAGCTGCTTGGACGTTTAAATTGCTACCACCATGTTTAATGTTTGTAAGCACCTCACCCTCTATCTGGTAGCCCTCTAGAGTGCCTTTTTATTAGTGCCTCAAACACCGGATGTGTGCCTGCCACTAAATCTAAATGGATATAAGGTAGTTTTTCACTGTTGTCAACATCCAGTGGAAATTCCTCAAGGGAAATAAATAGGATAAACTTAGTCGGTCTGGATTACCAATTGCCTCATGAGCTTGTTGCCTAGAGTGATGAGGAATTTAGAAAAGTACCAGAAAGAAGGTATAGTCAAGGATATTCTCTTCTCTGTGATATGAATGGCACATTACAACTAGAGGCTCATTACAAAATGTTAATAATGTCTAGTAAAACTGAGGGTGGCCATATGGCAAGAGCACTGAGCTTAAAGGAGAGTCAGGCTATCTTCCAGCTTTACCATTAATGATTCATATGATTTTAGGAAAATCATGCAACCTTTCTGAGTGACATATGTAAAATATAAAATGGAGGAGGGTGTTAAAATTGATACTATGTTTTTCAAAGTGTGTCTGAATATTGCTTAGGTCAGAATTTACATAGTATGTTAAAATATTTATTCCTGGGCCTCATCCCTTACCTAGTCAATCAGAATCTACAAGGTAAGAACTAGAAATCTTCACTTTAAACAAGGGTTTGACTTTTATGTACACTAAAGTGAGTTGTTTATATGTAAGCCTCCCTCTAGATTTAGAATGCTATAATTCTAATGGACATTTACTATGTGCTATAAATATTACTTAAGAAACACAATTTGATCTTTGTGCTAGTGAGAATTAGTTTGGTCCATGCATTTTGTCTTTTTCAATAACACCTTTGGGATTTTGGGAGTATAGAAATATTGGGATGCTACTCAGACAGAGTTTCACAGGATGGTGTCTTTATGAATTTTCCATGGTCTAGATCTTTTCCTCATTGTTGCATAACAAGAGATTCTATCCAGTCTTGTCTTTACCTTAGAATTTAAAGATGATATAGTGTACTCCACAAAGAGGACCAGTTTTCTCATGTCTTCAAAATAAATCTCTCTTCCTTGAACAATCAGGATGGTCAGTGAACACTTTTGTCGTTCTGAAACCTGTGTCCCTATGCATACTTCCTTGTGTCATCAAGGCCTGGCCCAGATAAGTAGGTACCACCTGTTGGATAACAATCAAGTTAACCTTCCTGCTTTTGGCCAGAGAACTGGTCTGTCTCTTGCCGATATGTATTGATTTTATTAGTTAACCTCTCAGAGTCTTTGGGTTATCTTACCACAGTACCAGAAGTCTCCTACCACAGTATTCATAGGATATGATTCTAGAAATAAATCCTAATAAGGCTTGGGCTCTAGAGATGCCAATCTGGAGACATGATGGATTTTTAAAAATAACTTTTAATTTTGAAATAGTGTAAAACAAGAAGTTGCAAAATAGTATAGCGTTCCCACGCACTCTTTTCCCAGCTTTCAGTAGTGATATCTTATATAACCCTGGTATGTTGTCAAAATCAAAAAGTGAACATTGGCACAATACTATTACTCAACTATAGATATTATTTAAACTGTTATTTCCACAAAGGATATTAATGAGAAATTAACACGGGACTCTTAGATGCTATCATATACTTTATAATATCTTTCTATTGTAGTTACTAGCAAGAGGTTGAGTAGTATATTGGATAGAAGAATTTTGGAACCAAATGGAGTTGAGTTCAACTCCAGACTCTACTGACTAGTGGTTGGGTAATGTTAGGCAAGTCACTTAGTTTATCTGAGCTATAGTTTTCTCACTTAACATGAGGATAGTAAGGAGAGTAAGACTCATTTCATAGGGTTGGTGTTAGGATTAAATAATGAGGATTAAAGGAAAAGCAGTATCTGATACCAATAGGACTTCATGAAGTGGTAGTTTTTATTTTAAAAATGTACAGAAAGGGGTGCCTGGGTGGCTCAGTCGGTTAAGTGTCCGACTTCAACTCAGGTCACGATCTTGCGGTCCATGAGTTCGAGCCCCGCGTCGGGCTCTGGGCTGATGGCTCAGAGCCTGGAACCTGCTTCTGATTCTGTGTCTCCCCCTCTCTCTGCCCCTCCCCCGTTCATGCTCTGTCTCTCTCTGTCTCAAAAATAAATAAACGTTAAAAAAAATTAAAAAAAAATGTACAGAAAATAGTACTCAGTCTTTTATGGACAAATTTCTCATGCACATCTGATCTTTATATGTAAAGGACAGAAAAGCAATGAATAGAAGTGCTTAATTTTTTTTTTTTTTTTTAGAACTGGAAGAATTAGGTAACCCGTAGTCAATCTACCTCCTTCAGAAATAAAAAACCAAACAGGTTAGGAAAAGAACGAAATTACTCTGGTACACTCAAACATAAAATATTTGGTCTTTGTCCTCAGTTCCTGACACACAGTTCCTAAAATCCTTGGAATCTTTGGAGTGATATGAGTTTCTTTTGTGTGCTAATGAATGACTGGTGGTCAGGGTCCCTAGAAAGCTTTAGGCTGGAGGCTTATTGCCAGAAAGACCAAACCTTGATTTGAAGCTTGGAACTTTCAGCCCCACCCCTCAACCTCCAGGAAAGGTAGAAGGGCAGGAGATTGAGTTGGTCACCAATGGCTAATTATTGAATTACCAGACCTGTGTAATGGAACCTCCATAATAAGCCCTAAATTAAGGGGTTTAGAGAGCTTCTGGGTTGGTGAACATATTGAAGTACTGGGAGGGTGGTGCACCTGGACAGAGAATGGAAGTGGAGGTTCCATGCCCCTCCCTCCACACCTTGTTCTATGATCTCTTCTATTTGGCTGCTCCTGGGTTGTATCCTTTATAATAAACAGGTAATAGGAAGTAAAGAGCTCTCCTGAGTTCTGTGAGTATTTCTAGAAAATTATCAAACCTGAAGTGGGGAGGTGGGTTATGGGAACCTCTGTCATGGTAGTCAAGTCAGACAGAAGTGTGGGTAATATGGGGACCCAATATTTGCTATTAGCATCTGAAGTGAAAGCAGTCATGGGACTGAGCCTTAACCTGTGGAATCTGACACTAACTCTGTGTTGTTAGTGTCAGAATTCAGTTGAATTGTAGGACTCCCAGTTGGTGTCAGGAAGAGAAAGAGCTTCTCGGTTACACAGCCAACATGTGGCAAGCTGGGACCTGAATTCAAGTCTTCCAGTTCTCCTGCCTACATGTAGCATTTCATATATGAGAAGAACATCTTTTCAACAAAGTGCACAATAGCTTGCAGATATAATCACTGAAGTTGGGGAGTTGTTGAGAATGATGAGAAGGGTGTCTGGCAGAGTAAAATAAATTGTTTCCCTGATTCTGTTATCTCAACACTGATCTAACATTAAACTTTTATTCTATCTTCCAGGGATTGCAAATTTTTGTCCTCTACACTGTCAGAACAAAAATCTTCCAGGATGAAGCTTCAAAAGTGTTGAAGTTGCTGTCACTATCCACTGGGAGAAAGAAGTCATTGCCATCAGTGACCTCACTGAGGCTGCGTGTGAGGATGTATAACATGCTCAGGTCATTTCCAGCCCTAAATGAACACTTTAGGCTGCTGGAACCATCTGTAATTACAGAAGAAACTACACTCTCTGAAAGTGACCAAGCAAACCCAAGCATCTAGACAGTAAAACTATTACTTTTTGTAATCCTCTTTTTATTCAACTCATTTTAAGTTTTTGCTTATTCTGTTTCTTTTGTTTATTACGCAGTCCTCCCAGAAAGTCTCCCTCAGCATACTTTGCTCAAGGCTGAGAATCAGATAAAACCTGTCGTTTATTATCATCAGGGATAATAGATTTGGAAGTTTTTCTATTATTCAATAGATTCTTACCTGTATGAGGTGAAGAATTCTACCCAGCATTCAAGAGAATTTAAGGTTATAATTGCTACTTATATCATAAAGTCTATGTGACAAACTTTGGTAAAACAAATTATTTTACGATTTCATGAAAAGGACATGAGAAGAAGTGTACCTAGGTAGCTCAGTTGGTTAAGCTTCTGACTCCTGGTTGCTGTCATGATCTCATAGCTTTGTGAATTTGAGCCCCACATCAGACTCTGCACTAGCAGCATGAGCCTGCATAGGATTCTCTCTTTCCCTCTCTCTCTGCCCCTCTCCCACTTGCTCTGTCTCTCTTTCTCTCTCTCTCTCTCTCTCAAAATAAATAAATAAAACAAAAAACAAAATGACTCCTAATGAACACTGTATGGAATTGCTTGTATATATATATAATACTTTTGATTTGTGAATATTTTAATTTATACTTTTATTCTTATACTTTTATTTCTACTTAATAATTTTGTACCAGTTTAATCTCTGGAAAAGGATATTTTTTTCTGTTTTGAAAAGGGATGTTTTTTTCAAAAGAGAGCATGTTATGTGACCAGAGGAAGTGGCTGTATAAGAAATGGGCAGTGAGGGGCGCCTGGGTGGCGCAGTCGGTTAAGCGTCCGACTTCAGCCAGGTCACGATCTCGCGGTCCGTGGGTTCGAGCCCCGCGTCGGGCTCTGGGCTGATGGCTCGGAGCCTGGAGCCTGTTTCCGATTCTGTGTCTCCCTCTCTCTCTGCCCCTCCCCCGTTCATGCTCTGTCTCTCTCTGTCCCAAAAATAAATAAAATTAAAAAAAATTGTTTAAAAAAAGAAATGGGCAGTGAGGGGTGCCTGGGTGGCTCAGTTGGTTAAGCATCCAACTTCATCCTAAGTCATGATCTTGGCACTCCCGAGTTCAAGCCCCGTGTCGGGCTCTGTGCTGACAGCTCAGAGCCTGGAACCTCTTTCAGATTCTGTGTCTCCCTGTCTCTCTCTTTCTCTCTCTCTCTGCCCTGCCCCCACTCGTGCTCTGTCTCTGTCTCAAAAATAAATAAACATTAAAAAAATAAAAAAGAGAAAAGGAATGGGCATTGAGACACAAAAATACGAGCTCGTTACTAAAGTCTCTGTATATTTCCTTCTGGTTCTTGATACATCTATGTTTTTATCGATGAAGAGACACTGAGACTCCAAAGATGAGAAGGTAGTCACAATCACCACTTACAGCTTTTCAAAGATTTAGCTGCTCCTGGAATTTCAAACACTTGAATTATGAAAGGCTTCCTGAATAAAAAAATGACCTCCACTGGGATGGGGAGCACTCCCACTGAATTTAGGAGATGCAGTCTTTGAATTGTGGTGTTCTGTTGTGTCATAAACTAGGCAACTGCGATGAGTGCACTGAACTAAGGGATTAACAAATGTCATGTGAGCTGTGACATACCCTTCTCACCACACCCTAGAGAACATGTGATTTTTTATAAAAATGGTTTTAAATGACTGTTGAAATCCTAGACTAGCTGAGAGCCTATCTCATCTGCAGAATAACTGAGACCTTACAGGGTAATGGGAAAAAGTAAAGGGAAGAGGATAAAGAAGAAAAGCAGTTCTCAGAAGTGAGTATTTTTAGTGGTGCTATAGTTATATCTCTAGATAGGGGCTGGACACTGGGAAAATTGAAAGATGTGGGTGACCGATTCTATATCCCCAAATTTATATTCAATGAAAGTAAACCTTAAGTGAGGGCCACTTTAAAGTGAAAAAAAAAAAAGATCACCAAAGAGCCTCATTTAGCCTCAGAGTGGAGTATGTGTGTTCTGTTGGCAATTTTGGTTTTCTTTTCACTTTTTCAGTCTTCTTGGGAGTATAGCAAACAAAATTCCATGTAATCTTCCTGGAATGGCTGTACCAAAAAATATGCAAACTTGTAGAGGATAACTTTACATACATATTGTGGAGAATAAGTTAGGCAGACATCGATGTTCATCCATCTACCCTGAAATCCTACCACTTGTAAATAATTCTACTGATTTAAACCTTTACCTCATGCAGTGGTCAGGAAGTTTAGTGGTAGAGATCAACTAAAAGTAGGTTAAGGGTCAAAGAGAATTTTATGACTCAATTAATTATAAAGTCCAAGGACTGAGTTGTTTTTAGGTGGGGTGACTATAAGCTCTACTTTGCCTGAGTCAGTCCTAATTTGTACCTGTTGTCCTGACTTATGTATTACTAGCAGCCCCTTTTCCCCTCAAGTGTCCTGGTTTAGAGAACAAAATACATGATGATACAACTTTAGGTCTAGAGTTCAAAAGCAAGGAGTTCAAAGAATGTGTTAGGATTCTTTTTCTCTCCCTGTTTCCTGCATCTTTGTCCTTCTGTGCTTGACTCCATCCTCCAATTGGATTACATGGCTGAAAATTGGCCTTTAGCATCCCCTTTTTCCTGCCCTGCAACTTCCTGTCAGTGAAGACCAGCTGAGCCAGAGACCTGTGGGGCTCGGTTCCTATGATCCAGAGTAAAGCAGGGGCAGGAAGAGAAAAGGAGGCAAGAACCGACTTACCTTCCTTGGCCACGTGCCCACAGACACTTGTACTCGGGGAGTACTGGGCCAGACTGAGTCCCATACCCACTGTGAGGTAGAGGGATGAGGGATGACCTGGTTGACAGGATATCCTGGAGTGGAGAGTGAACAGTTACACTGAGGATGGGCTCATCAATCATTTCCCTTACTCTGAATGAACCTGTTAAAGCCTTGTCTGAACAGAGTTTGAATGCAGTTGGTAAAGAAAGCAAGAATTAATTAGTTGGTGCTTTGGAAGTTGAAGAGCAAGTACAGGGACTGTAGGAGCCAAATGGTGACCTACCTTGAAAAGAAAATTTCACAGGGCACCTGGGTGGCTCAGTCAGGTAAGTGCCCCACTCTCGATTTTGGCTCAGGTCATGATCTCATGGTTGGTGAGACTGAGCCCCATGTTGGGCTCTGTGCTGACAGTGTGTGGAACCTGCTTGGTTTTCTCTCTCTCCCTCTCTCTCTGCCCCTCCCCTGCTCGTGCAGACCTGCTCTCTCTCTCTCTCTCTCTCTCTTTCAAAATAAACAAATAAAATTAAAAAGAAAAAGGAACTTTCAGGAAAGGGAGACTCAGAGTACTGTTTTTCATGATATTACATGGAGCCAGTTTTCCATGTTTCTGACTTATTTTGCATCTTAACAGTGTCCTGTAGCCTTTTTGCTTATGGTAGCACTTGTAGTTTCTTTAGGGAGCAAACTATCCAGACCTTGGGATTTCGTTTGCTGGGTCTAAACTGATAGTTTGGATGGAGCTCATTGTTTAATTGTTGGGGTTTTGGATTGCTCTTTCTCTTACCCTTCCCGTTTTGAAATGTATCTTAGGTCTTTTTTTTCCTGTTACCAACAAAAGGAGATTATTTTCAAGCTCATTGCCTCATTCAAAAGAACTTGGCATTCTGTGCAAATGTTTGGGAACCTGGGCCAAAATGCTGATTGTATCATACCAACCTGTCATCCACTGGAGCTCTCTGGCTCAGTGGAACCCCCTTAATGTCACCCTGGGACCTCTAGTACCTGGCTCCTCAGATGAGGTCCAAGCCAGAGACACCAAAATTATGTTCCATTCAAGCATGGGGGGCAGGCAGTTACTAAGAGAGGAAATGACTTCCTATTTCGTATATGTTTTGAAAGTTTTAGAAGATATTTACAAAGTATATCTTTCAAAAAAGCAAAATTCATAATTCTCTAACCTATCAAAGATGTCTGTTTTTCCATGTTCTCTTATGCACTTTGAATACATCAGAATTTAAATAACTGTAATTACAGTAAATGAAATTTTATCCTGATTTTCATTTAAATTACCCAGCAATGTAGTCCTTACAATAATTGATTGAATAATATAGCACAAGTTATTAAGTTCTATTGGATATCCATTTTATTTCAATTTTTAATATTGTTGTAACACATAATTAATAAACTGATATATGTGAAGTCCTTTCTTTTTAATTATTTCCTTAATATAAACTTTAAGCATTAGGATAAATGTGTCAAAAGTTATGGAAATTTTTTTAGATTCCTTGTATGTATTATTATATTGCCTTGAAAACATTGCATTAATTTATAATGTCACCAACATTTGAAGTGCCATAAACATTTTTTATATACTTGTTTACTTTGGTACTTCATTTTTTAGTTGTTTGTGTTGTCCATTTATCAATTGAGCTCTTGTTTTTTTTCCTCATAAATTTGTATGAATTCCTTTTATTATAGTTGTTAGCCTTTTAATGATTAAATTTGGTGAAAATATTTTCCCTTAGTTTTTTGTTTTCCGCTCTTTTTTATATAATGAAATGCTCAGTCTGCATTTGATTCAAAATATGCAAAAGATTTATGGAGAATTTAGCATGTTTTTGAGTTTATATGTCCTCATAGAGGCAGAATATTTGTCATTTTGTTTTAAGGAGTATGTTAGGGACAATGTAGAAACTTTTAAAACATAGAACAGAGACATAAGTGTGCCAACCAAGCCCATGGCATCTTTTTTTTTTTTTAATATTTATTTACTTTTGAGGGAGAGAGAGAGCAAGCAGGGAGGGGAAGAGAGAGAGGAGAGACAATCCCAAGCAGGATCCGTGCTGTCAGCACAGAGCCCGATGCAAGGCTTGAACTCATGAACTGTGAGATCATGACCTGAGCTGAGATCACGAGTCAGACGCTTAACTGACTGAGCCACCCAAGCACCCCCATGATGTCTTTAGTTTTTCATTATATTGTATAGCAAGTAGGTGGGGGTCTATGGCATTATTTTTTCCTCTCAAATACGTTTTCTTGTCTGTGTCCATTCACCTTTTCTTAAAAATAAAACCCCAAATCTTAGAAAAGCAGAAGTTTTCTTAGCAATTATGTAGTAAAACACACATACAGAACTCAAAGTAGTGTTACAGGTGCATCATCTATGACTTCATTTACATATATGTAACCTATTAAGTGTGTATTTGAAAAAAAATATATATAAGCTGCTGAAAAACAGATTAAGGAAATCAGGAGGAAGGGAAAATAATCATAGGGGCAGAAAGAGAGTAATACCCAAGAAACATTTCATATGGTCTTGTATTTTTGCTAGGTGTGGGCCTCGAATTAGACCATAAGTTTCCTGGCACACAACCTAAATAGGGAAACATGAACACACAAGTCACATATCTCTGAACAATTAAACCAATAAACATACCTTGGCAAAAACACTGCTATTTGACTACTACTTGAAATTCACATTAAGTTTTCTTCAAAGTGTCCACCTGGGTATATTACCAAATGAGAGGGCATACTACTTGGAATGAACAAAATATTCACATCCATGCCAGTTTGCTAAGTACATACACTAAACAGTCATGTGTAATGTTCAATGTTATTCCACACTTATACATTACTATGTATATACAAAGACACACTGTGCCCACAGGAAACTTCAGTATCACAAGTAGGTCACTGAAGACTTTTGTTTTTGTTGTTGTTGTTGTTTTGTGTTTTTTTTGTTTCGTTTTAATATTAAAGCAGTTTTCCTTAATTTTGGCAATTGGAATTAGTTTCCTATTTTATTTGTTTGCTTTGGTAGGGGGCTTGCTTTGTTTGTTTGTTTTGTTCTTTTTTAACCTTTTAAATTAACATCATCGAGTAGCGCCTGGGTGGCTCAGTGGATTAAGCATCCGTCTCTTGATTTCAGCTCAGGCCATGATCTCATGGTTCACAAGGTTCCAGCACCACTTTGGGCTCTATGCTGACAGTGTGGAACGTGCTTGGGACTCATTTTCTCTTTCCCTCTGTCTCTGCTCCTCCCCCACTTGCTCACTCTCTCAAAATAAATAAACATTAAAAAAAAATTAACTTCATTGATAATTTACATGCAATAAAATGCACCCATTTAAAGTGTAAATCAGATATTTTAGCAAATGTATGCCCTTTAGCAAATGTATGCCCTTAGGGTAGTAAAACCACTACTCTAAGCAAAATTAACAACTTTTTCATCACCCTATAATATTTTCTCCTGCTCTTCCCCAGTTAAATCCTCTGCCATCCTCAGCCCCAGGAAACTACTGACCTGCTTTCCGTTATCATGCATTAGTTTTGCATGTTCTAGTATGCCATAAATGGAATCATGTTCTCTTTTGAGACTGGCTTCTTTCAGTCACCATAGTATTTTTGAGATTCATTCATGTTATGTGTATCAGTGCTTTGCCTCTTTTTATTGCAGTAATACTCATTTTTTTTTTTTGATAAATCACATTTTGTTTATGCTCTCACCAGTTGATAGGCATTTGGTCATTTACAAGTTTTTAAAACTGGGAATAAAACCGATATAAAACTCTTATATAAAGTCTCTGTGTTTTCTCTTGAAATACCTAGTAGTGGAATTGCTGAGTCATAGAGTAAGTGTATATTTAACTTTACAAGAAACTGGCAAACAGTTTTCCAAGGTGGTTGTACCATTTTATACTCCCAAAAGCAATATATGAACTTGGGATTTCATTTTTAAAGTCGTTATTTGTGATTTATTTCAAAAGTAGAAATAGGTTATCTTTTTTGCAAGCTATTGATCATATTTCTGAAAAATCCCACTGCTTAATATGTTAGCCCCTTATTTTAACAAGAAAAAAGTTAAAAGCAAAGCAGAGTGCTATGATTTAATGCTGTTATCATGAACAAACTCCATTTCCCAGAGAACTAGAGTCCAATTCTTATCTTCTTCCAGTATAGCTTTGTTACACGTGGAAGTATGACATTGATAATTTGCTGAACTTTGTTATAAGCTGCTACGAAACTATGTTGTAACAACTGAGACCTTGCGGACCTTTGCAATAACACAAAAAGAAGACAGTTTCTTCTGGCCACAGTACTTACCATGCAGTTGCAGATTAGGAAGCATTCCAGACTGGGAGTTGTGGTGCCAACTGCAATTGACATGGCAAAACACAACACTTGCCTCTCTGGGCAAAGGCCTGAGGTTCTACCGTTTTAAAGGTATGGGCAGGACCAGGTGAACTCTAAATTCCCCACCAGCTCCAAAATGTTGTGACTCTAGATGTGGGCTGAAACTATTTTTAAATTGACTTAAAATATTTTCCTACCTAGGCAGCACATGAGTATATTTTCTACAAGAAAAACTAAAATAGAGCATGCCAGATAGAGCCAAAGTGCTTTTTGTCTAATTTCTACCAAATCCAGGCCCCTCTTTTCTTCCTTCCCTGTCTCCTGTAAGAAGGAGTTATTACCTTATGTTAATCACTGTAATGTTTGCTGTGTACCTTCCAGATTTTGAGAAATGTGTATACATAAAATTATATACCCACAGAAATTCAAAGTCTTTTGCTTCTTTTTCCTTATTTTATATAAATGGTATAGGGAAATAATTCAGTAATCCCCAAGGCCACGCCCAGGTTCAATGATTTACTAGGAACACTCATATGATTCAGCATAGAATTGTATTCATGGCTATGATTTATTATAACAGAACACTATATAGCAAAATTGGCAAAGAATAAAGTCACATGGGCTGAATTCTGGAGGACACCAGGCACAAGCTTCCAAAAAGATCCCTTCCGTGCAGTCACATGGGGTGCACTTAGTGCCTCCACAATGAATTGGAACAACACGTGTGAAATGTTGTCTACCAGGGCTCATTAGAGAGTCAGTGCCCAGGGTTTTTATTCAGGGCTGGTCACAAGGTGCTCTCTGCCTGGCATATCCCGAAATTCCAGACTCCCAGAAAGCAAGCAGGTGTTCAGCATAAACCACATTGGTTGTACAGTTCAGGTTCAATGCACAATTCTTATCAAAGAATAGCAGGAATGCTCCTGAAATCCAAGTTCCCAGACACTAGCCATAGGTCAAATCATGCAAGCAGTTCTTTCTAAGGATAGCCGTTTTGGTTTGTATGTTAACTCTTTCCTGAAAAGTAACATAACTTCCTGAAACTTGCTTTTTCTCATTTAATAAAATGTTCTTGAGATCTAACTGTATGTGTGTATTTCTTTTAATTGCTGTATAGTCTTTTACTTGAAAATAACACATCAGTGGTATCTGTGTTCTCATGTGCAGGGGTTTCTCTGGTACCCAAGAAATAGAATTGCTGGGTCAGATAGGATTGGCTATTTTAGATATTGATAAATACTACCACACCACCCTTTAAATAGTTTACATCATTTTATAATGATACAAATATATAATAAAGTATGAATATATTGCCATACCCTTTTCTATGAAGTGTTATGAAACTTTAAGAAAATCAAACTAATAGGTGAACACTGGCATTGTTTTACTTTTCACTTTTTATTATGAGTTTTTCTTCCTTGAAAAGGCTTTTTTGAAATGCCCTAATTTTGCATTTATATGGAGGGACTAAAAGCAAGATTGTTGGCATAAATGTTAGATTAGAGATGTGAGAGCCTTTCAGTACCCAGACTGTGATTTGACCTGCATGATTTCTAGAATCTGACATCTGGGTTTCTTAAAAGAGATGAAAATAAGATACTCTTCATCAAATGAAAAGTTGTGAGATCTTCTTGTACATCTTATGACATCAGTCTTTCAACCAAAGCTGACGGACTGCATAGATGTACCTCAGCACTGTCTCCACGAGACATAAAGGAAGAAAAGTGAACAATTTCAAGTTACTCAGAGATAAACTCCTATACTTCTAGGGACCTAGGAACTCACCAGTGATGGTTGCTCCCCGTTTCTGGAGACTTGCCCACTAAAATGGTGAGGAACTTAGTGTTTCATTCAATAAGTATATACTGAATACCTCAGAGGTGCCAGCCTCTACGTATATAAAATCTAGGAAGAATGGCCTACAAGGAGCAATTTCTCTACATAGGGGCTGGATATAGAGCCCCATGGTAAGGACAAAACATTTTAGGGTCTCAGTGGATGTGCAGCTAGTAGGGCAGACTGAAGGATGTCGCTTAACTAGTGCTATGAATGACTCCCTCAAAGTTACAGAGTAAAAATATTCTTTTCTCCTTCATTATCTCTGCATGGAGTGGCAGCTTCATTTGTTTACACAAATAGACCTTTATGTTTGGCCAATGGAAGGGAGGCTGACCTGACCACCTGAATCCTGTTTGGTCCTCATGCGTTTCCCTTTCTGTTTGGAATTCTCTGTATTTAGCAACTGCTGCCACAACAGGGCTGATTCTCAGGGAGGGACATAACTTCTCCTTGAAATTCTCACCCAAGGAGGAACTTAGATCCCTTCTTTTATTCCCCTGAGGGTAGAAGAGATGATTGAAATTTTCAAAATGATTTATACTGACTACTAAAGGAGAACATGATGAAACAGGTTTTATTCAACTTGCTACAAGTCTCATAGTCTTTGTCCCATTTCCCATACTGTCTGAGAATATACCTTTTTAATTCTTAGGATCTTCCTCTTCTATTTGAAGTATTCTAGCCACACAGCCTTTCAGGGAGAAAGAGGAGGTGAGAGGTAAGTGAGTTGACTGCCTCTCTCAAAACCACATCTCAAATCTAACCCTTCTTCAGATGTCGGTGAAAAAGGAAAGTAACCTTTGAACTAGTGCCGCAATTCTCCCTTGCTACAGGTAAGTCAAAAGTATTTCCCTACACTGCTTCACCTTTATTCACATGTTTCCAACTTTAACATTTCTAATTCAAGACTATTCTTCATGTTCTTTTAAAATCAGATTCACCTGCATATAGGTGACCAGGTGAGCATGAAGTTCAATCTTCTCTGAGTCAGCACATTTCTAAACTCCACACAAAAAAATTCTGTAATTACTTACAGAATTCCTAGGACAATCTTCTTAATAGTTTGATTGATGTTTATCCCAATAGATGTGATCATAAGCGTTTAAAAAGTGATAATTATATATGCTAACAGCCTTTTTGGGTTCATTAATGAAAGGCAGCAGTATCTAAAATCAGCATCTACACATACAGTGGCAGAAACCATGTTCTTGGTAAAGGTGGTAGCTAGTTCAATTCAGGTTATCACTCCCTGGCCAGTTATCATCCACATGTTTTGGGAGCCTAAGTACACAGACTTGTATCATCAGCAACTGTGGACACATTACAGAAACAGTAATAACTTTTCATTGACTCAACAGTTACTCATTGAGTGCCTATTATTCACTCACACAACCAGTGCCAGATGCTGGGAAGGATAGAAAGAATATAATCACAGCCTTGAATTCAAGTTGGGTGGGGGTGAACCAGATACTCAAAGACAGAATTGTAAGTAAGGATACAGAACAATTACATGTCAAATGTTTGCACAAAAAGTCAGGGTTATAATGTAATCTTTATAGTCTTCAATAAGACTGCAAAATGATACCACTTACACTCCCTACCCCCCCTCCCCCGCCCCAAAGTCTTAGTGGTGATGCCGAGAGTTGGCATTTTCTTATACAACTAAATATTTGCATAATCTACTATTCAGTAACCCATGTATTAGCATGTAACAAGAGATACTCTTGAACAAGAGACATACAAAAGTATGTTTATAAAGGCACACAGCAGAAACTGGAAACAATCTACACTTTGATAGGACAAATTTGAAAAATTTGTGGTATACTCCCCCAAAGGAATATTATTCGGCAATGAAAATAAATGAATTTCAGCTACATGAAGCAATATGGATATATCTTGGTAGCATAATATTGAGTGCAAAAATTGTTCCAGAAAACTAAGAGATGATACTCTATATAATGCCAACGAAGAAGTAAAATTGAGCAATATATCACATAGGCATATATATCTATACCCACACATATATGTATGTATGTATATAGATATATATGTGATTAAATTACATAGAACATTTAAAAACAAAAACAAAAACCACACAAGGGAATGTTAAATGCAAAATTCAGGAAAGAGGCATGGGACCCCCTCTGGTAGAAGCACATAGGGAGGCATTATTGGTAATCTTCTAATCCTTGGGTAAAGTAACGAGTTCCAGCTGTTCATTATGCTCTTAATTTTTAAAATGTAATTGTTATATAGGATCAGGAAGAAAGTTCACTGAAGTTTTTGTGGACTATTTATTATTAAGCTGAAACAAGAAAATGAACAGGATATGGTTTGGGTTATTATGCAATTTGACACACACAGATGATAATTTTGTATGCTTCTCTATATCGGCTCTATAAAATACAAATAAACCCAAATCTCCTTGATTTCATGCTTAATCACATTGTAAGCCTGCATCTGAGATAAGCAGGAGGCAAAATCTTTCATAAAGTTCTTCATTAGAAATTTAAAAATGTATATTTCTGGAGAATCTTGGGCAAATGTTTTAATGTTGCATAGACATCCTTCTTGCCTCATGTCACTTGAATCTCTGATCTGGCTTCCAAATGATGCTTTGCTCTCTTATTTCTCACTTCTTGCCTTGGGCAGGTCCTACTTCCGCTTTGACCTGAGGAATCATCGCTACCTCGTCTCTTAACTTCCATAGTGGTAGCTGGGAACAGGTTTTAACATTAAACAAGACTTCCACTAATTGTTTGGGGATGAAACATGAAGTAATTACAACATAGAGAAGCTCAAGCTGCTTTCAGAGTGCAAATGTTCCAGCCCCTCCAACAGACCACCCTATGGGTGTCTCTCTTCTAGCTTCCAGCTGGTCCCAGGGTAACAAGGACCAATGTACTTTTCAATGGCAGGACTCCAGTGAGTGTCCCTTTCATGGGAGTCTAAAGAGAGGAAATTGTTTCCCTTTATTCCAGGCCGAGGCTCAGTTCCTTATATCCTGCCACAGGATCTACCTCCTTTTAGGAAAACTGTGGTATAATTCACTTCCTTCAGGGAATATTTTACCTCCGCCCATATTTGTGTACTTTTATCCAATCTCAAACCATCTCAAAGACATTAGAATACTATTGGACAGCTGTGCATTTCCCCAAATATGGAGTACTATTGTCCTAAATAACAAGTAACGAAGAACAGTCTTTGGAGAAAGTCAGGAACTTTTTTCATTCCTTCTACATTCCTCTCCTCCTCTATCTCTGCAAGCAATTGCTCAAAGAGCAATACACACAGTGTTGGAAAATACAATTGAGAGGCAAAAAGCATTCTGACGTCATATATTTCATTTTCAAATGGAATTTTTCAGACTTCTAACTGCAAAAAGATCACACTACAGTACTAAAAGAACTTATTTCTCACCCTGAATTCACTTTACCCCAGGTCCATGGAGAACATCTGACGAACAACTGGGGACCACGTGAGTTCGATTTGCTTTCTGCTTGGTTTCTGTCACAGGCAGCAAAAACTACTTGCAACTTTTAAAATAGCACCTCCCACCCTTAGATTTCACTACCTCCCCCCTAAAAATGTAGACTTCAGTCTGAGCCAGGGCACTTCTTACAAAAATACGCGTATTTATTTATTTTTTTTAATGTTTATTTATTTTTGAGACAAAGACAGAGCATGAATGGGGGAGGGGCAGAGAGAGAGGGAGACACAGAATCGGAAGCAGGCTCCAGGCTCTGAGCCATCAGCCCAGAGCCTGACGCGGGGCTCGAACTCACGAACCGTGAGATCGTGACCTGAGCTGAAGTCGGACGCTCAACCGACCGAGCCACCCAGGCGCCCCAAAAATACGCGTATTTAAAACAAATGCTTTAGATAAAGAGAGAAGGGAAAGAGTAAATAGTGCACGCTGCCTTATCTTCCCAAAAGGCATCCGGAATCCTTAGTAACCTTAATTTTCCAGACTTTACCTTTTACACACTCACAGGTTTGTCCCGTCTCGTAAACGCTATTAGAAACCCCTTGCTCACCAACTGATTCATCCCCATTCCCAACACAGTGCGTAGGTGCCCAATAAGAATGAATGAGTTTGTGGAAGGCGGCAAAAGGATTCGTTTTTTCGAGACATGACTAGAAGTACAATGGTCACTAAAAACAAAACAAAACAAAAGCCACCCAAACTTGAACAAATGCCCACTTTCAACAGTCTATCAGAGTCCAAAACAGCAAACCACGCCTCACAAACAGGCGACGGACGGGTTTCAAGCTTCCAGGAAAACCAGAAGTGCCTGGTCACGCCTCGCGTATGCGTGCACCCGTCAGCATACGCTGCCACACTCGGTCATCCAGTGAGAAAGCAGAGACTTCGGCCCACGCAGGTTCGGGCACTGCCCGCCCCGCGCCTCGGCCTCCGCGCATGCGTTCTGGGTTGCCTGCTTGCTGTGAGGCGGAGCGAAAGGACAGATTTTTTTTTTTTTTTTTTTTTTTTCTCCCCCTTGTTCCCGCCCCTCTTCTTCCCCCACCTGCCACGTACTGGGCCTGAGATCTCGCTAGGCTTGGTGGGTCTGTGCGATTGGCCGCGGCCGGCGCGAGCCTGCGAGCGAGGTGCGGCGGCGCCGGCGGAGGGCACCAGAGTGGGCCGTGACCGCAGCCTCCTCACGACGCCCCCGAACGCGCCGGCGGCCTCGCACGGGTCCGGTCATCGGAGACCCGCGGAGAGGCAGCCGCGGCGGCCTCGGCAAGCCGGTATGGCCGCTGGGGACGGGGGCGCGGCCGCTCAATCGACAAGGCGGGCGGGGAGACGAGGAAGCGCTGGGAGGGCCTCGCTCGAACCAGCGGGTACCCGGCGGGTGGGGCCGGAGGGGGGCTGTGGGAAGGGGCTGGGGCCCAGGAGGGCCCTCGCGCTGGGGAGGGGAGGGCCCGGAGTGGGGGGATGGGAGTCCCGCAGGCCACCGTGGCAGGGGGGCAGGCCTCGGGGGTCTCTGGGGGTTGTTTGGGCCGGCAAGTGCTCTTGCTTCGATTCCTCCTGGCTCCAACGGGTCGGACTGCCCGAGGGAGAGGAGAGGAGGGGGCTTGTGAGGCCTGGGGTGGTCGAGCACCTAACCCCCAGAGGGGCTTGGATGGGTGAAGAATAGAGCCTATGGGAGTAAGTTTATTGGGGTCACTTAAGAGGAACCTTGTTCCTTAGCTGTGTCAGGGTTTAATCGAGCGCCGTCTGGAGGCCCAACCCGGTTTTATAGTGATGATGATAGCGAACTTTTAAGTTTACTTTACTATGCCCTGTAGTAAGTATTTTAGATGCATAATATTTAATCATCACAAGGATCCTTTAAATTTAGAGATCCTTTAAATTTAGATATTATTATTCCTATTTTGTGAGGTTTGGAGAGGTACTTGCCTAAGGTCACGGGGCTGGTAGTGGGAATCTTTACCATGTTACTGGTCAGGCAGGATTTGTGGCTCCTTGGATTCTTTGTAGTAATCAAGGGTTGCTTTTGCTTAGAATTTCTTAAGGAAAATTGCTACCCTGTGGAGGTGCCTAAGCAGGCCCCTCTGAACTTGAGCGGACTCAACTCAGAGGATTAGAGGAGCTGGAGGTTTGGCCACTGAACCTGGATTCTGGTTCGAGGCAGGCTTTTTGTGTGTCTTTGGGCATGTCACTTTATTCTTCAGTGCTGAAAACAGTGTTCCTGTTGGAGGATTTGGTAAATTAGTGTCTGTGTCCTTTCTGGACCTCAGAGGGAGTGGGGTATGGACAAGATGGGAGAAGAAAATACTGTAAGGATCTCACTAGCAGTCCTGGCAGTTGGTAGTTCATTCATTACTAGGCTCTGCCTAGTGACTGGAGTTAGAGAAAAAGAGGACCTGAATTCTGTTCCATAAGAAAATGTTGGGGATGGGATTTCCCCTGAAAGGGAGAATTTTGTAGTGTCCTTAGTTTTGTGATAATTGTGTACGTGGCTTGAGGAGATGGCTGCACAAACTGGGGACGGCCTTAGGAAAGAAGCTTTGGTTCCTGGCCACAGGGAGTTTACAGTGCATGGGAAACACCAAGGAATAAGTGAATTTGCAGGCAAACATGGCAGATAAAAGGAAAAGAGACTAAAGTTTTCAGATCCATTGGAAATGAATACTGCATAATCCTCCCCCCCCCCAATAAAAAAAACATACTATTAGTTAATTCGATGTTGGAAATTTCTCTTAATTAGGAGTATGTCTGTTGCGGGAAATCACTTCAAAGGAGGTACAGTGTGAAGGTCCGACTTAGGAACCGACCCTAACAGTTCAACTTTCTTCTCCCGATCCCTTATCAGAAATTTATTATTTCCTATTCATCTTTTGTTCAGAGAACAAAAACAAGTCTTTAAATACCTACTATATGTCCGGCACTATTCTAGGTGCTGGTAAGAGTAGATAATAACGTGTTGCTGAAGCTAAACCCTGGTCCTTAACTATGTTCTTGCTGGTTTACGCATCCTCTAGGTAGGAGGAAGTAACATACCTTGATTTACTGAAGTTCTTTATTACTTTCAGACTGTAAGGTGAGCAAGGTGGAATCTTTACCATTTTGTTGAAGTAATTATACTTCAGAGCTTGGCACATAGTAGGTATTAAGTAAATGTTTCCTGACTATAGAAAGTGCTTTGGCTAACAGGTGAAGAGGTTGTACGGAGATTTCAGTTAATCATAGTGTTCATGAGAAGTTCATTGTGAGAATTGTCAGGTAAAGAAAACTATTCTGATTTTAAATTAAGACAAGGTTAGCATCCAGATTTAGGAACACAATCCACTCTGTTCTGAACTGACTTAAAGTGTTAGATTCAGTATTTAATGCCCCATTTAAAAATATTAATATAGCTGTAAAATACAGTACAAGTACAAAAAAGAAAAAAAGGAAGAGTGTAAAGAAACAAGGGGAAGGGCAAATTGTGGAGGGTATTTAATGTTAGGTTAAAGGGAGTTTGAATTTACATCCTGCTGAAAAAGGGATAATCTGAGGATACAGGCCTTCAAGGGCTGACTTTGGGTCCTCATTAAGTGGCATAATTAAAAAATCTGTTGCATTAACTGGGAAGTTTATTTCCAAGCCATCTGTGATTTGTGGGTCACTGCATCATGGAAAAAGAGTATTTCTAAATTTAAAAAGAAAGAAATTATTAAAATGTTCAGAATATGGCAAGGAGTTCTAGAGACACTCATTTAAGGAATAGTTGTAAGGACATAGGACATTTATATGAAAGAATATTAGGGCATTTATATGTAATATTCATGAAATGACTTAGGATTCCTGAAAACTTTCTCCAGGTATTTGAAGGGGTGATGTGTTGGAGGGTAGGTGGGGTGCTTTCACACCAAGAAAAATAATTGTAGAGAGGTATGAAAACTGTAGAATGATTGTAGAGAAGCATGAAAAGTCGGTATGATGTTAACAAATTAAGAGGAAAAAACAGCTGCCAGTAGTAAAACATGAGGTTGAAACTACAGTGTGGCTAGTAGGAGATTGTAGGGCACTTTAAATAAGATCATTTGGTTGGGGGGGGGGCAGGAGGAGGTGGGGAGTTGAAGCTAGGGAAATGCTCAGTAGTTGTGGATGTATTTAAGAACATTTTGGTCTTGAAAACAAGAGATAGACCTTGAGAAGAAGAGCTATTAACACATTATTTAATTGTAACTGTATTTTCTAGAACTCTAGAAACAAACTGCAGTTTGTGGGCCGGATCCTGGAGCCTGCTTCGGATTCTGTGTCTCCCTCTCTTTGCCCCTCCCTTGCTCGCATGTGCGCACTCTGTCTCAAAAATAAATAAAAACATTAAAAAAACTTTTTAAAGGGGCGCCTGGGTGGCGCAGTCGGTTAAGCGTCCGACTTCAGCCAGGTCACGATCTCGCGGTCCTTGAGTTCGAGCCCCACGTCAGGCTCTGGGCTGATGGCTCGGAGCCTGGAGCCTGTTTCCAATTCTGTGTCTCCCTCTCTCTCTGCCCCTCCCCCGTTCATGCTCTGTCTCTCTCTGTCCCAAAAATAAAAAAAAAAAAAAAAAAAAACGTTGAAAAAAAAAATTTAATAAAAAAAAAAAAATGGAGTTGCAATAAAAATGTTTAAAAAAAAAAAAAAAACTTTTTAAAAAATTTAAAAAATGCAATTTAAACATACACAGCCACTCAGGTTTGGGGAGGGGTGAGGTATAGAATATTAAGAGACAATAGTGGACATTCTTACTAGAAAGCTCCAGAGGATGTCATTCATTTGTCTTTTCTCAAGTTCCCAAAATAGATAGGAAAATTAGAGAAAATACTAGTGAGGTCTTTCTTATTTTAGGGAGAAACATTTCAGACTCTAGTGTTCACACATGATTTTCTCTTTAGAGTTAGCATTTAGTTACAGGCTAATATAGAGTGAAAGCCAATATTCTTCATTTAACAAAATTGAATGACTACCATGTGCTAGACCAGTATTGTTCTGGGCTCAGGAATACAATGAACAAAACCATTTACTTCTTTACTTTCTAGTGGAAAAGACAATACAAAATTAATTCTTAATGTCTGGGAGTGATAAGTGCTTTGAAGAAAATTGAAGCAGGGTAAGAAAGTGAAAGAAGATCCATTTTAGCTTAGATGGTCAGGGCAAACCTCTGAGAAATGAAGATTTGATCTGAGATCTGAATCATGTGAGTTTTGAAAAGGGCTCATGACAAAGGGAACAGCAAGTGCAAAGCCTTGAATTGAGAAGGAGAACTTAAAGTGTGGGTGCAGCAGTGTAACCAGGGAGAGAAGTAGGAAATGAGGTTAAATACTTGGCTAGGGGCCAGAGGCCAGATCATGACCTTGTAGTTCTGGCTTTTATTGAAACTGAGATGCGAATCCATTGGAAGATTTTAAGCAGAGTGACATTAGATTTTATTCAACAGGATAATTCTAAATTTGAGAATAGATTAAAAGTGGACAAAGGTAAAAAGGCAGACTGGTTAGGAGTCTTATGCAGTAATGCAGGCAAGAGGAGTCTTGTGCAGTAATGCAGGCAAGAGCTTTAGATCAAGCTGGTAGAGGTAAAGTTACTGAAGTGATTGGAATATAGAGATATTTTAAAGGTAGTAGCAACTAGATTATTGGCTATTTGGACTTATTTTTTTTTTTTTTTCTTTTAAATCTTGAACACCTAGAAGAAAGAAATTGTCACTAACTGAGTTGGAGAAGACTACCGGAAAAGCAGATTTTGGGGAGAGGATCAGGAGTTTGTTTTCGGACATGTTAAATTAAAAATCTAAATGGTAATGGCAGATAGGTGGTTAGGTATATGGGCAAAATAATAATTGCCAAAAATAATGAAACTTGTTTTCTTATGCACATACTGAAGTTATCTCCATTTTAACATGATGAATGGGGTAACATTGGAACAGTAGATCTCTTTTGAAGACCAGAATTTCTTAGATTCCAATAGTAGTTTTGCTTTTCAACTTTTTTTTCTTTAAAGTTTATTTATATTGAGAGAGACACAGAGAGAGAGCATGAGCAGGGGAGGGGCAGAGAGAGAGGGAGAGAGAATCCCAAGCAGGCTCCGCACTGCCATCGCAAGCCCTACACTGGCCGGGATCTCACGAACTGTGAGATCATGACCTGAGCTGAAATCAAGAGTCAGATGCTTAACTGACTGAGCCACCCAGGCACCCTGCTTTTCAACTTTTAAGAAATGTTTTTAGAGCTGTTTAATCACCAAAACCATTTTATCAGTCTTTCCCTAGAGTTGTATATACGCAACATCCTGGAGTCCACCATGAATGGACAGTTGGACCTAAGTGGGAAGCTGATCATCAAAGCTCAACTTGGGGAGGATATTCGACGAATTCCCATTCATAATGAAGATATTACTTATGATGAATTAGTGCTAATGATGCAGCGAGTTTTCAGAGGAAAACTTCTGAGTAATGATGAAGTTACAATAAAGTATAAAGATGAAGGTAAGATTGTTTCTAAAGTTAGCCATTAAAAGTCTAAGTATTGTATGTGTTCTTTTGCCTATTTTTTTATTGAATAGCTCATTATAAATTTCCCTTCTGTCATAATTGAGTACCCACTTTATTTAATGGGATATATATGTAGCTGATTATAATTCTTTTATAAGTTAAAAATAGCTAAGTGATTTATTATTAAAAATGGGGTTTTTAGTAATAGATCACTTTCACAGAATATATATTTTTAAAGTTTATTTATTTAGAGAGAGAGTGTGTGCGTGTGCACCTCTGCGAGTGGGGGAAGGACAAAGAGAGAAAGAGAGAGGTGAGAGAGAGAATATCCCAAGCAGGCTCCATGCTATCGGCACAGAGCCCAACACAGGGCTCAGTCTCACAAATCATGAGATCGTGACCTGAGCTGAAATCAAGAGAGGACAGCTTAACCCACCTAGCCACCCAGGTGCCCCACTTTCACAAATATTTTTACAAGCATTTTTTTTCTTTTCTGCTCATGCAATTTTGGCTTCCTTTTTGCTTTTAAAACCAACTTTCACTCATATTTCCCAAAGTGAAAGAGGTATCAGTAGGTATTGGATGAAAAATGTTTTCATGGTCAACTAAGTGTGAGAAAGCTGGTTGAAACAGAAATGTGTTTCTTTACTGCAGGAATAATAATCGTAATATTGCTGATACACATTGTCTGTTTATAGTATTCAGTGTCCCTAGACTCATTTGACCACAAAACTGTTTTTATGGCAATGGGTTTTATATGACAGATGTTGCATCAGACACACAGTGGAATTAAAATCATAGACTGTCTTTATTTCATCTTCTTTAAACCTTCTTCTTTGTAAACATCTCTACTGAAATTGTACTTTAGGTGGTTACCAGTTTCTTTCTGCTGAATTTATTTCCAGTCTGTTTCACCTTGATCTTTATACTTGGCATTGCTACCCCCATACCATCCTTTTAAAAATAACTCTTATCCCTTAACATCTCTGACACTACTGTCCCAGTTTTCTTATCACTAACAGCCGTTTCCCTGTCTCTTGGTGTGCTGGCTTAAAGTAATGCCTGCTGTTAATAATAGAAATCTTAAAATTTCAGTGGTTTAACACTCAAGAGATCATTCAAAGGCCCAGGTTGACAGAAGCTGTGTTATGTTCAACACATGGCTTACAAGCTCACCTTGAGCATTAACATCCAGCCTGCAGATAGATGAAGACAGAGTGTAGAGGATTACATGAGGGATTGTACTCCCTGGGCCTTGAGGTAGTGTTTATCATTTCTGTTCACATCAAGCTGGCCAGACCCCATCACATGGCTCTGCTGAACTCTCAGTAGCTTGGAGTATGTCCCTGGTTGGCCCACTTTCCAACAACCTATACTATGGAAAGAAAATATAAAAATAGAAATCACTGATGATCAATCAGCTAGCTGGCCATTTAGCTACAGGTGTAATTTTTTTTTTTTTTTTTTTTTTTTACAAAGTATGATCTAATGGTACCCAAAACTAATTTTGAGAGTCACCTGGATGGTAAAAGAGAGCAATTGCTTCTCATTCTCTTTCCTAATACAATCTCATCTACTTCTAATATGTTGACTTTCACCTTTTTGACTTCCAAGTGTGTGCCTTAATTTGGTCAGTTTGTTCTTTTTCTTCACTTTAGAACTCAAATTTTTAACAGCTTTCATTTTATCTGAGATGCTATGCTCTTGCCTCAAACTTGTATATTTTAAACTGACCTCACTATTTACCTGGCTTTCTCTTAAATCCCTTATTTTTGTTTAGGGCAAGGATTGGTAAACTTTTCTCTAAAAGATCAGATAATATTTTAGCACTGTGGGTCATATTAAGTCTCTATTTCATCTACCTTTTTTTTAAAAACCTTTGTAAAAAAAATGTAAAAGCCACTCTTGGTTCATAGTCCTATAAACAGGGATTTTTGACCATTGGTCTCACTTTATGGACCCCTAACTTAAGGGTATCTTCAGTGTTGAAATTTTGTCCTCCACATCTAGTTACCACATTGGATTTGTTTTTCACAGTTTCTAAGTGTTTTGAATTGTACAGATTTGTGTTACTTGTGGTAATTGTATAGACTGTTAGGTATTAATTAGGGTGGAGGACTGGCTTAGGTAAAGTTCTTGCCATCATATATTTCTGTTGTGAAATTCAGAAAATAAAAAAGGCAGTTACAGAAGGTTTTCTGTTTATATATATATATACTTTATTAAAAATATATTTATGAGTAAAATCTCTGAAGTCTGAACATTAGATACGTTTGTTATAAGAAGTGGGTCTGGTTATAAGATCTTAGATCTTATAAAAGATCTAAGAATAGTGATAAAATCTTCAGTTACGGCTTTTGTTGCCAGCTTTGTTCAAACTAAATCTGTCTAGTCAGTGTTTTTGCTGTAGCAGAGCATCCTTGGAGCAGCCTCCCCAGGACAGAACTACCATCCTTACTCCCCTTCCCCAACCCAGCTGTGTCTGTGAAGATAGCCAGCAGAGGCTCCTGACCCAACTCCTTGCCTCTGGGTGCTTTTCTGTTCTTTTTCTCTCCAGAGAACATTTTCCCTGAGCCCTTTGAAAGCTTTTGAAACAAGCAGCTGATATACCGATTATAATATTCTTTAACTTTGAGATCTCGGAGATTATAGAATCTTGTGTATATGAGTATTTTTTCTAAGGAGAGTTGATAGTTTTCATCTTAGTATCAAAATGGTCAGTGACCCTTTTAGTTACTGCTATAATAGCTTCCTCTACATTTGTGTCAGTGGTGTTTTACTGTACTTAGAATTACATTTTGAACACTGAGAATCTTTATTTCTTTAACATTTGATAAATATATTTATATTTTTGGAATGTAAAGATTTCAGTCTAAACCAATAATTTGTTATATTGCTACCATGAATGCCCTGGTGACTTGTAAAGGATCGTCATATGTTAATCTTAGCTATGTTTTGGCTCTTCTTAATGAGGATATGATAAATAGCCTTGCTATAAAAGTAATAAGCAAAATTGATATTCTTTTGAACAGATGCATCTTTCCTAGATCCTTTAATGTTTAAGGTTTTTATGGGACATTCTAATTATGCTCTGTTATCTACATTTTCGATTTTAACTTAATGTGTATCCTAGTTTATTACTGATACAAATCTGAAACTCACTTCTGTTTTTTTTTAATTCCAGATGGAGATCTTATAACAATTTTTGATAGTTCTGACCTTTCTTTTGCAATTCAGTGTAGTAGAATACTGAAACTGACGTTATTTGGTAAGTGGTAAATCTTCTAATAAATTTACTATTTTATCCATTGTGTTTTTGTTGAAGACTTTTTTAGCTTTTCTCCTTTTAAAGACTCAGAATTAAGCGATGACTTTTTCAGCTGTATCTGAAGGTTTGAATTATTAGGCCTGCCTATATTCTTTTTTTCTTTCCCGAAGATTAATAGAAAGTAGTCACATTTAAAATCTCCATCTGCTCAGTATCCTACATAGTAATGGGTGCCACTTATAGAAGTATTTCCAGGATTGAAAGTAATTGCAGTATTGAAACTACCTTTATTAAGTTTTAAATTTATTAAATTTATTCATTATATTAAGTTGTTAGTACTCTGAGAATATAGAATTATTTTCCATAAATGTAACATGTTTTTACTTATTCTCAGAGCTTAACATATAGGCCTAAGACTGTAGACATTATTTTTTAAGGAGTAAAGATTAAATTAGAAGTAGTTTTGATTAAAAAAAAAAATAGGCAAATACAAGACTAATTTTAATCTTTTAGATTTTGTATTCTTGTAGACAGTAACAGATTTGTGAGGTAGAACTCTTAAAAGATAAGATAGAAATGATTACAGAGTTTAAGTGGTAGCATGCTTATGTGAAAAATAAAATCTGGGCCTTTTTTCTAGATGTTTTGTTTAGCATTTTTTAATAAGTTACGTGACACTGAACCTTTTGGTTCATGAAACCTGATGTGGGCCAGTTGGTTTAATTTGTATCTATTTCATCTCCATGTAGGAAGGGTGAATGTTAATTAGATTTTAAAATGCTAATAACAAAAGCTGTTTAAGAAATTTTTAAATGAAAGGTATCATTGCACAGTATTGAATCTAAAATACTTAACCACTAGCAGCCAGCTATCAGGAAGGTTCAATAAACTGAAAATCTTCCTTCCAGAGACACTGAGGACATTTTAGATTAACTATGATAAATGTGTTTTTTGAAATATATACTTGAAGTTGCTCAGGAGAGTAAGAGAAATGTCCAGAGACCAAAAGACAGATGAAATTAAAAACTGGGACCAGTAGTACCAAAGGGTGAGACTTGGTGTGCTTTTGGTGTTAATGGTCAAGGTTTTATTTTGCATAGTCTAAAGACTAGTCATTTGGTGTCTACATAGTAGAGGCCTTGGGTCCTAGACCCTCAGTGGGGTGTTCTAAAAAAGAATTTTTTTTTTAAGTTTTACTTATTTTGAGAGAGCATGCATGCACACGTGGTGGGGGGAGGGGGAGGGAGAGAGAGAGGGAGAGAGAGAATCCCAAGCAGGCTCTGCACTATCAGCACAGAGCCTGACATGGGGTTTGAACTCATGAACCCTGTGATCATGACATGAGCTGGAATCAAGAGTTGAATGCTTAACTGACTGAGCCATCCAGGCACCCCTAAAAAAGAATATTGTAAAAGAAAAATACCTCTCTGTTGGTACAGGAAAAATCAAGGAATTGATACAGGAAACTCTCATACCCTGAAGCTGTTGGGTTTGTAAAGGCTCCCTTGAGGATTTTTAACCATGGTTGCTAGGTGGGTTGGATTTAAATTTAAACTGTCTTCAAAGATGGGGAACTCACAAGCACAGATACTACTATAAAAAATGGTAAGAAGTAAAGGCAGAAATCTCTTAAAGTGTTCTCAATCCAGGTCATGGGCTGCTTCTAGACAAAATCCTGTTGATGAACTTAGAGTTTCGAACTGTAAGACATGTGAAACAATCCATGTAGGCCAGAAACAATGGCCACAACTAATAGTGCAGTTAGACTTCCAAGAACTTGCAGTTAATAGAAGTGGTCATCTATAAAATAATATTAAAAATTATTAGATGTAAAAGAAATAAGAATGTAAGAACAAGGCACTATGAAAAAAGGATAAACAGATTTTAAAAACAAATCAAGATAACTTTTGGAAATGAAAAGTATAATCATTCAAATTAAATACAAAGAGGAGAGGTAAAATAGATTAGTCACAGTGGAAGAGAGAATTATTGAACTAGAAGGTAGTCTAAAGAAATTACGGAATAAAGCACCAAAACAGAGATGAAGAATATAAGATAGAATTTAAGAATAAGAAAGTCCAGCCTATTTCCATTAAGACTTTAAAGAAGGAGATATAATGGGGGAGTGGAAATATTTGAGGAGGTAGTGGCTAAAGAAATTTTCAGAATTATATAAAAGATATAAATTCGGATTCAGGAGGAAAAGTAGTCCTGAGCAGGGTAAGTAAAAACAAAACTCTCCTGGACATATTGTCACAAAACTGGAAAATATGTAAGGCAAAAAGATAATCTTAAAGTAGCCTGAAAGAATAAGACTGATCATCTAGCAAGCAATTAGACTTTTGGTAGACTTCTTCATAGTAATAATGGAAGCCAGAGACAGTAGAATAGCATCTTCCAACTGTTCAGAAAAAAAATCTGGAAAAGTAGCTTTCTATAGTGTGCTACACTTAAGGAATAAAGGGAGAAAAAAACATCAAAAATAAAAAGACTGAGGATTTACCACTCATGGACCCTGTTAAAAGAATAAAAGAGTTCTTTAGCAAAAAGGAAATTGAGTCCAGAAGAATGGTGAAACCTGCAAGAAATTGTGAGCAAATAAACTTGTCAACATGTAAATTTAAATGAGCACTGATAATAAACAACAACAACAACAATAGTTTTAGAAATATAAAAAGATGGGACAAAAGTCCTGATCATTAATTATATGTAAGACAGGAAAGGATGATAGGAATTCATTTTTTTAAAGTTTATTTCTTTATTTTGAGAGAGAAAGTGTGAGTCAGGGACAGGCAGAGAGAGAGAGGGTGAGAGAAAATCTGAAGCAGGCTCCATGTGGTCAGTGCAGAGCTGGACACAGGCCTTGAACCCAAGAACCGTGGGATCATAACCTGAGCCAAGGTCGGATGCTTAACCAGCTGAGCCACCCAGGTGTCCAGGAATTAAAATATTAATTTTTTTTAACATTTATTCATTTTTTTGAGAGAGAGTGCGAGCAGGGAAGAGACAGAGAGAGGGGGAGACACAGAATCTGAAGCAGGCTCCAGGCTCTGAGCTGTCAGCATAGAGCCCAACCCAGGGCTCAACCTCACGAACTGAGATCATGACCTGAGCTAAAGTTGGACGCTTAACCGACTAAGGGTAAAGAAGGAAACAGAGTACCTACTTGGTTCACTAGACGATGAGGAAAAGAAGCAGAGAGAAAGCTTGATAAATATATAGTATAAAATACTACAGTGCACACAAATGGACTAAATGTACATGTTAAAAGACTCTTATTGGAGTTAAACCAGATCTAATTACATGCTTATTGTAAGAGACATACTGAAATATTATGATGCAAAGTTTGAAAGTAAAGGGCTAATATTATACTAGACAAACTCAAACCTAGTTAGGAATACTAACAGAATGGACTAAAAAATTCCCTAGTAATAGTCACTTCATAGTGATAAAAAGCATAATTCACTGGGAGTATATAATAATTCTGAACACTTATACGTCATAGCCATAGATTTTCCCTAAGGAAAAATAAATTCACAATCATGGGAGAGCTTTTATTACTCTTCTCTGGGAAACTGGTAAATCAAGCAGGCTCAGAATTAGTAGGGATAGAGAAAATTTGAACAGATCAAATACAGGCTTGGTCTTATGCATCTAGCAATTAAGAAGGGGTATGATTGTTTTGAGCACATACGGATATTTATATAAAAAGTAACCACATAGTGGTTTTTCCAACAAATTTCAGTAAGTTCTAGAGAAGAGATACCCTGGAGGTCACATTCTCTGGCTTCATTTAGAAACCACTGGACAAAAAAGATAACATACACTATGGGCGTCAGTCTGTGTTATCTTTTGGTTTTTGAGGATAAAAATATGCTTTAACATAAAAAAGAAATTATAATGGGAATTAGAAATAATTAGCTATGACTTCTATATAACAAAGTTTTTAGAGTATGCTAAAGTAAAACTTGAGGGGATATTTGGTAGCCTTCTATACAAGAAGGACAAAGTAAGCCCAAATAACTTACAAGGAAAAATTAATAAAGAGCAGAAGTAGACCAGAAGTCAGGGAATTGATAGGATCAACAATTCTGACGAGATAACAAATTTGCAAACTTCTGTAAGATTAATTAAGAAAAAAGGCACAAACAATGGTAGGAATGAAAAGGGGCATACTACAAATACATTGCAGTGAGGAAGAGTGAATACCGTGGAAGAACAATGGGGTGTCTCAGTAAAAGTATTGGAAAGGATTTTTCATAGGGCTTAGGTGTATGGTAGAGGATTTTGGATAAGGTTCAAGGAAGTGGGACTTGCTATAGATTGGATGCCGTTAGGAGGTGGAGATGGTCCTGTGATTGGGTATGTAACTAAATTTTATGCAGAAGGTGGGAGGAATTGTGGCTAAAGCTTCAATTAGTGGAACAGCAGCCATCACTCATTTTAGCTAGGGATGTTGGTCATTTTTGTGGTTTGGTTATTGTTCTTGTTTTGTCTGAGTTCTCACATGATTATGCAGTGGTGCTGTTTTCATCTTCCATCTATCACAGTCACAGAGTGATCTTTTCTAATGGTTGATGTTCTTTGAGATTGTTCATGTTCAGCAAGAGAACACCACAGCTTACTTGTGCCAGGCCAGCTTCTGGCAGCACTAAGGTCTGTCTTACAGGACTAGGCCAGTTCCTGGTTGTCAGGAGCTGCTTTTCTCCTTTTTAGGTATTAAAGAAAACCTAGTAATACCCTAAAAAGTCAGTAATTAATTCATGTAGGTAGGAGATTGTATTGAACTTCCTTGTAGATATATGGACAGTATGTAAAATATTGGTGAGTTGTCTTCAAAAAACTTCTATTGCTGGTTTGATATTTGCAATTCAGTTAACAAAGAATCCCTGCACCTTTATTTAAATGGATTTCCTTTTTAAATTTGTTACCTTAGTAATTTGTATATATGTGTACTGGCAGTGCATAAAGCATTTTAATTTAATTTTTGAACTCCTGTCTTGAAGTGTGCATTCAGAACCTTGTTGTTACTTTTCTTTTTTTTTTTGTTTTTGTTTTTAAAATAACCTTTAGTGGTGGCAATCTTTGTTGCTGGATGAAGGATTTCTCATATTTTTTCTTTACTTTTAAGTCAGTTGGAAGTCATTTGGAAAGAATGGTTACATGAGGTAACATTGCCTTCATTTAAAAAAAGACCCAATTATTAAATAATCTTTGTCTTTTTGTGGCTTTTATACTGCTTTTGGAAGTAACCACTTTGAAGGACAGTGGTGATTTGGATTCATGAATTCTGCATTTTTTTTAATAGGTTACTTTTTAGGTCAGTTATTTTAGGTGGCTATTTTTTCTTTTTTTTAGATCAAAAAGTAGGCAAGAGGGATAATAGAACTGTCAGTCATGTTGCACCTTTTAACATATATATTTAGAATAATGTATTGATTGTATTACTTTAAGAATATAAAATAGTGTGGGGTGGGCGCCTGCATGGCTTAGTCGGTTAAGCATCTGATTCTTGATTTCAGCTCAAGTCATGATCTCACGGTTTTTGAGTTCAAGCCCCGAGTCAGGCCCTGTGCTGACAGTGCAGAGCCTACTTGGGATTCTCTCTCTCCCTTCCTCTCTGCTCCTCCCACGCTGGCACTTGCTCATGCACTCTTTCTCTGTCTCAAAAATAAATAACTTAAAAAAGAACAGTGTGTGGTAAAAATGAGCTTTTGAAGGTACATCATTTCTCTTAAAAATATATTAAAGCTTTAGTTTACTATATTTTTTTCCTAATAAAACTTTTTTTAAGCTAATATGATCATAGGCCATAGATGTGGCATCCACAAAGACTGATGAATATTTTTTTTTCCAAAAAGCAAATTTTTAGTAATAAAGAATCCTTTCCTTAAAAAGAGTTTTCATTTAAATGTCATCATTAGGTGTCTTGTTTGATTTTCACTTTTTCAAAAAATCCATTTATCTTTCCTTATTGCTATCGTTGTGTTGATTTTTAAAGAATGTTGCCTAATTTTGAACAAATTAATGCTTTTATTCCAGTTAATGGCCAACCAAGACCCCTAGAATCAAGTCAAGTGAAGTATCTCCGTCGAGAGCTGATAGAACTGCGAAATAAAGTGAATCGTTTGTTGGATAGCTTGGAACCACCTGGAGAACCAGGACCTTCCACCAATATTCCTGAAAATGGTAGACTGTGAATCCATTTTATTCTGCTTTATTATTCTTATATATTTATAAAATTTATTATTTTATATTAGTTTCAGGTGTAGAATATAGCGATTCAGCGATTCCATATGTCACCAGGTGCTCATCATGACATCCTTAATTCCCATCACCTATTTTATCCATCCTCCCCCCACCCAACTCTCCTCTGGTAACCATCGGTTTGTCCTCTATAGTTAAGAGTCTGTTTCCTGTTTTTGTCTCTCTCTCTCTTTTTTCCCTTTGCTCGTTTGTTTCTTAAATTCCACATGAGTGAAATCATGTGGTATTTGTTTTTTAACTTTTTCGCTTAGTGTTATACTATGTGCTCATACCTTTTTTTGTTTTTTTTTGTTTTTTAAGTTGGCACCTTCATTGTTACCCTTTCTTATTCCTGCCTCTCTGCTAGTATTCAAACCTGCTGTTCTTTAGGATTACCAGGAGAGGTATTTTACCAATTCCTGGATCTCGTTGTAGACCTACTAGAGAGTAGGACCTGGGAATCCCATTTTTAAAGTACTCTTTGGTTGATTCTTTGCAACTAGTCTTAAACCCCTGGGTGTATGAATAGGTCAGTTTTCAGATCCCTTTGACTCTTTTGAACCCTTTTCATTTTAACAACGCACCCGAGGAATTGCAGTCATTTCATGAGTTTTACGTGGCATATGAAGTAGTTTCAAATAAAAGATAAGATTACTACATTCAAGAGGTGTATTGTAAAGTTTATCTTAAACACAATTTTTAGTAAACATGCAAAGAAAAACTTATTTTTTCCATTTTACAGATGACATGTACTGTTTATATTAAGATGAAGTAGTATTTATTGACAGATTTGGAACTGACATACATTTTGGGGCCAAATATATTTAAAAATGTAGACTGAAATTTATGTATTATGGCTTGAAAGTAGATTTTAAAAAACTGCTTTCCTCAGCTTTTAATATTCTTAGATGTTGAACTTAAAAAGCAAACTTACGTTTTGTTTTGTTTTTTTACGATTTTCGTGTTTGCATACAAATTACATGCTTAAAAACATCTATATTATGATAGAGTAATTTGTTATAATGTCTGGATGACTGTGTATAAGGGCCTTAATAAAAGATGTTTTTGTGCGAAAGTGGCATTGTATAATCCTTTGCAGCCATTAGATTCTAAGAGATTGTATTTTTCTGTTCCATTTAGATTTTGGAATTTTGCTTTCTTTTAATTCAGTAGTTATAGTGTAAATAAAGCTGTCTTTTTGTATAATTTCTCTTCCTCTCTTTCGCTGTATGGAATTGTATTAGTGGTAGATTCTCAATAAATATCTGGTGATTAGTAATTTCTAGTTCTCTCTCTGTATTTCAGAACATAAGGGAGATATGCTGAAATATAGTAAGATCTTCCTGGCCTTTATGTGATGAATCTTACTATATTTCAAGTCAATGCAAATGGTCTTTTCTGAACCCTATCTCCCCAAACATGAGCTCCATTTTTAGGTCAAGAATCTGAAGAAAACTTTTGACGATTTTCTCAGAAGAATTCATAGATGCTGACACAAAAACATTTGCATATAATTTTAGGGGATTTAAGCATCTGTAGAATATTATGAAACTTAGATCAAAATTCAACAAGTATAGCCAGTACTGTGAAGAAATTACCTATAGTAGCCTATGTTCTCCTCTAGGGGATAGAATTATAAGCTTTTAGATTTGGTGAAACAACCTTTCAGTTCTCACATGTTTCTTGCCACTAAATTTACTACTCTTTATTCTTTATTTTCATATATTCATATGTTTATTATTAACTTCATACCTGTGTTCATGGAAAAGATGTTGAAACTGGTTCTCTGAATCTTAGAAATTGTATCACATATTGTTCCTTTGTGTGGCCTCCCATCTTGTCATGGTATCCTATCTGAGTTATCTAATGAGTTTAATAATACATCCTGTGCTTTATTTTTTACGGATGGTTGTAGTGGTACCAGTGCCTGTTGAATATGTTGGTATACTTAGAAGATACTTAAACTTACCATGCTCATGTTTAAAATTTTATCTTATTGTAATTGTTTATTATAATTATTTTATCGTAAAAATTTATTTTTGTAATTTATTGTTTCCTCTCCTGTACTTAATAATAAGATCACTTACCTCTTGACCACTTACTTGCCTTCTAAGCTCTCAGAACATATCCTGACTTAATAGTCTTTTCAAGGAAATAGCATAAATAAGCCAAAAAAACCCCTACATCAGAAACTGCAAGTCTACTCCACAAACAGTGCTGCCAGTCAGCTGTCAGTAGTCTTTAGAACAGTGTGGCTTACCCTCACCCAGAAACATGTGGCTATCTATGTTCTTCAGTGGTCTACCTCCACAGTGGTTCTTGGACACTTTCTTTCCTCTGTGAGGAACGTGATGTGTAGGCTACCCTGGATACTGGATTGACCTGTTGCCTTAGCTGTAGCACCTGGCAAAGCAACTAGTAGGCTAGTGGACATACAGTATTGTGTTTCCTAATGGACTTAGTTTGCAGGAAGTGGAAAGTTGAACAGGTAGTGGACTCTGTAGTAGTGTGAGAATGGATAATTTATAAGCTTGGTCTGATGTCCTCTTGGGGTGTAGCCTTGGAATTAGAGGAGGAAAATGGGTGAGGAAGGTGGATAACTGTAGACTTATTTTAAAGGAGTCTTAATCACAGAGATGGTCTAATAACTGATACTCAGTTACTTGTTTGGTGACAAAAAAAAATTGATAATTGAATAAATGGTTAGCAATATTCTTTTTGTTTCCTTAGTTTTTTAAAAATATTTTTAATGTTTATTTTTGAGAGAGAGAGCGAGCGTGAGCGAGTTGGGGAGGGCAGAGAGGGAGACACAGAATCTGAAGCAGGCTCCAGGCTCTGAGCTGTCAGCAGCTCAGGTACCTATTTATAAGATGTGGGTTGTTCTTGAACCCCTTTTCTTTCACGTGGTAGTGGTACCAATGCCTGTTGAATACCTTAGAATACTTAGAAGATACTTAAACTTACTATGCTCATGTTTAAAATTTTATTTTTCTATTAAAGTATGGAAAAACAGACAAAAGTAGAAATACTTTAATGAATCTCATGAACCACCTCCAACCTCAACAGTCACCAACTCATCAGTACCATGCCATCTCTCCTCCCATACATTTCCACCTGTTATTTTGAGCAAATCAAAATGATGTTTTGCTATAAAGTATTTTAAGGGAGACATAGCAAATTAAAAGGATGTGTTTAATATATTGGTTGGCTTGAGATTTCCATGCAATTAATAATGAACAAATAGACAAGTAGAAATAAAACATAAAAGTTGATATCATAACTTCAATGAAGCTGCTTTATCCTTTCACAAAATGATGCATTAGTACCCAGTATGTATCCGATAGGAGATACATATATATTTATATACATATATATATATATATATACACACACACACACACACACATATGTATACGTGTGTGTATATATACATATGTATATATGGGTCATGGGGCTCCAAAAAAAGGGGGCAAAATATTTTTCTCTGTTAAGGAGCTCATAATTTTTTTTCTCATCTAGTAATTCTTAGGGAAAGAGGTAGATAAGATTTTTTGGAAAAAGCTGTTTTTTTAAAATTTTTGATCCTTTCTTCTGATTTTAAAAATAAAGGTATAAAAAGGAAAGTAAAATTATCTATGGTCCTATATTCAGAGATATTTACTCTTAACATTTCAGACTATATGTATTCTTCTGTATTTTTTAAGCCTTACTGAATATAGATAAAATTGAAACAAGTTTTTGTTTATTCCTCTCACAGATACTGTGGATGGTAGGGATGAAAAGCCTGCTGCTTCTGATTCTTCTGGAAAACAATCTACTCAGGTTATGGCAGCGAGTATGTCAGCTTTTGATCCTTTAAAAAACCAAGATGAAATCAATAAAAATGTCATGTCAGCGTTTGGCTTAACAGATGATCAGGTTTCAGGTAAGTTAGTTCCTCCCTCACATCCTTCATTCCCTCTCTTCTTCTCTCTCTTTCTTTCCTTCTGTAATAGAAGGATAACAGATACAGTGATGGGCATAAAGGTTGACTTAAAGGTTCAGTTGAATAAATTTTTACTTTTGTCTACATCTACAGAAAACATCAGTTTTGAAGTTCAAGACATAGATGATTTCCAGCACTCAGGAAAGCTTTCTTATGCACTTTCCCAGTCAGTAGAATCCTACCCTTGAAAGAATAATCATTGTTTGGTTTAGGTGAATTTTATCAAAAGTGGAATTCAGAAAGTTTATATTTTTTTAAAAAATCTGAACCATTTTATAATCTTATTTCAGTTTTGTTGTAGGATTTAAATTATATTTGATGCCATCTTCTCTCTTTGGATGTTTAATTAGAGAAATTGAAATTTAAATATAGATTTTTGGTTTACTTGCCTTGTGTAGAAAGAGCTCATAATGGATGGTTTTAACCTTTTTTAAAAAAGCACCTATACTGTGATTTCTTTATTTTTTGACTGTCATTTCTTCAATATTTTTTCTGCTGTCTTCCCTCTTCAGATTCCAATTACACATACAGCCTTAGAATTTTCATTTGATTCTTTTTATAGTTTATTTTTTTCTTTTGGGATTCCTTACCTTTGCATTTCATTAAGACTCTATTTCCCTTTAACTTATTGATGCATTTTTAATTCTTTAAAAATATTTATAATAGCTGCTTAATGTTTGTCTGCTTCATTCAACATCTGGTCCTATTTGGAGTCCAGTTTCTTTAGCCTGTCTTTTTTCCCTGAGTATGGGTCACATTTTCCTGTTTCTTTGCATATCTGATGATTTTTTTATTGAAAACTGTACATTATGATTAATACATTGTAGTGACTTGAGATTTTTTTTTTTGTTACTGCTACTCTGGCAAGGAGTAAACTTGTATGTATTCAAACTACTCATTCTTTTTTCCCATGAAATACAGCAGCTAATATCTCTGTTCAGTCCTTTCAACTCTTGGTGCTGCTTTTTTTTCTTCTGAGCCCTCTTATGTCTCTTCCTCGTAACTCCATGGCTAGCTGAGATTTGGGGGCAGAGCTTATACTGACTTTTTAGGTCTCACTTCTTCAGTGGCTTTTTTACTGCAGGGATATTTTCCCTCAAATTTCCAGGTAGTTGGCCAGCCATCAAGTTCATACTATGGCTTTCTGCTGTTGGGGCTGCAGAGGTCAGGGCCTGTCATTCTCATCCACTGTCATTCACTGGGGGGTAAACTTTTCTGGTTTCTGCTGATATTTGATTGACTCCTAGTGATTTCAGATAGTTGCTTTCTGCTATTTTATAGGTTTTTAGTTTTTAACTCTGGGAGTGTTCACCTGACCATTTTCATTGCCATTATCAGTAACTGGAAATGTAGCATTCAGTCTATTTTTTTTTCTTTGAGACTTTTATGGGATTATTCACTAAAGAGAATTGTGTGAAATTCTGGAGAGACAAATACTTGTATATGATGAATGTTCTTGGCAAAAGAAGACATTGCACAAGAGATATATCTGAAAATCACTTTTTAAAGCAACTGAAATTTGAGTTACTGTTATGGTTTCTTACTATTTACGACTTGAAGAAATGGCAAATGGAGGAGTAAATAGGAAGTCAGGCTTAATATTTTGATTAGAGTATATGCCACACCCTAGAATAACATGATTAATATGATTCACATTATTTGAAGGCCATTTTTCTGATACCTTTGTGTGTTAAAGTAAGAAAAGCTGTGCACATAGAAAGTACCAGGCGGGGTACGTTGTAGTTATTTGGGTGTGCTATTGTGAAAAGCTTGACTGCAATAGTGAATGTGAACATGGAAGGAGGGATAAAATATTATACAGATAAGATGGGTAGCATTAACTAATAGGTTACATACAAGAGAGAAAAGAGGAGTCAAAATAATACACTTTTTTTTTAGATAATAGAGTGTTTTTTGTAGGAGAGAGTGTATGTGTATGTATTTACATGTATGTAAATATCAATAAAATGAGCAGATTGTCCATTTTACTCTGGTAATCATTAGTTTCTCCTGCATTGCCACTTTGTTATCCTAAACCTAGTTTAGCTTCTCATCAATACCTGGACTACCAATTGCCAACTACAGAGCTAAGTTCTGGGATATATCAGTGCACAGGATAGAGGTTTGCCCTCAGGGAAATTAGACAGATTGTAATAGCAAGTCCCTGTGTGGAACTTTCTAAATGGTTATCACTTTCATAAGCTCTTGCCATATAATCATTTTTTTTAACTTTTTTTTTTTAACGTTTATTCATTTTTGAGAGACAGAGACAGAGCATGAGCGGGGGAGGGCCAGAGAGAGAGGGAGACACAGAATCTGAAGCAGGCTCCGGGCTCTGAGCCGTCAGCACAGAGCCTGATGTGGGGCTCGAACTCACGAACTGTGAGATCATGACCTGAGCCAGAGTCAGACGCTCAACTGACTGAGCCACCCAGGCGCCCCGCCATATAATCATTTTTACAAATATTTGCTATAAGCTCCTGTTAACTCCCAATCCTTGTAGTAACCTAAGTGAAGTAGAAATTAGTATTTCTTTCATACAGATGAGGAAACAGGCACAGAAAGAGATGAGGTGACATGCCCAAAGTTATAAAGCTTACTAAGTGGCAGCACTGGCATTTGAACCTAGGCAGTCTGGCTCCAAAACCTGTGCTTTTAACGACTCTTGTATATTGCTGAACAGAAAGAATTTAAAGGAATAAACATATCTACAGTTGTCTTCACAGTGTCTTTTTTGACTGTCACAGTACTGGAACTCTAGTGAATTTTGTCCATTTACTTCTTTGTTCATTATTTTAGAAGAATTTGAGTGGCTCCAAGAATTTGAGAGGTAGTCTTTGTGAGGCAGACAAAAAGAATCAGAAAGGACTCTGGCCAAAAGAGCTTGTAGTCTAAGAGGAATATGGGACCTGTTCAGAAATGCAAAGTAGAAGTTGGTAAGGGTCATCATAAAAGTATACTCTGTAGAAGTTTAAAAGTGGATAAAAGTATTTATGAGTGAAGAGGTCTTACTGGAAGTATAGAGTAGTAACCGGGGTTTAAAGACCATTATATGTAGATACATGAAATTGGGACTGGAGGCAACAGTGATAAATGAAATGGAGGCAGAAAAAAATATTAGATATATTGTGGGCTCGGGAAAAGGTTAGTTTTAGCTGAAGTGGGCACGTGAGAGGAGGAATTGTGAGAAACAATGTTTGGACCCTGGAATACCAAACTAGAGGGTTGAACTTGATTTATGGGCAATGGGGACCCGTTGAAGAATTAGGTGATACTTTTGGTTGATCCACAAAATAAATTAGGTAGCATGAGGTGGAGGATATTGGTATGGCAGAGAGGGCTTCTGATTTTTGCAGGGGGGAAGTTAGGACTTAGGAATATAACACTGCACATCATAGGGAAGGATTTCCAGTCATTGCTATGTCTTTTTTTAAAAATTTTTTAATGTTTATTTATTTTTGAGAGAGACCGAGTGTGAGCAGGGGAAGGGCAGGGAGAGAGGGAGACACAGCATGTGAAGCAGGCTCCAAGCTCCTAGCTGTCAGCTTGGAGCCCGATGTGGGGCTCGAACTCACAGACTGCGAAATCATGACCTGAGCCGAAGTTGGATGCATAACTGACGGAGCCACCCAGGCGCCCTTGTTGCTGTGTATTCTTAAGAGAGTGAAGCAGAGGAAAAAATGAAGTATATACATTCAGTGTAAAAGGCTGTATTTGTGGTTGTGCTTACTCTGTAGTACTTTCATTTTTGTTCTCTTTTAACCAAACTTATTTGTTCAGCTTGCTGGGGAGAATTCTCATATTAGAAACTAAACTGACTTTTCATGACCATTTAGGGCCACCCAGTGCTCCTGCAGAAGACCGTTCAGGAACACCTGACAGCATTGCTTCCTCCTCCTCTGCAGCTCACCCACCAGGAGTTCAGCCACAGCAGCCACCATATACAGGAGCTCAGACACAAGCAGGTCAGAGTGAAGGTAAAATAGAAATAAGAGCACATATTTGGGGAGGTAAATGTGTAGAGATGTTTATTGCAGCATTGTCGGTGATGATAAAGAGATTACATAACCATTCATGCTATAAATACAGTTGTAAAAACTTTTGATTTACTGATAATGGTATGTTTTGGGGTTAAAACCCAAATAGAACAATATGTCAGATATGCTTCTGATTATTGAAAAGAAGAATACCTTAAAAAGTGCTTGTATGAATATAGATACATGGCAAAAAATCAGGAAGGATTCATACCAGTCACCAGTCAGTGGTAATGTCATAGATGACCCATTGAGGTGACATTTCATATTGCATAATAATACTTAGGTGCTTCCTTTCCCTTCTTGCATCAATGTATTATTTTTGTAATTGGAGCTATTTTTAAAATAGAAGTAAAGCATAACTGTAGTTAAGTGTAATTTTTTGAAAGATAAATAGCCCTTAAATTTTTGTGCAGTTAGCAGTATGTAATATGTCTTTTGTGGAAAAACAATGTATTTTAAATCAAACTTGTCTTCTCTAAATGATGTGTCCTTGGATGAGCAGTTTAATCTCTCTGGGTTTAATATTCTCTCATGGTAAATTATGAAAACTGGACAAAATTAGTGGTATTAAAAGACTGTCTCTAGTCCCAAATGAAATAGAACTTGAAAGCTCAGTATTTAAACAGATAAAGGGGTCATTACCATGGTTGAAGGGGACTGAGGGGCCACAAGCTCAGGACAGCAGGCACTGAAGTTTAAAAACTGCACATTCCACTTGAAAACAAACACCAGGTGGTGCTCTATTTGTGTATAAAAGGGTCAAGTGGTGGTATGTATTTTCAGCAACAGAAACAAGTGACTGAGTTTATTAATCATATAAAAAAAAAAAAATCTATCGCCTAAAATGAACTGAGCACTTAGGTAATAGAGTCCTAATCATCCTGTGGCTACATTTTTAGAGTTGTCCTGTTGGATGAATGCTAGTCATAGGGTCTAGCAGGTTGCATTTTGCTGATGAGTGAATAGTTTGGGAAGAATTTCTTACTGCTTCAGCTTTTTCTCAACCATCCCTAGTTATAGTCTTTGTACAAAGGTGCAGCTGCCCCAAACTGGAACAAACTAGAAGCAGATGTGGACTGCAACAGCGAAAGCAGAGTTTGGGTAGGAAGGGAGTTTAATGGCTCCTTATGTTACTTAAATTCCATAAAAAGGGCCTTGGGATTGTAAATATTTTTCCTAAGGATTTTACTCCTAATACGTTCTTCAGTTCAGGTCGGCTTTCATCTCTGTTTTTAAAAAATTGCATCTTAAGCAGTGTATACTGTTGTAGAATGGCAGTTGGAGGGATAATTGTACCAAATAATGTTTGCTGTTCACTTATAAAGGAATGAGATTTAAGGCTCTGTTAATGTCTCAAATTATTTTGTTGGGTTTATTTTAATTGAAAAATTATTTTCAAGTAGGTAAAAATTTAAAAATACAATTCACAAATTCTCTCTCCCACCTCTGACCCATAGCACCCAAGTTCCTTTTTCCAGAGGCATCAGGTTAACAGTGTTCAATATGCAATGAATTCATTTAGCATGGCATTAACTGTGTACCTTGCTAAAACTTCCTTATTTTCTATTTTATTAGTTTACGTTAAAACATACACTATAAAAATTGTACAGTTGTTAACACGTGACATCAATCAGTAGCGTTCTGGAGGTGAGTTTCTAGATCAGTGCTGTCCAAGAAAAAGAACAGTGGAAACCACATGTAATTTTTTGTCACACTTAAAAAGGTTTTTAAAAAGGTAAAATTAATGTTAGTTATACATTTTACATAACCTAGTATCTGATATATCAACATGTAATTATTAAAAAGTTACTAATGTTTTACTTTTATTTTTTTGTACTGTGTATTAGAAATCTGGGGTGTGGCACCAGTTCAAAACACTTCCAAAACATACAGTATATCGTAGTTAAGACTAGCGGCATTTCAGGTGCTTAGTAACCATGTGGCAATTGTATTGGATAGCACAACCCTGGCTTAATATATCAATTATTTATAGGATGAAGTGTGGTCCATTTTAATGAGTACTTTTTGACCTGTGATGTATAATGAGTCTCTGACATCACCAGTTACATCAGCCGCTGGTTATAATTTGAAGAGAAAATCAATAAAAATCCATTACTAATAATAGGTTAACATAGGAATCTCTTATAAGACAATATGAAATAATCGAAACTAAATCTGAGTTGTTATTTAAAGTCCATAAAAGGGACCTTGGAATTATAACTCTCCCCCCAAGGATTTTGGTCTTTTTTTTTTTTTTTAATGTTTGTTTATTCTTGAGACAAAGACAGAGCATGAACAGGGGAGGGGCAGAGAGAGAGGGAGACACAGAATCTGAAGCAGGCTGCAGGCTCTGAGCTGTCAGCACAGAGCCTGGTGTGGGGCTCGAACCTGCGAACTGTGAGATTATGACCTGAGCTGAAGTCGGACGCTTAACCGACTGAGCCACCGAGCCACCCTGGATTTTGGTCTTAATATGTTTGATTAAAAACATATTGTTGAGCATCATGAAAAGAAACAAAATGGAGAGTATTATCCTTTTTCAGACAAAGTAGGCACCTCTGTTATTGGAAAACTATGTGCAGTTGAGTAGTTGGCCAAAAACTTTGAAGTGGTGAGGACACAGAGAAGAGCATTAAAAAATCATCAGGGAGACCAGGAGGTTTTGCTGTTTGACAAACTAGCCAAAAAGATGAAAAGGCTAGAATTAAAATATGTAAAATCTTCTGATAATAGAATGATAACTTGAATAGAAACACACACAAAAGTAGAACTAGAATAATCAACTCTACATGAGTCCATTATGCAGCTTCAACACTTACCAATGTTTTGGCATTCTATTTTCATGTACCCTCCTTGGTCCCCCTCTTTTTTTTTTTTTTTTTTTTTTTTAATTTGCTGGAGTACTTTATTTTTTAAAGTTTATTTTGAGAGAGAGAGCAGAGGGAAGCAGGGAGAGGAGGGGAGGGAGAGAATTCCGAGCTGGCTCTGTATTGTCAGCGCCAAGCCTAATGCAGGGCTCGAATCCACGAACCGTACCATGAGATAACAACCTGAGCTGAAACCAAGAGTTGTAGGCTTAACTGACTGCACCACGTAGGCACCCCTCCCTGAAGTATTTTAAATCAAATACTTCATGTTATTTCACTCAACTATTTCAGTATGCATGTCTATACTGGTAGTTTTTCTTTTACCATAACTTCTATGCTATTACACTTAACAAAACTGATTCTTAATGTTACATACTAGTCTATATTTGAATTTCTTTTGTTTCATAATTATCTTATTACAGTGGTGGCTAGATTCACATTTTTTATTTGATTACGTGCCTTCTTTTTCTTTTCAATAGCTGTCACCCCTGCATGTTTCCAAAGTTAAAAACTATGTATTTTCATTATCTATTGCTGTGTAACAATTTATCCCAAAGCATAGATGCTTAAAGCTACAAACATTTATTATCTCATAGTGTTCCAAAGAGTCAGGGATCTGGGAGCAAGCGGCTTAGCTAGGTGGTTTTGTGTCACAGTCTCTCAAGAGGTTGCAGTCATCAGAAGCTTAATCTGAGCTAGAGTATCTACTTCTAAGATGACTCTTTCACACAGTTGTTGTCTGGAGGCTTTAGTTCCTCACATAAACCTCTCACAGCCTGCTGGGTGACCTCACTCCTTGGCAGCTTCCACCAGAGAGTCAGTGAAAGACTGAGAGAGAAAGGTAGAAGGTGGCTGTCTTTTATGACCTGTCCTCAGAAGTGTCATTGTGATTTCTGCAATATTCTATTGGTATATAGGTCAGCCTTATTGAGTGTGGGAGGGGACTACACAAGAGAGTGAATACTCCTGTGTTTATTGCTTATTGCTCTTTTGTATCGTGAGGTTAATCTTTCTTGTTTATAAAGATGTAAAAGACAGCAGGAGTCTTGTGCGTATGCTAAAGCCGTGCAGGGGGTTATCCCGGAGGCTGGCTGCCACTTTGTGCAACACAGTGCAGTACGAGAAGTTTCACAATTACTCTGCGCTTCATCCTGTTCTCTTGCTGTTCTGAAATTTAGTTATGAAATACAATCTAGGATTAATGTGGTGTCTTCCAAGGTAGTTCACTCTTGTGCTACAGTTTGTGCTGTCTGTAAGTCTTAAACCATGAAGAAAGCATTTAGGAAACTTTTTGTCAACTTTTTGTTAGTGTATTTGGGAAGAGGATTAATAGTTTAAAAATAGCTAAGCAGATTTTATTTCTATCATAAAAAGCAAACATCTGCTTGCTAGAAAATAAACTGGCTCTAATAAGTACAGGCATATCTCAGTGCTGTGGTACATAGGGCTGAGCAGGGAGCCCAGTGGAGTGGGCTCTATTCCTTGAGTTCAACCTGTGGGTGTTAGCTGCCTAGTGCACCTCAGTTTGGTGGTACTAAGATAATGTGACTTTTTTTTTTTTTTTGAATGAGCAAACATATAATTAAAGACTTAAATATTAGATAGTAAATGCAAGTTTTATTGCTACTCTAGGCATTAGATCTAGCTAAATCCACTGTTAGAACAACAGTAAAGTAGTAGAGATGAGAAAGATGTGCACCAATAAATCCTTGCTTGTTTGGAAATTACAGGTAGTAACAGTACCCAAAAGATTTTTCCATAGGAACTGTGCTCTCCTGATCGCAAATAGCACTCTCATTTCCCAGTTTACATCCCCAGTGTCAAGCCATTTTCAAAAATGTGCAGTGAGGAACTATGTAGGCTTTATCAGATTCCGAAACATGATGGGCTAGGATATTCGGATGATGGAAAAGCAAATTGTTGCCAAATGCCATAGGAATCTCTGAGGTCTGTAATGAAAGATGTCGCATAGTTCCTTGTTACCAGAGAGTCCATTCATGTGGTAACAAAGGTTCAAACCTTTAGATGACAAATACACTGTTTTGGGAGAGATTTAGGAGCTGTCAGTTGTATTTGTTCCTTTTCTCAGATTTTTATTTTTTGTTTTTTGACTTGGTTGATTTTTACTAAACATCAGTAGTACGTATCTGTTGGTACTTGGGTTTGAAAGCATTTGTTTTTCTGGAATTTATGAAGTAACCACACTAGTGTTATTTGCTGCCCATTAGAGTTCTCTGCAGTTAATCCACAGCGGATCAGCTCCGTTTGTTCGGTTCATCCTCTGTGCGTAGTATTTAAAGGGGAAACACATTCTTGTGTCTTGTTACTAAGTGTATTTATGTGTTTGGATGGGGAGAGAATTAAATGAGCCTTAAAAATATTTCTCTTTATCAAATTAAACCTGCCTCTTTTCCTTGTCTTGTCATTTTTAGGTCAGCTGTACCAGCAGTACCCGCAACAGGCCAGCTACGGTGCTCAGCAGCCACAGGCGCCGCCTCAGCCGCCACAGCAGTACGGTATTCAGTATTCAGGTGAGCACGTGTCCCCAGGGAGCGACTCGTTGGTGTTGAGCTGTTTCTATACCCATCGAACTTCAGTCCTTTCCTCTTAATTCCTTGATTTGTAATACTTACATTGTCGGAGTAGGTTTTAAGTATTTGTTTGTTGGAGGAAATAGCATTTATTTGTAAATATTTTGCATAAATATTGTAAATCAACATTTAACAGTCATAGTAGATGATTTTGTAATAACTTGTAGCATGAAAGCATTTTTTAGCAAAAGCTATCTTGTATGGTACAGTCTTATGATTAGCTCTTAGTGACTTAGAACTGCAAAAATGCAATATTTTTTTTCCTCATATGTAACACATAATTCCAGGGTACTGTAAAAATAATAGTAGTTTCCTCATACATGAAAAGGCAGTCTTATTAAATAAGAACTAAATTAAGCTACTTAGGTTTTTAAATCTCCAAAAAAGTATGTAGGCATACCAAAAAACAGGCCAAAAAAATAGACTTGTGTCAAATGTAATCCAGGCAGCAAAGAATGTTGAATATAGATGTTGTAGACAGGCATCCTAGGTATTTTCTTTTACCTTCTGTCCACTAAAGATTATCCATATTTAAATATCAAATCTCTTTAGTGTAGCTTTGACTGTGATAGTTATAGATCAGGTAATTTTACTTTTGTTAAAACAGAGTTTCTCTTCCACTCATGTTTCACAGCCAAAGATTTAAGTATCAAAATTTCAACTGTAATTAAAAATAACTTATATTAAGGTGAATATTACCTAAATTCTATTTTTTAGAGTTTTATAGTATCATTTAGAGTAGGAGTTAGCAAATTGTAGCCCACAGGCCAAATATGGCCTGTCACTTGTTTTTGTGTATTAAGTTTTATTGGAATACATCAACACCCATTCATTTCATGCTGTTGCTCCTTGGCACTGTAATGGCAGAGCTGAGTAGTTGTAACAGAGATTGTGTGGCCCACAGAACCTAGAATGTTTACTCTCAGGCTGTTTACAGGAAAACGAACAAAAAACTGTGTTGTGCCTCTTGAACTAGAATTTTATGGCCTGTCTTAGTTGGAGTTTGGTATATTTTAATGCAGATAGCAATTTTTATTTGGATTATGTTTGCTGTAGAGTGATTTAACCTGTAGCTGTTAGTTTTTAATTATGTAAAGTAGGTGAGATGAATTTAAGCTTGGATTATTATATTAGGGGAAGTTATTTCAGGTTTCCTTTAAAGTCGTAATGTTACAAATTACATAACTTGTAGAAATAATAGAGCTGAAAAGACCTAGTCCTCATTCTAATCCAGGGGATTTCAGCCCCCTCTGTGCTGGTGCCTGCACTCTACTCCCAGATATTTTGTTAGGAGTGAGATTTAGGCTTTGATATTTTAAAAAAGCAAAGCACGTCATTCTAAAGTGCAGCCAGGTTTTTTTATTTTTTGTTTTTTGTCCTTGTCTCACCCACTCATTGTATAAACGAGACAACTGGTTCAAAGAGGTTGTGACACGCAAGCATTCAGTGGGGAAGCTATATCAGAACCAGTGTACCTGACTTTGCTGTTCATTACTTACATCATGCTGCATTCTCCAGCCTAGTCCAGTGGTGGCAGACTTACCTGCCATAAAAGTCTAGATAGTAAATATTTTAGACTTTGTGGATCATATGATCCCTTGCCCTATACTAATTAACTTTAAAAAGTCCCATAATTTCCATTCCTTGAGATTTTTGTTCTTCACCAAACTTGTTTTTCGAGGGTGGGGGTGGGAGGGAAACTGTACACAAAAAGAAGCATTGCCACATTATGATCAAAGACTAGAAGGTTGCTAATGAAATGGCATCTTAGGCCCATCGTTATTCCTACTATTGAGAAATAATTAAGGATCTGGTTGTTTCCACAGTCTAGATTTAAATTGCCAGAATGAAAAGGCAGCATTTTTTTGCTCATAGTCTTAACTTACATAGACATTTTCAGTAAAATAGCTGATCCTCTGTCTCTCCAAAAATTTACAGTAAAAAATTAAGCAAGTTTTAATGTAGAAGTTAGGAGAAGTTGTATAACATTCAAGATTTTATCATGAGTTGACTTCAGTATTTGGTACCATAAGTAAAATGACTTGATTTACTTATTAAAAGTTAAGCTTGTTCTTAATGATTTTAGTAGGGCCTTCACATGAGTAAAATTTAGTTTTCCAATTATCATCTTTGTATTTCTGATCCCACTAGTCCTATTAACTTGAATTTGGGAGATGTGGAAATAGTCAACTAAGTACTCTGCTTGGAGACTGTAAGTGGTGGTGGTAACATTGGACCATTTTTGACACTTTTGGTTTGGCAGTTTCCCTTTGACCTTTCCAGTTTTATTCATGGACTATGTCAAAAAGGTTTCTTTCATGAGTAAATTTTGAACCCAGGTTCAAGGTGAGTTCAGAATATACTCAAATTCATTCAATCCTTTTTTTTTTTTTTAATGCAGGGTTGTACATATTTTAATAATTTTCTTATGTATCTGGTATTTAATGCTGACAGGATTCCAGTCATTGGAGAGGTTTCATTGCAAGTAGCTGCAGGTGTGTTTCATGGTAGAGATAAAAGTTTTTAGTGAAGCAGACTTGTTCTTTTAAAAAAAATTTACATCCTAGTAAATAATGAATATAGATGTTGATATTGTGGGGCGATATGGTATGCTTTTTGTGTGTTATGCTGTTACTGTTCAAAGTGTAAAGGCAAAACATCAGATACCAAATCTGAAAGAAATGAAGGATTTGTAGGATTGTGAAAATGGTTACTTAATGTTTATTCTTAAATGGCTTAGTTTTTATAGAGTGAATAAACCTTAAAGCATCTCATTAGCACAGTAAGATGTATTTGTAGCACCACTGCTTCATTTAAAAATATTGTCTGCAATGTGTTTTTACTTGGTACAGTTGTTAAATAGGCCTCCCCTCCATGCCAGGTTAATGACTAACTTTATATTCCTGCATTTATCATTTGAGCATCTGTTCTTATTAGGATTATGCTAGAACAGGTATTTGCTCTCAGGGATTAAGCCGTGCAGAAACATAATGAAGACATATGCATATATTGGTTTCCATTTAAGATTAGAGCATTGTAAGAAATTGTTTAGGCAATACCTTTTTGCTACTACTTGGTTTTGAAGTAATATTATATGATGGAATCTACGCTACTTGTTACATAAATATTTAGGAATAAGTTTAAATTTCTCCTCTTTTTTGGTCCATTACAGTAAGACTAATTCTCTGGAAAATTTTCACCAAAAGAAAAATAAGGTATATGTGTACTTTATTTTGCCTTTTCAGCAGGTTATAGTCAGCAGACTGGACCCCAGCAGCCTCAGCAGTTCCAGGGATATGGCCAGCAACCAACTTCCCAGGCACCGGCTCCTGCCTTTGCCGGTCAGCCTCAACAACTGCCTGCTCAACCACCGCAGCAGTACCAGGCGAGCAGTTACCCTTCACAAACTTACACTACCCAAACTTCTCAGCCTACCAGTTACACTGTGGCCCCTGCCTCACAGCCTGGAATGGCTCCAAGCCAACCCGGGGCCTATCAGCCGAGACCAGGTTTTACTCCACCTCCTGGAAGTACTATGGCTCCACCTCCTAGTGGGCCTAACCCTTATGCACGTACCCGCCCTCCCTTTGGTCAGGGCTATACCCAACCTGGACCTGGTTATCGATAAAGAGGCTCAGCTACACTGATTAATGTAGCTGCTAGCTTATTTGCCTCCCAAAAGACTCCAGTACTACTATTTTAATTTGTATTGAAGTCCAGAAATTTAAAAAGCAGAGCATTTTTTATGATATCATTGTTGCTGTTAATTGAAAGTATAATTTGCTAGAACACAAAAAGACCAAAATGAAAGTTTTTTTCTTCCCTTGCTTAAAAGTGTAGCAGCTGCCTAGTTATTTTGGAACACTACTCTGACGCGTGTAAAGTGATTGACTTTCTAGCTTGCCTTGTCCGGAGGATATTAAAACGCTAGGTTGAAGTTTAGCCATCTTACTTGGCTTTTTATTATTAACATGATGTACTAAAGTAGATCCCTTTGAGAAGACAACTAGGTATTATGTATAAAATGTAACATTGATAGGTTAATAAAGACAGTTGAATCCATTAGTGGTCTTGTATATGTCAATGACTAAACTACATGAGTGAAATCCTTTTTGATGTTTGGTTAAGTGTAGACATTTTAGCTCACAGTTTTCTATATCAGGAAACACGGTGCCGTTTGTTTATTGTCCTGACTTTGAAGGAAATGCATTTAATAATCATTGGCTTAAAACCATGACACTTAGATACAGGGGGGGGTTGGGTAGATCCTGAATAACTAACTTTGTGATTTTCCTTAGATGAATCATTCAGAAATGAAGAACTCAGTCTTAAAAAAACTACATCTCTTTATTGCAGTTTATACTTGCTTAAAAAATACAAAACATAGCACTGATAAAATTGAAGCATGATGAAGGGAGAGCAGAGGAAAGGTCCTTTCAGAATAAGGGCAACGAGGCAGCATTCTCCTATCCTCCAAATGAAGGACTTTTTAAAACAGATTTTCATTACAGGTTGAGTTAGACAAAATTATGAAAACATCGTCTGATACATTCGTGCATAGAGGTCTTATGTATAAAAGTAGAGTACATATCCTGTAAAATGGTAGGGAAGACTTCACATTTAGACTCTACATACAGCTTCATTAGAATTATATCAAAAATAATATAAAGGCAGTTGCTTAAAGGGACAGTTTGACAAAGTACATTCAGACATTGTAACACATTTATGGGTAGAAAGAAAATGGGTGTTTTGAAATTGAATGTCAGATATTCAGTTTGCAGCTGAAGTCAAATTTCCTGCTTCAAACAATATTTTCGGTAATTTGCAAAGATTTAAGGAAATATTTATCAGCATGAATGGCTAACTACTGAAATGCTTCAGAAAAGCTTTTTAGGTATTGCTAAAAGTTTGAAGTTTAAATAAACATGAATATTAGGACCCTCCCCCTCCCCTGATACAAATGCTGAAGATAATTTGATCTAATAAGTTAAACCAAGTTGAGATTTATGGAATTAACTCACCAGTAAGAAGAATACACTTTAATAAAAGTAAATATTTTTTAAAAAGTATATTAGTTTTTGATGTTAAATTTGTTATAAAAGTATCTCAAAACATCATTACAACAGTGTGATAAATAATATACAAATGATCTCTTAAAATACCATGAATAGGGAGCCAGCTTCCCTAAAAATGTTATTGTTAATGTCAATATCTTGTTTTCTTAAAATGATTTTGTAAAACCTGATAAATATTCTCAGCAATCTAATAAACATCTACTATTGCTATTAAACTTTAATACATAGTAAACATAACAGCTTTAAATGAATGTGACAAATACTATAGCGTTTCCAAGTATTTTTTGCCGTGATAGAACAGAAGGCACTTTTGAACATGATTGCAGCATCTACCATTTTCCAGGAATTGTGGTCCCACATTCATACCACTGGACATAATTGATTTGGGTGTGACCACCTATTTCTCCAAACTGGACAGGTTCCTGGCGAACTGCTCTGAAATAACCTAAGAAGGAAAATGATTTTATTTTAATAGCTGCTCTGTTTTGGCCGTCACCACTCACAGACTGAAGGGTGTCACTGAATGGCTGAATGTTACTCTAGGTGAAGCAAAGTATTTTAGAAAATAGGTGGTAATAGAGACCCTGGTGTCTTTACTAAGATAGTAATGGCTGGCTAAACAGGAGGAGCGCCTGAAACTCTTCTGATACCTGCCTACGTGTTGGGATGAGCTGGTTGGTAGTGCCTGAGAGGCCAAGCTGAAAGCGGGTAGGAGTCAGAGGGGTTTTTTGTTCTGAGTGTCTTGGCCACGTTCAGTATACTCTCTGCATCTTTTATGAAAGTATTCTTTCTGCACATTACAGATTAGTGGTCTGTGAAGAAGTGACCAGTAAAGGTGGTGTTTACCACAGTGTTAGGAAACAAAGGGTCATTCTAAGAATGCTAAATTTCTAAAAATTAAATGTAGGTGAAATCTTCCTTTAAGGATGCTACATCAAATGATTACAACTTTTGCTGTGAATGTAAATGTTAGGGCAATACACACAATTTGCAGTATGTCTCATATCCAATTCGTAAGAGGCAGCAGTTTCAACTTCTAGTAAAAGATGACTTAAAAGCTAGTGAACAAAGCGTGTTGCTGAAAAGACTAGTCAAATAATTTAAAAACCTCTTAGTGATTCCTGAGTAATGTGGGCATTTAATTTGCTCTCTCCTGCCCTGTCTGGATAAGGATTAAATTTTCAGTCTTTTAAATTCTCGAGGAACTTAATGCTACTATGTCTTTAGCAAGTTACAGTGGTTATTCACTACTCACCAGAATTGTTCAATTTTAATTATGTTTATATAATGACTTCTAAGGCAAATAATAAGGGAATAAAAAAACGCCAGTGTGCTCGGTATGACAAAACAATAAAGATGACAAATCACAATATGACAAAATCACAAGAGTGATTTAAGATTGGGAAATACTACTCTTTTATAGCTGTTTTTGCAAATTCAGGTGTTCTTGGAGTAGAATGCCTTTAATAGATGTCCGTGTGTAATTTCCTTTAGCTCTAAGGAGTAGAGTCTTAAGGACTGGGAGGAAATTTGAGAAATTTCTATTAAGGTCTTATGTGAAGATCTTTTTTTCTAGTCAGATAATTAGAGCAGCAATACTGTAGAATAATTTTTAAAATGATTGCTTTCCTCAGCTTGAATTCTCTTTGTAAAATCCTCTGGCTTAGGAGGAGGCTCAGAAAACATACCTTCTTTGGTGGGTAACTGGTCAGAAGTTAGTTGCTGTCCTGTGCGGCCATCCAAAAACGAATCCACAAACTGGCAGTGATCTTCTCCATGGCCTCTCTGATCGCCTATGTTATAAAATTTTCCTGAAGAACCGGAAATTAAAAGCATCATAAAGTGATACTATCTTTGATAAACGATAATTCTGAAATAATCAAATTTTTTCAAATAAAGTCTTCCCTGCTTCTGTACCCCCCCCCCCCCCCACCGCCAGTTCAAGCCATCAGTGTCTTTTCACTCAAGTATGGAGTAAGTCTTCAGCTGGCACCACTGCTTTTACTCTTGCCTCTCTTACTCCTCTCCCTCTCCTCCCAGAGATCAGTCATCTCTTTAAAATGCAGCTCAGATAATGTTACCCCTCTTCATAAATCTCTCCTGCAGTCAGTCTCCTATTCAAAAGAGAACCCATGATTTTATGCCTGCCTGCCTGCCCTTCCCCTTACTACACCTGAGCCACACTAGTGGAACTGGCTAGGCGTGTTCTGGCAGAGGCCTTTGCATTTCTCTTCCTTCTCCCTCTAGTGCTTCATCCCTACATTTTTGCTGGGGTGATTCCTTCTAGTTTTCTTCTTAGCACAAATCTTAGCTTTTCAGAGAAACCATTCCAGCTAAAGGAGCTTCTGTTGGGCCATTTTCTCTCACGCCTTTTAATTTTTCTGTACATAGTGGTCTGTCTCTACTAAATTGTAAGCTGCTAGAAAGCAGGAATCAGGTTTGTTTACTGGTTTGTCCCCAGCACCTAGAAAACATCTGAACACAGTAGCTGCTTATTGAGTGCCTGAACAAATGTCTGCCTTTCCATGGTGAGGCCAGCCTTATTTGTTTAAAATTTTTACTGTATGAGTATATGAGAGAACATGGTAACCATGCACTGATCAGGTCTGGATCAAGGATTTATAACCCTTTTGGTCAGGTGTTTTGATCTGGTCTCTGACAGACTTAAAATATTAAATCTGTCCTATTCCTTCCATGATTATTGTTTCACTCATTTTATTATCAGTAGGCTTGTCTGTCTTTGGTGGCTGTAACGAAATGGAACTTCAATATGGCCAAGTGCCTTTACATTCAAATTTGCCATGATGGTTTTGTTTCAAGTTGCATTTTCATTATTTACATTCTAATAGCATATCTCGAATCCCAGGCTAAGTATTCCAGGACTATCTTGCTCAAAAAGAAAAAAAATTGCTCAAAAGAAAAGTAATGGCTGGAGCTGTCCATAGAAAAGGCTAAGTTACAGAATGCTGTAAAGCATTCCCTGAAGGACAAGGCTCAAAACAGAGCTGGGAGCCCCACTTACCTGTGAGGGAGTCACTCAGATAAATCTTGTATCTGAGAGAGTTGCACAGCTGCACCCCTACAAACTTTTTATACCATGTCCGTTTGACATACTGTTTGCCCTTACATTCTGAGTAAGAGTCTGAATTAAAGGGTCTTTCGGTCCAGATGGCATCTCTTCCTGCTACAGAAGGAGAACACATGGTTTGAGGTTAGCATCCAACTTTGCGTATTGAAGAGCCGTCCTAAACGCTTTTTTTGTTTTGTTTTGTTTCTAAATGTTTATTTTTGAGAGAGTGCAAGCAAGGGCAGCAAGAGGGGACAGAGGATCCAAAGCAGGCTCTGCGCTGCCAGACTGACAGCAGTGAAGCACAAGATCATGACCTGAGCCAAAGTTGGACACTCAACTGACTGAGCCACCCAGGTGCCCCAGTCCTAAATGCTTTTTAGAAAGCAGTTTGCAAAGTTCATTGTCAACTTGCTGATAACCTGGTTTTCTGCAATGCTAAATATTAGACTCAAACCATTCTATGAGTTTAAACATATAAACCCCTAATTAAGTTCCTGTCACTAGTGAGAGGAGCAGTTTGTTTAGGTGTTGAGTGTAAGCCAGCATCCCTTTAGGAGCAAATTTAAGGTTTTATTTTGTTGCTTTGTTTTGGTAGCAGTATATAATTTAAACAGCTGCTTTAATGTGACTTGCTATTAAAGGTGGAAATGAAGTTGTTCTGTCGTGACTTAATTTAACAAATTTTGAGCTGGCCTTGCACATGAATGACAGGGAGTTTCAAAATATCCAACTTGTTCCCCAAACATCCTAGGTTCTCAATGTTAGTGAATGTTTTAGGTAAGTATTTGCACCTGGCTGATACTCTAAGACTAAATGGATGAAAATGAAATCATGACCAAAACTCTGCCATGCCTGTTTAGTTTAATCAGTTTAGAAAAGCCTGTATTGTGTTCACACTGACACAGGTACTTACCAGAAACTGGCTCGCTGACTCTTGGGTCCGCTGAAGAGAAATAGCAAACACAGAGTCAGATGTTACTAGGTAAGCCCTGGTGTTTCGGTGGCAGAGTGAAGAAGGTGGACGCTTACAGTCAAGTCTGACTTGCAAAGTGGTACACTCTTGCTAAAGACAATTTGAAGGGGTGTTTTGGAATTGTTCTCCATTGGACAGTCTTCTGCCAGGTACTCAGCTGCATCTTTTGGAATTTTTTGTTGCTCTTCAAGCGCTCATTCCATTTTAAAGCTTCCTCTTTTAAATTCAGACAGAAAACTATTGATGGTAAAGTTACCAAAATGCCATGACGTACAGTTGGTGTAAAAATTACTCAAATAATGCTGTGAGTATAGATTTATCTTTCAAAGGAATTGGAATGTAGGTCAGAAAATTTCACAGCTGTTTAACAAAAAAGTATCAAATAAATTCCCTTTCTGGAGGTACCGCGGCTCAGTGTGTCTGATATTTTGATTCTAGGCTTGGATTTTAAGCATACAGAGGAGCATTTGTTCAGTTTGTAAGTATAGATTCCCCCCCCCCTCCTTTTTTTTTGTTAGAGAAAGAGCACATGAGCACGTTTGTGTGCAGGAGTGGGGGAGGACTAGAGGGAAGGGAGGGGGGAGGAATCTTAAGCAGGTTCCATGCCTAACATGGGGCTCCATCTCATGATGGTGAGAGATCATGACCTGAGTGGAAATCAAGTCAGAGGCTTAACAGACTGAGCTACCCAGGAGCCCACTTTTTATCTTTTAAACTGATATGCCTTTTTTTGACATCAAAATAAGTGAGAAAAAAATGTAAGTAGTATTTTCTTAAAACTACTTTGATCAATGTGTTTTGAAATCCAAGAAACTATACACCGTGTTTATTTAGCTGAATTTCAAACAATCTCCATATGCAAAACATTGAGGCTCTTTACACCCTTGATTTGGGAATTGATGTGATTACCTGATTCAGTACTGAATGCCACCGTGTTGCTGGCTGGGCCTTCTCCAAGTGGGTTTTTGGGTTTCACCTGGAATTCATAGCTGTGTGGGAGAGAAATTTTTAAAAATGTGATACATCCTTTAGAGGTGGGAAACAATATTCCTTCCTAATTCTATTTTGAAATCATGAGGACGGTGAATACACATATATTCTCGAAGCAGCATGAGGAAAGAAAAAGTACTTGTCAAACAGTCTAGGCTAGGCCTTATGTCTTTACATTAAAAAAACAAAACAAAATAAAACTAAATCCCTTGGAGTTGTAGGTATGTTTGATTCTATGCTTAAGAATTATGCATTAACTTGCTATGCAATATTTGGCAAACTTCATTCAAAGAATACAGAGAGCAAATCCTCTTAAGAAATTCAGGCAGTAAAGCTGTTTGCCATTTGCCTGAAACTAAGTTCCTTTTAACAGCACACTTAGCAGGAAAAGTAATTTTGAATGTAAAACCAACTTGAATCAGCTATTTTGAGTCTCAAATTTGTACAAGGCTTTTGGGATATAATTACCATTTTTGAGAAGTTTGTAATTGAATAAGAATGCAGAACACATAAAAGATGGAAATACATTTTACAAATGAGTAAAAAACAGGACAACAGTTCATTTGGTACAGAGGATAATAAGCAGTAACAGGAGAAGTTTATGGAGTTCAGGGAAATCAGATCCTTGACTTTTTTTTTTTTTAATGTTATTTCTGAGAGAGCACGTGTGAGGGGGGACGGGGCAGGGAGAGATGAAGACACAGAATCTGAAGCAGGCTCCAGACTCCGAGCTGTCAGCACAGAGCCTGATGCGAGATCATGACCTGAGCCAAAGTTGGACTCTTATGTGACTGAGCCACCCGCGTGCCCCCAGATTCTTGACTATTGAGGCAATGCATTAAAACACTGCCAGAATCTATAAGATGACAGAGTCTAGCGTTACAACAAAGGCAAATCACTTTTTGAGTGCTATATATATCAGACACATCGATCATTCTACATACGGTACAAGATGGTAATCTATTCTTTGGTTAAGAACAATGAGGCTCTCATCATCAGGGAAATACAAATCAAAACCACAATGAGATAACACCTCAAACCTTTCAGAATGGATAAAATGAACAGCTCCGAAAACAACCCATCTTGGCAAAGATGCAGAAAAGGGGGAGCACTTTTGCACTGTTGGGGGGAATGCAGACTGAGGCAGCCACTCTGGAGAACAATGTGGAGTTTCCTCAAAAAAATAAAACTACTCTATGACCCAGCTATTTCACTACTAGGCATTTATCCAAAGGATACAAAAATGCTGATTTCAAGGAGCACATGCACCCTAATATTTATAGCAGCACTATCAACAACAGCCAAATATGGGAGAAGCACAAATGTCCATTGACTGAGGAATGGATAAAGAAGATATTGTATATTACCTAGGATATTACTCGGCAATCAAAAAGAATGAAATCTTGCCATTTGTAACAACGTGCATGGAACTAGAGTGTATTATGTAAGTGAAATAAGTCAGAAAGATACATATTGATGTCACTTATATGTGAAATTTAAGAAACACACCAGATAAACATAAAAGGAAGGGAAGGAAAAATATGAAAAATGGAGGCAAACCACGAGACTCTTAAATACAGAGAACAAACTGAGGGTTGCTGGAGGGGAGGTGGGTGAGGGGATGGGCTAAATGGGTGATGAGCATTAAGGAGGGCATTTGTGTGGATGAGCACTGGGTGTTATATGTAAGTGATGAATCACTGGGTTCTACGCCTAAAACCAATACTATGTGTTAACTGACTTGAATTTAAATAAACTAAAAAAAGAATAATGAGGCTCTTCATCATTGTACTATTACCATCTGCTTTACAAACTGCAATGAGGATTAAAACTTACAGGGATTTTAGTGAGAGACTGCACATCAAAGCATTTTGTAAACTTATTAACTGACAGAAGGTACCATTATCATTTGCAATAAAAGGATGCCAATAAAAAATCATCGATACCACTCATTTAAATAAATTGCACGGACAAAGGATGTTTGGGCATGTAACACTCTAGAGATTAAATTCTTGCTCAGAGGCCTGAGGACCTTTAAAAAAAAAAAAGGAAAAAGAAAAAAAAAAAAGAAAACATACCACTATGGTGAATGGAAAATAGAAAAAAGAAATAACAGATATGTGGACTTTGATTTAAGTGGGTAATGCATTCCACATTCCAAGCCATTGCCAAAAGCCCTGTGCTTTGGCCAAGTCTGATTGCTGGAATCATCTCCACGTCTTTCTATTTCACAGTTATTTATACTTCAGCTTCATTTGTAGCATGGCCACAGATGTTCATAAGCTACTTTTTCTTCTTGCCAACATCTTATGATACTTGACACGTTTTGGAGAAATCACTTAAAACTAAGTTTAATTAACAGTAGGGAAACTAAAAGGCACATATTTTGAGGTGAGTAAACCCTATATAAAGAAAATATTTGAAGAGGCAAAATCTTTCTCAAGAAGCATATTTTATGAGATTTGTAATAGTCGGTCTAAGAGTAGTGTCTCAGAGAAAATGCCAATTGCACATAGGGAACAGGCATAGAATGCTATTTAAAATTTTCATAGAAGAAAATTATTTTTGAAAGAATAACACTTTAAATAGGTTTGAACAGGGGTGCCTGGATGGCTCAGTCGGTTAAGCGTCCGACTTCGGCTCAAGTCATGATCTCACAGTTCGTGGGTTCGAGCCCCGCGTCGGGCTCTGTGCTGACAGCTCAGAGCCTGGAGCCTGCTTCACATTCTGTGTCTCCCTCTCTCTCTGCCCCTTCCCTGCTCATGCTGTGTCTCTCTGTCTCAAAAATAAATAAACATTAAAAAAAATTAAAAAAAAATAGGTTTGAACAATCAAATTAAAATGTTACAAATACTAGAACAAAGTCAAAGAAATGAAAATGAGCAAAAATAAGGAAATCTGATTATTCCAGGGAATACAACACCTAACTATAGATTCCAGAAGAGAGAAGAGGGTAAAAGGTGCAAAATTATACTAGAAAAGTAATTTCTCAGAGCTGAATGACAGGTTTCCAAACTTAAAAGGTCTAATGTATGCTCAGCAAAAGAAAAAGACAAAGAAAAAAAAAAAAAGACTAACCAAAGCAAACAAGTTGAAAATTTTCAGAGTATTGGGATAAAGACAAGATCTTAAAATGTTTCTGAGAAGAGAGGTGCTGGGTGGCTCAGTCAGTTAAGTGTTCGACTCTTGGTTTTGGTACAGGTTCTCATGGTTCTTGAATTTGAGCACCGTGTCAGGCTCCACTCTGACAGTGCAGGAGCTGCCTGGAATTCTCTCTCGCTGCCCCTCCCCTGCTTGTGTGCATTCTCTCACAAAATAAATAAAATTAAAAAATAAAAGTTTCTGAGAAGAAAATAGGTCCCAAAGGATCCAATCCAGACTCAGAATGACATTTGACTTCTTAGCACTTGAAGTTAGAAAATAGTGGAACAGTGCCTTCAAAAGTCCTCATTTTAGTTTAAAAATCTGTCTGCCTAAACAATAGTATCAGTAAAATGAGGATATTTTCAGACATGTAAAAACTCAAAAATATTATCTTCCATAATAAGCTATTCTAAAGATCGATTTCTCAAGGAACACCACAAAGTGAGGGAGTAAAAGAAGTAAAAGGTTGTAGGAGTTAGGGGAGTCAACATAGGATAGAAGCAAAAGATAATTGGCGAGGGATTCCAGAAGATGCTGCCTTAAACAAATACATGGAACAAGGAGATGACATATTTTGCCTTTTTGAGACGTGGTCAGTCTAGAAATATGGATTTAATTAACAGGAAAGATAGCTAAATTAATTAGAAATCGAAGATAATTGACTAAGAAAGTGAAAGAGGAGGCTTTTGAGCTCCTCTCCTCCCACAGGCACATCAAATGTACAGCTGTATATGGAGTTTTCTCTGAAAAATCTAGAAACTAGCTGAGCAACCCATACACATTGGGCAAATGAAAGAACACTCACATTGAAATGGGTAGGAAAGGCTGAGACACACTCTTGCCATAAACCCGCTTCTTGGCACGGTGTCCTACAATTGGGAGAAAACCCTCATTCCCACCTTCTCCCTGAGGAGTAAAGGGTTTGGACCTCACATTTAGTACCCCAACTTTTATTTTATTATTTAAAAAAAATTTTTTTTTAAACATTTTATTTATTTTTGAGACAGGGAGAGACAGAGCATGAACAGGGGAGGGTCAGAGAGAGGGAGACACAGAATCTGAAACAGGCTCCAGGCTCTGAGCTGTCAGCACAGAGCCTGACACAGGGCTCGAACTCACGGACCGCGAGATCATGACCTGAGCCGAAGTCGGCCGCTTAACCGACTGAGCCACCCAGGCGCCCCCAGTACCCCAACTTTTAAAACTCCCATCTGAGGGATGGGGCCCATAAACACCCAGTTCTGACGTCCAAAAGGGCTTGCATTCACAAGTCCCATAGGACAGTAACCAAGAAGCAGTTCTTAACCAGCTAAACCCCCAGGACTCAACAAAGAGGGAACAGGCAAAACCACTCATGTACCATCAGCCTTTTCCTGAAAGAGGTTTATTTGCATGTGTTAAAAGCTGTTATCTGAGGGCCAGGCTTCTAACTATAACACATATGCACTGGTTGGCTGTAATCCTCACCAAAGACTGGGAAACTGGTGGACATTTTCCCTGCCCCTTCCCTCTGGCTGGAACAGTAAAACCAAGTCTCCAATATCTCCTTGGAAGGAGTTTGCACAAATTTCTGGCACCCCAGCTTTTGTGGCTGCTGTTCAAGGAATGCCTCCCTGTACCCCCAACTCCGGTTGCCTGGCTCTGAGAACCAACAAGGCTTGCATTCTTCAGTCCCATAATATTGTAGCACACAAAGCAGTTAACAGGTACAAGAGCACTTCTACCCAATGACTATATCCCAGGCCAAGCACAGAGGGAGCAGGCAAAAATGCCCATCTTCCAGTGTCTCTCTGGAGGGGTATTAAGTAAAGAGTATCCCAGCTGCTATCTGAGGGTCCAGTTGATAAATCAGTCTGCATCCAGGTCGTGACTGCAATTCTCACCTTTGGGACATTGATGGGTTTTAGAGCACCCTCAGCTACTGTGAGCCACTAACAACAAAGAAGTTGATTTGGACAACCTCAGAAGTTTGAGGGACAACTAGAAGCCTGGGCTGGGCTGATTGAAGAGATTCATTTCCTATACAAGACCACTGTGCCAACACTGGGAGAAGTGGGTGTTTTTTCTAATATGTAGAAATGAACAAAGAATCAAGGAAATTGAAGAAACTGAGGAATATGTTCCAAACAAAACAAGAAAAGTCAACAGAAACAGATCTCAATAGAGATAGTGATATATGTGACAGTTCAAAATAACAGTCATAAAGATGCTTACCAAGATCAAGAGACAAATGCAAGAACAAAGTGAGAATTTCAACAAAGAGAGACTATTTAAAAAGTACCACAGAGAAAACACTTAGCGGAAGAATGCAATAACTGAACTGAAAAATTCATTACAGTTCAGTATCAGACTAGATCAAGCAGAAAAAGGATCAACAAACTTGAAGACACGGCAGTGGAATTCATCTAATCAGAAGAGCCAAGAATGAAAATGAAAACAGTTAAGAGACATATGGACACCATCAAGGAGACCAAGATATACATTATAGTGGTCTCAGAAGAAGGAGAGAGAAAGAAAGGGGCAGAAAGCTCATTCAAAGAAATAATGGCTAAAAGCTTTTGTTAAAACCTGGGGAAAGAAACGGACATCTAGATCCTGGAAGTCCAAGAAGTTCCATATAGAAGAATCTACAGATATCCATACTGAGATACATTATAACTAAGCTGTCAAAAGTTAAATACAAGGAGAAAATCTAAAAGAAGAGAAAAGCAACTTGTTTCATACAAAGTAACTTCCATAATACCATCAGCAGATTTTTCAGGAAGAATTTTCAGGCCAGAGGGAGTGGCCTGATATATTCAACATGCTATAACTAAAACAAACAAGCAAAAACAAAACAAAACAAAACAAAACAAAAAAACAAATTAACCAGCGAAATTGTCCTTCAGAGTTGAAGGAGAGGTAAAGAGTTTGCCAAACAAAAGCTGAGATTTTATCACCACTACACTGGCCTTGTAAGAAATGTGAGAGTTCTAGCTGAAACTAAAGGATGCTAATTAGTTATAAGAAAACATCTAAAAGTATAAAACTCACTGGTAAAGGTAAATACATAGTTAAATTCAGAATACTCTAATCATGGTGCAGTAAATGACCTATAACTCTAATTTGAGGGTTAAAAGAGAAAAATATTAACTATACTACAAGTTGTTAACGATTACAACAATGTAAGGAAAGGTAAATTGACATCAAAAAACAATGTGGAGGGGAGAGAAAAATGTAGAGCTCTTTTTATGTTGAAGTTGTTATTAGTTTAAAACAGACTGTCATAAATGTTTTATGTAAGCCTTATGGTAACAAAAGCAATAACCTATAGTAGATATGCAAAAGATGAAGAGAAAGCAATCAAAGTATGCCACTACAGAAAATCATCAAATCAAAAAGGAAGAGAACAAAAGAGGAAATAAAGAAACAAAAGAATTATAAAACAATCAGAAAGCAATGAGCAAAAATAGGAATAGTAAGTCCCTGCCTGTCAATAATTAACTTTAAATGTCAATGGACTAAATTCTCCAATCCAAGCATGTAGAGTGACTTAATAGACAAAAAATAAGAACCAAGTAAATGCTGCTTACAAGAGCCTCACTTCAGCTTTAAGGACACACACAGACTAAAGTCGAAGGGGTGAAAAAAAGATATATCATTCAGATGAAAAGCAAAAGAAGCAGGGGTACTGTCTAGACAGATAATTAGTAATGAAATATTGGACTTAAACTACACATTAGACTGGACGGATTTGACAGACATTTACAGAACATTTCATCTGAATACATATTCTCAAGCACACATGTAATATTCCTCAGGATAGATCATATTTTAGGTCACAACAAGTCTTGAGAAATTAAAGAAAACAAATCAAATCAGGCATTTTTTTTCTAACCATAATGGTAAGAAACTAGAAATCAATTATATGAAGAAAATTGGAAAATTCACAAATACATGGAGATTAAGCAATATGCTCCTGAACAACCAATGGGTCCAAGAAGAAATCGAGGGTAATTAAAAAATATCTTGAGACAAATGAAAATGGAAATGCAATATACCAAAACTTATGAGATGCAGCAAATGCAATGTGAGGAGGGAAATATATAATGGTGAATGCCCACATTAACAAAAGAAAGGTTATCGATTAAACAACCCAACTTTACAATTAAAAGAACAAGAAAAAGAACAAACTAAGCCCAAATTCGGTAGAAGAAAGGAAATGACAAATATCAGAACAGAAATAAATTAAATAGGGAACTGGAAAAACAATAGAAAAGATCAATGAAACTAAGAGCTGTTTTTCCAAAGATAAATAAAATTGACAAGCCTTTAGTTAGAGTAGCTAAGAAAAAAGAAGACTGAAATAAAATCCTATATGAAAGAAGAGACATTACAACTGATTCCACAAAAATCCAAAGGATTGTGAGACTACTATGACCAATTATACTCCAACAAATTACATAATGTAGAAAAAATGATATATTCCTAGAAACATACAACCTACCAAGACTGAATGATGAAGAAATAGATAATCTGAACAGACCATGATCAAATGGGATTCAGTCCAGGGATACAAAGACAGTTCAATGCCCATAAATCAATCAATGTGATGCACCACAACCTAAGTGATAATTTATATGATCTCAATAGATGCAGAAAAGCATTAAACAAAATTCAACATACTTTTATGACAAAAACTCTCAACAAAGTGGGTAAAGTGGGAATGCTTCTCAACATAATAAAGGGCATATATGACAAGCCCACAGCTAACATCATACTCAACAGTGAAATGCTGAAAACTTTCTACCTGGATCAAGAACAAGACAGAAATGCCCACTCTTGCCACTTTTATTTGACCTAATGCTGGAAATCCTAACCAGAGCAATTAGGCAAGAAAAACAAATATGAGCCATCCAAGTCAGAAAGGAAGAAGTACAACCATCTCTATTTGCAGATGACATGATATTATATATAGAAAGCCCTAAACACTTCACCAAAACTCTGTTAGAATAAATAAATTCAGTTAAGTTGTAGGATCAAAAATCAGCATACAAAAATCAGTTGTGTTTTTATATACCAACAATAAACTTTCAGAAAGAGAAATTAAGAAAACAACCCCATTTATAATAGCATCAAAAAGAATAAAATATTTAGGAATCACTTGATCTAAGGAGGTAAAAGATCTGTACACTGAAAACAATAAGACATAATTGAGGAAAACACAAATAAATGGAAAGATAATCCATGTTAATGGATTAGAAGAATTAATATTGTTAAAATTTCCCTCTTATCCAAAGCAATCTATAGATTCAATGCAATTGCTATCAAAATTCCAATGGCATTTTTCACAAAAATTGAACAATCAATCCTATGATTTGTAAGGAACCATAAAAGACCCAAATGGCCCAAGCAATCTAAGAAAGAACAGAGCTGAAGGCTCTATGCTGGATTTCCAACTGTATTACAAAGCTTCAGTAATCAAAAACAGTATAGTATTGGGATAAAAACAGACACATAGATCAATGCAACATAATAGAGAGCACAGACATAAACTCACACATATATGGTTAATTAATTTATGACAAAGGAGACAAGAATATACAATTGGGAAAAGGACAGTCTCTTCAATAAATGGTGTTGGGAAAACTGGACAGCTACCTGCAAGAGAATTAAACTGGACCACTATGTTACACCATACACAAAATTAACTCAAAATAGATTAAATACTTAAATATATGATCTGCAATCATGAAACTCCTGGAAGAAAACCTTGTGGTAATCTTCTTGACATTGGTCTTGGTAATGATTTTTTGGATTTAATACCAAAAGTAAAGACAACAAAAGCTAAAATAAATGAGTAGGACTATATCAAAGTAAAAAGCTTCTGCATGGCAAAGGAAGCCACCCTGTAACTGCTTGTTGGTTTGAGTGGTTTGGTTAGCTAATTTTACCCCTATGTAGTCTTGAAATATTTGAGCCCTATTCAGGTGGGGCTTCAGTCAGAGGGAAAGAAATGGAAAAGCAGAATATGAAAATATGAGTAATAGGCCCTCAAATAGGGAAAGAGAAATCCAATCAATTAGTTATATGAGCATTTCTGGATACCTGCCATATGCAGACATTGTATTCACCTGGGAATATAGAGAAGGAGCAAAAAGTGGCAGAGCTGGAGGGATACTATTAGAGGATAAAAGAAGTTCTAATCAGGGCCAAAGTCAGAGGAGCAGGGTATCAGCAGGCATGAGGTATCATCAACCAGTTACCAAGCATGTCCTCATGGACATTCTTGTATCTCTCATTTATACAGGGACAAGAAATTCCAGATCTGGGCTGCGCTCCAAGTCTATGGTATTGCTAAGAGTTTCTGGCATGCCCCATCCCCCGCCACACCCCAGATACTAAGTAATTCTAAATGAAAAGTAATTAAAAGAATATGTTTATGTGAAAATAATTGCTCTCTTTATAGATTGTTGGAGTTCCATGCTCTTAGCTAGCCTTTTTGCCAGAAGAAAAGTTGTAAAACTGAGCAATCCCTTCAATTTCTTTCTTCAATGGTGAAATTATTGATTGTTCTGCTGCCTACACCTACAATAAAACTCAGTAAAGTGCCTAATGCTCTAGTAGCTTATTTTACTCCTTGAGAAAAGACGTTTAAAAGTTAATACACAAATGGGGTGCTTGGGTGGCTCAGTTGGTTAAGTGTCCAACTTCAGCTCAGGTGATGATCTCATGGTTGGTGGGTTTGGACCCCGAGTCAGGCTCTGTGTTGACAGCTCAGAGCCTGGAGTCTGCTTCAGATTCTGTGTCTCCCTCTCTCTGTGCCCTTCCCCTACTCATGCTCTGTTTCTGTCTCACAAATAAATCAACATTAAAAAATTTTAAAAGAAAGTTAATATACAATCTTCAGGAAACAGAATGACACAAAAACACTACGAATAAGGGTATAATGGCTATTCCACATGCCTGCTTTGTTCAGCCAGGTTTACAGTTTATGATAACTTGCTGCCTCTATTCCAGTTTACTTTTTGAGCCAAGATTTTATTAAATCAAACAACATAAACAATATTCCTAAACTGTCTTTGTGTCAGCTATAGGAAAATTTAGTATGTTTTAATTTTAGAGGGAGAACTGTTCTCTAGAATCCTCCCAAGCTACAGAGGACAGAAGTACAGGAATAAGTTAAGTGAACTTGATTTAATTACCAGACAGAATACATTTTGTGTGGAAATTGCTGGGCCACATGTAAATCTGGTACACGCAATGGATTCTTTAGTTTTTTAGTCAAGTGAGGAGACAAGGGCTCACTTGAAGAGATTATAGGGCTTTTTGTTTGTCTTTACTGTATAGCAATTATGTGTGTCCATCTATATTGTCCAGCCTACCAATGGATTATTCAAATATGAGATAGAAACAATTTGTCTGAAAACAAATTGGAGGCCACAGACACAGACTTAAAGAAAAATGCTTTCTCTACTTCTGTAATAGAAGGACAATTCGACTTGCTGTAAGGCTTAACCTAGCTTTTCATTTTAATGTCAGTTCCAGTTTCCCACTGATTCTATGCATGTCTTTGGATATCATAAGAATGTATCATTTTAGAGATGGGAGAGACTTCAAGATCAATTTACCTCACACTCCCTGTCCCCGTAAGCAGTGGTACAAGACTTACTGTTTAAGTCATATACTTTGTCAGTTCTTCTGCTCACAGAACTAAAAATAATCATAGTTGTCTTTACACACAAAGTGGTTGGCTATAGATTGGAGAGGCTCTTCTTACTATTTTTCTTTTAGCTCAACACAAGCCACACACTGAGGTTTCATGATGGAAATAAATGGAAAATATATACTGGGGAGTGGGCTAGGTGGGTACCGAATCAGGTGGACACCAACATATCTGTATTTTCTTTGCATTCTAGGGGTGGGGGTAGGAGAGGGGTCTTGCAAAGAAAGAGATGGAGTTGTGTCACAGCACTGTGCCTCTGTTAGCACATCTCTTCTGCTTCATCTGACTAAATAGTTATGGCTCCATTCCAACACCCCTGTTCCCTGTGCACATATATGACCAAAGCCTATTGTAGCTGCAAGCATCTGTTGGCAAGGCTGGGGTAGTCCCCACTGTGCCACCTTTGGAACTACAGCCTGCTGGCCCAGAGCAGCCTTGGGGCTTCACTCCCTACAGACAGAAACATCTCACAACACATATGCAGCTAAACTGTTCTTCAGCAAGATAGCTACTGTTCCTTCCTGTGGCTATTTTTTGAGCTTTTGCAGAAGAGGTAAAAATCCTGGCTAAAATGTAAAAACAGGCAGGGAGAAGGTGATCATACACTGTGAGAAGGAAACGGTAACACAGTCCACTGTGCTTTTGGTTCTAGTGTGTGAACATTTAAAAGTTTTACCTAAAAAGCTCTGGGGATCTATTTTCTCTGCATTGACTCTCTTGGGTTAAATGTTCTAATGCCAAGCTCTACTCCACCCATTTCAGTGTGTAATAAATGATTACCCTGTAATTATCACCTGTTTTTACATCTCATGATTTTTAGTCAGGACAAATAATGGAAAATGATACTAAAATAAATTATATACATGTGTCTCCTGAAATTGGAACACAGTTACAGTAATTCTTTCGGAATTTATTATCTTCTAGCCTTTCAAATAGGGTATCCCAGAACCTCATGTTGGGGTGGTGGTGGTGATGAATTTTACCAACTATAACTCAAAGTTTGCCTGTTGGGAATTCAACAGGCACTGAAATGTGACTAAAGTCATTCTTTACAGGTAATAAAAGCCACCTGGTGGCTGCATGCTGTACATACTTCCTCTTTATTTTATAGCATGTCTTTTATTAGCATTAATCTTGGATCATGGCTGGGCAGAAAAGATATAATGGAAAGAAATCTTGCCTTAACAACTTAAGATAGTATGGAAAAAGCTTACATCGAAAAAACCTACAAACCTAAATTTGGAACTCATAATTTTATTATTCTGGCTGTAACCTTGCTGTCAGTAGTAACTTTAAGGACTACTTGTATTTCACTGAAGTCATGCACATGGACTTGATTTGAAAGAACGATACTGTTGTTACTCTTTCTTTTCTTGCCATCCTGTTCTATTCAATTCTATCCTTTACCGTCAAGTTCTAGTCTCAAGTATTGCAGGAGGCCTTCTCTTCTCTTCTAAATTGCAGAACTTCAGTGTAAGTCCTATGTGATCTTTTATGCTGTCTTGTGATGCTGTCCAGCTGTTTCATGGCTGTTAGTTTTGTTTCCCCAGGTGCTTCTAGGCTTCAGAAATATCAGATTAAATGAAATAATTTGACTTCAAATTATCCTTACTTAACTCATGAAGTTATTTTGATTAATAGAGGTTTCAAATCATAATTTTAATATTTCAGCTGAAAACATTTTTTTTTTGCTCATTAAGTGGACAAATTCACCTCTAGCATACCTGTTAAGAGAACATAGAATGCATTCTTACTCACTGGGGTCTGGGATCTACTAAACTACTTGAACACCACAAGGCTCCACACATTGTAGACTAAACAATTTTCATTAGAGCACCTTTATATCCATGTGTATTATATCTGCTCCCAGTGGGGAAATGCTTTTCAAACTGCTGATATACAACTTTTAAATCATGACCCATTAGGGACTATCAGTATAATCCTGGTCAAATCATATATATGACTATCAACAGTCTTTATGTCTGAACTGGATTTCATTCAATTATATGAAACTCTAAAAATAACATAAAATAAGCCAAATACAGACACATTGAGTGGCCCCAAATTTATGCCAACTGGAAAAACTTGGCATGGGATTCTGATTTCAGGGAATCCTACACTTAAGATTACTTTTTCCCAAAGATGATTCCAGAAAGGGCCTCCTTTGAGCTTTGCTTGTCTTGAGATGAGGATAGTTTTAGGGGTCCCTCCTTTGAAGACCCACTGATGAAGGACAGGAGTGACAAATGAGATGCATATCTTAGGGAGAGATAAAGGGGACTTGGCTGTAAATTCCAGAAACAATTAGTATAATTCCTACAACTGACATAAACTCCAGAAACAATTAGCATAAGTCCTACAACAATTCATAGCAGAAGCTAGATGTGAACTCCATGACTAGTCCTGTGATTCCAGAATGAAATGCAGCTTAGCCCAAAGGTACGTTTGTCTTATGCACCTATTTGGCCAAATAGGCAAGATGCCAAAATGGCACTCTTGCAAGACATTATCAAAAACGTTCTTTTTGTTAGCTTTATTCTACCGACTGTTACTCGTTACAAGTAGCTCTAGTATCAAAAGTGATTATTCCAACTAAATCAATGTCAGGAAAAAACTAAATTTGAAGTTGGAGCAAGTCACTCCCAGTAAGCAACTTTCTGGCTCTCCCCATCTCTTGACTAAGTTCTCTGATCTGGCAGAGAAGGCCCTCCACAACATGGCTTCTACCTCTCGTTGCTTCCACTGCCTCTGTTCACTTTTCACCTCTCACACTCATGGAAGTAGCTGCTTGTTCACTGCACACAACCATACCATTTGGGCCTCTGCTCTAACATATGCTAGTTTCTCTGACGTTTCTTTCCCCTACCACAGTTACCTAGCTAACTCCTTCCTACTCTTCATTTAAGCCTCAGCCCAGGTGTCACCTCCTCCACAAAGTTTTCCCAATTTCCCCAGACTTTGCAAAGTGTCACCCACTCTGTGCTCCCCTTGCAACTTGTATATATTTTTGCCAGAGCTCTCACTATTTTGTGTAGAATAATCAGTTACTAAAAGACTACCCCACTACCTCAAGTCCTCAAGGACAGGCACCATGTTTATTCAGTTTTGTGGTCACCACACCAAGCACACTGTTGGCACTTAATAAATGTTAGCTGAGTAGAAACACAAACCTGTTACAAACAAATCAGGTTTAAAATGTCACTTAAATAATTATTTTCTACATCTGATCATGAGTCATAGGTGAACTTTGAAGGTGAAGATTTGAAGGTAGCCTAATTCAGAAAAGGAACACAATATTTAGAAATTAGATGCTTTTCAATGTTTTCAGTATATTAAGTGGCATAAAAAGCAAGAAACTATAAAGAAAAAAACTTCCATGTTCTGTAAGCCCAAATTCACCTCTTAAAAAGTCCAAATTAAATAACTTTTTCTTCTTTACTCTTCTCTTAAAATATGTTATGTTAAAAATAGTCTCTCTCCCTGTTAATCTCTCTAAGGAAACAGAACCAAGATCATCAAATGAGTTTTTACTGAAATACATGCTTATTTTGGCTAACTTAAATCCTTTAAAAAAATTAGCAGTTGTAAAATTTTCCATATTACAACTCAAAATAGAGAACTTTAAAGAAAAAAAAATACCTGTGGAAAGTATTATATTTATAGTATAGGACTACAGTTTATACACAGCAAACCACCTAGAATTAACTAGATGCTTCCTTTTTTTCATGAAAAGATTATCAGTTTCCTTGTTGTCAGAACTTTACTAGGCTCTTTTGAATATCATAATCAATACCTGATTCAATTCAATCAACTGATGACAATGGAAGATAGAAATAAAACTTATGAAAAAATTTTCTAATGCTGGAGTTCCAGTCTTTGCCTCTGCTGGTCTTTATCAAGCTATGAAGTATTCAGTCTGGAAAAATTCCTGATTGTGTCTCTCTGAAAATTGATCTATGTTGCTTGGTGCACTAGAACGTAAAGTGTGAAGATGTTTTTGTTTTAACTGAAAGCATAGTTTTCAAATAGTGTCTTGGAATTTGAGGAAAGAAATTGATTTTCCACAAAGAGTGATATTTAGTCCCCAAATGAATTTAGTACATATTTTTTTTAAAGAAATGCTTGGCTGTATCCTTTTGAGAATTTCCTTGAACAATAAATTTGATGATTTAGCCATGTAAAACAAAACAAAACCTTCCCTATTACATTTCTAGAAGTGCATAAAGCCCTTATTTTTCTTCCAGTACAGTGAGCCGATAAAATGTTGGATATTTTAGATTTAAAAAGAAATGACAAAGCCATACAGTAATGTAAACAACCAGGTACCAATAGGTAATAAGGGATGCCAAGAAAAATTGTTTATTATAGAGCATCGGTAATAATATATGTGTCTATTTTCAAAAATGGATTCTCATTTGTTTATTATAAAAAGACCCAAAATGAAAAGACCACTATGCCTGGGAATGGTCTGTAGTTATTTTAAGCATTAACTATCACAAACTTTCATCTACTTTTGTTACATAACTTTTATATCCTTGCCCTCTTCTTTCCAGCATGCCAGCCAAATTCTTCTGTTTCACATTTAGTTTACATCCTACACACTCCAGTTGTGTCTCATCCACAGAATTTTCCTTCTCTCCATTTTGGTATTTAATATCAACATTTGATATTAATGATCCTCTATTTTTCAATGTTCTCCCCTATAGTGTTAACTTACAAGACCATCTTGTCAGCTCTTGTATCCCCAACAATAATTTGTGTATTTGCAAAACATGACTCTAGAGGTACCTACTCCTATGCACAGAAAGCCAAAGAATGAAATGCAAACTACACTGTCCCTTAAGACAGAGATGGATGATGTCATTTCATTCCTTTGGTTATGATTTATGCACTGTCAGAATTCACCTGTAAGAGCACAGGTGGCTTACCTTGTATCTGGTTTTAGATTTTCTACAGTGGAGAAGGTTTGATTTGTAATTTGAATGGACTTGTTCTTCCCGCTGAATGTCCCATTTTCTCTGGATATAACTTCATATTCTGAAAAGTGAAAAAGCCAACAAATACTTGTCTTTATGTCCCGGCTGATTTAATTGCTCTTAAGGCTAACAGCATCATAAAGTCACTCTCATAAAAGTGAGCAATTTAGATTGTAGTTACTGAGATGTACTGATCTTATACATTAGCAATTTGCAGATGGGGATGGCCAATGGATGACAAAGGTCCCAAAGCATTTTGGGAGTTGCTCATTGATCACATCTGCTTTCCCTTTACTGGAACATGAAAGGCTTGGTAACTGTGAAGACTGATGATGAACCTGTGGTATCTTTGGATACTGGTAACTAATGATTTTGCTAGGCAAATCAAATAGTCTGTCATTGTTGAAAAACCCAGTGTGGGGAAAGTGCTGTATGAGAAGTGGTACTTAAGTAGAAGGCACGTTTCTTCTCTGTGGGGCTTTATTATATTGCTAGGGAAAAGACCACTGCATACATGGTTCTGTTGCAAAAATATATCTATATATCTATATCTATCTATACCTATTCCTATACCTATATCTATACCTATACCTATATCTATATCATCTATATCTATATATCTTTGGGTTTAAAACCATCCAGCAAATAGCAGTTAACCAAATAATGAGTGACAGTTCATTATTGGGAACTATAGAATTATGAAATTTTTCTACCTACTGCTTACATAAGTTACAAAAGATTTGTACCTACTGCTTACATATGCCTCCTTGAAAATAATCCTTGTTTTTTAAAAAAATCATTAAAGTATGAATGGAGATCTGCATAAATTTCACCTAAAGACATGTTTCTATGAACTTGCAGGGCTAATCAAGAGAAAGGCTTTCAGATTCAGAACATAATTTATAAATTTGTTAATTGGCTTTTCCACCTCTTAATTGGAGTTTAATGTATGTGACAAGGTCACACAGAAGATTCAAAACTTGAAAAATAGAAAACAGAAACAAACCCTACTCAAAATCAGCTCCATAAGTGTGAAGAAATATACAAGTGGTAGCCATCAGGAAAAGTGGGAAAAAGCCACAAAGGGTGGCAATTTAGTGGGGATTTCTGCTATTAGCACTAAGACCAAAGGTGGGAGATGGAGACTGGAAGTAAAACTCAAACTATGGAAAGACTAGAAGACATAATCATCAATTTTAATTTGGGAAGGATTTTTAATGGTATATTTTAAAAATCAAAAAAGGAGGATGGCTCTTTCTGATTAATTCTGTATGACGATCCTTCTAAAAATTGAAAATTAAATCAGAAGGCAATGGCCATTGTATCTGGATATGTTAGCACAGCTACCAAAGGACTAATGGCTAGTATTTAGTGTTCTTTTCTCAGAAACTTCTGTTCCTTAACCTATTTATGTTGGCGTTCTATTCTCAAAGAGGATAGAAAGGGAGGGAAGGGAAGGACCTTGAATTCAAATATATCCATTTTATATCTGTTTCTCAGCTGTGAATCAGTATTTACTAGATAGACAAAGATGGGAGTAATTAAAATGGATTTTTAAAACTGGAAACTGCTTGTTGGATACATGGTAAGATATGCTACTGATGAGGAACCCAAAACACTCATGACTTTTCTATTAAAGTTAAGGTATGGGAAAGGCTAGTCCAAAGGATAGAGGAGTGCTGTTTTGGAAGGGCACATGCACCCCAATGTTTATAGCAGCACTATCAACAATAGTCAAATTATGGAAAGAGCCCAAATGTCCATCATCTGGTGAATGGATAAAGACGCATATACAGACCAACACACACACACACACACATATACATACACAATGGAATATTACTCGGCGATGAGAAAGAATGAAATCTTGCCATTTTCAACAATGTGGATGGAACTAGAGTGTATTACGCTAAACGAAATAAGTCAGTCAGAGAAAGACAAATAACATATGACTTCACTCATATGTAGAATTTAAGATACAAAACAGACAAACATAAGGGAAGGGAAGCAAAATAATATAAAAACAGAGAGGGGACAACCCATAAGAGACTCTTAAATACAGAGAACAAACCAATGATTGCTGGATGGGTGTTGGGTGGGGGGATGGGATGGGCTAAATGGGCAAGGGGCATTAAGGAGGACACTTGTTGGGATGAGCACTGGGTGTTATATAAATTCTACTTCTGAAAACATTATTATACTGTATGTTAACTAACTTGGATTTAAAATATAAAAATCTATAAAATTAAAAAAAATAAAAATAAAAGATAAAAAGTTGAAAAAAACCCCAAAAGGACACTACATGACTCATTGAAAAGTGACAGACCAAGCCATTTGCCCTGATCTCAGTTTGTAAAATGTAATAGCTCTTCATAGTGTTGCTTGTGGGGATTAAACTAGGAATATATGGAAAGTGCTCAACAGTATTTTGCATATGTTTTTTCAACAGGTGGTACCTATTATTATTACTTATTATCCCTGAGTTGTGTTTAAATTTGAAAGATTTCAGTTGGAAAGACTCAAGTGTCGCTTCGTCACCCAAAGAAAAATTTGTATGACACTCCCATTGAATTTGCATGAAAGCAACCACTTTCAAGAAACATCTTTGGTGTGGGACATTAATCAGTGACTGTGTAATATTCTTTTTAATATTACCCCAGACTCAGTACTAGAAACTCTTACTGAATATCTTCTCTAATTTTCTTTTGACTGAGTTTTAAATGTTCATTTAATACTATTTTCATCCTGAAAGATTCAAGTTTTCAAAATGGACACAGAAGTTACCTTTGTAATTAAAAAACATATTTAGAATTTCAGAATTCTAACTTCTGAATGTGTATTCTTGGGCCTTGTAAATATATCTTTCATTTGTAATGCTTTAAAGAAATAGTAGCTTTTTCATAAATTCACTATACCATAAAAATGGAACATTAATGCTTGGAATGAACATTTATAGACACATTCTGATTATATTTCAGAAAGTAAAGACAGCCACTTAGTATGTGTCCATATTTCTCACTTTAAAATATGGGGTTTTATTTATAAATTCCTTAACAGTAAAGATATAAGGAACCTATAAAGAAGTAACACTGAATAAATGGTCTTTTCCCCACTCAGAGATTATTATTGCCCTATTATGAGATGATTTACTTAATAGAAAAACACTATTTATTATAAAGGTTGGGAAATCACATTCTGGTCATGAAAATAATAATGGTGACACTATTTCTACCAGTCCTACTATTGCTACTACTGACAAACATTAATTTAACAGCTTCTAACTTACACTGTACATTCAAATTCTGGTTAATTTTTGTCCTCATGATAAGCTGATTACAATGGAAGTTGTTGTTGTTGTTGTTGTTGTTGTTGTTGTTGTTGTTGTTACAAATAAGAAAACTAAAGCAAGGAGGTAAAGTGCATACCCAAATTGCATATAGAGAATACAGCTAGTCTGGGATTTAAATCTACATTGGCATGCTCTTGGCATATCACAAAGCACCACCCCACAACTAATTTAAATTGTCCAAGGACTCAGGCTATGGCCCATTTCTCAGGTGTATCTATTTCTACTTTAGTGTAGGAAAGACATGTAGAAGCAACTGAATTTGGGTGTATTTATTATAGGTAATATGTGCCTGTTGATTAAAAGATGATAGACAGAAGCCAGCTAAGGGAATAAAGAATATGTTTCACTCCTTTTTTGTTATCTTTCTCAATCCTTTCTTGTAAAGCCATTTCCAGTGATTTGAGAATTAATCGTATTATCTGAGCTGCTGGTTTATAAAAGATCACATTTGAAACAAAGTGATATTTGAGAAAACACTAAAAATAAACAAAAGTGAAAAAAATAGAAGAGACTATTAGGCTATATGGTCTGACATTTAAATACAGACTGAGTAATGATTAAATATGGACTTATTTCTATTTAGAAAATATTATAGCTAAAGAGATATGGACCTTATCTATAAAAGCTGTTATTCTAAGTCTAATGTCTTATGAAAGATCTCAAGCAGTCCATTAACATTTAGTAACAATGTTACAAAAGGAATTGGTTAAATGGGTAAAGTATACCCTATTCATTATTTTTTGTAGATTACAAGTTTATACAATTAAAAAAGGTTTCATGATGAACTGGAAAGGAAAATCATTTTGCTTTTAAAAAGTTAAATCAGAAATTGACACACCAAAGTGAATATATATTAGATGTATTAGATTAGATTTTAGATATATTAACCAGTTCCAACTTGATGTCCCACATCTTCAAGGCAAATGAAATTTTATAGATCATTTGGTATTATGATAACTAAGCCTCAGACTGTCAGGAGAACTCCTTATTAGCACAGTATATGAATTGGGAGTTCTGGACTTTTTCATCTATGTAGATAATCAATGCTTAGAGATTTATTGTTTTTTAGATACTGGGATGGTAGCACCTACTGGCATAGTCCCAAGTAAAGAAGCAGGACTAGACAAGTCCTCAGGAAACATGAGCAGTGGCTGGTTCTTTCCCAAAACAAAGGCAAGGTCTGCATGAGAAATGAAATTCACAAAATATGGTTTTAAAAAAAAGCCAGTTAAGCAAAGATAGGCTGCTTATAGTGAAAGTTGCCCAGACCAAACAGTTTTGTCTGAGGAGAAATAGCTGCTGTTTACTCCTTTATTCACAGAAAACACTTTTGGCTGAATCTCCCACTTCCTCCTTTCCCCTGTATACTTCCCTCTACCCATCCTGATAGCTTCTTAGTGAGCTCCTCTAAATTCTGTCTACCTGTTCCATGCACAGCAGGGCATGGGCAATGGGGGGCTTGTGTACTCCTGCAATTTGCTATATTCCTCTAGCTGACTCTGCCCCTTACCTTTTCTCCCTCCTCTCTAGTTTGACTAAACTGTTCATATGAAGAATTAATTCGCATATAATAAATTCAAAGACTGACTTAGGATTTCTTAGTTTTCACAGTCATTTTTAGAAGGATTGGGCTAGTGATAGCAGAATTAAATTTTTCTGAGATGAGGAGAAAATCAACCATGATTAGAAACCTAAAAAAAACCCAAAAAACAAAAAACAAAAAACAAAACAAACAAACAAAAACTCTACTAAAATAATTGAATTGCTTGACAGTTCTAGGTCAACCTACAAATTGGGTTGGTGAAATGAAAACTGGTTTAATTATCATCAGCCCTGCCAACTTCTCCTATGTTATCTGTAATTTTCTTGATAATGAAAAGACCACATCTATTTTTACACTATGAGGAAGAGTTCTGAGACAAGATGGAAGGAACGTAACCTAAAGAGATATGTTAAATTAACAGGAAACCCACCACTGGGACACAGATGATCTTTTCCCATCATATGACACTTTTTGACAATAGCTCTACTAGGACTTGCTACCCCTGAGATATGCCTCATAGTTTGACGAGGTACCACACTCACATTATTGAAGCTTCCCACCATAGTACAAGTGCTCACATCATGATCTTACCAGTGACAGTATCATTTAGTGGCTTATCCCAGTCAAGGATGACAAATGAGGGACACCCTTCCACAGTGACCACAGTGAGGTTGGTGGGTGGGTTCTGCGGTGGGCTTGTGGCATTCCCCTCGGTGGCATCCTCTTTGGGGAACCGTTTGACAGAATCAGTGATGGAACAGGGCCTGTTGTCCGGTTTTTGGATGTAACGCACATGAGGACCTAAGAGAGAGAGGACTTGGACAGTTAGCCTTATTTGAGTTTGTACATACAGAAGGTGGAGGTAAACTCAAATATATTTTTCTGTTTGAGGATATCTGGTCTCATATTATAAGCAGATAGATGAAAGCAGTGATGTGGACTGTTCAAACTTGTGAAAATCTAGAATTCCTGTCTCTGGGATACATGACATGGATGCTGTAGCTGATTTACTTTTTAAAATGGGTTTAACTTATGCTAATATTGAGAAGTAATTTGGTCCTCCTGAGCATGTTTTAAACAGCATAATTTGTGGGGTATTGGAAGAAGTATTCAAGAGGGTATTGCCTTGAGAGTAGGGAATAATTAGCCCCACACTAAACAGTTCTGGTCCCACCTAATAAATCTTAAAAGCCAGACTCAAAAAGGTCAAATGGTTTCAAGTCATTTAACCCAGGACAAAATTAAAGAATATTTTAGGAATAAAAAACAATAGGAAATAACAGGAAAATGTTGCCCATAATGAGAAAAATAAATAGTTTGAAATCAATCTAGAACTTGCCTAGATGTTAGAGTCATCACACAGGGAAAGTAAAACGGTTATTATAACTATAATCCACATGTCAAGAAGTTAATACATGAAAGATATTTTTAAAAATACCCAAAGTGAATTTCTAGAGATGAAAACTAAAATGTGTAAGATGCAAAAAACACTGGATGATACTAGCACTGATATTATATTGCAGAAAAAAGATTAGTGAACTTGAAGACATAGCAGTAAAAACTACCCAAAATAAAAGTGGAAAGAAAAAATAATAAAAATAATGAACAGAGCATCAGTGAGCTATGGGGAAGCTTCAGCAGTATAACACAGATGTAATTTTAATATCTGCCCAGAGAACAGGGACAGCAAAGGTATTTGAAGAAATAATGGCCAAAGATTTTCCAAGTTTGATAAAACCTCTAAACCCACAGATCCAAAAGGCTTGAATAAACCTAAGCACAACAAATATGAAGAAACTACACCAATCAAAATCAAGTTTCTCAAAGCCAGTGATAGAAAGAAAACCTTTAAAGGAGGCAGAAAAGACACATGATATATAGTACAATCAAGATAAGGATTATGGCAGATGTCTCATTGGAAAGAATGCAAGGGAGAAGGCAGTGGAGCAACATCTTTAAATACTGGAAAAAAAACTTATCATCTAGAATTATTTAACTAGTGAATATCTTTTTTTTTTTTTAAAGTAAAACACCTTTTACGCATATAAAAGCTAAGAGAATTCATAACCACCAGACCCACCCTACAAGGAAGATTAAAGGACATTCAGGCAGAAGAAAAATGATGTATCCACACAAAGAGATAAAGAGCACTGGAAATAGTAACTATATAGGTAAATATGCACAATATTTTTGTCATTTAATTCTTTCTAAAAGGCAATTTACTATTTAAACATAAATAATATCAATTTAGCATGATGTATTAATACGTAAAAGTAAAATGCCTAACAATGATAGGCCAAGAGGAAAGATAAGTTGCTATACTAATGTAAGGTTCTTGCACTATTTGTGAAGTTGTAGAATATCACTAGAAGATAGACTGTGGTAAATTAAAGATACATACTATAAACCCTAAAGCAATAACAAAATAAAGAGTTACAACTAGTAAGACAACTAAAGAGAGAAAATAGAATCATAAAAATCATAAAACTCAATCTCTAGAAATAAACCTATGCTGGGGCGCCTGGGTGGCTCAGTTGGTTGAGCGTCCGACTTCAGCTCAGGTCACGACCTTGCAGTCCGTGAGTTCGAGCCCCACGTCAGGCTCTGGGCTGATGGCCCAGAGCCTGGAGACTGCTTCCGATTCTGTGTCTCCCTCTCTCTCTGCCCCTCCCCCATTCATGCTCTGTCTCTCTCTGTCTCAAAAATAAATAAATGTTAAAAAAAATTAAAAAAAAAGAAATAAACCTATGCTTATATTTCAATTAATCTATCACAAAAGAGGTTAAGAATATACAATGGGAAAGACAGTCCCTTTGATAAATAGTAGACAGCTACATGCCAAAGAATGAAATTGGACCACTCACACTACACACAAAAATAAACTCAAAATGGATTAAAGACCTAAATTTGAGACCTGAAGCCATAAAACTCCTAGAAGAAAACATAGGCAGTAATTTCTTTGACATCAGTTTTAGCAACATTTTTCTAGATATGTCTCCTCAGGCAAGTTAAACAGAAACAAAAATGATCAGGACTACACTGAAGTAAAAAATTATTGCACAGTGAAGGAAATTATCAACAAAACAAAAAGGCAGCATAATGAATGGGAGAAGATATTTGCAAATGACATATCCAATAAGGGTTTAATATCCAAAACATATAAAGATTTTATAGAACACCAAAACACATAAATAATCCAATTAAAAATGGACAAAGGACCTGAATAGACATTTTTCCAAAGGAAGACATGTAACTGGCCAATAGACACATGAAAAGATGCTCAACAACAGTAATTATGAGGGAAATGCAAATCTACACAACAGTGAGATATTACCTTACCTTATATTACCTGTCAGAATGGCTAGAGACAAAAAAACAAGAAATAATAAGTGTCGACAAGAATGTGGAGAAAACTCTGGTGTCCTACTGGCGGGAATGTAAATTTGTGCAGCCACTGTGCAAACTAGTAGAGTTTCCTCAAAAAATTAAAAATAGAAATACTGTATAATCCAGTGTTTCCACTAATAGGTATTTACCCAAAGAAAATGAAAGCACTAATTTGAAAAGGTATATGCACCCCTATGTTTATTGCAGCACTATTTACAATAGCTAAGATATAGAAACAACCCAAGTGTCCAGCGATAGATGAATGTATAAATAATGGTTTATACATACACACACACACACACACACACACACACAAATTCGTCAGCCATAAAAAAGAATGAGATCTTGTCATTTGCAACAACATAGCATTATACCCTCTAGGTCTATGTAAGTGAAATAAGTCAGACTGAGAAAGACAAATACTGTGTGATTTCACTTATATGTGGAATGTAAAACACACACACACAAATGAACAAACAAAAAGCAGAAACAGATCCATAAATATAGGAAAACAAACTTATGGTTGTTAGATGGGAGGGCAAATAGGCAAAATGAGTGAAGGGAGTGAGGGATAGAGGCTTCTAGTTAAGGAATGAATAAGTTATGAGGATAAAAGGTCCAGCAAAGGGAATAGAATCAATGGTATTATAATAGTGTTCTATGGTGACAGATGGTAGCTACACTTGCGGTAAACAGAGTATAATGTATAGAAAAGTTGAATCACTATGCTGTACACATGAAACTAATGTAATATTGTATGCCTCATATATTTCAACAACAACAACAACAACAACAAAATACTCAGTAAAAGATGGTTGAAAAAGAGGAAAAGAGGGAACAAAGGATAGATGGGACAAAAAGAAAACAAATAGCAAAAGGAGATAGATTTAAATCTAACCTTATCATTGGTCATGTTAAATATAAGGTTCTAAACACCCAAATAAAGAAATCAAGATTAAATGAGGTCACAGGGTGGGATCCTAATCCACTGTGACTGATGTCCTTTTAAGAGGAAGAGGGGCTCCAGGGTGGCTCAGTCAGTTGAGAATCGACTTCGGCTCAGGTCATAATCTCATGATTTGTGAGTTTGAGCCCCACGTCGGGCTATGTGCTGACAGCTCAGAGCCTGGAGCCTGGTTCGGATTCTGTGTCCCCCTCTCTCTCTACCCCACCCCTGCTTGTGCTCTGTCTCTCTCTTTCAAAAATGAATAAACATAAAAAAAAATTAAAAATTAAGAGGAAGAGACAGCAGGGGCGAATATGGTGGAACATCATGGAAGCATTTTTTGTGTCTCTCAACTCTGAAATGCAGCCAGATCAACACTAAACCATCTTGCATACCTAGAAAACTTATTTGAGGATTAACATAACAATCTGAACAACCTGAACCACAGAACTCAGCAGGTACATGGTGTGGAAAGGTGAACTGGGGGAGTGTGCATGGAGGGCAGGGAGCTGTTTTTGCTTGTTGGAAGAGGACAGAGATGGGGGGAGAATAAGGGAAAAGCACCCCTCACCCTGAAAGCACATGGAGAAAAAAGGAAGAGTGGAAACAGCTGCAAGGGGCTGAACAAAAAAGGGAGAAAAGAGAAGGTTTAAATTCCATTAAGACTCTATAAACAGGGGGGGCGCCTGGGTGGCGTAGTCGATTAAGCGTCCGACTTCAGCCAGGTCACGATCTCGCGGTCCGTGAGTTCGAGCCTCGCGTTGGGCTCTGGGCTGATGGCTCAGAGCCTGGAGCCTGCTTCCGATTCTGTGTCTCCCTCTCTCTCTGCCCCTCCCCCATTCATGCTCTGTCTCTCTCTGTCCCAAAAATAAATTAAAAAAAACGTTGAAAAAAAAAAAAGACTCTATAAACAGGGGAAGCACAGAGTCTGAAACTCCACAGCTTGATACCTAGCAGTGCTCTGGTGAGAAGGGTGAATCCCCAGGAGCAGAGAGCAAGGTCTGAGGGGTCTTTGGGCCACATGGGGAGACATGGTTCTCCTGATGGGAGGGCATTTGGTAGAGGCTGTGTGGCCTCACCACAGGAAAACATCCCAGCAGACCCCAGAAAATAACCACATTTGCTGGTATTGGAACAAGGATGTTAAGGGTGAAGCCTGGTGCCAGATATGTGTTGTGATTTACCATAATCCCTGAAATGCTGCTGCTATGTGATCACACAAACTTTATCTGGGGTGGGTTGGCACCTAGTCGGTCTCTGGACATCAGCAGCAGCACGGTCTCACGAAGGTTCTGGTGGTGGGACGGCGTCCGGCCATTGCTTAGCAAGACCATCCCCCAGAGGGTCAGAACAGGTCAAAGCCACAGTCCCTCAGAATTGAGGGGTTGGGAAACACAGCACCATCTGAGATAAAACTCAGGAGGGAGGTCCTGCCTGGCAGCCTGATGGCTTGGTCACAGACAGTCTACAAGCGGGAAGTAGACAGAAGCTAGAGACAAAGGCGGGGTGCTTGATTGCCCATAGGTGAGAGCACAGAGTTCTGATACTATAAACTGGGTAGCTGGGTGATGCCATTTTGACCCCTCCTACACATGTGCATACATGCCTACATGCACTAGAACAATCCACCCCAGTAAGCTAAGCAGTGCCACCTAGTGGAGAACGAAGCCAATTCACTAAGCCCCGCCCAACTGGGCCAACCACATTCTTAAGGAACACCACAAGTCTCTCTGCCTGCTTAGTTTATGGACTATAAAGTGCTTCATAGTTTGGCTTCTAGGGGAAACCAGATGTAATTTCAATTGTATTTCATTCTGTTCACTGGTCCCTCTGTTCAATTTTTTTTCTTTTCTTGTTCTTGAATACAGAAAGAGAAAAAATTTATTTTTTATATTCAATTTTTATTAATTCATTTTTTTCTACTACATTTTTTACTTTTTTGTAACTTTTAAAAATTCTATTTTACCCTCATTTCATTTTATTCTACTGTATTCATTTTTTCAAATTTTCAAAGGTTTTCCTTTTTCTTTTCCTTTTTCTTTTCTAATCTTTCCCTTTTTTCTCTAAGCTGTCAAGTTTCTTTCAACAACAAGACCAAAACACACCTAGGATCTAGCACCCTTTATTTGATTTATTTGTGTTGTTTTTAATTGTTTAATTCTATTATTTTTTTAAATTATTAATTCATTTTCTTCCTTCAAAATGACACCCCAAAAGAAAGAACAGGAATAAACGACAGCCAGGGACTTAGTCAACACAGATACAAGCAAGATGTCTGAACCAGAATTTAGAATCACGATAATAATACTAGCTGGGGTCGAAAATAGATTAGAATCCTTTTCTGTGGAGATGAAAGAAATAAAAGCTAGTCAGGATGAAATAAAAAATTCTATAACTGAGCAGCAATCTGAAATGGATGCCACAGAGGCAAGTAAGGATGAAGCAGAGCAGCGAATCAGGGATATAGAGGACAAACTTATGGAGAATAATGAAGCAGGAAAAAAGAGGGAGACTAAGACAAAAGAGCATGATTTAATTATTAGAGAAATCAGTGACTCATTAAAAAGGAATAATATCAGAATCATAGGAGTCCCAGAAGATGAAGAGAGGGGAAAGGGGGTACAAAATTTATGTGAGCAAATCATAGTGGAAAACCTCCCTAACCTGCGGAAAGACAAAGATATAAAAATCTGAGAAACACAGAGAACTTCCATTAGATTCAACAAAAACCGACCATCAACAAGGCATATCATAGTCAAATTCACAAAATACTCAGGCAAGGAAAGAATCATAAGGTTAGCAAAGGAAAAAAAGACCTTAACTTAAAAGGGAAAACAGATTAGGTTCTCAGCAGACCTACTCACAGAAACTTGGCCAGCCAGAAAGCAGTGGCAGAATATATTCAATGTGTTGAATTGGAAAAATATGCAGCCAAGAATTCTTTATCCAGCAAGGCTGTCATTCAAAATAGAAGGAGAGAGAAAAAGTTTCCAGACAGACAAAAATTAAAGGAGATTGTGACCACTAAACCAGCACTGCAAGAAATTTTAAGGGGGACTTTCTGAGGGGAGAAAAGATGAATATATATATGTATATGTATATGTATATGTATATGTATATGTATATGTAAATGTAAATAAATAAATACCAAAAGCAACAAAGACTAGAAAGGACCAGAGGATGCCACCAGAAACCCCAATTCTACAAGCATCATAATGACAATAAATTCATATCTTTCAGTACTCACTCTAAACATCAATGGACTCAATGCTCTAATCAAAAAACATAGGGTAACAGAATAGATAAGAAAACAAGATCCATTTATATGCTGTTTATTAGAGACCCATTTTAGATCTAAAGACACCTTCAGATTTAAAGTAAGGGGATGAAGAACCATCTATCATGCTAATGGCCTCCAAAAGAAAGCCAGAATAGTCATACTTGTATCAGACAATCTAGACTTTAAAATAAAGACTGTAACAAGAGATGAAGAAGGGCATTATATCGCGGTTAAGGGGTCTATCCACCAAGAAGATCTAACAATTGTAAACATTTATGCTCCAAATGTGGAAACACCCTAATATATATATCAATCACAAACATAAAGAAACTCAGAGATAATAATACCATAATAGTAGGGGACTTCAACACCCCAGTTACAACAATGGACAGATCATTTAAACAGAATATCAACAAAGAAACAATGTCTTTGAATGACACTCTGGACCAGATGGACTTAACAAATATATTCAGAACACTTAATCCTAAGGCAGAATACACATTCTTCTTGAGTGCATGTGGAGCATTCTCCAGAATAGATTACATCCTGGGACACAAATCAGCCCTCAACAAGTACAGAAAGATCAAGTTCATACTGAGCATATTTTCAGACCACAATGCTATGGAACTCCAAATCAACCACAAGAAAAAGTTTGGAAAGATAACAAATAACTAAAGAACATCCTACCAAAGAATGAATTTGCTAACCAAGAAGTTAAAAAGGAGATTAAAAAGTACATGGAAGCCAATGAAAATGATAACAGCACAGCACAAAACCTCTGGGACACAGCAAAGTGGTCATAAGAGTAAAGTCTATAGCAATCCAGACCTTCCTAAAGAAGGAATAAAGGTCTCAGATACAACCTAACCTTACACCTTAAAGAGCTGGAAAAATAGCAAATAAAACCCCAAACCGGCAGAATAAAGGAAATAATAATGATTAGAGCAGAAACCAATGCTATTGAAACCAAACAGCAACAACAACAACAACAACAACAAAAACAGTAGAACACATCAATGAAACCAGGAGCTGGTTCTTTGAAAGGATTAACAAAATTAATAAATCCTTAGCCAGTTTGATCAAAAAGAAAAAGGAAAAAGGAAAGGGCCCAAATAAATACAATGAAGGATGAAATAGGAGAGAGCACAACCAACACTGCAGAAACACAAACAATAATAAAAGAATATTATGCGCAATTATATACCAATAAAATGGGCAATGTGGAAGAAATGGAAAAATTCCTAGAAACATATAAACAACCAAAACTGAAACAGGAAGAAATAGAAATTTGAACAGACCCATAACCAGCAAAGAAATTCAATTAGTAATCAAAAATCTCCCAAAAAAACTAGAGTCCAGCGCTGGATGGCTTTACAGGGGAATTCTACCAAACACGTGAAGAAGACTTAACACCTATTCTTCTGAAACTGTTCAAAAAAAGAAAAAGAAAAAAAGAAAAAAAAAGAAAAAAAAAGAAATGGAAGGAAAACTTCCAAACTCTTTCTATGAAGCCAGCATTACCTTGATTCCAAAACCAGACAAAGACCCCACTAAAAAGAAGAACTACAGACCAATTTCCCTGATGAACATGGATGCATAAGTCCTCAACAAGATACTAGTCAAGTGAATCCAACAATCATTAAAAGAATTATTCACCATGACCAAGTAGGATTTTTATCTGAGATGCCGGGCTGGTTCAATATCCACAAAACAATGTGATACACTGCATCAATAAAAGAACAAGAACCACATGATCCTCTCAATAGATGCAGAGAAAGCATTTGACAAAATACAGCATCCTTTCTTGATAAAAGCCCTCAAGAAAGTAGGGATAGAAGGATCATACCACAAGATCATAAAATCCATATATAAAAGACCCCACTGCTAATATCATCCTCAATGGGGAAAAACTGAGAGCTTTCCCCCTAAGGTCAGGAGCATGACAGAGATGTCCAGTCTCACCATTGTTATTCCACATGGTACTGGAAGTCTTAGCTTCAGCAATCAGACAACACAAGGTAATAAAAAGCATCCACATCGGCCAGGAGGAAGTCAAACTCCAACTCTTCACAGATGGCATGATACTCTATATGGAAAACCCACAAGATCTCACCAAAAACCTACTAGAACTGATCCATGAATTTAGGAAAGTCGCAGGATATAAATCAGTGCACAGAAATCGTTTCCATTCCTATACACCAATAATGAAGCAACCGAAAGAGAAATTAAGGAATCGATCCCATTTACAATTGCACCAAAAAACATAAAATACCTAGGAATAAACCTAACCAAATAGGTGAAAAATCTATACACTGAAAACTAAGGAAAACTTATGAAAGAAATTGAAGAAGACACACACACACAAATGGAAAAATATTCCATGCTCCTGGATTGGAAGAACAAACATTGTTAAAATGTTGATATTACCCAAAGGAATCTACATATTCAAGGAAATCCCTATCAAAATAACACTACCATTCTTCACAGAGCTAGAACAAAATCCTAAAATTTGGAACTAGAAAAGACCCCAAATAGCCAAAGCAATCTTCAAAAAGAAAACTGAAGCTGGAGGCATCACAATCCTGAACTTCAAGATGTATTACAAAGCTGTAATCATCAAGACAGTACGGTACTGGCACAAAAACAGACACTCAGATCAATGGAACAGAATAGAGAACCCAGAAAAGGACCCACAAATGTATGGCTAACTAATGTTTGACAAAGCACACAAGAATATCCAGTGGAATAAGACAGTCTCTTCAGCAAATGGTGCTGGGAAAACTGGACAGCAACATGCAGAAAAATGAACCTGGACCACTTTCTTACACCATACACAAAAAGAAACTCAAAATGGATGAGAGACCTGAATGTAAGACAGGAAGTCATCAAAATCCTTGAGGAGAAAGCAGGCGGCAAAACCTCTTTGACCTCGGAAGCAGCAACTTCTTAGTCAACGCTTCTCTGGAGGCAAGGGAAACAAAAGCAAAAATCAACTATTGGGACTTCATCAAAATAAAAAGCTTCTGCACAGTGAAGGGAACAATCAGCAAAACTAAAAGGCAACTGACAGAATGGGAGAAGATATTTGCAAATGACATACCAGAAAAAGAGTTAGTATCCAAAATCTAGAAAGAACTTATCAAACTCAACACCCAAAAAAATAATCCAGTGAAGAAATGGGCAAGAGACATGAATAGACACTTCTCTAAAGAAGAAATCCAGATGGCTAATAGACTCATGAAAAAATGTTCAAGATCACTCTTCTTCAGGGAAATACAAATCAAAACCAAATGAGATACCACCTCACACCTGTCAGAAAGGCTAAAATTAACAACTCAGGATATGACAGATGTTGGTGAGGATGCAGAGAGGTACAGCCACTCTGGAAAACAGTATGGAGGTTCCTCAAAAAATTAAAAATAGAACTACCTTACAATCCAACAATTGCACTACTAGGTATTTATCCAAGGGATACAGGTGTGCTGTTTCAAAGGGTCACATGCACCCCAATGTTTATAGCAGTGTGATTGACAAAAGACAAAGTATGGAAAGATCCCAAATGTCCATCAATGGATGGATGGATGGATAAAGAAAATGTAGTATATATACACAATGGAGTGTTACTCAGCAATCAAAAAAGAATCAAATCTTGCCATTTGCAACTATGTGGATGGAACTGGACGGTATTATGCTAAGCGAGATTATTCAGAGAATGACAAATATCATATGAATTCATTCATATGAGGAATTTAAGATACAACATATATGAACATAAGGGAAGGGAAGCAAAAATAATATAAAAACATGGACAGGGACAAAACGTAAGAGACTCTTAAATATAGAGAACAAAGAGGGTTGTTCGTGGGATTGTGGGAGGGGGGATGGGTTAAATGGGTAAGGGGCATTAAGGAATCTACTCCTGAAATCATTGTTGCACTATATGCTAACTAATTTGGATGTAAATTAAAAAATAAATTAATTAGGTAATTAAAAAAAAAACAAAGAGGAAAAGACATGAAGGATGTGTGCATTCAGAGGATAGGCCATATGAGGACATAGTGAGAAGGTGGCCATCTGCAATCCAAGTCTTCAAAACAACCCAAATCTGATGATACTTTGATTTCAGATTTCTGGCTTCCAGAACTTAAGTTTCTGGAAAATAAGAAAATAAGTCTCTGTTGTTTAAGCTACCATGTCTGTAGCATTCTCTTATGGCAACCCTCGCAAGTGAATACAACATTGCTTTTATGAAGAGCAGAATACACATTCTTTTCAAGTACACACAGAACATATACCAAAATAGATCATACCCTGGCCATAAAAAAGTCTCAATAAATTTAAAAGGATTTAGATATCTGGCAGAGCATGTGACAACAATGGAGATACATTAGAAGTCAGTAACAGAATAATCTCTAGAAAATCTAAAAATATTTAGAAATTAAATTACATATTTCTAAATAATCAATGAGTCAAAGAACAAATCAAGAGGGAAGTTAAAAAGTGTTTTGAACAGAGTAAAAATGAATATACAACATATCAAAAACTTTTGGATACTGCTTAAATAATATCTAGGGGAAAATTTGTAGCACTAAATGCCATAATAAAGAAGAGAGGTTCTAGATCAATGAGCCCATATTCCACCTTGAGGAAATAGAGGAACAAATTAAACTACATTAAGCAGAAGAAAAAAAATAAAGATCAGAGTAAATAGACAAAATTAATGAAACACAAATTTGACTTTTTCAGATCAATAAATTAATAAACCTACAGCAAGAGGGGCGCCTGGGTGGCGCAGTCGGTTAAGCGTCCGACTTCAGCCAGGTCACGATCTCACGGTCCGTGAGTTCGAGCCCCGCGTCAGGCTCTGGGCTGATGGCTCGGAGCCTGGAGCCTGTTTCCGATTCTGTGTCTCCCTCTCTCTCTGCCCCTCCCCCGTTCATGCTCTGTCTCTCTCTGTCCCAAAAATAAATAAAAAATGTTGAAAAAAAAATTTTAATAAAATAAACCTACAGCAAGATTGATTAGGCAAAAGAGAAAAAAAAGACACACATCATCAGTAACAGGAATGAGATGATATCACTAAGAATTCTACAGCTATTAAAATAAAAAAACAATATGAGAATATTAAGAACCTTATACCAATAAATTTGACAACTTAGATGAAATGAACTAATAACTTGAAAGACAAAAATTACCGAAACTCACTAGGGAAGAAAAAATACTCTGGATAGCTCTACACCCATTAAAGAAAATGAATTATACATAAAATCCTTCCAATAAAGAGAATGAGAATATGAGGCTCAGACGGTTTCATTGGTAAATACTACTAAACATTCAGGGCAGAAGCAATACCAATTCTAAATTTTTTCAGAAAAGTGAAAAGGAGAGTTCAGCATTATACTGAGACTAAAACATGACCTATTACAAAAAAAGAAAACTACAGACCACTATCTTTCACTGAATACAATTCTCAACAAAATTTTAGCAAATGAGATCCAGCAACATATTAAAATGAGAATACATTATGACCATGGAGTTTGTGCCTGGAATGCAAAGTTAAAAATTCAAAAGCAATTATTTCATTGTATTAACAAACTAATAAAGAAAAACATAATCATCTTCATAAAGGCAGAAAAATCATTGGACATGATCTAGCACTCGTTTCTGATAATAGTTACCACCCAAGTAGGCATAGAAGGGAATTTTCTCAACACAATAAAGAGCATGTATGAAAAGCCTACAAGGTAACATCATACTATATTCAGGTGAAAGGCTGTATGTTTTTTCCATAAGATCAGGAATAAGAAAAGGATGTCCATTCCCCACTGTATCTATTCAGTGTTTTATTGGAGGTTCTTGCCAGTATGATAAGGCAAGGAAAAAGGCACCCATGTTAGGAAGAAGTAAAATATCACTCTCAAATGACATGATTTTGTATGTAGAAAATCTAATTGACCTACATAAAAGCTACTGAGTTTCACAAGGTTGCAGGATATAAGATCACTGTATAAAAATAAATTTTTCTATATAGTAGTAATGAACAATTGGAAACTGAAATAAAAAATACTATTTTAATGGTTTTCTGTGTACTGAAATTTAAATAACATTGGTTATAGAAGTCAAAGACCTAAATAAAATATTCCATGTTCATAAATAGGAAAGCTAAATGTTGTACAGCTCTCAATTTTTCCCAATTCATCTATAGGCTCAATTCAATTCTAATAAGAATCTAACTAGGCTATTCTTAGACATTGATAAGCTGATTCTAAAATTTATATGACGATACAGAGGACCCAGAGTCACCAATACAATACCACTACCACAGTAACACAAACATGGTGGTACTGATGTAAAAGCAGATAAACAGATCAATGCAACAGAGTAGAGAGCTAAAAAGAGTTCCACATATATATGTACAATTCATTTTTGATAAAAGTACAAATGAAATTCAGTGGAAAGAATAGTTTTTTCAACACATGATGCTGGAACAATTTTATATCTATTAGCAAGGAAACGAATTGGTATTCACACCTTGTATCATATACAAAATGTGACACAATGTGGATCATAGACCTAAATTTAAAAGAAAACTTCTAGAAGGAAACAGCAGAGAAACTTCTAGAAGGAAATAGAGGTCTTTATGACCTCCAATTGGCCAGTTATTTCTTAAGTACAACACCAAAAATACAACATATAAAAAGCCAAATTAATAAACTAAGATTTATTAAAATTAAAAAAGAGAAGGTATACACTGGGAAAAGATATTTGTAAAGCATGTATCTGAAAAGGTATTCTACCCAGAAAACAAAGACCCTCAAAATTCAACAAGAAAATAAGCAAGGTTATAAACAAAATGGACAAAAAAAATGGGACACGACCAAAATGATGGCAAATAAACACATGAGAAGATGCTTAGTAATTAGAGATACACAAAGTAAAATCACAATTTGAAACTACTACACACCTATTAAAATGACTAAAATTAAAAAGACTGACTGTCCTAAATGTTGGCAAAGATGTGGAGGAATTCAAACTCTCATATACTGTTGACAGAAAGGCTAATAGTACAACTACTGTGGAAAACAGTTTGGTAGTTTCTTAAAATGTTAAATGTACACTTATATGATCTAGCCATTGCTCTTGTCAGCATTCATCCAAAAGGAATGAAAGCACATATCCATATAAACACTTGTACTTTAAGGGTTATGGCAGCTTTATTGGTAATATAAGAAAATTAGAAAAAACCTTAATGTCATGAATAAGTTTAATAAATAATTATATATATCCATTCAATAGAATACCAGTCAGGATTAAAAGAAATGAACTGTTGATACATGTTTCAACCTGGATGAACCTTAAAATAATTATGCTGAGTCAAAGAAGCCAGACCAAAAAAAGTTTGTATCGTATCCTTTCTTTATGTAAAAATCCACAAAATGGATACATATTTTTAGTAAGGCAGATCTGTGATTATCTAGAAACTAGAAATTTGGTGGGAGGAGTGAGACGGAGGAATTATAAAAGTACATGATCAAACTTTTGGAGGTGGTACATGTATTTATTATCTTGATTACAATGATGGTTTCATGAGTGTATACATATGTTAAAATTTAGCACATCTTACACTTGAGAAAAACATATTATAAAAGGAAATACCAGGCTCTATATCATATTATAGCTTTCTTACTGTGGTAGATTTGATACTGTTCAAAAATATTCTCTATATCCATGGAAGGAGTATACTTTCCCAATCTTTGATTTGAGCTTGGCTATGTGACTTTCTTTAGCCAATGAATATTGGCAGGTGTAAAACACAGAGGAGCTTAAAATGCTGTATTTGAACTCTCCACTCTTGACTTTGTATTGTCATTAGAATGGATTCTCCTGAGTCACTGTTGGTCTTTCATCCTGAGCACCAAAATGAAAAATGTGGAGCAGATCTGAGCCCAAGACATAGGAAGCCCAGCTGTATCTGATGCTGGAGGCAGAACCATCCAGTCAAGAAGAGCTAGATCAGCTGACCCTCAGGTGACTTGCAGACACATGAGAAATAAATCCTTATTAGAACATGCTACTAAGATTTTGCCGTTATTACACAGCAAAAGCCAAGTGATACTCCCATCAAAGACAGCCTTGTCAAAACTGAGATTTGGAGCCAATCATACACACCTTTGAATCTGGGCTTCCCAAGAGGATCAGTTTCTCTTGTTGGACTTGAGCTAAAGTCAGTTACATTACCTGAGAATAGAAGATAATAAATAATTTTAGAAAAATATAAAAAAGCTTCTCAATAAAATGAAAAAGTATTAAAGATTATAAATATTTAATAATGCCTCCTAGTCAGATGCCTGCAATTTTGATTTCCTTTATTATTATACATATTATCCACAATAAAAGGCTTTTAATTGTGTCCTGCTGCAGGTGTTATGGAGTGTACTCAATAATGATTTAAAGATTAAAGTAGCCAATACTCATTAATTAAGAGACATATGATTAATAATGACATTTGATTTAGTAAGAAGCATTGGGTAATTTATATCTTTTCAGGAAGACTTTTCCAAAAATATTGGGTACTTTATTCTAGGTCTGTGGAGTGAAGGACCATATTCTATCTCATAGCATTAAACTTAAGTATAATTGCAAAAATTAAAAAGACATATTAATAAAAAATTGAAATAATTCGATAATCCAGAACTGAGACTCTTTTCCCCCTAATTTGAAATCTTTTAGTACTTCATAGTTAAGCGTCTAGTGGGAAGTGACTGACATACTAACCAAGATCTTCTCCTGAGGCAGGAACAGTTGGTTGCTTTTCATCTGTCTCTGTTTTCTCTGAGGGGGCTTCAGTAGGCCTGAATGTGGCAGTCAGAGGTGGAGAAGTTACTCGGCCTGATGAAATGATTCCTGTAATGTAGAGGCAAAGTAGTCAGGCTTTATAGGAGCACTGCCAACTTCCCCCATTTATTTATTCCATAAATATTTATTCAGCACTTACCATGTGGCTTGGCACACTATATGCTGGGCTTGGAGAAAAAACAAAACCTGTGTCCTTGATCAAAATATATGTGTGATCCAAATATATTGAAGCATTATAAATATTGTGAAAAAACTGGATAAGATTACAGGGAAAGTAAGTGGAGGGAGTAGTAATGTCTATGGGAAAAGATGAGGGTGGGTAAGGAATGTCTTTACAGAGGTTGTGCCAATAAAGAAGAGAAGTAATCAGGAGGTAGGTTTGACAGTTATATTCTAGGCTGAGGCTGCAGGAAGAACCAAGTCAAGGAAGCATGAAACTACTTGGTTTGTCTATTTGATGAGGTGAAAGTCAAGAGTACTTTGGGGTACAGTGAGAGCTGGCTATGGAGGGGGCAGGGAAGGCCAAATCATGACGAGCCTTCCATAACATGGATTTGGACATTGCTTTTTTTTTTTTTTTTTTTTTTTAGGTGACAAGGACTTCCTGAAATATTTTCACTAGGAAAATAACAAAATCAGATGAGAAAAGGATGAATGATCAGGTTGCAAAGCTGATGGCTGAGAGGGAAGTCAAGAGACTAAAGCAGCTGTAGTAAGGAAGAACAGAGCAGGTGAACTACATAAGGAGCCATGAGATTAGATGGAAGGTGTTTTAGGGGAATTAGAGTTACTCTTAGAATGTGTTTATGGTTCTCTTCAGGGTAAGCTGGCTGTACCAAAGTTACACTTACTGATGGGATAGAACAAGGGTTTTATATGACAGGAACCAAGGTCATGAAGCTATAGCTGAAGACACATAGCCTTACATAGTTTTACATGAAAGATGTCAAGGAGATAGAATGACTTGACCTGGAGAGTAACTGTCAGGCATGGGTCATGGCTGGACAAGAAGGAAAAACATGCTTACTGTAATATCTGTGATTCTGGCTTAGTTGCCAGAATAGTGCCACTTGAGATACTATATTCAATAGCGTCTCCTCTACTCTGAAAAGACTAATTGGTATCCCAAACAGGATCCATCCCAAAGTCCAGGCAAGTCTGGGTGTTTAGAGTAGAGTGGAGGCTGGAGAGGATTCTATAATCCTCCTAGGAAAAGGACTCATTCTCAACCAAGGGACAGCCAAGGTCTATAAGACTGACCCAAGGACCATGGCTCATCATGGAACAATGAATGAGGGACTCAGATGTGCAGCTGGTCCAGCTCTTGCAGATTCATGCTTTTGGTGCTAGTGGGAATGGGCCACAATGAGAAGGTGAGAGAAAACCAAGTTGGAGTTGGAGCTTTTCAGAGTTGGCAGAACCAGCAGGAAATACTGACATAGCACTTTCACCGTGGCAAGGAAAGCAAACTCAGAGACTTCAGGAGATCTGGAGACAGGGGACAAGTGTCAAGGGCTACCTGGTAGTCTAAGACTGTGCCCACAGGCACATGTGAGAGAGGACTTATGTTCAGAGGACTTCAGAACACGTAGTTGATGTCCTGAATTAAGGACACACTTTCTTTGATGTTAATCAGGTCAAATTTGTACAATTGCCCTTTGTGTTTGGTTCCTCAGTGGAGCCATTCCCTTTGAGTTAGAGGTAGACAGCAAGAATGAGGGTAGGGGAATTGGAGTTACTCTTAGAATATGTTTATGGTTCTCTTCAGGATGGGCTGGCTGTACCAAAGTTACACTTACTGATGGGACAGAACAAGGTTTTATAGGACAGGAACCAAGGTCATGAAGCTATAGCTGAAGACACATAGCCTTATAGGGGAGCTCTACTGAATGGTGGTGGTGGAAGGGGGGTGAATTTTCCATAGAGGACACTGAGGCAGTACTTTCCTGATGTGACTCATCCAGTCTGACTGGAAGCCTGCTGGAGTTCAAGTCATTGCTGCCCCAGGTTACAATTAATGAGGAAAACCTGGTCTCCTCATTGGGTTCATGTTCCTGGGCCTTGCCTCAGGAAGGCACCAGAAGTGTGGATGAGAGTCTGATTTCTTCCTTCAGCTACTTGGAAAAATGATTAAGAGTTTACTGTGCACATGGTACATCACAGAAGCTTCTCCACCCCCATACCCACCTTCCATCCTATGAAAAGAGTGACATCCATTCCCTTTCACATAAAACATCATCAGTTTCATCTTTCACAGCCAACCTTAACACGTTTATCTTGATTCCAGGTACAAAATATTTAAGAAGTAGAGATGGTGGGAGAGGAAAGAAAGATGGTTTGCTGGCAGGACCAGTCGAAGAGCCCTCAAGAGAAATGAGGTAAAGCTTTCCCCAAACGGAGTCAATTTTCACTGATTCTTAATTTAACTGATTTATTTACTCAGCTACTTATCAAATATCCTCCGTGTGCCAAGCACTGGATTTGGTTCTGTGAATTCAGACAAAAGGTACCAAGGACTCTGTCATCACAGAGCTCCTAGTCTAGCAGGGGAAGACCAGTATGTAAACACCCAAGTCTAAGCCAATTTGTTCTCTGCTGTAACAGAGGTAAGTGTCAAGAACAACCAGAACACAGAAGCAATGTTAATGCTAAAGCGACTTTGAGCAGCTGGGGAAAACTTCTTCAAGGAAAGGATGAAGTATGAGCATCCCAGGTGACTCGAAGGTGTCATTCCACGGAAGGAGACAACACATATCAATGTGTGGCTTGATATAGTGTGGCTATATCACACATTGATTGATTGATTGATTGATATCACACATATCAGTGTGTGGCTCTATAGTATATTCCTGCCCTGTTGCACAGGCTAGAGCTGCTGGTGTCTAGAGCTTAATCTCTCTCCTGGTTCCATGATATGGAGGTCAGCATGAAGGCTGGTAAACAGGGGAGCTTTCAGTGAGATGTACAGGATTTCATTCCAAGAGACAATGATAAGCAGATGACAGGACATCACATTTTCCATTATCCCTGGTAGGAAACATACATCATCCCAAATAATTCACTCACTCAAAGGCCTGAGCGTCTGTCTCACAACATTTGAAAAGCAAACTGGCCGAGATGCACAGGGATGGTTTCCGTGATCTCACCCATCCAGAATCAGGATAGGAGTCCTCAAAACTGTAATTTACAGTGTCCAGTTTTGAGGGCCGACACAGGTATGTGTCACATGCACCATGGACTTGTCCATCACCTGAGCTAGCACACCAAGAAGGGTTTGTGGTTGTCTAGTAAAACTAAAACCATGGAGGGAGAAGGCATATGACTGACATACCTGCACTTCCTGGCTTCCCGGTGACATTATTTGGTGGTAAAGGTTTTCTTCGTGGGGGCACAGGTCTAGGTGGCAAGGGTGGGCGGCGAGTGCCTGGGATTGGGGCTAAGAATTTACATTACAGATAAGGCTGTCATGAGGATTCACTCCATAAACATGTCAGGTTTTAAAAAATAGTACATTTCGGGGGCACCTGGGTGGCTCAGTTGGTTAAGTGTCCAACTCTTGGTTTTGGCTCAGGTCCTGATCTCACAGTTAGTGAGATTGAGCCCTGCATTGGGCTCTGTACTGACAGTGCAGAGTCTGCTTGTGATTCTCTGTCTCCCTCTCTGCCACTCCCCGACTCACTCTGTCTCTCTCAAAAATAAAAAAAATAAACATTAAAAAATAGTACATTTGGTAAGTAGCTATTGGATGATAGAGAAGAGATGCTATAGAAAAGTACCTATGAGTAATATATTCTGACATTCTTTTAAATTAATACCGGTAATGTAACCAGCGGTAATGAAACCCATTAACATATGGAAAAAATATCCTCTAATTATGGGTAAAATCATATAGGTCTATCTGCCTTTTGAAACTGTATAGATATAGAGAGTTTAAGATCTTTAGTTTCTCATATAGGCTCGACAGTATTTCTGAGTTTCATTGTCCCCCTAGTGTCTTCGATTTACAGACTACAATTTCTTATATCAATTTGGCTTTAAATTGTTAAAGGATAAAATGTATCCTTTAGTGGAGAAATTTCAAAAGATTACAACAAAGCAGCCTTGATGGCAGAAGCAATAAGCCTATGCCTGTGGAGAACAATGTCGCTACAAACAATTGCACACTGCACAGGGCACCAGGCTAGGGATATGTGAGTGTGAACCAAAGTTTTCTTTTTTTTAATGTTTATTTATTTTGAGAGAGAGATAGATAGCAAGTGGGGGAGGGGCAGAAAGAGAGAGACAGAATCCCAAGAAGGCTCTGCACTGCCAGCACAGAGTCTGATGTGGGGCATGAACTCACCAACTGTGAAATTATGACTTGAGCTGAAACCAAGAGTCCGGTGCTTAACCGACTCAGCCATCCAGGTGCCCTGGAAGCTCAAGTTTAACACCCACTCTGCTCACCCCACTAGGAGCCCTGCCTGGTGCAAGCCTACCAGCCCAGAGGAAGGTCTGCCTAAAGGGCAGAGGGAAGAGACACCTTTTTATAATATGCACAGAAGTATCTTTTTATACTTTTCACAAAGGCTGGCAAAGCTAGAGGTGCCTAGAGCAGTCCACCTTAACCCACATTTTATATCTTGTGTTATAACGAGATTTTATAGCCTAAAAATTCATCTCTTTCACTGCATAATATATGTTGGTTAAAAACCTTCAAGTAAAATTGACAACCTAGGAAAATGCCCTGTGACTAAGTACTTCCTGGGAGACCAGCATAAACCCTGTCAGGTAAAAAGATACAGTAAATTACATAAGAACAAAACGTGAACATGATGAAAACCCAAACCCACAAGGAATCTTTACTGTTTGTCCAATGTGACCCCTCCGAACATTATACAAAGTAGTGATTCTTAAATTAGTACCCCCATTAGAGGTTCTTATTCATATTTAATGTGTCCCAAAGATAACGCTTTAGAATGCGTCTCTAGCGGTACCCATGTAGTGTCGGCATGGTGCTTTGGGAGCTGTGAGGATGCTGTTTTTGCTACATTTGCCACTACGGTTACTGCCCAAGCAGCAGAGCAGAGCGAACTAAGGGAGTCAGGACGTTGTTCCTTACCTGGTTTTTTTGTGATATGGGTAGAGTCCACTGACACATCTTTGCCAGCACCTGATGGCTTTGGTGTTTGCTTGACCCCTATGAGCAGAGATAATGAAAGGGAATAAGTACACAGCAAAAATGTGCTAAATGTGTTTCAAAGAAACTTGGTAGAGTTATCAGTGATAATGTGCATTCTGTGCAGAACAGTGGCATTGGTGTGTTTGTGCCCAAACATTTTAATTGGGTTCTCCTGTCTGCATATAGAAAATATTCAAAGCCCTATATTAATTAGCTGTAATAGTTTCTCTGAAGAGTTAGTGCTTGATTGTGGATCGTGGATTTGTCTTAATTTGTGGCAGTGATGTCCACACTGCACTGCCTTCCTGGGTGGTATGGTCTTACCAGGCAGACTTCATCTTCGGTGATTGGCTATTTTTTGTCAGTATTTCTGGGTACATTCTGTGGTTTAAAAAAAAAAAAAAGATTTCCTCCAACCCCTCAATACCCCTGTCTCTACCCCAAACCTCTTAAAATTCCAATGTGTTTGGATTTAAACTTGGAAAGTTGATTTTAAAAATATTCCTGGAGAAGTCCTGGTTGGTTAGGCCACAAACTGAATCTGTACCTTTGAGACTTGTAATTTAGTCCTGGTCAGGCCTAGAGCTCCAAATTGCTATTTGGAAGAAACTGATCTGCAAATGGTTTTGTGTGATATTTTATCTCCTGAGTCTCTCAAATACAGTGTAGTGATTATTACTCAGTCATTCACCTAAATACTCATGCGGAGTTGGATATCTGCCCCAAGGAGAGGGAGAGCCAATTTAAGTTTTATTTTTAAAATTATTATCCTTTTACATTATAAAATAATCTTCCTTTATGTGGCTGACAGTTATCATTAAGAACAGAAATAGACATTATCCATACAGAGAGGCAAGAATTCATACTGTGAGGATCTGACTAGAATTCACATATTAAAAAATAAGAATAAAATATTTAATATACTAGTCTGTACAGTAACAAGGACAACCAAAACTTTGAGCATTCGCCGTGTTTTAAGGACTATGTAGTGACATTGCACACTCAACCTCATTTACTGTGCAGGCCGATATATTGATTAAAATACAAGAGAAGCTTTGCTTGCCTGAAATCAGATGATATTATTACATTAATGTATAAAAATAAATTATTAATTATAATTATAAACCAATATTTTTATTTGACTGTAATAACACTGTAATTAGTGATGTATAATAATTATTGTTGTGATTATTATAATTAACATTAACTTATAAACCCTAGTATTGCAATCCATACTGTCTTCTGCTTGGTTAAGAGATAATATGTAAAATCACGGAGAATGTTGGTATAGAGCCATGAATTAAATGTTGCTTATTTGTATTAGGAAGAAAATGTTTTGAGGGTCAATGACTATTTTTTGGCTAACCCCACAAGCATGGCAAAAACAAATAGCTCATTAGTCTTCCTGTGCTTACTCTCAGAGGTAGTGGGGTCAGAGAAAGGACTCATTTGTGCATGGCATAGAGGAATGGAAAATACTTCCATTTGTGTTACTGGGATAGCCTGGCTTGGTGAGATTGATTTACCACTACTTTTTGAGAGTAAAAAGTGTGTTGTGTACTCAAGAAGGCTCTAGAAGTCTAGTAGGTTGTGTTGCCTTTAGTGATTCTTCACAGCATTTCTCCAAATCTTTCTAACCAAAAGACAAAAACGATGTATTTTGATCCCAAGTACCTTCATATTCATTACCCAATTTGATCCTTAAAACACTTCTGTGTGGGAGATATCACCCAGGTTCCACAGATGAGGAAACCCAAGGCAAGGAAGATTAAGCAATTCATAGCGAGGAAGTGTTGGGACTCAGACCAACATGTGCCCAAGCTCCAAGGCCTAGCTCTTCAACACTAAGTGGCATAGCATAGTGTACTGTCTTCCTCTCATCATTGCCTTGCTTCTGTTATTCCTCATAAAGACTAAGTGACTCTAGCTTCAGAGTCTTACACACTGCCTACTGGATGGTTTGAGGCATTGCCATTGTGTGAGGTCTAAATGGCCCTGGCTGGCAAGCATGTGTCATCCAATTATGCCACTAGTGTGTGGGGCTCAGGCATAGCTCAACCTGACAGTGGACAAATCCTCTAAGCCACAGGGGCTAGTGAATTGGAGATCTAGGAGAGAATCCAAAATTCTGCAAGAAAACTTTATGAGTAAGACCAAAGTTATAATTTTCCTGGCTTATTTTGTAATTAAGGGAGAAATCAGCAGAAACCAGTCATTTTGTGTTACTTTCTGTGTAGGTAGAAACAGTATCTTACTGTTATGATCTTTAAATGTAAGTGCCCAAACCATTAAGCAGCTAATTTGGACTTTCTTCAGCCTTCACAAATAGATAAAAGTTGGCAGGGTATAAAAACACCAGTAAGAGCCCTGCCAAAGGCAGCCATGAAGCTCAGGGAAAGGGCACTGAATGGGGGAGAGAAGGATGAACTCCGGTTCTGGCCGTGCCTGCACCTTGTTGTGGTTTGCATGTCAGCCAAGCAGCAATGTGAGCACCAGAGCCCAGACACCAGTGAACTTCTTTTACTCTGAATCAGAGAGCAAGTGGAGGCCAGAGGTAGCAGAGAGGCAATGGGAAGACAAAGGAGGAAGCCAGGAAGAGAGATACTATGGAGAAAGAATTCTCGGGAATTGGCACTTAATCAGCCAGTCTGGCCCAGGCTGTGACCTGAATTCTTTTTCCCTCAGGCAGGATTAATCAACATAGTTTCTAAAGGGCAGCATTGGCTCTGGAAGCACCAAGTGGAGCTCCAGCATGAGCTCCGAATCGCCATATGGGAGTTCTCCAAAAATCTCTGGATTTACATAGTTCACCCCTTAGCAATTTATTGTCAAAAATGAAGTAATGGTTTGCGTATTTTTAACCATGGTAACAAAAACGTTGCAAACAAACACAGTAAACTGAAAATCCATTTCCAAATGTTTTAGGCACTATTCCTGGTGACCAAAAAGGGGTGGTATTTATGCATGATTGGTCTCTGTGCCCTTGTCTCCAAATCTTAGCACCTTGCTAAAAAGCCAGGAGTGATGAGCCAGCAGACTGGAAGATTTAGCCACAGCCCAGAAAAACACATTCCTCATCTCAGAGGAGTCTGGTTTCTGGTTGTCAAGCACACTCAGTGTGGGGGCAGTCAAGTGTGGATTCCTCATTAGGAGGCAGAGAAAGGAGTCTCAGGTTCAAGTATTTAACATATCTGCTAAACCACATGTGTCAAGGTAGTTTCCAGATTACATTTTGCCTGAAACATAATGGGCCTTCAATAAATGTTGGTTGGATGAAAGTATATCTGTACAGCTCAGTGACTTCTTGCTACAAGGAGAAAGTTGAAGATTGACCCTTGATAAAAGAAGTTAGCCTACTCTGTGCTGGACATGCAATAACCATTTTCAGATTTGTGGGCCATACGGTCTCTGCCACAATTGTTCAACTCTACCATTCTGTTAGGAAAGCATGCTGTTTCAACATGGCAGTGAGCCAGATTTGGCTTGTGGGACTATAGTCTTTATGATCTAGCCTAGTGCATGCTTATTACATCTCTGCAGTCTAGAGCTGAAATTGGCTATACTTTTTAGAACGTATCAGTAAACTGAAACACATCTCTGGAAAGCTTGTAAAAGCAGAGTCCTGGGATAAATAACCTACCAACAACCTCAACCTTTGTAGCCTACTTTGAGACTTGAGGTGGAGAAATATTTACAAATATAGCTCAGAAATTCATATAAAGCTGGGTAAATATCTGCAATGATGTTATGAAATAAGAAACTTGGGCTTTCCTGGAGTTTATGGAATCATTGCAAGATTTTTTGTAGAGGCCTAAATAATCAAAGGTCCATAGTTTTGAGGCCTCAGAATGTTTCTTTCTTAGTCTTCCAAGGGCACAGTCTTAAGTGGCCTAAGACCATGAAGAGTGTATCCTATAAATCCTACACACTTCCTTTATCAAATGATTTTTCTTTTTAATGTAAAATATCTGGGCTGAAAACTTTAGACAGAAAAACTACAGGAAAATGTATGTAACGTGGATGAATAATAAAGGAATATTCTGGACAAGATGTCAAAGTTGATTAAGAATCAGTTGGTGTAGAAATTAAGTCTCATTAAGACTCAACAGAAGCTAGAAGTGAATGTAGATGAGATCATGGGATTGGGGTCAGAGAAGAAAATAAACTTAATGTAAATACCTGCATTTCTGGTAAACAAGCCAGAACGAAACTATGCAGAGTCAAAGTGAGGGGGACACATTTAAGTCAATAACCTGGAATGAATAGGTTTCAAAAAATTCTTTTTCTCACCAGTTTTTAAAAACCTTATTCCCTAAGCAAATAGTCCGGAAGCTATTAAATTTTCCTTTCATAATATCGTACATGTTATCTGTGATTTTCAATTTTTTTTTACCATTTTACTTTCCTTTTTGCCTCATTGCACGGGCTGAATACTCCACTACTGTTTTCAGCATAAGTGGTAAAAGTAGGAATCCTTGTGTTCTTGATGTTAGGAGAAAAACATTCAGACCACTGTTAAATATGATGTCAGTTGTAGGTTTTTCACAGATGCTCCTTATCAGAGTGAGAAAAATTTCTTCTATTCCTTGTTTTCTGAAAATTTTCATCATGAATGGATTTTGAATTTTATCTAATGGTTGCTTTTTTTTTTTGTATTTACTGAGGTGATTGTATGATTTTTCTCCTTTTCTCTGTTAATGTGGTGAATTAAATTTCTTTGAATGTTGAGCCAACCTTGCATTCCTGAGGCAAGCATCATTTGGTTATGTGATAATGTAGTAGATTTGGGGATGTATCACTCCCAGACCTCTAATCAAGGCTCTCTTAGCAGAGGCTGATCCTGAAGGAACTGAAAGGGGATGCTGTCTGCTGACCTCATTCCTTGCAGATGGGCAGTAGGTCCTCCCCTGAAGGGGAATCTCAATAGGTAATAGAGCATAGAACATGTGCGATGCATTTTAGTTGGGGGTGGACGTAGAACAAGGGAAGCAGAAACTGAACTCACCTTTGTCTACCTGTGCTCACCAGCCCATTTCTACTAGCAACTAACTAATTAAAATGCAGAAGCTCTGCTTAGAGATCATCCTTCCACAGTTTAGCTAGATGAGTAATACTACAGAGTTGATTTCATCTACACAAAAGGGGAAGGGATGTCAATTTGTGTTACAAGGGGGTCTAGAAAAAAATGTTTGTATTGCAGATAAACTTGTAATAATGCTGTTTTCTTTCTGAAAGACAATTAGCATTCTCCTAGTGAGAATCAATGCTTGATTACACTGAAGGTTAATGACTTTCATGTTTGATCATAGGTACTGTTTTTTCACTTGCTTTGTTGACAGAAATGTTTCTATTTTTGCTTAGACAAACTCCAGGGAATTGCTTTGACTATTAACAAGGTGGCTCTGTTAAGAGCCAGGCTGTTTATATCAGTCTGAGAAACTATGCATTGCCTAAACCCACAGTTGGGAATAATAAAAGGAACAGTTGAGCACAAATAGATAATGGAATACTTTCTTGCTTTTCATGAGTAAGGGGTTTATAGTAATTGCCTCATTAATTAATTTGAAGGAAAGTGTGGATTCCTAGAACTTCACACACTGTAATAACCTAGGACAAAAACAAAACAAAACAAAATCCACCCCAAAACCAAAAACAAAAAACACTGTACAACAAATCTAAATGATTTTTAGACCAAATATCATTAGGTATTATTTATATCTCTCTCTCATTAGGGAATCATCATGGATTAAATATATATGCACTAAATCAATTCTAATTTCCATGCTCTTTTGCATAAGTATATGATTTGTACTATTAAAAAATATTGCAATATTGCAAGGAAATGATGCAATCCCATATGAGGGCATCTAATAACTACTATTTATCTATTTAGTGAGTTGGGTGTTTGAACTTTTATCACATCATTTTCTTAGTTATCTGTATAATTTCAACTCCCCACAAATCTGGCTGGATTAGGGCAATGTCACTTAATTCCTGAATTAAACTGAATGATTTGGAAACTTTACTCTGAGTCTTAGCTCCTCTTTGTAGAATGTCATGTTCCAGATTACCAACAAATGCAAAAAAAAAAAAAAACAAAAACAAATTGTAATGGTACTTGTGAAATTACAAACTTAAAAGCCAAGTGATTATAGTCTGAAAGGCCAAGCCTATGCATGGATACTGTTTTTGAAATTAGGGAAAACAGCTATTTTGATATTTTCATTCAGTGATACATATGATACTATTTAATCAGGATCTTTTCAAGGATCAAGACTATATATGGTAGCTGATTTAGTGAGCTGAGTTTAGAAAAGAAAAATTCTTTTTCCATGTTTTCAGAGACATTGGAAATTTTGATTTTGGAAAGATGTGCAATTTCCAATTCCAGTTACATTAAGAACTTCCAAGATTGGTAAAAGAAGAAATTTGAAGTGTGAATTCAACAAAAGTATAAATTTTGAATGAAACATTTGTAGTTTAGAGAGGATCAAAAGGAAATAAATTTGTGATCATTACCAGCTCCCATTCCATTTCCTTTGGGCGTCCCACTGGGTTTGAGTCTACTAGGTCTTGTAGTTGTCTTATTCAGAACTACAATAAAATGGGAATAAAAAGGTCAGGTATTTTCTTTTTAAAACTTTGTAGTTAAGGAAAGCAAAAGTTCCTGGAGAATTGGAAGTCATTTAACTAAGCAATGGAAAAATTGTGGCTTACCACACATATTGTTCAGAATATGGAAACCACAATTCTGGTTTAAAAATAATAGATTTGAATTTGGGACTAGAGACTTGAGTTTGTACTCTGAGGTGATCACTGGGCTTGAAGAAATAACTGGCAAGGGAATTTATATGTCTAAATGGGAAATCCCTCACTTCATTTATAAGCACTAGATACATTCCAAAACAGAACTGAAAAAAGATTGAGACTACTACACCCAATGAAAAACCAAACCTGAAGTGTCTTTATGTGCCAAGGCCTTAATTTATAATTCATAAGTTGGTGGTTCTTCTACAGGGGTCTCTAGGTACAAATGTCCCCTATTAACCTGGCATAAGTCCATTGTTGAACACAGAGCATGATGAAACCATTTTCATTTCTCTCCTGCTCCATGGAGAGCCAGAGTATTACCAACACTTTTAGAGATCACCTGTCTGTTTGGAAGACACTTCAAGGAAAAGCACTAAGTGTATTGTGATTGAGAGAGCAAGTTCTGGAACCAGGTTGTTTACCTTAAAATCTACTTCCTAGCTCTTCTCATGCCTTGGCTTCCTCAACTGTACCCCACATCAGACATATGACAAGCCCTCAGTCAATGTTAGCTATTGTTACTGTTTCATTATTTTGTAGAAACCTTTAATATAACCAGCCACACATTAAGCTCTCAACAGCTATCATGATATAGAGGGCACATGGAGATACACTTGTTTATAAAAGATGTCTGTGCCTAATTACCTTTAGGTATTGGAATATTACTGCAAGAAAAGCATGAAATCTCCATAAACCAAAGGATAAGAAGAATTATTGTTCCTTCTCCCACATACCTGGAGAGATGTTCACCAAGAATATTAATTTATAAGCCAGCTTCATCATTTAGAACTTTAAGAAGACTTAGAATTGCAGCAACCAACGGGTACATAATAGTGTCTTTAGTCCAACTTGTGCTTTAGCACAGGAGCAATTTACATGAACCAGATCAACCTTCCTAAGTTACCTTTTCATTAACAAGCTCCAGTGAGGGAGAGCCTAGAGCTTTTGGAGAATTCAGTAAATGTATTTTCTAATGTTTATCACTTTTACTGTATACAACCTATAAAATGTGTGTGTGTTTTATTGCCTGAAGGAATCAAGTAAAAATATTCTCCCAGAACAAGGGTCTTTTATACTGGAAGAGACCATCTCTTCTTAAATAACATTTGAGAGCTAGTGTATCTGAATAGCTAACTCTAATGTTATTTCTGTAATTGCCATGGAAAACTGAAGGACTATGTGTGAGATTTACACACAAAAACTGTTCTAAAAATATTCCTATACTGATAAAGTTCCACAGGAATCTTTATATCTGGTCATCCTTAAAAACCTTAGTCACAGTTTATCACTTCCATGGAAGTGATCATTACCTCTCTACTTATCCACAAAGATCTGAATTTCTGTACATCTGTTATTGCCATTTAAGTATATATATATATATATATATATATATATATATATATATATATATATATATATATATCCCTCCTTTGGTGTATGTTGCTGTTTCTATACATTTGATACCTTCTCAGGTGTGCTGATTATTTAGGTCTCCAAAAAGAGAAACAACTTACCGGGTCTGATGTGTGCTTTGTCAGATGTTCTGGGCCTCACAGGAGTAGTGTATAATCTGTGTGGGGCTTTAACAGAGGAAAGGTTTCATATTTAATAACCAAAATTCCATTAAATGGAGATTTAGCATCTTAGGGACCAACAATTCATGCACTTTGCATGGAGTAGAAAGGATGTTTTGAAACCTGCAATTATGCATTTACAGCATAGCTGTTAAAGAAAAATAAAACAAGATAATCATGACTGGAAATAAAGGCACACAGCAAGTAAGGTAGGTCATTTGCAATGTGTGTTAAGGATTAGTCTTCATTTTGTCCATGTTTCTCAAGGGCACTTATCTTACCCAATGGTTGCTTAACATGGTTAACATAAACCTTCCATCCATCCATCCACCCATCCACCCATCCATCCTTTTGTCCGTCCATCCATCCATCTACATCTCTCAATTCGAAAGTCATAATGGAACATTATTTGGCCAAAGAAGACAGGCAATTTCCAAGGTAAAAACAGTATATACTTTTAGGTACGTTAGAAGAATAGGAACATGTGGTCTCTATCATACTGTCTTAGCTCATGAACCCTGGAATGAATACTCACTTAGTGCCAACCACTAAAGTTTTAGGAATGGGAAAAATGACCTCTGGTGTCCTGCCTGTCAAGACAGGGTGAGCAAGGAGCAAGAACTCAAACAAGCTCTGGGATCAATACACTGCCTTGTCATTTTCTGCTCCTGTTATTCAGGATCTGGCACAGTGAAGACTCCTACTTGCTGAATAAAGTTAAAAAATGATTGGCCATTGTAAGCAGGCAAATTCATGAGACACTCAGCTGAAATACTTTTGCTTCCTAAGATTTTAAAGTATGCTTTCATCCTGGAATTCCTCCATCTTTCCCTTCCGTCCTCTGCCCCCCTGACATACCACACTGCCTCCTTACCACCAACTCTCTTGGTAATGCTTTAGCTAAGACTGGAAAAAATTTTTCTTTCAAACTATGTAAGTAGATTACATCGTTTTGATGATTTTGTTCACATCTTGAGTGGGTATTTATATAATCATAAATCAGTAAAGCCTTGCCTGCCAAGTTAAAAAAATACACCTGCAAAACAGATTATACTATAGCTCGTTTACGAGCTTCCAATGTGAAGACTGATGAGCAGAATTTTGCCGTACTTCAGGCCAAAAATAGCAGACGCATATTGAAATTCTCTGTAGGTTTAGTGTGGGCCTTTCAAAGTGTAGCAACTAGAGTGAAGAGAGGCACTGATGTTATAAAAAATTCTCGTTACACTCTGAAGTGTGTAATGATGATTTGTAAATGTTATGCTTCAAAATTTTCATTGCTAGTGGTAGGATTCCTGTGAATTTAATATATTTCAGTTTTTTTCATGTTAATTTCTTCAATGTTAGATTGTTTTTAGCTTAAAGAAATACAAGGATCACGGTTCTTATTAGTCTCATTCTAGAACAAAGATGAATTTTAAAATGTTACACAGGAAAGGGACATAAAGCAGAACACAGAAATAATCAGCACGACACTTAGTATTTCAAAGCCATAAGATCAGAATTTTTGCTTTATTTTTTTCCTCACAATCTTTACTTAAATCTAGACAGAATTTTTTATGCAAGAGTTGGAATATAACTTGAATTTAGACTGTAAGTTACTCATGTAGCTCATCACCAAATAACACAAGACCTTGAGAAAACTACTCTAGGGTTTTAATTTTGAACTGAAAAAAAAAAAAAAAGACAAAGGAGCATTGTGAACATATCTCCACATAGTTTTTAATGACTAATAATAGAAATAATTTTAAAAGATTGCCTGTAAGGACTCATGTTCTGCCCAGCACAGGGAGAGGGTAAGTAAGATATAACTTTCCCTGGGTGGGCAGGGATAAGGGAGTTGAAATAAGTAAAATAAACAGTGTCCCTCTGGCCAAGGGGGTTCCTATTACAGTTTGAGAAAGGCAAAAAAATAAAAACAAAAACAAAAACAAAACACTTGAGAATTTTAGGGTTTTGATTATAGGGTGCTGCAGGGAATTGTCTCAGTAGGCAAAGGAGCAAAGGTGTCAGAGAGAAAAGGTGTTGGAAATTCTACGAGCAGGCTCGTGTTGTGGGTTTTAGGTACAAAGTTTCTGTGGAGGACTTGGACCCCATCGTGGAGGGCTTGGAAATCAAAGAGCCATGTGGGTCATGGTACATGCATGGGGAGAATGTGAAGATCAAGAGGACTAATTTCACCCCTATAGCACCTCTCTCAAATTGTCGTGTGCTGTCTTATGCTCCTAATGCCTAACGTTAGAAACACAATGCAATGTAACAGTAAGAAAACAGCTGACTTCCTCTTCTACAAAGCCCAGGCACACACTTATGAGGGTTTTATGAGGGGGCTCCTAGTGACACACATCATGCCTTTGTGAAAGTGGACCCTTTCGGTAACACGGGGCTATTGGGCTTGTGCATACTACTCTCATCCTTAAGATGAGTTCTTTCCCAGGAGGTTCTTTGTTGCCTCATATCAGCAAATCCCTGGTGAGCTCACCATAAGATCTTTGGCGCAAGCTTAGAAAAATATGAATCCCAGGGCAGCACAGTTTAGGTTCAAGCTAATGATCCTTAGAACATAAGAAAACAATTAAATAGATTGTTTTCATTGTGTAAGTATGTTAAGACATTTCATATAATGATATCAGATTCTGCATATACCCCCATCAACTATGAAACTCCTATCTAATAAAACCATGTTCTAGAAAGAATTTGATTAAAATTCCACACTCACTAGTAATGGTGACATAATATTGATATTCCCATTAAAGTAAGAAAAAGCAAAGCAAGGAAAAAAAAAACCAGGCCTATAATCTTGTATCCTCAATTCTGAAATTTTTAAAGTTCTAAAAAGCTGAAGCCTTTTTTCATTTTGCAGCACCACCTGAACTGAATTAGTCTTTTTTATGCTTCTTATTATAAATATTTACATATTTTGCACAAAAACAATGTGTTTCATCATGAGAATCCACCTATCTTCTATTAAGACACTAATTGCTTCTATTAAGCAAAAACATAAAAAAATGAGGGCACATTATGGATGTAATGTGATTGACCATCTACTATTAGTGGTTGAAGCTGGTAAAGAGGATGTGGGAGGGCTAGTGTTATGTTAGGTTTCTTCTGTGTGGATTATAAGTAAGTAAAAAGTTAAATACAGCAGGCATCTGGGTGGTTCAGTCTGTTAAGCGTCTGCCTTCAGTTTAGGTCATGATCTCAGATTTGTGGGTTCGAGCCCTGCAGCGGGCTCTCCACTTCAGATCCTCTATCCTCCCCTCTCTCTCTGCCCCTGCCCATGATCTATTTTATTTTTTTAATATGAAATTTATTGTCAAATTGGTTTCCATTCAATACCCAGTGCTCATCCCTCAATGCCCATCACACACTTTCCCCTCCTTCCCACCCCCCATCAACCCTCAGTTTATTCTCAGTTTTTAAGAGTCTCTTATGGCTTGCTTCCCTCCCTCTTTAACTTCTCTGTCTCAAAAATAAACAAACATTTTGGGGCATCTGGGTGGCTCAGTCAGTTAAGCATCTGACGTCAGTTCAGGTCATGATCTCCGGGTTTGTGGGTTTGAGCCCTGAATCCAGGCTCTGTGCTGACAGCTCGGAGCCCAGAGCCTGCTTTGGATTTTGTTTCCCTCTCTCTCTGCCCCTCCCCAACTAGTGCTCTGACTCTGTCTCTGTCTCTCTCTCTTTCAAAAATAAATAAATATTAAAAATTTTTTTTAAAAATAAGCATTTTAAAAAAGTTAATATAAAGATAATAAGGTAAATAATAAATATTAAAAACATAACAAAAAATGAAACCAAACAAGTAGAAAAAGATTGAGAAATTTTACAAAAACTATCCTCAGCCATAGGTGCCCTAGTCATGTTTATTTAGAATAAGTACTGCTCTACTTATGAAATATCTTTAAATTAGATTTCATCATCATTATCTATAATTTCAAACTTCTTCCTCCACATTTTGTTCACAAATTATAACTGACAATAAGTAAAATAAGTTTACTTTTTTTTGTTTTTTGGGGATTCCTACCATATAAAAGAGGTAGAGATGAGCAGAAGGGATCATTCAGAACAAAAATAAAAGAAACCACAAAAATGTAAGAAATCCACAACTGTTTATAACCTAAGTAACATAGAAAAATAAAAAAATGCAAAGTTTCTGAGAGCATGAAGATGAGATAGGGCTTTGTGTAGGTAACACTTCCCAAAAAGTTGGAAGGAAGAAATAAAAGAAGGAAATCTCCCCCAAACCTTCCCTAGATATTTAAATATTGTCATTTTCTTTGAGAGAGAGAGGGAGAGAGAGAGAGCACGTAAAGAAGAGGGGTAGAAGGAGAGAGAGAATCTTAAGCAGGTTCCATGCTCAGCACAGAGCCCAGTGTGGGGCTCAAACCCATGACCCTGGGATCATGACCTGAGCCAAAATCAAGAATCAGACTCTCAGTTAACTGAGCCACCCAGGTAACCAAAATATGAAGTCATCTTAACAAAATGATTTTTTTCACTACTAGTTTCCTTCCTCAGGCTGCAATATCAACGTGCTTATCAAGTGGAAGAGAGAGGACAGAGGAAGATGAAGAGAGAGTGAGAAAGGAGGACGGGGAAGCAAGATGGGGAGGAAGAGGAGGAGAAAGAAAAGAATGGGAAAGAAAAAAAAGGTAATAAAAATTTTTATCAGATGTGGAAAAAAAGCAAATGAAGATAAGCAAAGAAAAAAGGGTATTTTCATTCTTAGTTATCAGCATCAAGTTGTCAACCATACATTCAAAAGCAAAGTTCTAACTAAAGAAACTGTCTTCCCTACATTCAAGTGAAGTACGTATCAATATTCATATTTGGCTGATGTCCTGCACCGATGAAATGAAGAAAACTAATTCACTGTGATGAAAATTGACATTTTGAAAAGAAAATTTCTTTCCTGATTAAAAATGAAAAAGAAAAGTTTACTACACAGAAATGGGGAAACAGCATTACCCTGAGTTGTCCTTGTCAATTCAGTTGTTGGTGGAATCTTAGTTGTAAAGAATTCTTGGGTGGACTGTTCTATTTCTGCTGGGGACAAACAGAGCAAGGTGGCTGACTTTAAATAATTACCATTATGAACTTGTCAAAAAACCCACACTTATTTCCACCCCATGCAATGGTAAAGAGGAAATTGCACTTATAAGTATGCCCAATCATCATAATATTTCAAGGTTAAAGGTACATTTTAGTAACTCATTTATTCTATTTACTATCTTCTTGCACTATTGTTTTAACAATTATTATAAGGATTTCCAAAAGCTTTTAGTTCACGATTATTGTTTCATGATCCTGGACATGGCTGTTCTTGAATTGTGTCTATTAACTGCTTTTATCTATTGTTGCCTTCATGCCTCCTCTCTATCCCATCAACTACTTATGTGAGCTGGAAAAGAAATACATCTTATGAAAAGAGGTGCATTCATGCCATGTAAGAATAAACATTCATCTACTAATGTCATGTGAGAATCAAAGTTTATTGACATAGACACATTTCTTCTGACAAAATAAAAAAAATTGCAATACTTCTACTCCCATAATGTTTTGAAGTCATCACAGCATCATGTAGACATAGCAATTTACATCGTCCACTTTGCCATGAACTGTATCCAAGGAAATACTTGGTACATACAATATACAGTCATCTTTTTTTCCACCCTGCTTTGTAATCTGGATTTTGCTCATAGCAGAGATACTTGTGAGTTGGCAGGTGATGGTTCCTGCTTCAATAAACCAAGACACACTTAAACAAATAGGGAGTAGAAGTTAGATAATTAGTATATCTAGCAGGGGTTCTTGAAGAGTACTTTTGGCTTTGCCATCATGGGTGATGTTCACTTTGAAGGCCATGGCTAGAATAAATGGGTATTTGGAAATTAGGGTGTATTTGCTCAGGTTTCACTTTTTTTCCTTCAAAAATGATTTCATTTTGAAATGTGATCAGTAATTTAATCTCAGTAGACACACACAAAAGATAAGTTTATTTGAAAAGGGACAAAGGGAAGAAAATAAGGCCAGTGATTTAAACACAGCCACATGGTATGCAGTGTGGGCAGGGCAGAAGAACCAGCAAAAACAAAGTGTGAACATTTGGTTTCTGATTTATTTTCAGTTGGGGGTCAAGCAAACTGGGGTTTCCCATTCAGTGAATACATTGGTGCTGAACTCCTTAAAAACATGGCCCACTCATCCCCACCAACCTTCCTGTTGCTTCTATCCTTCCTTGTTTTCTCGAGGTGATTCACATGCCCATAAGATTAGCCTGACTATCATTTTTGCCGCTGCCTCTGTCCCATCGGTCTTTAACCTGAAAGGACCTTTCACATCTTTAACTTCAACTCTCACCCCAACTTGAAAATCCAGGAGGTACATTTCACCTCCTCTGTGAAGCCTCCCCTAATATGCCTGGTGGTTTGTTTGTTTAGCATGTTGCTCATTTCTCTGTCACACTCATTTTTTGAACAATACTGGGGTGAATCTCAGGAGCTCTGGTGACTGATATGTGGGTTCCAATCCAGCTTTGACATTAGCTGTGTGACTTTGCCAATTTTTTAAATCTCTCTATGCCTCAATTTTCTAATGTGTAAAATGGGGCAAATAATAGAACCTACCTCACAAGTGTTATGTGATTGAAATTAAAACGTACACGTAACCCACTGGGTGGTATGGAGGAAGTACTACCATCACTAAATCCTTTGTATTCTTAGATGCTGAACTCGCTAGGATAAGGATTCACTCTCAAAACAGTTTCTTTTTTGGAATTCTGGTTGCTTAGCATTTCACTTAGCACCCATAAAATATTCTGTAAATACTAGATGAAATTCTTCTTTCCAAAGGCAGCTTCAAATATGGAAAAGCAACCAAAAAGTATAGAATTGATACATTTTGGGAACATTCTTTTTAGAACAATTAAAATTTTATCACGATATTTTAAAATATTCTCATTTTCTATTGAAAGCCAACATAACTATTAAAAGGACAGAATACAATTAATGTAAAAGAATCAAGTGAAATGGCTATTTTTTATAATGGTAGAAAAAGACCCTCTATTGTTTGGAAACAACCCATCAACACAAGGTACATATGGCTACTTCAAGGGCAATCCCTAAAAAGTAGATCCTCATTGGACTGAAATATGAAATCAAAACTTACCCAGAGTGCTTCGCAGTTCCTCCTGACTAGTACTTGGTGAGATCATAGGTATAAAAGGGCTGCCTCGTGTCTCTAAAGGAGCTGGAAAAGAAAAGTATGAGCGGTATCAATCTTGAGATGCAAAATCCAGCACCAAGCCAGAATGATATTACACAAGATTCCTTCGTTTGAAGCGGAAAAAGGAAGACATTAGGTGGATCATGAAGAATAAAGTTAGGTGTACACAGAACCTTCACAAAAATGACTGTGGAATATAAGAATAATGGTTCTCAACTGCTTTTTTCCACCACCAGGATAGATAAGAAATAACATTCAGTGTCTGGCACATTCCATGACCACCCCTGGTTAAGATGGGATATGAGTAAGAAACAATCTTGGTCTGTCAGCTGTGGTGCATGCTTGCGCTCGCACGCTCTCTCTCTGTCTCTCTCTCCCCCACCCCCCCCATCCTAGAGAACATACAGGATTACAAAATGAGTGGAAATATTCATTATTGTAGTGGTGTCTCATAAACTTTCTCCTCAAGTTTATTTTTAAAAACAGACCATTGGCAAATTTCAGTGTTTTTACAGATATTAACAGTAATTACTTGCCAGAACTTTTCATAATTGGTCATGCTAGTGTGTTGTAACACTACAGCTGAGAACCACCGAAAGTGCTGAAAATGTTAACTGGATGGGCATGAGCACGTGGAATCATTCTGAACATGGAAATAAATGAGGTAGGTGAAGAAGAACTCAGTAATAAGCTGTCTTAGGTTGGTCTTCAGAGCAAAGCCTTCACAACAGTGAAATCGTTGCTTTTCTATTTTGGAAAGAGTAGGAGTATGATGATGAGATGACAATGAGATGATGAAATGGATTAAGAAGAGAGGATGTTCAATATGATAAGTTGAGCAAGACCTGCAATTAGACTGTAGCAAAGCAAACAATTAGAGTTGGTTGATAGGGGGAAACCATTACCTATTGTTGTCTCTGGTGGATCAATTCTAAAGGTAACAGGTTGCAGAACTAGGCCAAAAGCAAACCGAGGGAATATATTTATGAGAATTTACTACCTGGTGAAGTAAACATCATTTCTGTGTTTCTATATGCTTCCATTTGAACATTTAAACATTCTCAAAGAAATACAATAAATATGAGAAAATTCTACATATTAGACGCTACTTAGGAAGCTTAGTTTAGCTAAAACTTCAAAGATCTCATTCACTATGACTCTGAGGAAAATTTTTGAGTAGACATGCACATTTTTGACTTACATTACACCACAGTTGGAATGGAGTTATATTTCCATTTTGAAAGAAAGTAAAAAAAAATGGTTGGCTCAGTTAATAAATATGTCTTATAATTTTAGCATGATCTCCTTTTCAATGGAAACACTTCCAGGGAAAATAAACTAATTATATACTATTCCCTCATGTTAATCAGAGAAAAAAAATTCAAGCAATTTGTAAGATTAAATCTTCACAAAAAAATTACACATTTTATATCTATAATTTTCTCCAACCTTGTTCCACATCACAATCATTAAATATATATTTGCCTCAAGAACATTTTTCTTTTTGAAAACCATGCTTCCAAGCTGGGGAAATAAAGTAATTTATTTACCAGGTTCACGCTGAGAGACTTCAGGGTCTGGTTTAGGGGGAAGGACCACATCTCTCGGAACTGAAAGAAAAAAGATTATAAAACACTGTATTTTAAGTTTCACATCTGGAGTGAAGCTAAACCCGCAGATACAACGTCCTGGAAAACATGAATAAAGCAAAGGCATTTTCACAATGGCTAAAGAGTAATTCCAAGAACATGAATGCTTTTTTCAAGGTGGAAAAAATCACTTGTATGGAGAAGGTTCTGGTGGTAGTTAAAATTGGTCACAGTTGATCGTGAAGCCTCTCTTGGAAAAAAGAAAAGAGGAAACAATGTCATTAAACAAAAGAAGGTGGTTCAGTTGGTAGAGCATGTGACTCTTGATCTCACGGTTGCAGGTTCGGTGGGTGTAGATTTTATTACTTAAAAATAAAATCTTAAAAAGAAAATCAGAAAGCCAGTTTTTGCTTGAAGTGTTTAGCTGCCATTTGATATTCACGCTAAAAGTCCCCTGAGAGCAACAGCAAATACATTAATAACGTAGGCATAAATGGCCTACAAATTAGGGGAGATAGCAGGAAAGACAAATTCTAAGAGGAGAACAAAGTTTTATTCTGAAAGGCAGTGACAGTTATTACTAGGAGAAAATGAAGCAAGAGGAAAACGCCCCTCGTTAGAAGATACTACATGTAAAGTTTAGGAGAATACTTGTTACGTAGTAAATGCTAGATAAACATTGCCATTTCTGTCATTCTTAGTGATGTGGCTTCCAATATATTAGGTTTCAAGGTCTCCTGACAGACAAGAGAATGACAACTAAAGACAAAAATGTCAGTTAAAAGAGACCTACTTAGAGTCGGTCCCTTTTACCCAGTACATTTTTAACATCTGTGCCCAGTTCTATTTTGGCAAAATAAAACAGTAGGCTGGGAATTTGATACCTTAATTCTCACTGAGGAAAATACGAAGGTAATTTGTTTATTATTAGCACCAGATTTATATATATACACTCTTTCCGAGATCAAGGTAAAGTTCTTCTTTGGCTCAGTTTCCCCACAAAGACGTCCTTCTCAGCCCTACTATCTTGCTGAAAGGTTTTCATACTACACTGAACATCTGGTAAGTATCAGGGTCCCTTTGGTAGACATTGTAATTTCCTTGCATCTTAAATGATGCTGGGGAAAAAATTAGAATTCAGGCTAAAATTCTACTGCAGGAAAGCCGAGGAAAACTTTTGCACCATGAGGTGGCCAAGCACCACTTTACCATTAGTGTGGAAAAAGGTTATATTAGGTTACAGACACTCTCTCTTAACTGCTATGTGGGATCATATTTAACTTAAATATCACATTTGTTCTTACTCTAGGCCACTAAGTTCCAATGAAGTTATAGTTGTGGAAGTTGGTACATTGAGTAGAATCTTGACTCAGTTAGAAACTTTATGAGCTAAAAGGTAACATCCACAGGAACTTGAAAATCTGAATTAAAAACTTTTTAATGTTTACTCATTTATTTTTTGAGAGAGAGAAAACGCACAAGGGAGGGGCAGAGAGAAAGATATAGAATCGAAGCAGTCTCCAGGCTCCAAGCTGTCAGCGCAGAGCCCGATGCGGGGCTCAAATCCACGTGAGATGTGAGATCTGTGAGATCATGACCTGAGCCTAAATCAGACATTTAACGGACTGAGCCACCCAGGCACGCCTGAATTTTTTTTAAAGAAAAAACTCATAAAGATTACTGGTCAACAAAAATAGAGAAAACTTACAATAGTCTCTTATGCTTTGGCTCTCTCCCACTCTAACCTCTTTTTTTTTTTTTCCCTTCCCCTCCCCCATGGGTTTCTGTTACCTGAGAACAAACTGAGGGTTGATGGGGGGTGGGAGGGAGGGCAGGGTGGGTGATGGGTATTGAGGAGGGCACCTTTTGGGATGAGCACTGGGTGTTGTATGGAAACCAATTTGACAGTAAATTTCATATATTAAAAAAAAAATAAATAAAATAAAATAAAATAAAAAAAAAAACAAGATAAGTAAGTAAAAAAAAAAAAAAAAAAAAAAAAAAAGAGAAAACTTACAATAGTGAACATTTGACCTTTGCTGTGTAGTACTTTTGGGGATTCGAATGGTAAAATATGAGAAATTTCCAGTTGTAAATCTAAATGTTTATCTGGTGAGTGAAAGACTGATTTGGCTCTGTGAAGATCATGGCCATATGAAACAGCCTGTAGTTTATAAATACCCTAATTGGCTACAGTTCTAAAGTATAGAGAGGACCCAGGATTAAGGAAAGTAGAGGCTGAGAAGAAATGTGCTACCAATAAATCCACTGTACTGTAAATACATTACTCGCTGCCTGTTTTCATTTACTGAGGAATGTAGGTGGGGGTAATGTGGATTCCTGCTGCTGCAATTGGCACTTTTTAACATGAAGTGATGATTTAATAAACTGTCACTGCAGACTTTCTAAAGCAGGTGAAATCAGTGGAAAGGAAAGAAATAGAAATATTCTCAGGAAAGGGATATGAATCATTCTCTTGGTCAACTGCAGCTCCAAGAAATGAAGCTTCTTTTTTTATCTTTTTCCCTATGTGGCATTCCCCCATATATTAAATTGAACAAAAGCCTGATTCCTAAAATCTGAATCTTCCATGCAGGCAGAAACTTAGTGTAAATAATGACAATTTATATGAGAAGACAGTTTTTATTTCCTTATAAGAATATTTGTATAATAAATATATGTAATATATAATACTATTATAGTTTAGACTCCATCGTATCAACCAACTTACCATTTTTATTAACTAACCAACTATATTAACTGTCTTTTTGAATAAAGTGCACCAATCCAAAGAAAAATTCAACAAAGGCAATTATGAATGGAAGTGTCTAATATGGACAAATGTAAATGAATGTACATGAATGTTTCACTAGAGTAGTTGAGAGAATTAATCTCTTATTCTCCAATAAACGTGGTGGAATATGAAATCTTCAATGAGGTTTACTCCTGCCGTAAGCTACAAAGAGACTGACTTAGAAAAGTAACATGCGGACTATCCACCATTTTCACCTCCAGATTCTCTGTTCCTTTATCCTAACCTTATACCCTTAGGTCCCATCTTGGAGGAAGCAGATCTCCCACCAGTTTGAAGGCCACTTTGTGAGCTCACCTGTGCCACTAGGCCATCCTCTCTTGTAGGGCCTTTTACCTTCCATTATTTCTATTATCTTACATGCTTCTCCATTAGTCCATATTTCCGTTGATCCATGATTTCCTCCCTCTTCACCTGCTAAGCAGTCCAAATGCTCCAACACCCTAAAAACACTAATCATTTCCTTGATATGGCTTCCCCTTCAATCCATCCTTCCTTTGCTCTCATTCCTATATTCAAAAAACTTTATCTTCCTTTGCTTCCTGGTCTCTCGATTGTATCTTCATCTGCTGTGGTCTGGCTTCCACTTCACTGATCTCCTGCAACCATGGATCCACGATGCTCTCTCCGTAGCTCTGAAGTCTGCATGCTCTGAAAACTTTAAGTTTTTTTCTCAACTAATTAGACAGCAAACCCTGACTAGACCTGACCTAAAGGTCATTATAGTTTTTATTCACTTTTATTCATACTTCTTACTGGAGACATATTCATGTATTTGGTATACGTTCTGTTTTTGCCTATCTAAAATCTGGTAACTGCTGGATTTGAAGCATGGGCCCATAGGTTTTGGGTATGGGTTTCTGGATCTGCACGGTCAGGTCGAGCAGCTCCTCTGATCCTTTTCTACCTCACTGTCATTGTTGAGCTCCCTTCCCTGCCTTGCCTCCCGAGACCCTCCTTCCTGGTACTCTACTATATTTTTGGCAGCAACTTCTGCTGGCCCCTCTTCCCCTATCCATTTCCTAAATGTAACTGTGCCCCCCAAGTCTTTTACCTCTGTCCTCTTCTTTTCTCAGTCTATACTTTCTGTTGGATGGTGTCATTCACACACAAGATTTAAATAACCTTCTATAGGTAGACAGGTGATTCCCAAACCTATATCCCAAACCTTAACTTTGGTTTGGAAATACAGAAATGCATTTCAACCCCCAGTTAGACATTCCCACTTGCAAGTTGTAGTGGCCCTCCAAACCCAGCATGCAACAACACAGGCGTTTATCCCTTTGTGTTCCCTGCCTTAGTTAGTGGTGTTATCATCTATCACTTGTCCAAGCTAGGATCAGCAGTGTCATACTCCTCTCCATAGCAACTTCTAGTCATTGCCTATGTACTAGTGATTCTACCTCCAAAGGCATTTCATCATTATTCCCTCATTTACTAACTGCAAAAATGCTACAGTGCGGCTGCAAATTAGAATTTACCGAAGAGAGTAGTTATATAGAACATTTGTGAAGATTGCATAATTTGCCGAAATTTAGATTGTCTTCCTGGTTGACTTCCAATGACTGAAGTCTCTCCAAGTATCTGTGGGCCAGAAGAGGCACCACAAAGCCAAGACAGCTCTTTGTTTAGAAACAGATCTACAAAGAAAGCCCAGCTCTGTTGAGCCAGGTTATCAGGGCAAGTCCTTAGCTGTGAATTTGAAATCATTCCTCTAAGGCACATCTGAAGAAAATCCAGTTCTATTTTGGTTCTGGACATGGTGTGTGGGCTCAATTTGTCTAGATTTTCCTTAAGTATTATAGAGATAATTCAACTGAGTGGCTAGAAAATAGTTTTTTAAAAGTCTAAGTAGATGAAACCTCTGTTATAGCTAGGAATCTATGAATGGAAGAGCTACATGGCATATCCTATACTGACCTATTTGATACAGGTCTAAAAACTCCAGTTTGTTGCTTCTGATGTCTCTCAGAATAAATTTTGAGATAAACCTTATGATAAAGCATAACTCTGTCTTGGGGGCACCTGGGAGGCTCAGTCGGTTAAGCATCTGACTTTAGCTCAGGTCATGATCTCACGGTTCGTGAGGTCGAGCCCTCTGTCAGGCTCTGTGCTGACAGCTCATAGCCTGGAGCCTGCTTCAGATTCTGTCTCCCTCTCTCTGCTTCTCTCTCTCTCTCTCTCTCAAAAATAAATATTTTAAAAACCCATTAACTCTGTCTTGATTTCAGCAGTACATTTTACACTTTTAGACTTTTGCAGACAATCTATTTCTCTAGAATACCAGTACATATTAAGTATAGTGTAAATTCCCCTCTGCTTTCTGAGATATAATCCATAGGGGCTGGTAAACAAGGTTCTGGGTTCATTAGGATGTAAACTTGAGCCCAGATAGGACCCAGAAACTGAGCACAGCAGAACCTCGTCTGTTTGAACACTTGTGAGAAAACTGAAGATTATTCCTGTAGGTCTTGCACCCCTGGAACAACAGTGGAGCCCCTGATGAATACAGTGGTGGGACCAACACTAGGTTTAGAGACAGAATTCTAACTGAGCATGTGGCACTGGAGAGTCAACAGAATAAGCCCAGTGGAGACTCCAGAGGGCAGTTTGTTCTGTTGTTCCAGTGCTCAAACTCACAGAGTTCCTGTGAAAAATAAGGCATTGGTAGAATTGAGGCAAATATTTGGTATTTAAGAAGAAAAAAAATAAGGACTATATATATTGGTTTAATGAGATTAAGTCACATCAGGATCAACAATATTACTTTCTCTAACATAAAGGAAAAGCAAACAAAATCACTCAAACCCACTGTTATCATTAATGAGTCAATTACTGTTACATTTTTTTGCCATAACTGAAAAATAAGAAATTGAATTTTTCCAAGTGGAAAGATCAGCTTTTTTCTTGCTGGTGTTTGCAGTATTGGTTATTGCATTTAGTGGTGCAAATTTAAATTCTAGACTTCAGGGCAAAGGAGCCTTTCTCTGGCCTATCACCACCTGCAATGACCAGACTCCCACAGCAGCAATAACCCCCGCTTACAAATCTGGAAGACATTTATAGCAAGTGAATTCAGGCTTCCTTCCAAAATGCCATCATTTCATGCTACAGCATGGTTCTGGGAATGTTCCATAGGCTTCTAGGAGCATCTAGAAATTTATAATAATTGGACCATTAAAAAGAAAGAAAGAATTATAGCATTTCCCAGAACATTTAGTTTAAAATTAGCTTGGTTTGGTTTATCAGAGAACTGTTCGGCTTATTGTGGCTTCCTAAGGTCACTTGAGGACCTAGAGCATTGGCGGCAAGACTCAGGGAATGTTTGGGTCCTTGCAGGTCCCACACCAACTACTCCCACAAATATGAAATTATTCCCTCTGTAAATGGACAAAAGGCCTTCTCAGATGATGGGCAAGAAATGGATTTGTACCTAGAGAAATCTTTTGTGTATGTGAAATTTCTTATTTCTCAACCTAAGCTATTATTCCATGAATGGGTAAAGTAGAATTTAATCGACCACACAAAACAAAACAAAAAACCTCAATGCTGGTTAGTGTAAAATTACCGAACCGAAGACAGTGGGTAAACATTTCCTCTGTTTGCAAAACACTTTATCGTTTTACGTGGTAAAAGTCTCGAATTCTTGATCTTATTTTGGTGGACCATTTCAACATAGTACGGTTAGCATTGGTAGATTTATTTTTATTATATGAGAACTTTAGTTCTAGAAGGAAGATTTACCCTTGGCATAATTCTCTGCCATTTGACTGTATCGATAGCTTACTATATGAGCAACTAGATAACTTATGAAGCCTCTGAGATGCTCATACCATGGATGATTCAACATGGCATTTGAACATAAGTCAAGTATTGACCTCACATCTATCAGATCTCAGGTGTCATTGCAGCAGAGCATGACAGAATGCCTTTGAGTTAAACATGAAATAAATCATTTACCAGGTGGAGTATAGGACACTTCTGGACTTGGTGACGTTTTTGGCTTTGAAGTAACACGCTGAGGCACCTTACGAGCTGAAAGAGAGAACTCAGATGATGAGTCATTTTGGTTCGGTATCTCCCAGGCATGCTTAACATGTAAGATATGACAGAGTGTATTCCTGACCACTGATTAAAAAAAGAAGTATTGAAATGGGAGTTATATGGAAAAATAAACCTTAGGCTCTAAATATTTATCAGTTAGAATTCCAGATACTTTTAGAAAAATGTTATCTGAGAAACCACAAAATATGACTCAGCATAAGGGTAGGGTGGAGAAAGTTCTGTTTTTAAAATCTTTATTTCAGAAGAGACAGCAATTAAATTAATGCAAGAGCACTCTTCTCGAAGTTTGACTCATCGAATCCACCCTCATGTCTTTCTGTGAAGATTAATTCAGTGAAATCAGAGTAGAAGCCAATGAAGCATGGATAAGACAAGCTTAAAGTCAACTCAGACAACAGCAGAAAGAGAAGATAATACAGTGAGTAGGCTTGAATTCCACACTCTCTGCCATGCTTAGGCTCAAATCAATCTTTAAATGAGCATGTTCACAAACTAAAATGGTCTTCCCACAACTGCTCCTTTGGAGTAATGAGGTGCTGATACCAGAAAAAAAAAAAAGATCTAATTTATTTACAGCTCATTTTATAATTTCAAAAGTGGTTTTATAAGGATTGTGCCCTTTGATTCTCACCATAATGATTGAAGGAATTATGAGCTTCACTTTAGTAGCTTGGGTTGGTGACTCTCTGCCCGAGGTTACATGGTAGTAAGTACCAGAGATGAGACTTGAACTGAATTCTTAGGTCCAGACAGAAGCACTAGATTCAAACACTTGGGCTCTCTAGATCCTGGTGCTGAGGTCACATTTTAACTTGTTCCTCATTTTTTAGGTGGAAATAATAAACCTATCTTAAAGGGTGATTATGAGAATTACACATGAAATGTCAAAATGATGTGAGAACTATATAAAAATTCTTTCCACTTCTAGAAGATTTTTACAAATTTGATAGTGAAAGGTTTGAGTATATTCCAATTCTCATGTTGTTCATCTCTACATAAACCCAAAGCACCCATAGTTTTGATGGTTGTAAGATTTATTGGGATAAAATTAATAATGGGTTGTTGACTATTACCTATGAACACAGGAATCTAAAAAAAACCTTTATTCAATGACAAAATACCTTTGATAATTTGTTCCAAACTTTTTATTCCACTTTGCCTTAAATCTTGCCATCTAAGTATAAATAGGAAGAGAGGTAGCATGCCCAATTATAGCATTTCAATCTGAAAAAAGTAGCAGGTGATCACACTGTGTTGTACTTGGTGTTGTATACTCTACTGTCAGGGATCCCTTTACAGTCTAGCAATAATAATTTGCATTTGGTATTGTACATATGCACAGAACATTCTCTCTCCCAAACGGCCTTTTGAAATTTACAAGATCTAGCCAAGGGTAAGGGAGAAAGTACCAGCATTTGATTATTCACCTTTGAAAGATTTAGTGATACATACGTATACATGCTACACAAACATTGCTAGGATCTATTCAGTAAGATCATTCTCTTGGGTAGGGGAATTCCTAATTTTACCCGCTTTGAAGGGGAATAATTAGAATACACTTACTTCTTCACAATCAATGTTCCAAATTGTTCTCTTGCATTAAGTGCAATGACAAGCTAGAAGTATTTGGTTTGCAGTTACTTTCCACAGGAGATGCTGGTGTGCTGAGTGTTGCCTCAGTGGGAACAGAATCAAAAGGCTGTCTTGTTATGGGCTGACAACCACTCCAAAATTTCAGGGTTAGAGAGTGGAATGCATCGAACATATGAATCTATCCATTATGAAATTGCATATCTTGTTGAACAAGGTTGGCTAAAGGTCTAAATAAAAATTAAACAATCTTGAAATTTAGAATGATGGGAAGTTAGAGTAAGCTCCCGATTTACTACATGTATTTCTATAAGTACAGAGTATGTAGCTCAAAAAGATAAAATGACAAATGTCTTCTTTGTTACCTCATATCTCCTTTACTTTTAAAAATTTTACTAACCAGGAATTTATATTCCCAATGTCTTAACACTCAAGCACTTATTTTTCATCTTTTATTTTCCAACATTCATCAAGTTTTCATGCTTTCTTCTGTTTCTCCTTTCTCTACTACTTTTGTTCTATGCTTTACATTTAAATAAAAAGCTGAGAGCTGCTTCTTCTCATGTCATTTTATCTGTTAAGCTTTTAAGGTCAGATTTTAATTTTCTACCAATTTAATATCCTTGCTTTGATTTTTTTGTTCTTATTCTATTCATTAATCATTATTTATTTACTAATCATTGTTTTTCATAGTATTTATTATGTATTAATGCTTCCAGTGTATTTATTGTTATTATTTTAAATTTTGTATTCTAGGGAATTTTGGCCATGGTACCTTTACACTATGTATCATACTATTGTCATAGCAAAGCTTTAGTAATTAAAGAAAACACACTTAAAAATACATTAAAGCAGATTTAAAATCATTAGCTAGATGTCAAACATAGAACTGTGTTTTAAGGAATTTCCCTTAAGAGAAAAAAAATGATAGGCAAAATTTCTCTTAGAATCGGATATTAAAGACCATGCCCAAATCTACAGTTTTTTCTTTTGGTAGGGATACTGACATATGATTAAAGGATCAGTGGTAGGAATTAAGAACTACTACCTCGATTAAGCATAATTTTGATGGTGCTCACATTTTCCTTCCCCAGACCATAAGTGGTAGTGAAGGCTCCTTTTCTAGTAAATTGAGTAGGTGCACCCTCATAACTTTTGGAAGTAGACCATGTATAAATGATATGTTTAAATTTATATGGTGAGCCTAGACTGTAAAGTCCTTGACCATGGATGGATACAATTCTGTCTCATATCCCATGTCTGGCACACAGGCCACAGAATGCAGGAAATATTTGTTGAGTGACTAACTGATGAAATGAGTTAATCACTTAAGCACTGAGGGGTGGTATAATTTGAAATTAGAGAAAAAAGAAGATCAAAGACAACACACCAGTACATGCTTGTAGTAGGAACCAATGCTAGACATGTTCCGAAGAAACGAAGGTATCATATTTATTAATAGATGGATTGCAGAGGGCGGGGAGGAAGAGGAGCAAAAATTAGATTTAAAATACTGAGAACCTACCACAGACAAAAATGAGAAATTGAAAGGAGGAAAAGATAATGAGCTCTGAGGCATGTCAAGTTTAGGGTAGCCCCAACTAGACATCCTCCAAGGCAGTTGGAAAAATTGGACAAAATCTTGGTTGAGAAGTTAGGGTTAGATTTAATCATATTCAAAGAAGAGTGTCTTGAACAGAATGAAAAACAGTTTATAATGACTCTTGTTCAGGTCCTTATCACAATTTTATAGCAAAACAGCCAAAGCAATATTATATTATCATTATGTTACAGGAGAGTATATATATAAAAAAACAAATCTTCATGACATATTATTAAATAAAATCTACTGGAAGTAAAAATGAATAAATAAATAAGTAAGTAAGTAAGTAAGTAAGTAAGTAATTGGCAGGGGGAAGCACATTCCAGGACCATGCAAATATTCCCACGCTCGGAGAGGCGATGGGAATAGGCGGGCTACTCTGAAGAAATTCCATTCTTCTCCAGCTCCCTCTTCAAATAATGTATTAACAGGGAAGCATTCTGGAATAAGCTATTCCAATCACATACTTTTTGATGAAGTTCACAAATAGATGTAAATGTTTCTTGTATTTCAAAGGAAGACTTGTTTTACAAGGGTGAAAAACCCAACTGACTATAACTCAATAGAACAAATCCAATAATATCAAATTCTTCAGGCCAGAATATAAAACATGTCTTTACCTGGCTGTGTTTGTGGGATTCTCGGACGTGGAGATGTTTTTGGTTTGGGAGAAGCACGTGGTATCTGCTTGGGAGCTAAAAAAAAGAATATAGGTTTGAAGCTCTTAAGCGCTTCAAGAATCACAGTATCTAAGCCTCTAGGATCTCAAAGATGAAGTCTTAAATACACAGCAGCTAATGCAAATCAAGCTTTCAAAGAACCACAGAACAAAGAGAGATAAATTTCTTATATTATTATAATGGAAAACAAAACAAGAAAGCACATTAAATGATATCCAAGATATTCAGCCGGCAGATGAAATATCTACTTCAAATACCTTTTAAAAGGTTAAAAATAAATTTCATAGTAAGAATTCATCCTTATTACAAGTTCATACTATTTTACAATAATATCTGCTATAAAATTTTAAGTGCAGATAAATACAATTTCTTCTAAAACCAAAGCTGGTATGTCACATTCCAAATATACCTAGAAAATGAATGGTATTTTAATACCAAGTGCTAATGGAAAAAAATCTTAGTCAACATAATACAATTTTCACTGGTCATGCTGGGGAAGAAAAACTGAATAGAAATTCAAAGGATACATCCCTGAGAAAGTTATTCCTTTGTTGGGCGATTCCTGCAGTACTTCTAGGACATTCACTGTAAAAATCAATTGTTTCTTTACCAAGAAAATGAGAAGTATATCCTGCCGGAGGAAAGTAATTATCAAATGCAAGGTTGCAGTTTATGGAAACACATTTGTATGGACTCTAGTGTGTTTGGTATAAACAGCTTAGGAGAAACAAAATGGTTTCCAAGGTCACTGGGTTTCAGGCACCTAAGGAAAGCTGGCTGAAAATAAGAGTTATTAGATACTAGAAGTTTCTATCGAGTCAGCATGCAGTGGTTTCAGTGGAATCTTCAGTGGGATCGCCTGGAGAGAAATGAACACCAACATATGCAAGAGATTGTGCTGGTTTAGGAGCCTGAAGACTTAAGAGCTCCCTTTGCTAATCACTCAGTCTACAGCCTCAGCTTCTCTCTCAAAAGTAACAGGACTTTTAAGAGCCCTTCCAATACTGAAATTCTGTGATTCTAGAATTTCTTTCAGTCTTGTGATTTTCTGACTACCAAGTTCCTTGGCTTGCTGAGGTTCCTGATGGGCTATTTGCTTCTCCCATGGTATGAGGTAGATATTACTAATAGTATTCACAATGAAACATTCCGATCGTATCATTACAGCTACTTAAACTTTGGAGAAGTTAGAGATGACTGGCACAGAGTCAGTTAATGTGGTTAAGGTGATATTTCAGTAAAAATTAAACTGTAAATTTGGTAGGCAAAATTTAATGAGATATTTTAGAGGACAATGCATAAAATTAACATTCATATCTCTTTTGGAAATAGAGCCATATGAAATAGCTTATTAACAATCAAAACACAAGTTTGGGCTTATTTATGATAAACTATCACGCTAAGAAAGCCTATAGATATTGAGAGGATTTTTCCTTGTAAGAGGCCAAACATTTAGTTATCCATATTGGTGATCTGTTTTCCTGTATTTCAAATTCCACCATCAAGTAAACCTTGACGACTTGCTAAGTAGCTGGTTTCACGTCAGTTTTTCTTATTTACATGCAGTGAAAGGTCCAACTGCTGCAGAAAGGGGAGGAGAAAGAAGTAAAGGGCCTGAATAATGATAAGGTGACTGGCCAATTGTACCCCTTTATGGGGACCACACAGTGAAATCTGTTAATCTCCAACACAAATTAGATACCTTAAAATATTCTGTACATTACCGCAGGACTTGTAAAACTAGTTAAGATGATAAAGTATTTAAAATTAAGATACATATTTATATATAAAAATGGAATATAAATGTTATTTCCCAGCAACAATACTATTTCCTGTTTGAAACATTTGCAGAGTAGCTCAGAAGGGCTTTTCAGCCATAGCCTAAAGAATATTCATAACGCTCCCAAGTGAATGTCTATTAGGATGAGAAATGGGGCATCAGGGAAGTCAGATCCCCCATCAAAGACTGTGAGCAGAATGATTAAGTTAGGTGTTCTGATGTCTACAGTGCCCATACTGTCTTTCCATTCTTATAAATTCTGCAAACACTCACCTTCTACATGAAATACAAAATAATATTTACCCGGTTCAGTCGGAGGCTCATCTGGGCTGGGTAGGATTATAGTTTGGAAAGGCAGAGGAGATGTCTCTATGATAATTGAAGGAAAGTACCTGGGGTTATGAAAGTGCTTCACAAACTTTAAGTACTGATGACAGAAAGGATGGTAACAATTAAAAAAAAATAAAAATTGCAACTCTGTAGCAAAATAGCATTCCTACTTCTTCATAATGCGTTTAGTTTAAAAAATGCTGAGATGCCAGATTACCAAATAATTTCAAAGTAAGCAATATCCTTACTTTTAAGTCCTCATTTCAAACTAGTACCTCCTAAACACTACTAGAACAATATTAGAAAGATAGTAACCTTAAAGAGCAAACCAAAGTAATAAGGAATGTTAAAGCGTGAGCCCATGAAGAAGCATTGAATTTCACTTAGAATTGTGGCAAAAAAAAAAAAAATCAGACATGTAAACGAATGTGATGAAATGAGTGTTAATGGAAAGTACGTTGCTAGGGCAGAAAGTATAAAATGGATCATCATACAAAAAGAAAACTGAAATATTTGACACAATACAAGCTGGCAGAATGTTCAGTGTTAGGAAAAAGATGCTTTAGATTTCAAAGTTTCACTGACTTAAGTAAAGAAAGAGACCAACATCTAGATACAAAACTGAACAGAAGAAGAAACTTTTTGGACAATGGTTACGAACAGAAGCACCTAGAAAGAAAATTAACTGCAGTGGCAAAGAATGATGTTGCAACATGAATTCACAATGAGAGAGAACCTGAGGTTCTCAGGTGATGGTGGCAATGAGAACAAAAGCTGCTGAGGTGTGTCATTACCTAGCGTGGTCTCAGGTGGTTCAGACACATTTGTAATAGATTCCACAACTGTATCAAAACAAAGGAGAACAATTTTAGAAAACTTTAAGGTGTTAAGCTATAGTTAAGTATATCTTTCTTGAATGTCAACACATCTCATTCTCTTAAGATTTTGCATGTATTTTTTTTATAGATAGGACGATGGATTTAGAGAAGAAAAGAGAGAAACAAGGGGGAAATCCTATTCCGTAATACTAATTTTCCAACTAATATTTATGTTTTAACTGTCAGTAGCTGGCTATCAAATGCCATTATGTTCCATATTTTGATACCACAGAAAACCAGAATTTCTGTGTTCAGAGAGTCAGTTGTCATTTTAGTGTTAAGAATCCAAGAATTTGGGAAGCTATTGCTCTTCAAATGAATTCAACTGCAGAACAAATACCACAGCCTGAACTTCCATGTTCCATGGACATAACAGATGCTAATTAAAAATTTGGTGAATAAATGAATGAGAGCATGAGAACCTTTACCACCTGCAGTCTTTGGCTCCTCTGGACTGAGTGGTGCTTTGGCAGAGGGATATAGATAATCTGTTACAGTTGGTGCTAGGGAATAAACAGGGAATGGCTGGTTAGTGGTGGGCAGCTCATAAAACACTGTAATAGAACACTGTTGACTTTGTAAACAGAGGTTAGTTAAGTAGATATATTCATGAGAATAAATAACGTTTTGGTAGATTAGGAAAATGACTACAATTTAAGAGGGCAGAGGTGAAGGCAGATAATGAAGGCAGTGTTCAGTGTGGGCAAGGGTACACACACACGCACGCACACACACACACACGGTAACTGTCAGGGTCTTCAGCAATTTCTACTTGGAGTAAAGCAGGTAATTTCACTTCCTTACATATTTTGATTAAGTATTCTACTAATAAAAAGACAAAGAGTCCTTAAAAAGCATGGGGATGAAACCTAAAAACAATATAAAAATGAAAAACAGGATGTTCATATTCATATTTAAAGAATGATGAGAATGTTAAATTTTGCATTCAGAGTGAAAGGCAACTAAGAAAATTGTGAAACGTGCATAGCAATACAGCAGACACTAGCACAACGTGCTGTATGTAATATCTGACTTTTAAGATTCACTGGATGAGCACAGACAAGATGTGAAGAGCTATGAAATGTCACAAAGCATGAGGGCATCCAAAGATGACTTCTGCAATGAGATGGAAAAGCACATATACCTGACTTCTCGATGGGAAAATGTTTTTTACCTATAGCTTCCTTTGATGACTCAATGCTTAATGTAATGAATTCCGGGACTTCAGAAACTAGCAGAGAACACAAAATGATACAATTGATCAAGAATGGGTTGTTGCCAGCATTGGGAATGCACACAAGCTAAATACTATTTAGAAAAGTGTCTTGCACTTTGTTTGCATGTCATGCTCAATGTTTGCTGTTATGATAATAATATTATTAATAACATGATGGGAAGCTCAAATAACTGAATTGAATTCCTAATTTTGAAAGTGTTGTAGGTAACTATTAACAACCGTACCTTGTACCATCACAGGCACAAAAATGTCATTTAATTAATTAGAAGATACACAAAGGAGATGAAAAGAATTATAACCCTATGCTGGAAAAAGATCTGATGTTTCAAAATATATGCCAGGGAGTAGCTACTGAATTCCTAACTTAAAATGTTTGTTTTCATTTTTGAAGGGCAATATTGTATAGGGTGGTTTTGTGACCTGTGCTTAAGTGAGAACTTTCTCCCTCCTTCATGGTTATAACTGAACGAACCTTCTTTTCACAGAACAGAGCACACATTTAGCTTATTACTAAAGAGAACTACAAGTTTGTAACTGTTAGTGAAAAATAAGGGATAAAATCAATTCTTCTAAGTGGTTTTGTTGACTGCTTAATCCACATACTTGACTATTCTCTATGTGATACAGAGTATACACAATGAAATGAAGATAAATATGTCTATCAGGTGAATAACAATTGCCATGAATATGTAACTAACTTAACACCAGTATGCAATCATGGGAAGAGCATGTAAAATGCATCGAGTTATTAAATGTGTATTACTTGTTTTTTTTATATTTGAAAATTTAACACTTGGAAAATGTCCCCTGAGGCTCACAGTGTACCCAGACAGATAAAACAGTCTATTTACCAGGTTGACTCTGTGTCATTTCTAGGCTTGGTGATGTCACTGGTTTCAAAGTAAGAGTTTGCAGTTCAGTGGGAGCTGAAAGAAGAGCATCTAAATTGTCAAAGTAATTATGGAAAATTTATTTTTACAGGTTTTAGATAAAGGTAGCAATGGATAGAAATACATAGATCTTCAAAAATCACACGGTTATGGAGAGCCATGCAGAGTATACATTATTAAAACAGCAATTGTCAAACTATGGCCCTGCCAATCCAGCCCTTGGCCTGATCTGTGAGCTAAGAACAGTTTTTGTATTTTTTCAATGACAGAAAATATTTCAGAGTAATATTTCATGACATGTGAAAATGGTATAAAATCCAAATAAAATTTTATAGGAATACAACAACACCCTCAAGTTAAGATGATCCATGGCATATTTCCATATCATCTACATATTGCTTTTGGTTGCCTTCAATTGAGATACTACAGCAGAATCAAGTAGTTTCAACAGAGAATGGCCTACAAGTCTAAATTATTTACCATCTAACATCCTTACATAAAAAATTTGCTGACCCCTGATCTTAAGCATCCTACAAAATCCAAGAGCCTATTTGAGAAAAAACTAGGTTCTCACTATGGTATCTGAATATGAATTCCCACAAGGGCTTTCTAAGAGCTTCCTACAGCTGATTTTATGACAGTATCATTACCAACATGTTTAGTACCGTTTGGCGTGTTTTGTTCTGTGTTCTAGTTGGACCTCCCCCTTGGGTAATCTCAATAGGTATTGAGATTTTTTGTTTTATTTTTGCAGTTTCCACCCTCCTGTCCACTAATGCAAAATTCTGAAGTTATTTCAAAGCCCAACTATTCTCTATCAATCCACATAGATCTTTGTTTCCTTTAAGTACTTTCTCTCTATATTCTTACCAATTAAACAAGCTGCTTTTGTATAAGCAAATTGCCTTATTTAAAACAAACAAACAAACAAACAAACAAACAAACTTGAGAACAGCGTTTCTTCACAGTTATATTGTACTCTTCTCAGCAAGTGAAACATGTTCTTACTTTGGTCTCAATCTCTGTTCCTCACCTCACCCCACCCAACTGCTAATATAGTTCTGGGAACACAGAGGGCAAGGAAATTTTTGTTTAGTAAGCCAAATAAGTATTGCCAATTTCAAAAAAAGATAAATGAAATAGAGTGGTTAGAGAATTTAATAAGATGCATCTTTTGTTGGAGATAATCCTTCTGCAGGGCACATGATGAATTTGGCTACCATATAAATCTCCCCAACCATGATCCTTTTGGTCAACATGCAATTGTAGAGATACTAACTACAATTTGTGCCTTCTCTCTCTTAGAAGGTATAGAGGTGGGAATTGAAAGTTAACAAGCTACATCACCGTCATCCCTGGGATCCAACTGAAATGGGCTGGAAGGACTCAAACTATAAATCACTGACTTTCTTGATTCCTGCTGTGAAACTTTCAGAAGTTTAAAGTTTGGGAGGAGGATTTATTTTCCCCCCAACGTTTTTGAAACTAAATGAAGAAAATCGAGTTGCTATTGTGTTTATAGGTCTAGAAACCATCAAAAGCACTGTTCACAGACTGTGTTTTCTAAAACATTAGATTTTCTTGAGTTTATTGCCTAAGTTTGAAACATTTTATTTTACTAATCTGTTTCTTATCACTACTGACAGTGTTTTGGAAACAAAATAACAAGATTTGTTAATTAGAGGAATAGATATTAATGTAATTACTCAGAGATTCCTAGTTAGTGAAGATTAAGAATCAATGCTAAGCTGTGGTGGAAGATAAAGAATAACCAAAATCTTCTGTGGTGGGAAAAGACTGTAGCTTGTATTTACTATTATTTGCACTTCCAGAAAGCACTTTTTTTTTTAAGATAATTTAATATAACAGGGAAAAACAATCACTGAAAATAGGAAGAGAATAATGCGTATGTCACAAAAATCTTATAGAAAGTAAGTTGCTCAGAAAGATTTCATGGTATTTAATTGTTATCATTTTATAGATCTAACTACCAAATAGATGGGTTGTAATTTAGACTTCAGACACTTCAGAGAATGAAATTTTAAAGGAAGTTTAATGGCAGATAGATTTCCTGGGTCTAGGGACATTTGTTAAAAACAATAGACAGCACTTGAATTAAGGATCCTGACTACTAATGGGGCACCTGGGTGGCTCAGTCAGTTAAGCGTCCAACTTCTGCTCAGGTCATGATCTCACAGTTCATGAGTTCAAGCCCCATGATGGGCTCTGTGCTGACAGCTCAGAGCCTGGAGCCTGCTTCAGATTCTGTGATTCCCTCTCTCTCTGCCCCTCCCCCACTCACACTCTCTGTCTCTGTCTCTCTCTCTCAAAAATAAAAATAAAAAAAGAATCCTGACTACATATAAGACGAAGTATGAAACAGAACAAGAGCAGTCTAAGAAAGCAGGAGCAATTCTGGTCATGACAGTGATAGAGTAGGTTTTCAATGAATAAAAAAGTATGTAATGAGGTCACAAAAATCATTACCTAATGTTGATTCTGGAGCCTCAGAACTATGAATAACAGGTTCAAAGCTTGTAGCAGGAACTAACCAAAAGCAACAACAGGAACATGAAAAAGTATAAATGCACATTAAAAAATCTTAATTTTTCTTTCAAAACATTCGTTTCAAATGACTTTTTTTTTTAACTTTTGAATTGACAGGAACCAGTTTATTTTTGAGAATTTGGTCAAACGAGTCAGGAACAAGTCACTGCAGAAAGTAGTCACAACCTTTGAATTCTGCTATGCAGATTAGTATGGTCACTATGAGGTTCTTCTAAGATGTTTGATATTCTGACTCTAACCAATATGCAAGCTTGCTTTGGAAAATCTGCTTAGACAATGTATATGAAGATATATATGAAAGAAACTTGTGACAACTTTTGGAAGCTGAAATAATACTTATGCTTATGTAATCATGACCATAATAACTAGATCATGTGTTTAGATGCAGATATAGCAATAAGTAATTATCAGTGACTATGCCAGTCTTGCTATAAACACATCTTTAGAGAGACCAAAAATTTCACTCAAGAAGCAGTTGCTAACCATACCTCTCATGCCTTGAAGGCTGTCACTTCCCATCAGACGCATTTCTTTGGGACCCCACTGGGGCAGACTGCTAGGGTTCACCCCTCAAATCATGGAATAGCATATTTACCCCGTTTGGTCTGAGGTGCTTCAGGACTTGATGTGGTTTTAGGTCTGGGACGTGGACGACGGGTTCGTTGTGCTGTTTTAGGAGCTGAAGGATGAAACTTTGGATTACTCCTGTGAAGATGGTTTTGGAAACAAGGCTCTAGATTTTCTAAAATATGTTATATTTTCTTGAAATTCAAGGCATATGTGTTTCAAGATTGAAATATTTTCTATTTTGTTAACTATTTCTTTAATCACCGAAGATTCTTAAGAGATAAAACTCACACATAAAATTAAGTCAAGGAGTGAGGAATCTCATAAATCTCTAATCTCAAAAGCAGAAAAGGACCATGGCCAAGCTGTAGGTAGTGGGGTCTTAGGTTCACACCAAGATAGAAAATTTCCAAAGAATCTATGATACCATGTGAATTGCTATGGTTTGGTTGGTCTAGAGGAGATATAGACATTGCCAACTTTGAAACTCAGCTTTCAATTTGAGCCCCGTTTAGATAAAAGTTCAAGATTACATGGTTGACAGATATTCTGACTTATTCCATGCATAGCTTTTAAAAACAACAGGTAACTTCCGTTAAGAGTTTTCAATACTCTCAAGAAGAAAATTAAAGTTGAAGGACAGCAGAAGATGACAAGACAGTCTTATAAAGATGGTGACAAAGTGATTATGATTAGGATAGAATGGGTTGATGATGAGCCGGAAAAAACTGTTCACAAATGCTGGATTACCTAATGTTGTTTCTGGATCCTTGGTTCTAAGAGTGACAGGTTCAAGGGCTGTAGGAAGAACTGGCCAAAAATAATAAAAGAAAGCAAAGAGATTTTTTTTAAAAATTCACTTCAAGGCTAACTGCAAGAGTCAATTTTTAAGCCTCAAGACTAACAGAAAAGAGACACTTCCTCTGCAGATTTGAGTACACTGTGGAAAAGTACCCATTAAACTCATAAGATAGATACAGCATTGTACTCTGCTAAATATCACGGTGGTCAACAAGTTCTCCCAGATGTTTGATTATCTGACTGTTGCTAATATGCACAATTCTGCTAGACAAACTTCTTACAGTTAGATAATATATACTTTTCTAACTCTACTGAAAAAAGCATTTATCATTCTACTTGTACTTCTGTACAAGTTGAGATAAATGCCTATTATTGAAATAATCATGGGTACAATAATGAGTTTATTTATTTGAAAGCATCAGGATCAATACATTATAGGGTGTGTTCAAAGTTTCAAACTAATCCTTGACTCAATAAAAGTTAAATACTGTTAACCTTCTCATGAAAGAGTTACCATACTCTATCATGAAAAGCCTTTCATTTAAAGTCTCAAGACTTAGGCACATTTAAAATTTTGACAATTAAGTAAAAGCATCTTGTTTTGAAACAATAGATCCATCAATATAATCACACAGATCCTAATACAATAAAAAGTAATACAATTAAAGATCATGACATTTGTACAATTGAGGAGGGAGAAGCAGTGTAAATAAGGGACAGATGGAAATTCATGTTTGAAAAGAAGCTTAAAGCAGTCAGTGCTTTTCAGCACATGCAGATGATCACATGAAACAGTTATGGCAGTTTGATGTCCTCATATTAGCATACTCACAGTTTTCTTAAGTTTAACAGGTAACTTGAAATAGAGTTTAGTATAATTTCAAGATAAAGACTACAATGGAATGACAGCAGAGGGTGTTGAAATGGTTGTAAGATGCAGGAGAATCTGTGGCCACAATGGCGTGACAATGAGCAGGAAAAGCACTATTTGAAGGACACACATTCTCATTACCCACGATTTCTGGAGCTTTAGTTCTGAGAGTGCCAGCTTCAAGATCTGTAGTGGGAACTAATGAAAAGCAATGAAGTCAACACTTGTGAAAAGTCAGCAAGTTAAAATCTAACCAGTATAACATTGCTTCAAATAATGTATAAAATATTTGGTCACCCTATAACCAGGTAAATATTCTTTTACGAGATAGTCAGTGATAGCTGACCTATCAATCTGGTAAGCATCTCAATGTCAACACAATATGCTCTTAGGTGTTTAAGTACTTAATTCCAAGTACTGCTCTAGGAAACTTGTGTAGACATTTTACCAAATAGAGACTTATGAAAATGTCCCGGCAATTATTGGCTTTTCTGTGGAAGCTTTAAGAAAATAGCAAGTCTAAATAAGATGGATACAATGAATGGCACTTATATTTGAAAGGAGTCATAGAAAAGAACAAAGAAAAGTGAACCTTGCTCATCATGTTCAGAACTCGTAAGTGGAAATAGGCCTCATGTGATGCAAAATCATTCTAATAACCAATCAGGTTAAGGAACAACCACTCAGTGTGTGGTACCCAATCGAACAGCTCTCTGCTCTAATCACAAAAATGTGGTACCCTGTGTATGTGGAAGAGATCGCAGGGAAGACCACTAATACTACTAGGGTCAGATCCAAACTTCTGAGTCATACCTTCAAGAACTTTCTTCAACTGCTCTTATGGACCCTTCCAAACTCAGCCCTATCTTTACCACTTAGAAGCAGTATCCCCCTTGTTCCAGGAGCCCTGTGCCTTCTGGCTGGCCTCAATACCTCCTTTCTTTTTGTCTCTGTTAAACTCCATGATTTTAAGACTCACTTTATTTCTAACTCCTTATTCCTGTCTTTCACAAACTTCTCTCTATGCTCAAAGATGTTTATAACTCCTGCAAAAAATAATCTTGATTTGCACAGACACATTGCCTCGGTTCAATCTTTAAATGCTTCCTGTTGGAGCAGGTTTTGACTTTGACTACACTACAGCCTGAGAAGTAAAAACAAGCAGGCTACATCTGTGATATCCTCACAGCTGTTGATGTAGCTGTGGGGAAATGGAAGACACTGTTTCTTGAAATAAAAAAGGACTGGTTCTATTTAAGACATTTTGTCTGCTAGAGAAGTATGGAACAAAATAAGCAAAAGTAATAAAATACACATTAAAATAGAAGATCTTTATGCAGAAAGCACAAGGGATTCAGCTGCCACACATGTCTCCCCAAATCATGTTCTCCTTTGCTTACTCAACAGGGGGATCAGCGCAGATCATTTAGTGCCCCCACCCTCACTGGGCTCACTTGGGCTATCACTTCTACCACTGGCATCAATCCCAGACTCCCAAAAGCTGCTAGGACTTACTCCTTTAACCAGAAACCCACATTTACCCAGTTTTGTTTGAGGTACTTCAGTAGTTGGTGTAGTTTTATGTTTGGGACGTGGACGACGGGTTCGTTTCGATGTCTTAGGAGCTGAAGAAGGAAGATCTTCAATTACTACAGAGTCTAGTTCAGAAGCTAAGGACAGCATGACACATGACTCCAGATTTTCTAAAACTTACTACATTTAGTAAATTTTCCTTATTAACCTTTAATCTGAAACTTTCACCCTTAATATAATAGTATATATTCTTTTATAAATCCAAGTTCATTGAGAATGAGTCATGTAAAATTATTGAAGAAACAAAGAACTGTTCATAGCACTCTTCTATTGAACAAAAGGGTAAGTTCCACTGCTAACACATTATGGTATGGTGATAGATACAAACTCTTTGACAGTTTACTAAGATAAGGCCATGTAATTAACTAAAAAGTTAATCAAAGAACAGATAATACATGGAGAGTTAAAAAAAAAAAAGAGAGAGAGAAGAACTTCAGATCCACAAAGAAACTTCCCGATGCCATAATAGTCAGTAGAGTCAAAACCCAGCTTTAACAAAACATGATTAAAAAGCACACAAGATGACAAAACAGTTTCAGATGGTTACATGTACAACAGATGACTTGAGTTAGGTTTATGCATGGCTCTCTTAAAAGAAATAACTTGTTTGAACAAAGTCCTCAATACTTTTAGGATGAAGAATTTAATGGAGTGACAAAAGAGGATGATGTAACCGTATGAAGTAAAAGAACCTGCAGCTATGATGTTGATGGAATGAGTCTGACAATCAGAAAGAAAGGCACCTACTGAGGAGCATGTGTTTTTACCTTGTGTTGTTACCCAAGTCTCAGTTCTGAGCGTAACAGGTTCAAGGTCTGAAGTAGGAACTGATCAAAAGCATTAAAGATAAACAAAATGATTGTTTAATTAAAAAACCCTCAAGGCATTTGCTTCAAAATGAGTCTTATTAATATGCTTTCTAGAACTATGTAACAACTTTTAAAAACTGTTAAACTAGAAAAGTAGACTGTTGATTTCCTCAAATTTGGCCATACCTAAGTCAGGTAACCATTTCCTTATTCTTCCTTTGATGATTTGATTTTAAGTAATAAAGTGGGATGTGTGGGTATTACTAACAACTTTGGAAAGAAAGTGAGGCCGAAGCATGATCTATTTAACAGGGTATCCCTCTATTCTAAGCAAAGAAAGAACATGCCCTCATGGGCAAAGACGAATTTGCTGATGTCTATTGGATTAAGTCTCAACTGTTCCATCAGATGCCTAAGAATCTCCACCATAAGAGTCCATGGACCAATCAAGATTCAGTAAGCTTTGATGACCACGGTCTAGTCAGACATTCTCTATACTAGTATTACAGTTAGACTATCTCTTTTGGTTTGTCTCTCTATATATACAGTCTTTCTGATTTTATTCCTACCTATGTTTCCAGTCATCCATGTACTATGGTGGTTTCAAGGCCCCACTATTTCCTAATCTTTTCCTGATCCTATTTATGTTCCTAGCACATTTTGTTGAGAGCACCCAGAAATCAATCTCATCTTTGCATACATGCTCTCTAATGCCATCTTCTATCTTATTGAGGAAGGCTTTTGTTCTCAATTTTCTTGTAGGTTTGAGGACTAAAACATGTCTCCCACATCTAATGTACACCCACAAAGACACTAATATGACCTGGTGATACTGAAGACCCTGTTAATTTGAACTGAATATGCATAATTTTTCTAAAGGAATTTTATTTTGAAGACAAATGGAAGTTAATAAAAGGCACAGTTATAGAGAAGATTTCACTCAGGAGCTATGAGGCTTTTGGTTGCCCCACAGCTGTCTCCCTACTGTGTTCCTCTTGCCATCTCTACAGTGGGAAATTCTGTTTAACATGAGTTATATCTTTAATAGGGCCTATTGGTTACTCCCAACCACCGGAATTACTCTTGAGATCCTGCTGGGTTAGGCTGCTGAGACTCTAAACCAGGGATACTTATTTACCTGGTTTGGACTGAGATACTTCAAGACTTGGTGTTGTTTTTGGTCTGGGACGTGGACGGCGTGTCTGTTGTGATGTTTTGGAAGCTGAAGGAAGAAATTCTGGGGTTACTACACAGCTACATTACCTCTTTTCTGGAAGCAATGAGAGGTGAAAACATGATTCGAGATTATCTACAACCTGTTAGATATTTGCCTTTCCAGCTTGAGATTTTTGTCATGTATACTCCTTTATGAATTTCTATTAGCACAGAATAGTCTTTGAAGAAAAAAATACATTTCTAATTAAATAAATAAAGTTTAGTAATTATAATCAAAGTGTCACAGAACAGTTTGATTGGACAACAGAAAGGTTAAGAACCATTGCTAAATTTTAATGTATTATCAAGGACAGTCATATTAAATCTGAGATTTATAACTCAATTTTTCAATCTTTCATACATTCTACATAACTACTAAAACAAGAACACATTAGTACCTAAATAGAAACAAGACAAAAAAAAAATACCGCAGAAATAGAAAAAAAAAGGTAGAGATGTAGATGTGAAATGAATGGATTCTTTTGGCCTCACGATAGTTGTTAATGGCTTGTAACTTAGAGGTAGATACCTATAGTATGTTTGAAAAAGTTTTTTTTTTTAACTGCAAGCACTGCTTAAACAAAATAACGTGAAACAATTTAAAATAGATTACATGGCAAATAAATGCCCTAAAGTACGTTCATGAATGACTGATTCTCTATGAAAAGACAGATGATATGTTTTAAGAGTTTTCATAATTTTAAGAATGTAAATGAATGGCCCAAAAGAATGACATACAGTAATATAAAACAAGAGGAAACTCTGGGTTATAAAACAAGCAGAATAAGTCTTGTTGAAAAGCCAGTATATCTGTTATTACAGATACAAGCATGACAGGTTCAAGAACTGTAGCAGGAACTGACCAAAAAATACAGTAAACCAAAGAGATTTTAAAATACACAAAAAGTCAGAACATTCACATCCAAACAAATCTACTTGTGTGTCGACACTTCCTCAAAAACAAAAACAAAAAATAACCTCTTAAGGAAAGAGTAGATAATCATTCTTTGCACATTTGGCGAAACTACCATCATGGTCTTCGGCTTAGCCTTTGAATTATCTTGATTGCCTTAAAGAAGGCAACATTAAATTATCCTAGGTTTTAGATAATGGATTCTGATATGGAAAACTCTGCACTGGAAAATATTCTTATTCATTTATCTAACAACCTTGGAAAAGAAATGGTCTTTAAAAAAATCTTATCAGTCTGTATTTCTATGGAAGCTGAAAATGTGCACTTGCTATGTTTAAGTAAACATGGATGCAATAAACAGTTTATAAGTTTGAAATAGATATAAAAATTAATCATTGAAGTAGACTATGCTGATCTTTCCAAGAATTCATCATGACACATAAAAGAGCAAAATAAAGATGGTCACTCAGTCTAAAATACTTAGTGGATTATCTGTCCAGCCAAAGCCCAAATAAAGTAGAAATCGAAGACAGTTGATGTCCCTGTATCAAATCCAAGCTTCTGAATTGGGTCCTCAAAATTCTCTTTCAACTGTCTGCCTGGACCCTTACAAATGCAGCATCATCAATAACCTTGTTTTGGCCATCTGGAAGTAGGACATTCTGTGTTAGGCCCACTGGATTGCCTTTGTGGCTGATCCCCTACCACCCCACATGTCCAGCCCTTCTGCCTTGATTCACTTTTCCCTCCATTCATTCAAATCCTGTAGTGGGCCCAAGGTCCAAGTCTAGATCACCTTTGTCTTTTCCTCTTCAAGGTCAGTGTTTAATGTATCATGCAAACATATACCCAACTCCATTATTTTTAGAAAGTCTCTCATAGCTGGCATATCACTCACCATTATCACATCAATATTGGCAATTTTCAATATTGGTCCAGAAATACGCAAGGGATGTAATTTATATTCCTTATATTTTTTTGTTTCCTTGAACTACATATACTGACTCTAAAGAAGCTTTATCATTAAAATTTGACAGAAATTGACAGTAAAAATATGCTAAATGCATATAAAAGAAGACTTTCACATAGAGTAAGATATTCTGGCATCAAATATATCTCAACCAGCCGTATTCTCTGACACCTGGGCAAAGCAGCCATATTCTCAGACACCTGACCATGCCTCATGACTTCAGGCTTAGAGCGACGAACAGCTTGGCACTGCTTGGGGTTCCCACTGGGGTAGGCTACTAGGGTTCACCCTTAAATCAAGCAATCACATTTACCCGATTTGGTCTGAGGTACTTGAGAGCTCGGTGTGGTTTTAGGTCTGGGACGTGGACGACGGGGTCTTTGTGACATTTTGGTAGCTGAAGAAAGAAAAACTTTGTGTTACTCTAGGTCTTTAGGCTCTGGATATCGAGGAGAGGTTTTTACAAAAGCTGTTAGATTTTCAAAAGTTCTAGGCAATTTTTTGTAATTTAAAATTTTCAATCCTTTTAGGCCAATGTATCTTCGTTTATCATTGATGGTACTTTGGGGCAAACTCATGTATGTAGTTGAGTAATTCATTCAAGGCATGAAGATTAGCACTTGTAATTAAACACTCACAGAACTTCTTCACTGGGAATAAATGAGGAGGGCTCAACCCTGGTGCAAGGGGAGGGGAGGCTAGAGTCACACTAAGGGAAAGGCTTATAATTTAAAATTGCAGATTTAGATCATTTCCTCTCTATCAAGTTAGTAATAAAACATCTCATTATTTAAAGCAGCAACAAAGAAACAAACATACCATACAAATAGTTTTTTTAAAACATAGATGTGCAAAGGAGTCTAAGAGTAGCTGTTACTGCTGATCCGCCTAGATAAGAAACAGATCCCAACTTGTTTTAAACTTAGTATTAACACAGAACACTGTTCAGTGGAGCATGAGCTAACACGACAATGTCAAACGTACCAAATGGCAGCAATGTTTTGAATTAAGCAAATGTCTGCTCTCATAAAAACAACAGGAAACTTGTTTTTAAGAGGCTTCAGTATTCTTCAGATTGATTGAATGGCAACAGAGGATGATGGTGGCTGTCTTATGAAGGAGGAAAATCTAGGAGATGGAGACTGAATGGAATGTACAATGAACAGCAAAAGCATTTGGCAAATGGCACAGAATCATTACCTAATGTTGTCCCAGATGTCTCAGTTCTAACAGTAACAGGTTCAAGATCTGTAACAGGAACTGAAGTAATAAAATAAGCAAAAGAAGTTTTTAAAATATGTATGAAGAGCTACAACATTCACTTCAAAATGTATTTTTCCAGCAACATTGCCACTAGAATTATTATTTTTATTTATAGATGGAGGGTATGTGGAGTGTACTGTGTTTCTCCCAAATACTTATGTTGAAGCCTTAACTCCCAAATGTCACTGTATTTGGAGATAGGAACTTTGAAGAGACAATGAAGGTTAAATGGGGTTGCAAGGGCAGGTCCCTAATACAATATGACTCATGACCATATGAGAATAGGGAGACACACAAGGGATGCTCACAGACAGAGGAAAGGCCATGTGAGGATGCAGAAAGATGAGACCATCTACAAACCAAGGAGAAAGGCCTTGGGAAATATTAAAACTATTCATACATTCATCTTAAATTTCCAGCCTCCAGAGCTGTGAGAAATAGATTTCTATTGTTCAAGCCACCCAGTCTCTTTTGTTATGGCAGACTTAGCAAACTAATATGAAGGAAAACCCATTATTTTGTCCAGATTTGGCTTAACTGTAGTTAGGGACTTCTCCATCTCCTGAGATAGTCATTACCTGTGGTCTCTGTTTAGCAAAAGAGGGAAACAGTTCTACTAGATAGTGGATTATATGAATCTAATATGGTAGACTCTAGCACATTTTTAGGCATTTACTAACCATCTTGAAAAAGCATGTAAAAAACTAACTTGCACTTTAGTGGGTGTTGAATAAAGAAAACATCTACCATGTTTATCAAATTACGGCTGCAGAAAAAATTCCTAAATATCCAAGTAGCCGTTATACAAATAACCAAAAATAGCTATGAAGACCTTGCTGAGAACTCATCTTTGGAAAGATTTTGTGACTTGTGTCTATAGAAAGGTACTCAAGAGGACTGTGTAAGGGGCACCCACTCAGTCTGTGGCACTCGTAAAGCACCCATCCACACTCAGTGCAGGGAAAACTTTATCCAGTGTGGAAAGAAGAGATTTCTGATGCTCATGAGAACAACTTTGGACTCCTGAGTGCAACATTCAAGCCCTCCTTCAACTTCCTGTGGTATTATCCAAATGCAGAATCACCAAAAAAATGTTTTGACAGATGCTTCAAAGCCCCAGAACCTTTGCCCCTCTGGTGGCCTCTAAACGTGTCCTATTTTTTTTTTTTTGTCTTTGTTCTCCCTCACCCATCCACTTGTGCAAATTCTGATGTGATGTCACGACCCAAACTCCTTCCCTGATCTACTGAGGCCCAAAATGATGCTTTACTTCTTCAATAACTTACATAATCAGTCTAGCACTTGATGTACCCAACAAAAACCTTGAATTTGTGAAAGCACCCTGCCTTATTTCCCTTCTCTAGGCTTTTTATGCAAGAAAAGTTTTTGTGTTCCACTAGCCTGAAGACTAAGTAAAACATGTTGCCTTCTACCCTGAGCAAGAGGAAAATTATGTATCTTCCAAACATGTACTTCTCACCAACACTGAACGGGAAAGGACTCTTCATGATTCCCTCATCAGAGGGTTATGTGGGTTTACACTTTCAGTAGATAAGGCTATGAAACAAAGCTTGCATAGAAAGCTCAGGCTTCTGAAACAAAGGACTCAGTTTTTATCTGGTGTAGTCCCAGGATCTTAAAGGACTTGGAGTGGTTTTAAGTTTGGTTTATGAATGACATTCCCACTGGGATGTCTTTGGAGGTGGAAAAAGATAACCTTTAGTTAAAGTTGATAGTTCTACAAATCATGAAGTTTAAAAAAAAATGTTTTCTAAAGCATGACAGATTTGTCTTGAATTTCATAAAATATATACATTTCTAGTGTGAAAAATTTGCCCCTACTATGTTCCTGTATCTTCCTTTGTTATTGAAGATATTTGGGGGTCAAAATGACATAAACATGAAGTTATTAATGCAGAGAGTCAATATTAGTATTTTTATCATATATTTTAAAATATTTAAATTTGTTTTTACTCTCTACACCCAATGTGGGGCTCAAACCTGTAGCCCCAAGATCAAGAGTTGCACAGTCCACCAACTGAGCCAGTCATGAACCCCTTTATCACATTCTCCTAGAGTACCCTGACTGCATTTAAAAGATTAAGAATCATCTATTTCTAAACTATGGTGGTGAGTAATGGGTAGTCAGATTCACCCTAAGGATGGGGCTTACTATTTAAACTTAATGTCCTTGATCACATTATCTGATTGACAATTCACTAAAAACATATTACTCAAAAGTTAACAACAACAAAAACAAACAGGCAGATAAAAAGTACTACAAAGGATATATAAAGCAACTTCCCTGTCATAGCCTGGTTAGCACAGATCAGGATTAGGTGCTCACATGAACGTATGATATTTGCCTTAACAGAGATCTCAGATTAAGACAAAAACAGAAGGTGGCATGAAAAAATTTTAAAGTAAGTTACAGGGCAAAAAGATATCCCCAACTAGATTCAGGCATGACTCTCTTAAGAACAAGAGAGTGAAGCATCCTTTTGGGCCTTATGTTCAACTCATAAGATAAAGAATGTAGTTGAATGACAAGTGGAATCAGTTTGACAATGAGCAGAAAAAGCTCTTGCTGAAGGTCAGAAAATAGCATTACCAAATGTAGTCCCTGGAGTCTCTTTCATAGGAGTGACTGGTTCAAAGATTATAGCAGGAACTGACCAAAAATAATAAAAAACAAAAATGAAATGTTAAATATTTATACAATCTCAGAACTGCAAAATTAATTGTACCTAAGTACTAATGTGTCTAGAGTACAAAGCAAAAACTATTCACTTTCTGAGCTGAGAGATACAGCATCTCTGCATGCGGGTACCAATTCATCACATAGTAGGAGTGGTCTTTGTAGTAGATAATTATCCCTGTAAGGTGCCCCTGTAGTGTCTCACTCTTTGATAATCCTAGTCTAAGTAATGTACCGAAATAGACCACATCAATCTTGCTAAGAACTCGTCTTTGGAAAGAGACAGTGAGCTTTGCCTACCAGAATACTTAAGAGAACAGGAGAAGGGACGGGCATTCAGTCTGAGGTATAGCAGGGTAGCTCTCTGTCCAATGCTCAGGCAAAGCCTGACTATATACATTGATAATTACTAAATAAATTCAAACTCCTTAGGCCAACATTAAAAATACCTTTCAACTGGTCCTTTGGGCCCATTTAGCAACAGTAGCCTCAGAAAAATGCCCTTTCTGATCAAACTTAGAAGTCCTAGAGTTTCAACTAGTGAGAAAAGCCTCTGCCTTCCCTCACTGGCCCTCCACACGTGTCCTTCCTTTATGTACTTCTCCATCCCCTTTGTACCCAGCCATCTAAATCTATAGTGATTTCAATGCTCAGTCCTTCCCAACTATTCTGGCCTACTCTGATTACTGATTCTTTAAATCAACGGTTGACCAATGATGGCCCATAGGCCAAATCTTGCCCATAGCTTATTTTCATATATTCCATGTAAAGCTAAGAATGATTTTTCCATTTTTTAAGTGCTGTAAAATTAAAAAGGAAAAAAAATAAAAATGTTCAACAGAAACTACATGACTCACAAAGTCCCAAATATTTGCTCTCAAGACCTTTATAGAAAATGCCAATTCCTATCCTAGATCCTTATGACTTGGACTTGACTTTGTAGTTACCAAGAAACAATTTCCCATTTACCCAAACATATATTCATTCTGTACCTATTTCATTCCACTACACACATTTAACATTTCAAGAACAAGAAGAATTGAATGAGAAATCAAATAAACATTTAGAGAGAAGATTCTCATTCACAAGCCTGAGAAATTCACTATCATCTAAACCCCTCCAACCATGTTCTCATTATCTACTTTGACTTGCCCCTTCACTTTCTCTGGGCCCCACTGGGATAGGCTTAACCAGGATATATATATTTACCTAGCTCAGTGTCAAGTGCTTCAGGACTCCTTGTGGTTTTAAGTTTGGAATGTGGAGGGTGAGTTTGGTGAGGTACTTTGGGAGCTAAAGGAAGAAAACCTCAGGTTAACAGAGTGTTCTTAGTTCCAGAAGCTGTGGATAGGATTATATGTCTTCTAATTTCTTGAGTTTCAGAAAATTTTTCCTTTCAGCTTAATATATTTGCCCCCATTTCGATAATTGCCTCTTTATATCATTTACATTACTCTGAAAAACATAAGTCACACAGAAACATGAGTTTATATGTCAAGGATATTCTCACAAGTATCTCTAAATGATAAAAGTTCCAAAACTTTACTGAGTTACAGTGGTGGTGGGAAAGATGGAGGGTGAATTTCAACTAATGATGGTACTAATAATTTAAATTGATTATCATTGAGCTCATTTCTATTTCACCCCTTACTGAAAGAAGACCACACCATTACCTAAAATGACAAAACAAAAACACAAAATGATGCACATAATAAAATTGTAGGAATTTAGATCTGCACAAGAATCATGCCACACTGTAACAGCTGTGGCATGGATAGCTTAGACCAAGGATAGACACTCTCACCCCAACCCTCCTATGTTTGAAACTCACAAACAAATAATGTGATTAACAGGTTACGTGGATTAAGATGCCGTACTTTCACATGCATTAAATTGCAGATGCATATACTAGACTAAGTTCATACTTAGCTCCTTTAAAAACAGATGAGTTGCTTTAACTCTCCTCAGTATATTAAGAAGTAACAGAATGACAAAGAAGTAACTGAATGATAACTGAACAGACAATAGAGGATGACATGGAAGTCTCATGAAGCAGAAGAAGCTGTGGTTATGATGGTGATGAAGTGGGTTTCAAATGAGCAGGAAAAGCAGGTGCTGATGGATGTAATGTGTCCTTACCTAGTGTTGTCCCTGGAGCCTCGGTTCTAAGAAAAACTGGTTCAGAGACTGTGGTAGGAACTGATAAAAATCAATAAAAGAAACCAAAGAGATTTTTGTGAATGCATGAAATGTCAGAAAATTCATCTTAACAGTAAAATGCTTCTGAGCCTTCTAAGGGAGAAAGGGCAGGGAAAAGATGGATTACACACATCTGTAATACCAAGAGGCAGGAAGTATGAGGGGCTGAAGAGTAAAGGGTCATTTTAGGGTCTGTTCACCACACATACCAGACATAGCCAAAATGAAGCTGATGCTACACCAGCCAAGAGACTAAGTCTTTAGTGAAAAGAGTCTCATTTGATACAGTAAGGTGAGAAAGAACCCCTGTTTTTGATATTATATTAAACTAGGTATCCTCAGTTTTAAGAGCAGAAAAAGCATGATCCTGTGCAGAAGGATCACTGAAGCCCTGTAGGTCAAATTTAAAGTCTTAAGTACACCTCTCAGCCTCCCTTAAATTTATCCTATGGGCCCACTCAACAGGAGAGCACCTAGAAATCATTCTGTTATCTGGGAGGCCAGCTTCAGATATTCTCTGCTTGTCAGCCTTTGTTCCCTTACCCACTCACTCACCCAAACTCTGTACTAGTTTCTTTCTAATATCCTGATCCTTGTCCTGCTCCAGATATTAACCTATTACATAGCACTTCTACCATCTGAGAAGTTATACATATAGACACACAGCCACCACCACCACCACCCCCCACCCTACCCCCGGCCACATACTTGCGTAAACATGGCTGCCTCATGTTATTTTCTCTATGTTTATGCAGGAATGGCTTTTGTTTACAACTATAATACATACTAGGGGATAAAACATACTTCCCGCTTCTTATGTATCTCATAGCTGCTAATATGGTTATGGGTGTTATGAGGGGATTAATAAAAGAAGTCCACTTGAATTGATTGTGTTGGTTCAATACTGAGCAAGCTTTATCCTAAGACATGAATGGAATCAAATAGCATGAAAAGTAAATAAAACAGTCATTGCTGGAGAAGATTCCTACACAGGAAGCACGAGATACTCAGGTATCTCAAGTTCTGCTCACTAACCAGCAGCTTTTACTCTTAAGAGATATATAGAACATGTGCCAACTATGTGCATAGAATTTAGGATCCCAACTGGGGTAGACTGCTAGGATTCCTTAAACCAGAAATCACATATTTACCCAGTTTGGTCTGAGGTACTTCTGGATGGGGTGTGGTTTTAGTTTTGGGGCGTGGACGACGAGGTCTCTTTGTTGTTGTAGCTGAAGGAAGAAAATTTAGGATTAATATAGTGTTGATAGCTCATAAACTCGGATTAAGATGATATACTAAGCTTTCTAAAATTTGTCAGAGTTTCTTTGAGTGGAGAAAACTGTTACTTTGGTTTGATGTTTTCTCCTTTAGTATGTTAATAGGTTTCCTTTTTTAATTGAGTTCTCCCAAGATTAAAAATTACAATATAATTATGTTTAGGAAAAGATTAAGAACTATCACTTCTTTGAAAGTGTCCCTAATCCAAAACTGGTTACAAATTGCTCCTAAAATATGATGGGGTGAGAGTTCAAACCACACTACAGTATTCACTTCTAATTATAATTTAAAATAACTAGGCTCGGGCAAATATTCCACTTGGTCATTTACTAGAATAAGCATACAAAACTTGCTGAAACATCTACAAAGTGAAAAAAAGTTAGACAGAACTTACAATACAGAAAAAAGATGCCTGAAAAAAAATCATGGCATAGTCGATAACTTATTGGGGGTCTAAATAAGGGATATACAGATAATCATATTTAAGCCTTAGCTCTAACAAACAGTATTGTTTAAGCGGAGACTCAGATTGACATGATACAATTTGAAGCTAGGATATGGGGCAGACAGTGGTGCTGAATTCAGTCCATACACATTTCTGTTAGAAAGAAAGCGTTTTAGGGCCACCTGCATGGCTCATTGGTTTAAGCAGCCAAATCTTTGTTTCAGCTCAGGTCATGATCTCATGGTTCTTGAGTTTGAGCCCTGCATCTGGCAGCTGACAGTACAGAGCCTGCTTGGGATACTCTCTCTATCCCTCCCCCACTTGTGTGTGCTCTCTTTCTTCCTCTCTCTCAAAATAAGTAAAAAAAATAAAATCTTTAATAAACAATTTTTAAAAAGCCTTTTATATTGTAAAATGAATACTGTAATAGGATGATAACAAAGTATGACATCATTGTCTATATAGCACCACAGATGAGTTTAACAATGAATAAGAGAAAGCACTTGCTAAAGGACATAAAATATCACTACCTATAGATGTCCCAGGAGTAATGGGTTCAGAGTCTCTAGCAAGCAATGATCAAAAGTAATTTAAAAAGAAACGTTAAAAGAAAAGTCATTGAACTTTCTTCAAAATGAACTTCACCAGTGTGGTATTGGTTCTACAGCAAAAAAGCAACATTTTTAAAGTCCTGAGGTGAAGGTACAAAGATATTTGTTCTTATGAAATGGTTATATCTTCAGTATCTCCACAGAGCTCTAAGTTTTGCTTGTTTTTAATATTATCTGATAACATCAACAATAAAAACCCTACTTAGAAAAATCTTTAGGCTTTTGTCAAGGAATTTTATGGTAAAAAATTATGAGAAAACAATGTGAAAGTATAATTTATTAGAAAAAAATCTCTAGGTCATTATAGATGCAATAGTTGATATATTTAAGCAGATACTATAATGAATAGCCAAAATAGAGGATGCTTTTTGTTGAGTGTCTGCTTTGGAAGAAGACCAAGACGTCTGTCCAAACAAAGATAAATAAAAGAACAAGATACAGAGGGTCATTCAGTCTGCAAAACTTGTCAGTGCATTTCTCTGCTACCAGGACAGAAAAGGCCTGACCCCAGGAGGATAGGAGAGTATGTGGTAGCCAATTGGCTTAAATCCAATCACTGAAGTCAGGCATTTAAGGTCCTTTTCATGGACCCATCTAGAAGTAGCATCACTGACCAAAATTTCTGAGAATCAGCTAAGTGAACATTGTCTTTCTCCTTTCTCCCATTCAGGTTGCCCTCCTAATTCCTATCTTCTGCTGTCACCCACATATATGGTACCTTCCAGCCTCTGTTTATGCTATTCCTGCCTATCCCAGCAACAGGTCTACAAACTGTATAAATTTTGAGGTCCACATTACACTTACCAGCTCACAGATCTTTTACTTCTCTAAGAATTAACTATGTGCCTAACAGTTGGTAAAGCCCCGTAGATATATTGCTTCTGCCCATATTCCTTTACATCTATTAATGAACAGTTTCTACATAAGAAACTTCCTTCCTCAGCCAAGTGAAGTCATTTGTTACTTCTGAACTATTTTTCACAGAGGCTAATGGAACACTTAATAAAATGTGTGACTAAGTGAACTAAATATGCTAGTTACTTAACTAGGTAAGTTTTTGATAAACCAGAATCAAAGAGAAAAATATAATTTTTCAGAGGAAGCAAATAAAATACAAAGGTACCAAGAAGATACCAAGCAGCACAAGGAAGGCATAATTATTAACTAGAGCTCGTGTGACTTCGGCCTTCACAATGAAGGGTCACCAGAGCTATTAGGTGGCAAGTTAAACTGTCATGCACATATCATATCCAAGGGGTTCCACAGGTACCAGGAACCACATATTTACCTAGTTTAGTCTGAGATACCGCTGGGCTCTGTGTGGTTTTATGTTTGGGACGTGGACGACGTGTTCTTGTCCGTTGTGTTGTTTTTGGAGCTGGAGGAAAGTAAACTGGTTAATGTTGTCTTATGACTCCAGAAACTCAAGAAAGGATGATACACAGCTCTATATTTTGTAAAATTTGGCTAAATTTCCTAAGTCTTAATAAATTTGTCTCTTTTGTTTTGGACTTTTGTCATCTGTATGCAAAAAAAAAATTGGGGGGGGGGAGTTGTCCACTGACAGTTCTCTGAGAAGGATTATATAACATGATTCTAATAATCTGAAAAAGCTTATTATTATTGGCATCAGATTTTCAATAAGGATCCTGACGCCAGGGAAACCAGAAACACAGCATGTCCATATCGGAGATGGACCCAGGCTCACCTGCTTTTGTGAGATCATATTTAGAAATTATTTGGCTTAGACATACATCCCATTAAACATTAGAATAAACAAATTTAACTTCTTAAAATCATTGGTAAACCATAAAAATGCCCTGCCTATCTTAAAACAACTTTCGGTTGATGTCCACAGAATTAATATTGATGTTTATGGAACAGCCACTCCTAACTGTATTTGAAATTTAGCTTTACCACAGAACACGGGGCAGAATCACAGGTTCTGTAAAGCACTAATAAAGCTGGATAATATGGAAGACAGATGCTGTGTACCAGCTGCATACAGGCTTAACCAAGTGACTAACCATATAACTTATATTAAACATCTTCAATATTCAAAATGAAGAATATAGTTGAGTGATAAGAGAGGGCGATGAGAAAATCTTAGAAAAAGAACACCACTTGACCAAAATAGTAATGAAATAGACTGGACAACAAATGGAAAATGCATTTGGTTAAGGACATAAAAAGTCATTACCCAATGTTGTCCTGGGAGCTTCAGTTCTCAGAGTTACAGGTTCAAGATCTATGGCAGGAACTGGCCAAAGGCAATACAATAAACAACGAAGATTTAAGAAATACAGAAAAGGAAAGAAAATTATCTTCAAAATGTATTTTCTTTACCCTGTAAAGCATTTCTGAACGCTGTTAAAATGGTATTTGGCTGTACTCTGGCATTCATACAACTCACAAAAGACATACCTCTTGTATTCTGCATCCCTATGAGGCCAATGGAAAGCTTTTTCCTGTATTTAATTATTTGACTCCAACTATATTGGAAACTTGGCTCCAAAAACATGTCAGTTGGCTACTATGTATTTTAAATTACTCTGAAAAACTGCAAAAGCTTCTGTTAGTATTTCGAAGGCTTTCACTACAACTGTTATTTGTTTTGAAGAATTGTGGTAGTGAGGAGAATTTCTAAAAATATTCTCAATTTGTTTATTAGAGATGTGTGACAGTTATGCAAAACATAAACTTGTGCCTTTTATCCATATGAAATGGGGTACTCTTTCTCTATTTCTTTTTTATTCACTTATTTTAAATGAATAATTAGGAGATGAGTATTCAAACAAGCAATAGAAATGATTAAGAAAAAAATCTCAAGAGTAATAATTTGACTTTTTGGCTCTATAAACAGGATTCCTATAATTCTGTAACATTCTAAAATGATCGAATTATGCATTCATGTGAAATTGTGATTTATAATTCCTTGGATTTAAATTACCATCTCTATTTGTCATTAAGTCCAGAAGACTAAATGTAATATAAACATCTTATCATGAACACGCTGTAAGCACTTATATAGAGATTCCCTTTTGCTAAGACATCACTGCAGAGTTGCTGGAAGCCACATCTGACGAACTCTTCTGAATTAATGGAAACCTGTGCCTACAGAAGAGATGGAGAAGGCGAGGACAACAGGATGAAGCAATATTCAAAACGGGCTGCCTTCAAACAAAAAAGGGAATCGGTATTTTGCTTGGAAATCAGCACAAGATGAATTTGTCAACAGGTGTATGAATTCGTCATGATGACAAGATGAATCTGTCAACAAATGTTCAGGTGTATTTGGATAGTATGGAATCAAAGAGGAAAGGACTTTTGCAAGAAAGAGACAATTATGTATCGCCTCAAGCCCCAACCACATTGTTAACTGCTCCTCTCCCATGACCATAAATTATACACACATGAAAGCAGAACTCTCAAAGATTTCCTGGTTTGCAGGATGGATGGTCTCTCAGCCCCAGTGACCCTTGACAGCATCAAGTGCTGCCAGCAATCTGAATGTCTTTGAAGGTGATCAAAGGAAGAATGACATACAGGGATTATAAACTGAGCAGAAGTAAGAATGCCTTATGATGTTGAAAGTTGCCTGTTACAAACAATCAACAGTTTGTGGAAATGAATGAAAAAGATGATGAATTACAATTGTTTATGTAAGAGAATACAGCCACTGACATGAGAGGGAGAGGCCCAGAGAAACACTGACCAAGAAGGAAAACATCATTACCTATGGTTGTGGAGGGAGCTTCAGTCTCAAATGTAGCAGGATCAAAGACTATCATGAAAAACAAACAGATATAATAAAAGTAAAGAAATCTAAAGTTTTAGGTGCTCCCTGATGCTTAATTCATAGGATACAGAACCTGGTTTATTCTAAGTTGATATAAATTGCTTTCTTCATAACTTTATTTATTATGAGATACTCTCTTACTAAATTAGAATTTTACACTAATTGGAAACTTAGGAGAAAATCTCAATTGCAAAACAGTTGAGTTTTTAGTACTGTTATATAAAAATCTTCTTATTTGGTAGGAAATCACTTAGTTAATAGTTACTGTTTAAAATGCCATCAAGGTATTTTTCTAGTGGTGAATGCTAAAATCACTTCCAACTATGTTCCAGATACAGAAAAACCAGGCTTCTATTCATCACATACCCAAATTCATAAAACAAAGCCTAAAAATGTTAAGAAAATGGAATCTGTCAGACAATCAGATGTAAAACTAACTTCTTACACATTGATTGTTCATTTAACTGGTATGGTTACTTTGAAAAGATAATGAGCCAAATCATAATATTGGGTTTTTATGCTTTATATGGTATAACAAATTGTAAATATTTTCAACAACATTCCCCAGAATGAACTTCTTAAACTAAAGCACTAGAAATTATGTTTACCGGGTTTAGTTGGTGGCATATCTGGTTGTGCTGTGGTTTGGGGTTTAGGAAGTAATTGCTTTGGTGGTTTTGAATCTGAAGAGAAAAAGGTGCTATAATTAGTGTCATAGCAGGGCTGTGAATGTCAAGATTAATGTTACTTACACACCATTTTCCTAGTTTTAGATCAAGGCAGTGAAAGTAGTGATTACCAGTTTGGATTTGAGGTGCATCTGGTCTATGTGTGGTTTTAGGTCTTTTGGATGGTTTTGATGCTAAAGAAAAAGGTATTAAAAATTAGCATAATGATCATGGCTGTAACTATTATAATTAAAGACACATACACTTGAGCAAAAACACTATATAAATTCACTGAATATACAATAAAATTAATGCCTGGGGTGTATGAAGGATGGGAAATATGTCCATTTGTACCGATTTTTCCAAAAGGAAAAATCTTTAGGAAATGTTCAAAATGTGGCTTTGAGCAAAGTAATGAGAACTACAGTAAGACTTTTTTGTATATAATTTCAGAGATCACAAGTATAATAGTTGTATTTCTTAATTGTAAGGTTTTTTAAAGCATAAAAGTAGTAGTGTAGAAATTTGAATCTTGTTTAGTAGGAGACCTGGAAAATAATCCATACACACTTTAAATTATACAGAAGTTTACATGGCTACAGAGTTCTGGAATTTTCCAAAGTAAAGCACAGTTTTTGCGAATGCTGAGAAATTATATTGAACTAACAACAGTCAAACAGTATTAGTACCAAAAACAATAAAACAAGTTTGGGACTTCTAATGTTCTTAAGTTGCAAAGACCACACTAATTTTATATTGGACCCTAGACCAAAAATAGTGTTTATGCTTCTAGTTATTAAAATATACTCGCAAAAATTCTGCAAGAAACAGAAAGCTGAAGAAGCCATTATTTCATGCAGCTTTTTAAGAGGGCAAAAGTCTTACAAGTGGAATGAGTAAAGCAATGAAATGACAATTGTGGCACCAGAACAAAATCTTGCATTTGCCAAGCCCAGGATGAGCAGGGAAGTCCCTGTCTGAGAAGAAGTGGAAGGTTTTCTCAACAGAAGGACATAGAGAGACAAAAAGTTTGTGGAGAAGCAGGAAGTTGTGTTCAAGGCCACAGACCTTCCTTAAAGAAGCACACAGGTAGGATTCTTCTAGAAGAAGTCTCCTATCTTCAGGCTCTTCAGACCCAGAGAGAAAACATGAGGAAAAGCATGGAATGAAACTGTGATGGTGCAGTGGCCCTGCAGTCATGCCTGGTGGAGAATACAAAGAGCCAAAGTGGCATTCCGTGAAAACAACTGGAGGAGAGGAGAATTACCGACTGTGGGCACCAAGAGCTCCGGTTGTACCGTAGCAGGTTCCAGAGCTATGGAAGCAAAAAGCAAGAATACTAATTATATCAAGAAGCAGCATCTCGAGGAAGGAAACATTAACCCCCACTCTTAAACTCCTCATCCCTAAGAAAGGGAATGTGATTTTCCCTTTCACTCTTCCCATTTACCCCTCTTCCCCTTCCTTTCCCACACCTCATCTGCCATAAATATGCATCCTACGACAAACTTTTAGGGTGCCCTACTTTAATAATCCATTTAGTGGGCCAGCTGACTGTGTGTGTACCTAATAGTTACAAATAAAAAATAAAAATATACGGTAAGTATAGAATGTACAGATGCTTAAATATGAAAGTCAACTACACTGGTTCTTAAAGTCCAGCTATTTAGGTAATAGGTAGCTACTTTATCAGAAGCTACTATATATTCCATTTTCTATGTTAACTGGAACCCTCAGCATCACATTTACCAGGTTTGGACTTGGGCACATCTGGACTAGGTGTGGTTTTAGGGCGGGGGCGACGACCTGGTCGTTTGGTCTTTGGTGAAGCTGAAGAAAGACAATTAGCTAGTTAATATAGGAGCAGTAGCTCAAAAAACTGACAATCAATACTACATCTATCTTAGAAGCACATTTAAGTCCTTTGGTTTATTATGAGTAGATATTCTTCTGTTTTGCAACTTTCTATCATCATGTACCCAGTTAACTGAGGTCGTGAATAATATTTTTTTGATTAAATTTTCCCTATTCCATTTTGAGATGGAAAACTCAAAAGTCTGTTAGCTTAGAGAAGACAGTCTCCTAAAAATTTTGAAGGTGTATGTTTAACAGAAACATGAGAAATGTACCTTTAAGGAGCCACTAGGGATACAAATTAAAATTTATTTGGCCTAAGATTCAAAAGAAGTTTTTCATTTAGCATTAAAAGTTCACAAGTTAACAGTATGTATAAAAAGTCTTTGAATTCAGAGATTGTTTCAGGAAAGGTAACTTCTTAAAAATGAAATATAGTTTATAACACTATAGAATTTAAATTTTTTCTCTGCAAGTAAGAACAAAGAACACAAACAGGTATCCATGGATTAATCCATTAATGTGAACCTGTTAATAAAAATACCAGCAGTCAGGAAAAGAGGAAATAAAGGTCACTCACTCAAATAACTGTATTACCTAATGTTGTTGAAGGTTTGGTTTCCGGAGTTTCAGGTCCTAAGAGTACATGAAAATCATCAGGAAGGAATCAAAAATCAAAGGAAAAACTATAAACTCTAATTAGATATGAAAAATTCTAATTTCTAAAGTTGAGCAATTATATGTAAATGGTGAAACTTTTATCCATATAAGACATTCCTTTTTTATTTAATAGATTCCTGTGTTTTTAGACAAAATGAACGAAAATGTAGTCCGTTAAGTTTGGAGAGAAAAATGGAAAAAACAAAAGAGGGCATGATTCTCATTTGGAAGGTAAGAATGCAATAAAGTAACCAACAGTTTGTGTTATAGAGGAAAATATGGGTCATTGGCTAAGATAGCACCAGCAGAACATAATTTTTGCTCTCTTTGAAGAAAAAGAAGCTATAAACATTGGGTGAGTTTTTCTATTTCTCTTAATGAATTGCCGAGGACACATCAGGATAGTTAGATCGGGAAAGATCATACTGCTTTTCAAGAAAATCTGCAAATGTTCGAATTTTGAAAGTAAGAAAAACACCTCTATAAGTAAAAACACAAAAATATCTACAAGTAGAGGGAAACCAATGTCTTCCACTGGAAACAGCCACGTTAAAACAAGCTCAGGAAATATTACTCAAATATAAGGAGAGACAACACAGAATGTGTCAAATCAAAACCAGTCTGGCTTTCATGGCTGTTACAAAGGCTTGGCTTAGTTAGGCACAAAGAGTGTATCTTCTGAAAAAAATGGCTGAAATAAAAATCTGAAGGAAAATTAAGAATTTTTTTAAAAACCCAAGCTAATGACAAAGTTCAACATAAAAGGTGCTAAAGAAAGAGAGGTGGGTTTTTTTTTGTTTTGTTTTGTTTTCCACTCAGTAAAGGAAACTTCATTACCTATTGTTGACTGTGATGGTGGTAGAGTCTGAGGTTCTGGGGCTGCAATAAAATAGGTAATATCAAAGGCCATGCTGAATATAACCATTTAAAATAGTAAATAAATGTCTTTTACTGTAAAAGTTGTTCTCTCGCTGGTGAACAGTCTGGTTCTATGGTTTATTACAGTAAAGCTCAATCACCCCACATCCTTTCCATGAACCACAAAAAAAGAAATGAGAATTCTGATGTTCGTTGTTGATTTTTTAACTATTTTCCCCACCACCCAATATTCTGAAGATTGCTCCTAGTACCTGGGGACATACTGCTTTAAGGGGAGGTCAGGGTAGCCTCTCTGAGGTTTTTCAGAGTGTCTTGTCATCTGCCATTTTGTTTTCATACAGGATAGTCAGTTTCATCCAAGGAAGTGCGAAGAGGCAAAAGACCCATGGACCTATAACCAGGTCTGAGCTCTGTTAGTTTTGGATTTCTCAGGTTTGCTGGATCTGATACTCTTTTAAAAAAAATAGGAATTGAAAGTATGGTCTAAAAAGGGCCACAAATATTCATATGATGTTCCTTTTATTTGGTAGCACCTATTGCTGGTGAAGAAATTGGTTTACATATGAAATTTAGTCTATTTTGTTTAGCAAATCAAAGAAGTCAAAAAGTAATCTTGGATTTTATCAGATACTGAACCAATTAAATAAAAATATTATTTAAGTATTCTGAAAGATAACAAACCTTCCAATGTGTTTCAAATTGGCAGTATGTAAATGATACTTCATGCCGAATACAGTTTGGTTACAATATCTGGACTTATAAAAAGACGATACGATAGATTTCTTATTCTACAGAACAAAAAGTATTCTTTTCTTTCAAGAAGAAAATTAAAAAAGGAACCCAATTTTTGAAGCAGAAGAAAAAGTGAAGATTCTTTGCCTTTTTTTCTTATAATGTTTTTTTTTGTTTTAATCTTTGTTTATTTTTGACAGTCAGGGGTGGGGAGGTGGAACAGAAAGAGAGGGAGACACAGAATCTGAAGAAGGCTCCAGGCTTTGAGTTGTCAGCACAGAACCCAACACGGGGCTTGAACCTGTGAACCACAAGATCATGACTTGAGCCAAAGTTGGATGCTTAATCGACTGAGCCATTCAGAGGCCCCTCTTTCCTTTTTTACAGAAATAAATTAATTAATATGACACCCACCAACTAGCTTAAGAGTACATAAATAACTTTGTTACTTGTATTTCTTATGCTACATTTACCAGGAGTTCTCTGTGATGTTTCTGGACTAGAGGCTGTGAAAAGTTTTGGGGAAATAAGTAGAGACTCGTTAGTATACAAAAAAAGAAACTGTAACAACAAATATCACAGGTAGAGAATTTTCATTTATTCTGAAAGCAATGAATAGCACAAGGTATTACTGAAAGGCGGCATCATTCATTAGCATGACTGTGGCCAAATTTTTTTTTTTGATTTCTCAAGAACTTGTCCAGAAATAGATTACAACGGATAAATGGCAAAGCCAAAGTGATGAGATTGAAGTACACATAGTAAGGCAAAAATTGTGTGTGTGTGTGTGTGTGTGTGTGTGTGTGTGTGTGTGTGTGTGTGTTGTGTATGTGTATGTAAGAGAGAAAAAGGATAGAGGGAGACTGGATGTCTCAGATTCTACAGGAGAAAGGATAAATAGTAAATGTCAATACATTAAATATAATAACTATCCAAACAAATCCATGTCTGAAAATAGCAAACAAAAACTCTTCTGAAATTTTGAGGCTGTGATTCGTGTTTTAATTTCTACACAGTTGCCTTCTAAAACTTAGAAAAAGTAAGATTTGCTACTTGTAGCATTTTTAGAATTTACAAAGATTAAAGAATGTGGTCTTACAAATTTTATAAAGAAAAACCTGTATTTTTTTAGTTTCTGACTGAAACTGAGACCAAATAGGTATGGAGCCCCATCAATTAAGCTTCCAATTCACCTGCACACAGAAATATTAAAGTCAGGGTTTATCAGAAGCAAATGTATCTTCTTGGGGAGTCTGGGTGGATCAGTTGGTTAAGTGTCTGACTTCAGCTCAGGTCATGATCTCCTGGTTCGTGACTTTGAGCCCTGCCTCAAGGTCTGTGATGACAGCTCAGAGCCTGGGGCCTGCTTCACTTCTATGTCTCCCTCTCTCTGCGCGCCCACACCCCCCTCCCCCCCCCCCCCCCCGCCCTCACACTGGGTCTCTTTCTCTCTCAAAAATAAACATTGAAAACATTTTTTTAAAAAAGTAAATATATCTTCTGACAAAACTTCCTCTACTTTATAATTTTAAGGTATAATGATAAATGTTTAAAAATGTTAAGCGGTATGCAAATAACTACACCAGTCACCTCAGCACAAAAGAAAGATACAATGGCTCATGATTTGTAATGAGCAATAAGAAAAATTTACAATTCTATCTACCATGTCAAAGAATCATGTTAAAAAATACCTGTAATTGAAGGTCTCTCCTTTTTTTTTTCCAGTCCATTAAAAGCTTGAATAGCCGAAGGCCATTACAATCTTTAAGGTTAATTATGAAGGATGAAATTCTGATTGGTTGAGGCAGACACGTTGGGACATGGTAGATGGTGGGATTTTCAAGAAAGCACTGGATTATACTTACAAAATAAGCCAAACCCAATGTGGGTTTTTACTCGTTAGTTTAACCACAAAGGAAAACCAGAGGAAAAGCAACTTGCATGGAAAGTGAAATGGAAAAATAGCAGAGTGTGAGGAGAGTGGTGGGAAAGGCAATGAATCACTCAAATAAGAAAAGCTTTTGGTGGTTGATTTGCTCTCCTGAACCTTGGCTAGAAACAGAAATCTTCCACAAAGCTTTAATGGTGGCCTGCCTTAAAATAAAAATAAATACATTTTAAAAAGCTAAAACCCAAGCAATGGTTTGCAGAGATCCTGTTGTTACTCTGTGTTGCCTCAGACCACCGGAGGTCAATTTGAGTTTGTGTAACTTTAGGTGCAGATTCTGAAGTGGTTATATTTGATGCCGGGGGGAAAAGCATGGATATTCTTGGGTGATTAGAAAGTACACACCAGAGGAATAGAGATTCATTAGCTTCCAAATAATTGGCCACATTTTAAAAGGAAATGTCAAATTAACAAGTCTCTTTGCTCAAGTAGCTTAAATGGATAGAAACACATCCTCGCCCCTTATTTGTATTAATGAATTTCTACTAAACCTTTCTTTAGAAAGGACTGAAATTAATAATGTAACTAATCATGTATAAACCGTTAAGATCAAATGCAGACTTTTTTGCTTTTTTCAACTTTTATCTTATACTAACAGGAATAATTAGATCAGAGAGACATGTATTTAAATTTAGTGGTCTAAACATCCAATAGTATTTCTCAATCCACTTAGTAATAGCTCCCTTTCAAAATACAACAAAACAGTTTTTATCTTATTCCAAAGCTCTCTAGGCATGATTTTTAAATAAATGTACATTAAATCCTTCTGTCATATAGCTATTGGAGTTCATTGATTTAAACTGTTAGGGCTCTTGCGGCGCCTGGGTGGCTAGTCAGCTGAGTGTCTGATCTTGGCTCACGTCATGATTTCACAGTTTGTGAGTTCAAGCCCTGCATGGGACTTGCTTCTATCAGCATAGAGCCCACGTGGAATCCTCTATGCCACCCCCTCTCTGCCCCTCCCCTGCTTGTACTCTCTCTCCCTCAAAAATAAATAAAACATTAAAAAATAAACTGTTAGGGGCCTTCAGTTTCATTAGCTATGTGCTTCTTTTGCCAAGTAACCTCTCGGAGTAAGAGTACTTAATTCCCTTTCTCCAACATGGAGACCTCACCCATGGTCACAGTGTCAACTACACATCCCTTTGACTAATCCCTCATTTCCTTTGGTCTGACACCTACACCTGGAAATCTCACTGCCTCTTTGAAGGGAGTCATGACAATTCCTTTTCTGAGCAGTTACATTTTTCTTCCTTACCCATTTAACTGCAAAAACAAACAAAAAAAAATCATGCCTGCTTAAGTAGAAAATCTCTGGTTCAATCATTGTTTACTTTGTAAACATGCACTAATGAAAAATCCATTGAATAGGACAGTGAGAAATATATTCTTCCAGAAGCTAAGAGTTTAAAATTTGGATGAAAATGATGAATAGCAACAAAATTCCTATATATAAAGGGATACTCATAAGTCAACATTTAAACTTCTGTATAGATTCTGGATAGATAGAATAAAATGCAGATTTGGTCATTCAATATGCCCTGCAATCGATATGCAGAGAATTGTCTCTGTTTTTAATTACATATACAGAATAACCCCTCCCTGCAAAAGAGCCTTCTTTTCTTCAGCAAACCATCATTGCTATATCCTGAGGAGTAAACAAATGTCAGTGTTAAGATGTAAGCTTCAATTCAGAAAGAAGTAATGGAGCATTAGGAAAATACTACCCTTTCTGATCTTGCAGCTGGAGAACTGAGAAGCTCTAAAACAAGGGCAGAGTTTTTAGGGGAGGGAAACACTTCTCCCTTTTTAGGCTGAAAGGCTGTTTAGTGTGATCAGAATTCCAGTCAACTGTGGTACTGGAAACTATTTCGTTGTCTTAGACAAGGGAGTCCTCAATCACTCACATCACTGTATTTCTGTATTTTCTCTGGGTTGGTCATCCACCCAACAGCTCAGAGTGAGGCTGCCATAATATCAGAAGGGCTGGTTATAATGAGATCATTTCATTGCATTTTTGTACTTTTCATGGAAAAATTGCATCAAATAGCAAAATACAAATCAGAAGTTCTTACTCCAAAGAGTGGCATAAAATAAATTTTCAACCCTACATTTGGAAAAAAAAAATTCAGGGTAATTACCAGGTTTGGTGTCTATCACTTCTGGGATGAGAGGAATTTTAGGTTTCAAAGAGATAAATTGTGTTTTACTGGGAGCTGGAAAAGTAAAGAAAATAATCAACAAATCAATATTTAGGCATTTCAGTGTCTAAAGCCACAAAAGAAAAAGCTATGTTTTAAGTGGAATGAACTCTTCATCTTGGAAGGTTTTGCAAGTGTTCCACTGAAAGAATATTTTACAGAACAACACTGAATGAATAAAGTGATAAATTTTCATCTGGTTTGAAAAAAACATTTCAGGACATATTTGAACTAACAGAAATGGCATTGCTACAAATAGCAACAATAACTACACAAAGAACATTATTTTAATCCATTATCTTTGAAAAAAATCTATGGAATCATTTTGCCCCCTTACTTCACATTTCTCAGCCACGTACAAGTCTTTAAGCACCAGAAAGAAGGCATGTTTAAGATTGATAATCACTGATAGATATAATGTATGATCTACTATACAAAGAAATTCTACTAACATCATAATAGAACATGGTTCTTCCAAATGAAGTCTGAAGTTGAACTTGAGGATCTTAACTCAGAAAAATGGAGAACTGTGTTTAGGACTCTACTTCAAATGCAATGACTTATGGAAGGTGATGAAGCAGCCGTGTTTTCCAGCTTTCCAAGGTACAGGATGATGTCTGAATGCTGATTTCAGAAACATTAACTATGGGGCCAATTACCCAAAACCATGAAAGTCACAGGGCTGCTGTACTCTATGAAATCATCACAATTGTCCAACTAGCACAGTGACTGAGACATTACACAAAAGCTAAGGTACTGGATTTTCACGGTAAAATTAAGTAACACATCTAACTACTAAGGACATGTCATTACCCAGTGTTGTCCATGTAGGTTCAGGGCTTTTAGGAATTTTAGATGTAATTGTTCCAGGACTTGTGGTTCTTTCTGGTGATGGAAAGGAAATAAAAATATTAAGATATCCTACAGACAATAAAAAGATAATCGCTCGAAGAATAACTGAATGACCCTTTCAAATCCTGCCATATTTAATTGTCAGTGTTTACAAAGGCAGTGAGTACAGGTTTTGGGAAATAATTTCTAAGTTCAGTCATAATAGCAAGGGCGATAAAAAAAAAACTCTGTTTATACTATCATGGAATAAGCAAAACCTGATTTGTTGGGCATGATTCTGAGTGTATTACTTGACAGTGAAAAATAGTACCTCCTGATAAGCTACCTCTACCATGCAAATTCGGTGTTGGGATGTGTTCCCTCCTCCTTCTCCTCTGTCTAAACCCTACACACATTTTGAAGCTTACATCCTCAACTCTTTTTCTGAGCTTCTGCACAAGTATTATAGTCTCACAAGCAGCTCTCTCATTCTCTGCTGTAGAATCTTTTTGAGATTATAAGCATTTGGAGAGTCAGAGTCATGGTCTCTCCTCTCAGCCACTGCCCTAGCTCAGTTGAAAACATAGTAGGCTCCCCAAACACCAACTGCTAGCCTAATAAACACCTAAATATACATGCATACCAAGGAAATAAATCACACTAACTATCTTACTTCCTAACACTAACAAGACATTAGGACTTGTTTCTGGGTTTATACCAAAATTCACAAGCAAGAAGATCACGGACTTAATTTTCAATGAAGTCTTACTGAAAAATTGTTTGATTTTTGTCATTTTGCATTAATTCATCTTCAGCTAATTTCAAATTTTGTGAAGAAACTTTGACCTGTAGAATCATATAGCTTCTTTTTATGAAAAAGAAAATAGAGACATTATGTATTTGGAATTAAGTATCCTGAGAAGTTAAAGAGACCATTATTTACCAGGTTTGGTTCTTGGTTTTTTGGGCCTGACGCGTCGTTTAGGTGTAGAAGGGATAGATGTAGTTTGCTGGGTAGCTGAAAGAAGATTTAATATAGCTTTGATAAATAATATTGCACAGAGGCCAATCAGGTCACAATTGTAAACTCCTTGAGTACAAGAACTGCTTTTTATTTCTTTGTATGCCCAGAATGCCAGGCACTGTGCTTTATACCTAGAAGGTTCTCAATAAATGTGCTGATTGGGCCAAAATGAATTAAGTGTCTATATGAACACTGAAGGTATATTGTTGAGTTAAATGTACCGGGAGGTAAGCACTCTTGAGGGATTCAAGAACACAAGGTACATTTAAGAACTCAAAAGATAATTTACCAAACAACAGAGGACAAACACAAATATTTGGGATTGAGAGAATGGAAGTTCAGAACTTCTTTAATTCTGTAGCTCATTACTAACCTCACCAGGAGTTAATGAATTACATTATTCTAATAACTTTTAGACCATTATAGAATGTAGGCTGTGTTATCTTTCTTACCCATCTTTTCTTATCATTTCCAGGGTTATAGAATCTACTTGGTGCTCTTTATACTTAGACTACTTTGAGAAAAATATTCTGACCAAGTGCTATCTAATCATGCTGAATAGAAGGGAATGTATTTTAGAGTAACTATGGTCTGTAATTCCACTTCTGTTTTCTGGTTGGCAGAGTTGAAAGGATTATAGAAGGGAAATAATTCTTCAAATATATGGACACCAAGATTATGGAGATTCTTTGAGGATTCTCACAAGGCAAAGTATGATAGATAACCTAGTTCTTGGAAGAATTTCATGGTATAGAATAAAGGGAAATATTTACTACTGAAAATATTCTGGAAGTCCAACGTAACAGATTCTTTTTGGTCATTTTATCTGTTCTTTCAAAGTATACAAATAAAAACATCATTAGTTACCAGGTGTTGTAGGTGGCATTTCAGGACTAGTAAAGATTTCCAGTTTTTGAGGAACAAATGGTGTTTCACTTGGAGCTGAAAATACAAACACCCCACCCACCAAGTCATTCCAGTTAAAAAGAGGTATTTTAAGGATTTTAACATGCTTTTTAGATGGTGTTACCAAGCACATGCTGCAAGTCCATGATTAAGAATGAAAAATGCATATAGTGTTGAAAGCTGGTGGATGAAATAATGATTTAAAGAAAAGGTCAGAATGATGATCGTTCAGCAGTTCACTCCAGGCAGACTCAACACATGGAAAAGAGGTGATACAGGCCATAAACACATGAGATGGGATGATATGGATGATGAAGAGTCCATGCAGTTTTCAAAGCTTTTCATTCCTTTAAGGATGGAAAAAATAATCATCTATTAGAGTTCAAAAAGAGAGAGAAAGAGAGGGTGCACACACCCAAAATGGAACATAAGATGACTGCATTACAGGAAAAAATATATATATTCAGAAATAGGAATGAAATAAATGATTAAATGTGATGGAATGAAATGGTCATTTGGAAGAATGGCATTCACATGGATTTTCTCTTGATGGAAAACAAAGAAGGATTTTTCTGTTAAAAACATTACCCAGTGTTGCCCTTGGCTGTTCAAGAGTTCTAGAAGTTTTAGGTGGGACAGAATCCAGAAATGGATCACTTGTTTCTGTTGGAATAAATGTCAACATTTATAAAAGCAGAAGGCCCCAAGAATAAAATACAAATTCATGAGTAATAAATTATTCCTCATATGGGGAAAAGTATCATGAACACTTGAATGACTGCTGACCAACATTTTAAAACTAGTGATTCATTAGGAGCTGAAGATGAACTCACTTTTAAAAACATGTATATTTTAAACATTAGAAACCATTATAAAAACGTTTCATGTATTCAACTTGTCTTCAGTTGGCTTTTTTGGTTTCTCACCTTTGTTTAACTACTAACTGAACACACTCAACACTCTATTCCATTTTTTCTCTTATTTTCTGCTATTTAAAATTATTTGCTTTTATCATGGCACAAATAATGTGGATATCAGGCGAAATATACAAAAATATCAGACATATATCTATGTCTAGCAGAGACCACTCATATTGACTTGGAATCTCTCATAGTACCTAGTTTAGTAGGTGCTTAATAAACAGTTGCTAAAATGAATTATTAGATTGAGTTACATTCACTGTATGTGGATCAGTAGGAGAATGCCAAAGATTAGACCCAACTGAACTTCTATAGACCAATGAATGACATGATTGCTCTAGTGCACGATTTCTCAGCTCATCACTATTGCCTTTTAGGGCTGCATAATTCTTTGTTGTTGGGGGGAGGGGGGCTGTCCTGTACATTGCAGGGGTTTGGCAGTATCCCTGGCCTCTACCCACTAGAAGTCAGTGCCACCTTCCCCAGTTGTGACAATCAAAAATGTATCTAGCCATTGCCAAATGCCTCTGGGGGGAGAAGAGAGAGACATCATCCCCATCTGAGAGCCACTGCTCTACAGAAAAGTCCCTAAGAATCTAAAACCTTTTTAGAGTGATTCTGTTAATACATTACTCTGGGTCAGTGGCAACCAAATTTATCTGCATCTCCCACGTGTGGCAGAGCTTATTACTGATAAAGAAGTAATCGCTCAACAGAGAAATGGGTAGAATCCATCTCACTGACACAGACTGCCACTTCTCTCCTGCAGAACCCTGAAGAGTATGCTTTTTCACTCTGCGCAAGTTAAAGCAAGAACGAGGCATAGTGTTGCCAGAACATTTGGCATCCAAAGAAAGAATTGAGAGGCGGGGTATACCTGTATGGGGTTCTGATATGTCAGGCTCATCTGATGTTGTAGGGCTTGAGAAAACATCATAAGTTGCTTTTAAAAGAAAAGGTAAAACAAAAGAGAAGATGTTAATTTTGATTAATTTTAAAAAATTTCATGACACAGTTTAATGCTGGGTAAAACAGAGTTTTATGTAAGTGCTAGTGCGTTTGGGCTCTGGGCTATTGGTCTTGTCACTAAATGTGTAAGCAATCACTAAGACTTGCCTCTAGGCTTTCCCCAAACTAAAGGCTTTTGTACAGTGAGCCCTGGCACTGGCCTCGTGGGTGATGTGCACATAGTGCTATATATTTACAATGAAGTGGTGCCAGCTCTAAATCAAAGAGCTTCAAAGAGTATAAACATAAATGAGTCAGAAGCAATTTGAGGAGAGATTTCCAAAGAAGGAAACAACAGTCACATTGAAGCTATTTGCACCAAATAGTTTAGTCTTCCTACTTAGTAAAAGTTACCATCATGGTATCTTATGTTTGGACAGCACTTTCCAGTTTGCATGGCACTTTCTCACATATCAGCTTATTTAACCCTCTCAATATCCCTGAGAAACATGTGAGGTAGGCATTATACCCATTTTCTAGATAATGGGGTGTTAATTCCATTTTCTACATGATGAAGTTGAGATTCGCAGCTGTGAAAACATCTGCCAGTGGTCCCACACAGGCTTTGTCAAGTTCAGTGTATTTGTCATCCCATTAACAGGGCCAAGAAGAGCTGAGTTAAGACCAGTACTCTCTTCTTGCACCACGCCTCCTGCCACTTTACCTAGAGGCAACCTTCTTTCTATATTCCTAGTGGAGCCATGAGCCCTTCTACAATCTAGGTGGATTTCAGGATAAATTTAATATTCTACATAAACCAAGGAAAGCAGGGTGACCTTGAAAAACAAGGTTGATCTTAATACAGGGATAAATTTCATGTTCACGTAAGAGTTGAATCTGCAAGCAAAAAGAGCATCAAAATAAAAATTAAAGATGTTCTCTTTTTCTGCACAAAGAGCTGTCAGTATGGTAATGGGAGGTGAAGTGAAAGCATTAATTGTCATGCGATACATGTTACTTTCCTGACCCACTCAAAATGGCTCTACAGAAATAAACTAAAAAGGAATTCATAGGAAAATTTACTCAGCAAGGTTACTTGTCAGTCAGCGACCATGTCATGACTTTGAACCAGTGCTAGCGGAAGGTATAAGAAAGATAATATCAGACTGTGTGATACACCCAGATATGCACAGAGGGCAGTTTATATTGCACCACATACTGAAGAGGCAGGAAAGAGAATTCTCTTTGTGAAGGCCAATCTACTACTTCGCAAAATCTTTAAAAACAGAAAGAACATTCTGAGTCATGCACATGTTCTAAGAGCCAATGCTTTAAATTGCAATGCAAGGTTTTCTTTAGCCTAGCTACAATTTTAAAGAGTCAGATAAGAATGACAAACCTTTTGAAGGACAAAAATGCTGGTGGTTGCTGATCTTGCTTGCTTCAAGCCAATTTCAAGTCATGGATGTACCCAAGTCAGCTCTATGTATTACCAAACAAGTTAGGAAAACTTTCCCAACTTCTATTTAAACTTCTTATACTAGAAGTTATGAATAAATATCTTGACTTTTATATTGCTGCTAACTTTTGAAAAATGCTACAACTGTCTTTTTGTTACCCTAAGTCATACACATCCCTTCTATCTATTAACACTGAACCAGCTTTCTTATATTCTGTACTTTTTGTCCCAAGAGTACCCCCTTTCTATTTCTTTTCTATATTGATAATTCCTTTCTATTTGCCTGGTTGCAAGCCAGGCTGCCATCTTCCCTCAAGTTATTCTCAGAAAGCACTATACTGGGGAAGGAAGCCCTCCTTCTGTCATCCTCTGGCCGTGGTGCCTCATGTCGGGAAGCTCCCAAGTATCACAGACCTCTCACACCTAAAACATTTTCTCAAATATACTTAATATTAAAATAACACATCTTCCAGAAGACTTGGTCCCTGCTATTTCTATTTCTGGAGTTTCTGAGAGTTGAATAGTTAAGAACAAGAGTGCTAATAACTCACAAATACCACTTGCTGGAAGTTTTATGTTGTTTGAGCAGCTTTGAGAGGCATGTTATCACCCCCCTTCACTCATGGCTTAAACACACTTTTTTGGGGCACCTGGGTGGCTCAGTCAGTTAAGTATCCAACTTTGACTCAGGTAATGATTTCACGGTTCACAAGTTCGAGCCCTGCATCAGTCTCTGTGCTGTCAGCCTAGAGCCTGCCTCCGATTCTGTGTTTCCCCCTCTCTCTCTCTGCCCCTCCCCCGCTCGTGCTCTGTCTCTCTCTCAAAAATAAATAAGTATTAAAAAAAATTAAACACGTTTTGTGAATCTCAAATAATAGATACCAGAGGAGAGAACAATGTCAAAAATGGAGTTCTCTAAAAATCAACAGCTCTTGGGGCACCTGGGTGGCTCAGCTCACTAAGCATTTGATTCTTCTTGATTTCAGTTCTGGTCATGATCTCACAGTTTGTGAGACCAAACCCAGCATCAGGCTCTGCAATGACAGCAGTGGAGCCTGCTTGGGATTCTCTCTCTTTCTGCCTCTCTACTTGCTCATGCACGCTTTCTCTCTCTCAAAACAAAAACAAAAACAAACAAACAAAAAACAAAAATGGGGCACGTGGGTGGCTCAGTCGTTTAAGCATCTGACTTCAGCTCAGGTCATGATCTCACTGTTCATGGGTTCAAGCCCTGCGTTGGGCTCTGTGCTGACATCTCAGAGCTTGGAACCTGCTTCAGATTCTCTGTCTCCCTCTCTTTCTCTGCCCCTCCCCACTCACTCTCTCTCTCTCAAAAATAAATAAACATTAAAAAAATAATAAATTAAAAAAAAAAAAGCTCTTGATTTCTTTACGAAATTCTTGTATATGTGTTTCTATACCAGAGTAAAATGTGTCAAATGATTAGGCCTCTTGGCTTTTAAAAGGCTACTCCAGCTATAAGAGTGATAGATAGCTAAGAGTGAAGAGCAAATTCCTGTTTCTTAGACTCTCCACATGCTATCATGCATTACTGTTTAGAGGCAAATATTTTCTATCACTGATGTGGAGGAAATGCTCCTGTTTGACATTAAGCATCATCTCTAGTCTCGCATTCACAGAACATAAATGGGACCAAAAGTTGCAGAACCAATCCAATACAAGTAAAATAGGTAGTTCAATTCGAAGGTTAGAAAAAGCAATTATTTTCTTTCAAGTAGCAGTAATGACTTATCATGATAACTCAATTTCACTTTTATATTTCTCAGAAAAATTATTATGAAATAAGCCATACTAACATTTGCTCATTTGCTCACAACTTCCTAAAACCACATTGTTAAATTATGTTTTGTTGGTTACATGTTTTATTTTTTTAGATGTTTATTTTTGAGAGAGAAAGAAAGAGAGTGCTAGTGGGGGAAGGGCAGAGAGAGGGAGACAGAGGATCCCAAGTGGACTCTGTGCTGACAGTGGAGAGCCCAATATTGGGCTTAAACTCACAAGCAATGAGACTGTAACCTGAGCCAAAGTCGGATGCTTAACCAATTGAGCCACCTAGGTGCCCCAGTTGTACATTTTTTAAAAATGATTTTAAAAAACTAATCAGATGTAAATCCAATCATAAAAATGCTCTGATATTGCTCTGGAAATGTGATAGCACACAGATAAAGCATTTCCGCTTATTAAGAACTTATCAATTTATTCCATTCAAATTCCATGAATGTTAGTACCTATGTGAAAGACTTTCCTTTTTCATCAAATTCTTAGGTGAAAGGCGTCATTAGGACAGAAATTGAGTCAGTCATGTTCATGACGCACTCCAAAGTTTATTTTACCCCAGAGCCTGGTACATGGTGGAGACTCAATAAAATTAATAGGAATAATTATTCTATTAATTAGTAGAATTAATAGAGTTAACCTGCAAGATGGCCATTACAATGAACAAATAACAGTTTGACAGCTGAGTGGTTCATGCTCTTAGTAAGGACAAATGAAAATAAATGAATAGGCCCCTTTAATTATTTTATGATACACATACTTGTGCACACAGATCTCTTCCTCTACTACACAATTAATTACCTGCCATATGCTTATGTGGCCATACCCTGCCATGGAAATAGAATCCTAAAAACATATGAAGAAGCAACGGGAAGATACAATAGGACTATCAATAAATAGCGGGATGAGAAAAGCATTTATGAACACCACACACACAGTTCTCAGTACCATTTAAATAAATACATCGTGCTTTCCTTAGTTGATGGAAAAATAAAGTATCTTTCTGTTTGGACTTGAAATTTGTGAAAATAGTGCGTACAAGAAAATGCTCATGAAGCAAAACCAAAGGCTGAGGCTGTAAATCTCTAAGAGGCCACAGTGAATCTGTAAACCATCTGCTACACGTGAATCCTATTTTCCTGCTCTGTAAGCATCAACACTACCCTCATCTCCACTTTTTTCTCCTCTCTAGGGCTTAATCCAGTTGGGTGGGCCAGATCTGTAATCATCAACAACTCACAGGGAGGCAGTAAGGTCCAAATGTAGATAGAGTTCAATCTCTTTTCAACCACTCTGAGCAAACCACAATTTTCCAACCAGTATACCACTCCCCATGTGTGATCATTCAGCGTTCAGGTCTTTAAATGATTTATAGATCTTAAGTGCATATAGTAATTTCCTGAAGTTCTACAAAGTACTGAAAATAGTAAGTGATGAACTCCTAAAGGCAGCTCTCAAAGTAGATTCTAAAGAAAAGACTGAGGCTGATCATTGTCAGTTCTGACTCTGTTGTCAAGGGAGAGCTTCTAAGGATAACTGTTTGTTGTTCAAGGGGAAGGAATTATGCCAGAAGATGGAGTCGTCTTAATACTAAGTCACAGTACATTTGGAGGGAAAAATCAGTTAGTCTGGGTACACTGAGGAAAGAACAGTCAGGAGAGTTTTCTAAAAATGAAAATGAACATGTCAGATCATCTTGGGTTGTATAAAGAAACCATTATCTTTGTCTGAATTGAGCTTTAAATCTTTCCTGGTACTAGGGCACCTGGGTGGCCCAGTCAGTTAAGCAACTGACTCTTGGTTTCTGCTCAGGTCATGATCTCACCATTCCTGGGTTCGAGCCCCACATTAGGCTTTGTGCTGACAGCACAGAGCCTGCTTGGGATTCTCTCCCTCTCTCTCTGTCCCTCCCCTGCTTGCTTGGGTGTGCATGTTCTCGTTCTCTCTCTCTCTGAAAATAAAACAAACAAACTTTTAATCTTTCCTGGTATTACAGGCACCTGGGTGGCTTAGTTGGTTAAGTGTCCAACTTTGGCTCAGATCATGATCTCATGGTTCATTAGTTTAAGCCCCACATTAGGCTCTGCACTGACTGACAGTGTGGAGCCTGCCTGGGGTGCCTGTCTTACTCTCACCCTCTCTCTCTGCCCCTCCCCCACGCATGCTCTGTCTCTGAAAAATGAATAAACCTTAAAAAAAAACTTTGTTTTAAAAGTAAGTAAACAAAAAAAATATTTTCTGGAGCACCTGGGTGGCTCAGTCGGTTAAGCATTTGACTCTTGGTTTTGGCTCAGGTCATGAACTCACAGTTTGTGAGTTTGAGCCCTGAGTCAGGTTCTGGGCTGACAGCATGGAGCCTGCTTAGGATCATCTCTCTCCCTCTCTCTCTGCCCCTCCCCTGTTCATGCTCTCTCTCTCAAAATAAATAAACTTAAAAAATTAAAAAAAAAAATTCTTTCCTGGTACTAACTGATGGTCTTTTTAAGTGGATGATCAAGTTAAGGAGGCTTAACACTGATGACACTATGAAGCCAGAAACCAAAAGATGATTTCCATCTTACCATTTCAATGACATAAGGGCTTGAGAAATGATGCACGTGCCTGAACTGTGGGATGGTACACACAGCATTTATGCTGCCTCTCCCCACCTCTGATGCCCATGGAAAACAGAGCAAGTTGGTCACACATCATTTTACTCCTTGAACCTAGGAAGGGTCTCAGGGCCCAGTTTATAGAAAGATTCAGGTTGCTACTCTAACTCAACAGTGTGGCTGTGTTATACATCCTTGCCCAGAGTTAATAAGATGTCAGACCATTCCATGGGGGCAATGCCTCTTTAAATAACAATGCATATATCCTATACATTCTTTTTAAAAAATGTTTAAACAAGTGAAATGAAGACCCAAGAATCTTTTGTTAAGCTTATATGCAAGTTAGAGTCTTTTTATTGTCTCTCTTCCTTCTTCCTTTTTTTCAGTCACGTTATTGTATTATTATTATTGAGTATCTGCAGCAATTCAGGAGGTTTGGGATGGGCAGTGTGGTAGGAAGGGGATGCATTCAATTCAAGAGTCCACTGTATTAAGGAAAGGATGACAGAGTACCTCTCAAGTACTGTGAATTAGATTTAGTGACTTACACTATTTTTTTAAACACATTATTTCCAAGACCTAACACTCAATGAAAAAAATTATATTTCCATTTTATAGGTGAGAAAATTGAGACTCTCAGAGGTTAAATCACTTGTCTACAGCCACGTAACTACTACGTAGTTGAGTTGGTTATTAACCCAGCTGTGTCACTGCATAGGTCACAGATCAGTGATCACATTCACAAGAAGAATGAATGTCAGAAAGTGGCCAGTCTTACTCACAGACCACTTAATGTTGCTTAAAAATCTGGAAGGCACCTGGTCCTAGCATCATTTGCTCTGTTGGGAAGCTATTCAAGAAAAAATTTCGAAGTAAACTGTATAACATTATTTCACTCTTAACTTGGTGTGGTTGTTAGAAGCTTAGGAAAGAAATCAATGAGGATCTAGTTTTTGCTTCTCTACTCATTCAGGGGCAAGCCTCTCACTTGTTGCTTTAAAAGAAAATGGTAACTCTATTTCCAGGGACTTCTGGAAGATCAATAGGATGGTATATATACAACCTTTCAATCTCTTAATAGGAAATTGCTGTGCAAATACAAAATTATACCAATGAAGAAGCAATTCAACAAGTGCGTGCACATACACACAAATGCACAATTCTTTGGGGGACTGGAAGGTAGACTACTCTTCTAGAACTCACTCTATAGTACACAGAAATCATAGTCAACTGGCCACTTTTCAATAGAACCTAAGACCAATTCTATCATGTCATCAGAAAAATTTTCTTTCCTGAGTTTTTGTTACAAGCACTTACATATTTTTAAAAGGTGGCCAACTTTCTTTTAATATAGAATTTATTTTAAAGAGTATACATTCTGATGTATAATTATAGAGCAGATTTTAATCCTCTCTTTTCTAAACTTTAAGAAAACTTAGGTTTGCCAAGGGAATAAAGACATCAATCAATCCTACTTCAACATACTTTAGAGAAGGTTGAATACAAAATACAATTCTAAATGATGAGATCAAAAAATGCCATACTAAGGTTGGAGCAAATAGGCTAAAAGTGGGGAAGAACATGTTTGATGATTACACTTCTCAGATTTTCCACAATATTCCAAATTCCAAATATCCTATTTCACTCTTTCATAATCTATTGAATTGACCTAGGGATTTAAATAATCAGCATGCAAATTAGAATTTCCATACAGCTTTTTTATATCCCAAAGTAATACAGACAGCTTTTTGAGAGCATGCGTTGTGATCATTTGATACAAAACATGAAGTAAATATGGAAAACAAATCTAGTAAATGTTGAAGCAAAATGAATTCTACAAAAGGTACTGGTAAGTCACACTTAATGGTTGTTAAAGAGAAAAGCAGCCTCTGGCACCCAGGAGTTGGCCTGGCACCCACAATTGGGCTGTGGCACTCTTCTGCTCAACATCAACAATTTGAAGTTAACACTGATATCAGACAAGACCGCTGGGTGACCGACACAGATCAAGACAAAAACAAGACCACTGTTTGGTTGTGTGCAAAACAAAAATTACTATCCCCACCTTCTGGCTAATATGGATTTACCAATCACAACTTCACTGTTCTTCCTGCCTTCTAGTTAAGAATTAAGATACTTGGTTATGGAATTACTCCCGTTTTCTGGCAGCAGCCAATCCACGCGTCGCTTCCTTGGACCCTCCCCAGAATCACCTAAAGCAAGACCAAGTCCTACAGTGAGTCCTTTCTAGTACCCTCTTACCAAGGACCCCACAGTTCCTCATGCTCTGCATTCTCCATTGTTAGAATGAGCAATAGCTTTAACTTTGTTCAAATACAGGTGTGGTCCTAGTGGTCTTTGGCTGAAGGGAGTTCATATAGCAAACACAGACACACTATACCCCAAAGAAAACAAAATGTGTTCATTATTAACAAAAAGTGTTAATAATATCATTAACCCCAGCTAAAATGTATCATTTCTTCAAAAGATATAATAACTAAAAATGGGACGAATGGTATTATGGACCAGCATTCCACTACTATCTCCACCCCTCTCTCTTCTGACTTTCTAAAACAATTCCATTAGGAAACCACGGTGAGTGACTGGAAAGTAAAATAATCCTATACATTGAAACTAAATAGCAAATAGAAACTTAGTACACGTATAAATTCACACAAAATTAATCACAAGAAACAGGAAAGTCTTAAATGAATGAAAGGATAGCATGAATATATCAACTCTTTAAGTCACAATATATAGGATAAATTTTAATTTTAACATGTTAGGAAGATGCCACACAGAACACTTACATAAGAGATAGAAGCATTAGTAGAAACAAGACATAATCACCCACTTTGAGAAACCAATCTTATATTGACTTGAGGCCTCCCATCCTACAACTGACTACATTTGATGATTCTTACCTACATGTGTAAAATATTAGAGGTTAGTGATAAGGTAGTGCTTCTCAAACTTTACATTCATACCAATTCCCTGGAGACCTTGTTTAAAAAGCAGATCCTGATTCAGTAGATTTGGAGTAGAGCCCAAGATTTTGCCTTTTTAACAACTTCCCTGGTGATGCCAATGCTGCTGTTCCAAGGAGCATACTAAGTAGCAGAAATATAAAATTTAAGTGTTGTGAGGGAAGGCTTGCAAATTTCTAGGGCCAATGCTCATGCCTGAGATCATTACCTACTGAACTGTTACAGCCATGACAAGCCCAACACTTCATCCAGAGGGGGTTGGCAGTCAAAGTTGGAAGTTCTCTGGCAGCTTAAGGTTGCTCTGGCAGCAGTGAGGTAACGGAATAATGCAAGCACTTCCTGCTGCATTAGCCACTATTCATACTCCATCAGAGCAAGGCCAGAATATTCCTTTCTGGAATTAAAGGCAAAAGGAACTTTTCCTTCACTAGGATCTTTAATTTCATCTCTCTTTGTAACCCTACAATCCTCCCTTCCCAACATATTCTCCTCCCTCCCCAAAGCTTAGTTCAGTTCAGGATTTATATATATTTCACGTCCTTGCCATTAAAATTCCATAAGCGGTTTCCTTGAGACTCTGGTCAGTTCATTCTCGGATAATCATAGACACAAAAAAACTACAGGCTGCTCAATGGAAATGTAGGTTGCCCTATGACCCCAAGGTAAATAACCCAAACTAAGAGATGAAAGGGGTCTAAGCCTTTATTTAGTCCCGTGGGCCCTAGTTTGGTTTGAGAGCCATAATCCTCATGAAGGACATGGGAGCCAGGCCAGGCATGCCACAGTGCAGGAGATAAACCATCACACAGGTCCACAGACTGGTTGTTGCTCCATAGCCACAGTGCAGCTGGGCCTGTGGAATGGCTCCATATGAAACTCTACCCCGGACCCAGATTTTAGACTCAGGTGACCTGGAATGCTAAGGATATTTTTGCACCCACATTAAGTAATTGCATTACAGTTTCAGGGTCAGTGACTCTAGGGGAACGAAGCCCGTGTAAGACCCAATTTGAGACTTCTCTGGATGGTTGACAACCATCACCAACTTTCAAGTGTTTTCCCACTGGAGAAAACTAGGGGAGACTATAATAGACATGCTTACTTCATGTGATGCCATCCTTTTATCTTTTGCTGAGATCTGAGCCCATTACATGTACCAGAGAAGGAATAATTTAGCTAACATCTATGCCTCTGAAGCCTCATTCTCCTCCTTTCTCAAACCAGTCCTCTGCTGGAATCCTTTCTGGAAAATGCCACAAAATGTCAGTGTACTTAACTTCATTACATGAACTTCAACTACATTACATACTTATACATTATACGTACTCAAAGCATCACAACTAGAAGGTGCACAACAATTAAATACAAACAAGTAAAACAAAAATCATGGATGTAATCATACCAAGTGGTTTCTGAGGTTTTAGTATAATTCTCACATGCTGACTATTCTCTTTAGTTGCTAGACCCCTAGCAAAGACAAGATGTATAGGAAATAACTTTTTAATTAAGAAAATCTGTTATTGCTGTGTTTTTTTTTTTAAAGGGAAGCTGTCTCCCTCATCAGTCTTAGTGGTGGGACAAAGAATTCTCAGGAGAAAAAGCCAATTGCCACAATTTATAAAAGAACAAACTAAGACCCAGGAAAGTAGAAAAAAGAGCTAAAGTATACTGTTAATGAGAAAGCCGGAACAGGAATCAAGGTCCATTTTTAATGCCAAGATCTGTGGTCTTTCCTCTTTATCACAATATTCTTAACAGATTTTAGGACTTAGCAATGCCCTGCACATAGTGAGCTCTCTACTATTTACTGAATATTTTTGTTGGAAAAAAAAATCAAAAAACAAATATCCACCTGCAAGGGAAACATTAAGCTGATACACATCAGACCCAAGATACTTATTTTTGTTACTGTTCTCAATGTCACTACAGAGGTCTCTTGAAAATCCATGTGCCAATTCACAGTTCACCTTCTAGCCACCCTTCTAATTATATATCCAGACGTTAAAACAGAGTTTTAAAACAAACACAAAGCTGTTTTACTTTAGCATTGAGAAAAACACGACATTCCTCCAAGTATCAAGAACGCATTATGGCTTTACCATTTACTACAAGTATTTTGATAATCAACTAAGGAACCTATAAAAATAAAAATAAGAGAAGTTATTCAATACTGTTGTTCCAATTGATTTTTAAAAAGAAAAAAGAAAAACATTACCAGTTTGAGGTGGGAGAGGTTTGGAATCTTCATATATTTTACTTGTAGGCACAATCCATGGCTTTTCAATGGAAGCTACAGCAAAAAGAAATGGAAGTCGCTGAAGATTATTTTTTGAGAGGAGAAAAGGATACAAATAGGTTGCCGGTATGGTTACGTGACTACCAGAAGCTTGCAATTAAAAGCACACACTATTTCAATCAAAAGTTGGGAAATCATTATGCATCCATCCAGAGATCATTTAGTGATCAGAAAGAGGCCAGAATTTGGTGTCATACTTTCAACATTTTTGAGGACAAAACCTAAATCTATATAGAATTAACACAATGATGACTGTTAACTGAAGTTGTAGAAAATGTCATCAAATAAGGGTTTTTTTTTTTTTTTTTTTTTTTTTTTTTTTTTTTAATTTTTTTTTCAACGTTTTTTATTTATTTTTGGGACAGAGAGAGACAGAGCATGAACGGGGGAGGGGCAGAGAGAGAGGGAGACGCAGAATCGGAAACAGGCTCCAGGCTCCGAGCCATCAGCCCAGAGCCTGACGCGGGGCTCGAACTCACGGACCGCGAGATCGTGACCTGGCTGAAGTCGGACGCTTAACCGACTGCGCCACCCAGGCGCCCAAGGGTTTTTTGTTTTTAAATCAATCCCTTGTTTGGTTGAGTTACCCAAATTCATCAGTACGTTGAAGTTTGCTGACATAGGATCCAGTAAACGTGGCCTACACAATTAAGCAATCTGCACCCACATCTTAACACCAGGTTTAAGGTGCTGTTATTACCCAAGGTGCCCCCAGGTTTCTCAAAAGGGAAGGGTGTTTTTGCCTGAGGAAATTCTGGAAGGCTTTTCGGAGCTGCAACGAAACATATAAGACATGTTACAACCTGAGTGAGGTACAAGGAACAGAGAAAAGATTTTTCAAAATCTCAAGCTTGCAAAAACAACAAAAAAGACACAAAAAGGAAAATTATTCACGTCAAGTAAATTGTTGTTAGTCGTATTTCTTATTCTTGTGATTTCAGTGCTGGCTACTATAATCAAGCTTCTTGTTCTATTCTTTATAATCAAGCTGCTAGATTTGAAGAATTTGGGTTCTCCATTTCACTTTTACTAAATGACTTTCCTAATTTCTTTAATTATGTGTTTGTGTGCCCTTAGATATATTTCATTTTAACTCAAATCAAGCACTAAATACAACTGAACTAAAAAATGTCCATCTAATGGCTTTTAAGGATAGAATCTCAGTAACTACATGGCTTTATATTTAACCTCCTCCTCCAACAATTTTTGATATTGCACTCATAAATAAATTCTAAGAAACAGTCTACAAAAAAGACCATAAATTTATCTTCTCAGCCAGGATAAACAATGGAGTAAAAAGATATTTAGAAAAAGTATAGAAAATTTATTCAGTGACACAGTGATTTTGAGTAAGAAGAATCACATATAATATCAAAATATGACCGCCAAAAAGAAAAACCACGAAAGGATTTGTCATAAAGACTCTTCAGGATCCTAAGTTATAAAATGTTTTCTAACATTTAAGGGCTTGACGTTGGGGAGCTTACGGTTCTATAAAGCATTTGTCCCTTCTTTCCTATGAGGAGATCAATTTGAATGAATTAGCCTAAGGATTTCTTTAAAGCATGCATTAAATTTCCAAGGTAATAACAAGCTGTAATTTTTAATAATTTTTACCTAGAGTGCTCAGTGACAATTCAAACCTAGGTATTAGAACAGTTTGCAGTGTTTCCGGGGTCCTTTCGCTGAGAACTAAAATAAAGAAGAATTGAGTCAGCAACTCCCTGAGTCAGGATTTGACACTGTGGTTAACACATCATCATGTGAAGCATGCTCATTACACGGGGTGCACCGGGCAGCTGATGCCTTTCCCGGGAAAAGCTGGCGCCTCCAGGAAAAGCTTCGCGTAGCTGTTAAAATGTGAAGGTAAAGGTTCAAAGGGTGTGGTGTGACATGGAAGATCAACATCACATGTACACAAGAAATCACATGCTGCTCCTTTTCTTCAGCAGAAAAGGACAAAGCAAGTTAGATTCTCTTGGACTGAGCACCTGCTAACTTGCATGACATGAAGTTCTTATTAAAAGTCATGACACTTCTGGGGATTCTCCTGAAGTGTCATGCATGTAAGACTCGGGAAGCCTATTGAAACAGAAAGCACAGACACAGTGAAGACTTCCAGGTTTCCCCTACCCCTGCAAGATTTGTGGGTTAAAAGACTGGCATTCTGTTTTTTTTTTTTTTTTCCGATACATCCCAAAAGACTGGTAAAAAGTGTGTGTAGTCAGCATCTAGAATCTAGGGCTGCCTAAAATATGAGTCACCAAAATCAAACACGTTGTTAACTTTCTAATGGAATTAGTCCAAGAAATAGGAAGGTTCACTACTGCTAGTAAGAGAGCAGGGGAAATCAAGGAGGTGGGAATGAAGGCATTGGAGTTTCTTTTTGTTTCTATGAGTTTTGGGAATTATTAAAGAAAAAAAAAGTTCTTAGAATTACCCAGTGTTTTTTCTGAAAAGTCTAATGCACTAGACACAGTAGGTTTCGTGGTTCTTGGCACTGACTCAGGAGTCACTGGAAGGTAAAAAAAACAACTTGTAAATTAAGATAAAATGATGAAGCAACCAAAGATCATAAGGCATTTTGGTGTCCAGTTAGAATTAGTAACGGACTCTTATATATACCAATCCTTTTCAAGTCCATGAAGGACTCCCTGGCTTGCCCCAGGCACCTGAGCTGACACTTCTCCCAACCCTTCCTTGCTAAGTTTGGTGCACTTTGATATGTTCCAAAAAGCACAGTGAACTGACCACCATGAAAGTACTTACTAATCATATTCTTTTATTTGCCTGCTTTTTTCCTTCTCATTATTTCCAGGGCTTAGCACAATGTCTGGAGTAAGCAAGCATGGGGCAAATATCTATTAAATGAATTAATAAATGGGCAAATAAAAGAATGACCTAAGGCAAAAAGGTTTATTTTAAACTATTACATTAAATATTTCTCTCTTCCAAACTGCAGTCAACATGCAAAACTTGGAACGGGGTTGAAATTATGTTAAGGATTCAAAAGCTCAACCACAAGGTTGTTCCAAATGCTAAATCAAAGGCAAAGATGAGCTCAGGTAAATAAGAACCAGGATCACCGGGATTTGGAATGAACTGTGAGCTACATGACCCCAGAATTCTGCAGGATAAAGACACAAAATAAACACAATACTTAATAATGAGGTATGGTGTTTGCCTAAGTGTTTCTGAAGTGGAAAACTGTGAATACGGTTTGGCAGAGAACTAAAACTCGTAGACTCTCCCATCAGATACTGTGCTAAGACAATAAAGTATAACTGGGAAAAATTAATACAATCTTTGGGGCAGAAAAGGACTTGGAGTCATCCACTGAGTCATGGCTATGCTTTTCTTGGTATTGACAAATCATATTGAAATTAGAAAAGTTACCCAGGAATTTTATTTGAATAGATTATTCCAGCATCTTAAATAGCTTCTACCTTTGACCCAGACCTGTGAAGATGGGGAATGGAAGGTCCATTTCCCATGTAGGTCGAAGCATATACTTCTTACTCTGGAAGAAATATTCCTACTTGAATAGGTTTCTTGAAATCACGTTATTTTATTTCCCTACCAATATTTATCTTTTCTGGACCAGTTATGAATCCAAGACTTTAGTACAAGGTAAATGTCACGGATATTTCAATTTATGGTAATTTTACAGATGAAAAAATTCACTTTAGATTGGAGATATTTTGCTAAGTGTGGATTTGGGGAAATTCTGGGCAAATGTTTGTTTCACTGGGACTTGGATAAAGTGGTATTGCTCTGGCAAAAACTCTGTGGTTCAGAGAATAACATGTCCCCAGTGGGCTGGACTTGGGCAGTTCATTAGAGAAGAAATGCTTGAATGTTTGTTAGTAACGGCTGATCAACTATGGGGAAAATGTATCCACATTTATTCTTGAAAGGATTTTTACTGAACTATTATATATTTTCTTTATATTTGGATTGTTAATCTTTCATAATCTTCTATAGATTAAGTGATTCCAGGCTGCCTTCATAGATATCAAGGTACAGATTTTGGAGGGATAATGGCATTTTGCTAAACTGACCACATGCAAAAGTGAAGAAATGAAAAATGAACTCATGTCTTCATATAAAAGGAAAGCACCAAAACCACAGTATTACATTTTAGTATAAAAATATTTTAGAATGTTGAGGTGACAATTTTAATTGCGAGTGAGAAATATATCTTCCATATTACATATGGGTCATAAGATTCAATAGTTCCTTCTGCATCAGTTGGTTTTCCAGATGTTAAATTAAGGACCTACAATCTCTTTGTTTGTGCTTATGATGAAGATTAATTTCCTAATGGCCCCTCACTGAAAAAAGGTGTAAACTTGTCAATCATTTATCATTTCAAAAAATATTTATTCTTTCAAAATTAACAACATAGGGACCGCATTACCTGTTATGGGCCGTGCTGGGATTTTTTCTACTTCTGGTGTTTTAGATTCAGCAGGTAATGCCAACGTTTCATTCTTAGCTATAAAGTCAGAGAACAAACAATTCACCTCACTTCCTCATAACATAGTGTCCAAATATAATTCATGAAAACATAATCAAGTAACCTATTATTTCAAGAAATCTATTTTGCTCTTAATTCTTCCCCCCAGGCAGTCAACAAAGTTATTGGGCATTTCAACCAGGGATTTTTCAGAATTCCATCTCCTTAACTCTAGGTAATTCTTTAAGATTTAAATTGGCATTGGAATGAAGAAAAAAATAACAATCCAATACTTGAGATAATTCTCAAGTCATACTGATTCATAAATAGGAGTTTCTGGAAAGCATAAATTGTATTGCAAATACTCCCTAGAATTTTATATGCAAGTACTCCTAATTTAAAAAAAAAAGAATACATAGAAATTTTCTTCTATTATACATAGTAATAAAACAATAGGTTATGACACCAAAATTTGAGAAAAACAAATAAAACACATAGGAAACTAAGATATTTAATAATATTTGTGGCAAAAAATAACAGCTATTTATTTGAGCCACATATTAACACTGGTCTTTTGGTCTCTGTGGGAGCTTAGCATCAACAATAAAATAATTTTTCCCTCTTGTTTTTAACCTCTTCAGAAAACTATGGAAACTTTCTTCTAAAATTTAAGTATTCTTTTTTAAAGAAAATACATTCTTACACCAGGGATTCCCAATGATTAAGATATTTCTTATTTTAAAAATACATTTAGGATTAACTTGATTCAGCTATGTAGCACCCTGAATCAATGACTTATTTGTAGTATTTTGAAAGTCTAGTGGCATGAATTAATTAATTCATCCTTGAGATACCCTAATCATGTAACCTTGGAATGATTATAATCAGATGGAATTTTTTTCTTTTTCTTTTTTTTTTTTTTAATTTTTCAATTTTTTTTAGAGTCCTAAGACTATACAGAACTTCTTGGGTTTCTCAACTTTGGCTTTAGTGACATTTTGGGCTGGATAATTTTTTGTTGGTTCGCGGTGGTGGAAGTGGGGCAGGGGGTGGTTACTGTGTGGTATAGAATGTCTGGCAGCATCTCTGGTCTTTACCCACCGGATTTCATTACCATTTCCACAATTGTGAAAAACAAAAATGTCTCCAGATATTGCCACTTATCTCCTTGGGGACAAAGGTGCCCTCTGCTGAGAACTATTGATCTAAATGATTCTCTCGGGGCGCCTGGGTGGTGCAGTCGGTTAAGCGTCCGACTTCAGCCAGGTCACGATCTCGCAGTCTGTGAGTTCGAGCCCCGCGTCAGGCTCTGGGCTGATGGCTCGGAGCCTGGAGCCTGTTTCTGATTCTGTGTCTCCCTCTCTCTCTGCCCCTCCCCTGTTCATGCTCTGTCTCTCTCTGTCCCAAAAATAAATAAAAAACGTTGAAAAAAAAATTAAAAAAAAAATAAATGATTCTCTCAAAGTTCTTTGAGGATAAAAGTTTTAAAACCTTCCTTCTGTAGTTCACATCACTGTTGTAAAGACCATTTTCTTAACAGTTAACATGGGCAACAAATTATTTATTCTGAAGGACTTCAAGACAATTGTAAAGTCATCCCTTTCACAATGATAATAGAAACAAATCAGTTTCAATCTGTATTATGGAGGTCTACAACAAATTTTTACAGACAGCTGATTGTTTTCAGGAATGATTTAAAGTGCTAGAAATAGAGATCACAAGTGCTTCCATATTTGCCACATCTAACAATCAAGTGTGTGTTTTGGATTCATGTACACATAAAGTTGCACAGCATTTCTGTACAAAAGAAATGTTAAATACCATTGTTCAAGTTAATTTAGCAGGGCATAAAGAGAGGGACTCTATGAAATAATTTAAAAAGCAGATCCAGTAGAAATTTATAATAAACTCCATTTTTAAAATTTCTGAACTTAACATTTTCTTCTGTTGCTGTGACAGCTTTTGTTTTGAACCACTGTGATTGTTAGCACAGGAAGAAACATTCAGATTCCAGATTTTTATGAGCTCTGTTTTTTATGAAACCTGTTACTTTCAAGGTTTACCATGTAAGGTTTTTTTTTTTTGTTGTTTTTTGTTTTTTATGTGAGGTAAAGGGTTTTCTAATCCTTTTTTTTTTTTTTTTTTCTTTTCAGTGTCCTCTTCTCCTTTAAGACACCTTTGCGAATCCTTCCTGGGTAATAGCCTATGGTGGTTTCCTTCCTATGGTGGTAGCCCTCCTCCTTCCTGGGTAATAGCCTATGGTGGTTTCCTTGGCTGACTAGGACTATTTATCTATTTATTTTAACCTATAGATCTTATTTCAAACAATGCTCTGGATTACCTTGCTTTAGCTCCCTGTATTAAAAACATGCCCTCAGCTGGCAATCACATTAACCTAAAATTAGGCTGTTAGTGGGGGGAAAAAAAAAGGTAAACTACCCTCAAGAGACATTTGTATTCTTCTCACATCACTAATACCTTATAAAGGCATAGTATGTTTCTAAAAATGCCATTTCAGACATCAGAGAAATTGGTAGATAGAGATTTTTGAATGAAAGAGCCTTTACGTCTCTTATCAAGCCATGGGCATTCACCTACATTATGTACAACCATAGTCTTGGCAAGAACACAGTAAAATGCCACAAGAACATGGCCTGAAACCCAGGAAATTCCCTTTCCTCTCTGATTCTTCTCTACCTTTTTTCAACACAGTTGTTTCCTTTCATTTTTGGCAGGGTAAGTCTTGGCTTTGGCAAACCCTTTATATGCCCCTGGGAGGGGTGTGTGTAATACTAGCTTTCTTGTTTATTTCTTTCATTACTCACACCATGTGTTCTTAGAACAAAAGCTATTAATTTCTTGATGTCCCATGATGGGCCCTGTTGGAATGAGGATATTATTTTTAGGATTTACCCCCTCAAGAAAATAGTACATTTCTGAACTGCGGTGTTAAATAACTTCAGGCAACTTTATTTCTCCCTTGGTAGTATAAAGCACTATTTAAGCAATATCTCTTCTCATTAAATGCGGTAACCTTAAAATGTAATTTTTAAATGTAGTCTTCTAAGACGGTACATTTGATGGATTTAGTGGACATTTTCAAATATACTAGCTGCCAAACTTTTCAATGCACAAGAAATTTGTCATGTATTCAATTTAAGCTGGTGTTTTGCCAGAAAAGTCAAAAATTATATTTACTGTTTGCATACAATTTTTCTTTATTTAAATCACACTTAATCCTGAATATTTAGTGGATCATATCAGAAAAATAAAAGCAGAAACAAAACAAAACATATCCACTGTGTAATTCTCTAAAGAAAACAAAAAGACTGAATTGGTATTAAGGCAGCATGTAGAAATTCACAAAAACCAAAAAATTTAGGAAAGATCACACAAGACTAAGGAACAAAAAACATCATCTACTTCAAAATGGACAGCAGTGTTCTGGGGAAAAAACTGCTCATTTTCAGCCTCCTTCACAAATTCTGTGTTTTGTGGTTTTGCTGGATGGATTAGGAACCACATCAGTAAGAGATTGGCCAGTTCCTCCCCAACAAGACTCCCAAACAGGACCAGGACAAGGCATATAGGCTCCAGGCCAAGAACAGGTAAGTTTAAGAGTACTGAACACTGGATTCCAAATATAGGTTCACTGCAGAAATTCAATTTGGAAGGTTCCTGGCTCTTAACATGGCATTTAGATGATGCAGAGTTTAGTCACAGAGTTTGACAGCTAAAAGAGAAGTGATCGAGTCTGAGGAACAAATTAAGGAAATTTTGTCTAAAGTCACTTGTCTACATTCTTGGAGGTAACTCACTCTAGGACCAAAAGGTATGAATATGTCATAATAAAAATATAAGGATGCACAAAATCACAAAGATTGGAAAATATTTTCACATCTTAATACAATGGTGATATGTAAGTTCTGAAAACTTTTCTAAAATTTGTGGGACTGTTCAGTCTACCAGTTAAGTGCTCTACTACTTACTTAAGGCTTTGTTTTCCCTTCTTTCAGTCAATTCTCAAATTAACAGGAGAATTTAAGAGTTCACTTTTTAAAACTGTTCCAATCTGATTGCCTAGCATCAAACAAGCAAAGGTCAGGAGAAATTAAGTCTGAGGTCCTGTCGTGGGCAGGACCTGTGTAACTTACCTATATAGTAAGTGCTAAACTTCTTTGCTAGTGCATAATTCAGAGAAAATATTCACCTTTTTTAGTTTTGTTCAATTTCTACTACATCATGCCCTCTCCTTCCATATTTACCAATAGCCCAAGTCATTCTCTGGAGACCGTAGAGGGATGGTTCTCAAAGTGTGGTTCCCAAACAAGTGGCTTCAGTATCTCCTGGGTGCTAGTTAGAAAGGCGAACTCTCAGGTCCTACCCCCTAGCTACTGAAACAGTAACTCTGACAGTGGGTCCAGCAGTCTGTGTTCACAAGCCCTTCGGGACTTCTGATGCTCCATCACATTTGAGATACTGTGCTATAGAGACAATCCTGACTAATTTGATTCTAAAATGCAGCAACTAATTTACTCCACTGAACACCACAATTAATTATTTCCTGGGCTCCTTTTAAAGGGTTTTGCTGTTTTTTCCCCCTCCAAAGTATTATTTTTCATGTTTTTAAAACACTGAAATTATATCAAGTTATTTATAGAAGTAGGAGGCAGTATCAATCTCAGGTAAATAATAATTATAACATACCTGACCTCTACAGCAGTTCTCACTGAAAACATCTCATGGCCCCTTGACAGTATAGTACAATAATTTTTTAACAATCACTCTATTTGAAAATTTTACCTAAATAAATGTATTTTGGATAATTTGATAAATGTTCACTTTAAATATAAATACATTTCATATAATTTATAATAACTATTTACCTACAAAAGTGATTTGCATAAATACTTGCAACACTCTAATCTCTCTGTCCCTTACTATATTTTTTCCAAATTTTTTTCTCGTGGTAAAATATACATAAGATGCAGTATAGCAACCATTTTAAGTGTATACTTCAGTAATATCAAATACATTCACAATGTGTGCAACCATCACCACCATCCATCTCCAGAACTTTTTCCATCTTAAACAGTGAAATTCTGTATCATTACACCTTCTTTATCCATTCACCGGTCGATGGACACTTGGACTGTTTCCATAACTTGGCTATTGTAGATAACGGTGCTATAAACATCACTGTGCATATCCATTCATTTGTTGATGGACACATGGGTTGTTTCCATGTTTTAGCTATTGTGAATAATGCTGGTATGAACATAGATGTCCAAATACCTCCTTGATAACCTTTTTTCCAATTCTTTTGGTTATATACCCAGAAGTGGAATTGCTGGATCATGTGGTAATTCTATGCTTAACTTTTTGAGAAATGGTCATACTATGTTCCACAGCAGCTGCACCATTTAACATTCCCATCAATGGTGCACATGCCTTTTCCTTACTTTTTACTTTAAGATGCCCACATAGCTCATTTGCTGTATTCCTTGGATATCCTAGGATTATCAGTACTAGTAGTCAGTCACTGCAAAGTTCACATATACAACACTGCTGCTTACCTAACTGTGCCTTGATTGCATCTGAAATCTCAAGCATTATGGATGTAGGAAGCTTTACGGTGGTTTCATTGAGACCTGGAATAATAAGGTGGACTGCAAGAAAATAGAATAAAGTAAGAGGAAAAAAATGCATCATGACATAAAGTAAAGCTCGTCATTTAACAAAAACTACAAAATTTAGCAATTATATGGCTTAATCACTTTTAAACCAAACCTAAAATGTCAGAAAAAAATATGACAGTACCTTTTAAATAGTTTTTTTTTTAAATATTCAGAACTAAACTACAAAATCCTGGCTTTTAATCCACAGACTCAAAAATCATAAAATGGTTGTTTAAGATGTGTAGTGAAAAAGAACACCATTATTAATAATAATTTTTTAAGTTTAACTTATTTATTTTGAGAGAGAGGAAGAAAGAGAATCCCAAGCAGGTGCTGCACTGTCAACGCAGTGTCAGACGTGGGACTCCATTTCACAAACTGAGATATGACCCGAGCTGAAATCAAGAGTGAGACGTTTAATTGACTGAGCCACCCAGGCTCCCTATTATTAATAATACTTTTTAAAAAGCAGCTCAATGCAACAAGGACTCCCTCCCAACTGCAACAACACTATAAGGCAGGTAGGATGGGTGCCACCATTCCCACCAGGCATGGGCTAGAAATGCTTCTCTAACATACTGTAATAGAGGTAGCAGCTCTTGGCTCCTAGCCTAGAATGGACACAAAGAAGGATGCTAAATATTCAAAGAAAATGAACCAATTTCAATTTAATAGACCTGCTAACAGGTCTAACAGTGTAAAATTCCATAATGGTCCTATTATCAAAAATAGCCTGACTTAATGCAGGTATAGATACCAAGATATACTCACCTAATATTGTTCCTCCAAAGGGAGTCTTATCAGGGGATTTAGTTGAAGCCCTGTGAGTAACATTCTGAATCACTGTTGAAATGAAAAAAGTTAACAGTGTGATGGGAAAAAAATAGTAAGCAGTAAATAGCAGTACTGTGATGTGAAGCAATCTGCATGGGGTAAGCCTGGATATAACTTTTAAATTAGTAAAAAGTGGGGCGCCTGGGTGGCGCAGTCGGTTAAGCGTCCGACTTCAGCCAGGTCACGATCTCGCGGTCCGTGAGTTCGAGCCCCGCGTCAGGCTCTGGGCTGATGGCTCGGCTCGGAGCCTGGAGCCTGTTTCCGATTCTGTGTCTCCCTCTCTCTCTGCCCCTCCCCCGTTCATGCTCTGTCTCTCTCTGTCCCAAAAATAAATAAAAAACGTTGAAAAAAAAATTTTTTTAAAACAAAAAAAAATAAATTAGTAAAAAGTAACCCTTTGCACTGGTACACAGCCAAAGAAAGGACTGGAAGGCACATCTCACCTTAACACCTACGCCTTTAGGTAATGAAAGGCTGTTACTCTATCATCAAGTGTTCCATTCTAATGAGATGAAATTTCCTTATCTCTACTCCCCTGCAACCTACCCAAGTTAAAGAAATAGCACAAAACAGGCAATTAATACAGTATTAAAAAGTGAAAATGTATGTTCTCAAAGAATCTAGATTATTCCAATACTGACACTGTTTGAGATTACACTTAAGACACTGTATTTTCTTAAAATGATTAATTATTGTAAATGTCTGATCTCTTCTACCAAGAAACTTTCTGGAAATATTGGAGTCATTTTAATAATTTGAAAAACTGAAAGTCAAAACAAAAACAATTGGATAGTGAAATGGAATAAGACATTATAATTCTCAAAAACTGGATGCCTTTACTTTCCTAAAGGGAGCACTAAATCATAGTTTTCGTTTCACTAATCCAAATATCCTATTAATGATTTTCTTCATGTACGCTAATTTAACCCTGAACAAAGCCACACATATTCAACTGTTTTTTTTTTTTAAGTTAATACTTGTTATGGTTGCTTTGTCCCTAGTTGTCCAATCAGTGAGACTTGCCAAGACTTGACCTATTGGTATGAGAGCCAAAATTATTAAGTTCTAATTTGCTAGACCATACTGATTTTTTCACACTTTTGCTTTAAAATAGTCAGAAAAAAGATTTTTTTTTTTAATGTTTTTTTTTTTTCAACATTTTTTATTTATTTTTGGGACAGAGAGAGACAGAGCATGAACGGGGGAGGGGCAGAGAGAGAGGGAGACACAGAATCGGAAACAGGCTCCAGGCTCCGAGCCATCAGCCCAGAGCCTGACGCGGGGCTCGAACTCACGGAGCGCGAGATCGTGACCTGGCTGAAGTCGGACGCTTAGCCGACTGCGCCACCCAGGCGCCCCCAGAAAAAAGATTTTAATGTGCTATGTTTAGTTATCTCAGTGCAAAAAGTATATTAAAACTAGTTCTAAACTGTTAACTGTATTGGAATTAAAATTTACAGAAATAGTTATAAACACATATCCAGAGCAGACTCATACAAATTACCTTGTTTGATGACTGTTATTGGGATTAGCTTCCTTGGGACATATGCTGGCTGAAAAGAGAAGAGATTTGGCTTTTAGTTAGTGTTAAATTAAAAAATAAATAAATAAAGCAAAGACCTGGAAGTAGCCTGTCTTGTCTACAGTTGCTGGAAATCTTAGTACATATGTCTACCTCTATTTTTTTTTTTAATTTTTATTTACTTTGAGAGAGAGAGGGAGAGAGAGACAGAGAGAGAACTCTCACACACAAACAGAGGAGGGGCAGAGAAAGAAGAGAGACAGAATCCCAAGCAGGCTCTGCACTGTCAGCACAGGGCCCCAAGTGGGGCTTGAACTCACCAACTGTGAGACTATGACCTGAACCGAAATCAAGAGGATGCCGCCTGACTGGGCCACCCAGGAACCCCTATCTACCTCTATTTTATTAGGCTTACTTGGTTTTCCCCATAAATGTCCAAAGACTTGAAAGAAGCAATTTCTTCAGAGCTCCCATTATGTACTTTACCTTGAAACTGCAATGGAAAGGAACTGAACCATGTGGATTGACTACTAGTTCATCTATCACTTCATTTGAGATGTGACCCAGCCAGATTCTGCCCTTACATTTCCCCTCAAACAGATGCTAAGCTACATATTATCTTTTAAAACTGCTCAGAATCCATTGTTTGAGTGTACCCAACTGCTGCTACTAAGGGCAATCCAACCACCATGCATCTCCTTGCCCAAGAAAGCAGAGCTGGCATTCAGATCCAGAAATTTCTACTTCCAAATCTTGTACTCTTCACCATCCTGCACACATTTATGCACAAGGACTCAAACTAGAAAGGCAGGTCCCAATGCATTCTCCCCTCTCCCAAATTGTCTCAGATGTCCTACAGCAAGTCCTGATGCCATGGAGTACCTTGAACTAGAGACGGGTTTAGTGTTACCCTTAAAGTGGAGTAATCACTGGACATAATTGTGAGCCAAGGATAAGACAGGTAATGGATAGACATAGAAACAAAATAAGGAAAGCAAATATATAGGGAAGAATTAGACTAAGTTAAAGGAGTAATCATTTACTCCTTTAAATGACTAAAAATTTACTTAAATTTTTAAATTTTAAAAAATCATTTTAAAATTTAAAAATCATGATGTTGATTTTTTAATGCTCGATTTAACCTGTATACATAACATAGAGACTCCATGTACCAGATCTGTTAAGAATCCAGAATGTGCTGAATGAGATACTTACCACATAGGTGTTTACACTTGTGAACAACAGAGACTCATTGATGTGCTAACATTTCAGTGAATGATATGCCCATAATAATGAGGGGCCACACAATCAGAAAGAATGAAATCTTGCCATTTGCAACTATGAAAATGGAACTGGAGGGTATTATGGTAAGTGAAATTAGTCAGAGAAAGACAAATCTCATATAACTTCACTAATATGAGGAATATAAGATACAAAACAGATGAACATTAGGGAAGAGAAACAAAAATAATATAAAAACAGGGAGGGGACAAAACATAAGAGACTCTTAAATAAAGAGAACAGAGGGTTGCCAGAGGGGTTGTGGGAAGGGGAATGGGCTAAATGGGTAAGGGGCATTAAGGAATCTACTCCTGAAATCATTGTTGCACTACATGGGAACTAACTTGGATGTACATTAAAAATAAATTAGTTAATTTAAAAAAAAAAAAAAAAGAGGGGCCACAATACCAAACTTACTGTTTGCTATTTTTCTTCTTGTATTAAGGTCCTTATGTTTAAAAACCACAAAAAGTAGAAGTTTACTATTGTCAGATTTCTAAAAAGTAGTATTTATACCTATGGACCCAGTGCTATAGACTGAATGCTTATGTTCCCCCAAAACTGATACGTTAAAACTTAACTCCCAAGCGTGATAGTAGAGAGACCTTTGAGAAATGATTAAGTCATGAGGGATCCAGCCCTCGTGAGTGGGATTAGTGCTCTTATAAAAGAGACTCCAGAGAGGTCCCTCCACCCTTCTACCCAGTGAGGACATAGTGATAAAATGGCTGTCTGTGATCCAGGAAGCAAGCTCTCAGGAGACACCAAATCTGCCAGCACCTTGAACTTGAACTTCCCAGGCTCCAGAACTATGACAATTAAATGTTTGTTTTTTAAGCCACTCAGTCTATGGTATTTTGTTATAGCAGCCCTAGTGGACTAACACACACAGTAATTGCCTTCATCACAATCTAGCCTAATCTAATGTTGATCTAAGGAATTCAAGATCAATACCTTTACACGTAAATTATTACCACTATGTGAAACAACTACATCATCCAAAAGCAGAAGTCTTATTAAATAAACTATGATTCAAATTTTTGACATCTGCTTAACAAAGTAGAAAATATGCATAATATAAATAAATATAAACGTTACAATTATAACCACATTATAACCTAATTTTATAACGAGTATGTACAGACAGATCAGAAAGAAAGATCATAGTTTTTTTTAAAACAGTGGCTATTTCTTATAAATGGATTCATTTCATCTTTTATACTTTTCTTTCTCAGTTCTTTACAAGCATGAATTACATTTTAATTAAGAAAAGTTATTTTGATCAACAGTCTGTTCAATTACTACGTCCGGGTCTGTACTACAGAACTCACGTGCTATTGGTAAATAGAGGAATGATTTAAGTATAATTTATGCACATTTTTCCCCAGACAAGGGGAAGGGAATAGTAGAAATAGAAGTATCACCTTCAGCAGGAGAAGAAAAAAAATTCTCAGCTTTGGTATCACACTGGCAGCAGGATCTCTTTCAGCTTTATCATAAAATTAATTAGGAGCACTCGCACACAGGATCCTTTCCCTGAGAGATACAGGCTCTGCCTCGCGTGTCCACCTGTCCTGCTCTAGTGAAAGGTACACGAGCACATGGTCTTTATCATTTGAGAACTTTACTTTTTTAATTTTTTAAAGTTTATTTATTTGAGAGAGAGGTAAACAGCACAAGTGGGGAGAGGCCGAGAGAGAAAGGAGAGAGAGAATCTCAAGCAGGCTCCATGCTGTCAGCACAGAGCTCGATGTGGGGCTTGAACCCATGAACTGTGAGATCATAACTCAAGCTGAAACCAAGAGTTGAACGCTTAACCGACTGGGGCACCCCTCACTTGAGAACTTTAAATACCAGGTGTGCCAACCTCCAGCCACATGAGAACCACTTGCTGGAGGGGCCACATTATCCTTCCAGGTACTAAGGATCATTTTTGTTAGAGCTGTTGCTACAGTTCCAAAGGCTTTTTGAAAGCCCTATTTTTTATTTGTCCTATGAATCCTGCCACTTACAGCACATTTTGCAGAATGTGAAGTTTTTCAGACACATCACAATGCAGCAAAAACACCTACATGTTGCTGTGTTGACTGCTTTCGAATTTCATTATTTCAGTTTTTAGTTCCTTTGCTGTGATGATTTGTTTTAAACAATTTTTGACAAGAACAAATGGAAAATATTCCACTCTTCACGTGAACGGAACAAAGTTTCTCTTTGAGCTCTTGAGTATCTACCAATGTTCCGTTATGATGACATGACTATATGTACAATATGTGCTGCCAAAAAACAAGGAAATAATTTAGCTGCAGGACCCAGTTCTTTCTAGACCTATAATTACTCTCTTGCCTAATCTGCAATCCAAAGATGTACCAAGACTGGACTCATGAGCAAGTAGCTGCCTCTCTATAAGTGGGGTTTGTAGGGGCATCAGGAAAATACTTCTGCCTAAAATGTCTATGCTGAAGGGGCACCTGGGTGGCTCCATCAGTTAAGCATCTGACTTTAGCTCAGGTCATGATCTCACAGTTTCAGAGTTTGAGCCCTGCACTGTGCTGTCTGTTCTCAGCACAGAGCCCAATTTGGACCCTCTGTCCCCCTCTCTCTATCTGCCCCTCCCCTGCTCACATTTTCTCTTTCTTTCTCTCTTTCTCCCTCCCTCTCTCTCAAAAATAAACATTAAAATGTCTATGCTGAAGGCTTTAAAATTCCCACTAAGAGGTTGACACTTTGAGTCCTTTCCCTGTATCTTTTTATGAAAGTGTAGGAAACAGTCTGTTACCAGGATTCATTGAAAAATGAAATATTGTGATAATTTCCAAGTTAACAGTGTTTAACCAATTACAACCCAGTTTTAATCAAACTGTTCTGTGTACAGTGTTTTTGAAAAAGGTACCAGTTCCTTCATTGCTGTCCCAGTTTTGCTCTCAGGCCATGTCCTTGCCGGCTCTCTTTTCTGTGGACATTTTGTGGACTCCCATTCCTGCCGCAAGCCTCTATCACCACAGATCTTGTCCTCCCTTCATTAGAAACTCTTTTCTGTGTTTATTGTATGCCTGGATGTAAGCATATTTCCCTCCTGCCCTATAAGAAATGCAGTCTTTCCTTTTTCCTGACTTTCAGGATACCCTGTTCCTAAAGAACCTAGGTTGTACTATATATATCCTGAGCTGGGGGACTAGTTAAGGGAATTCATTTCTACCATTTTTCTGAGGACCTGATGGCCAAGTATCAGGTGGGGAGACTCTATGGGGAGAGAATGCTGATGTGGTCAACAGCAATGACCTGATGACCAATTCAGCCCGATTTTAAGTCCTGGTTAGGGAAAGCCTATGCATAGGTGGAAATAACCACAGCAGTAACCATATAGGATGAGGGACTTCTTACTCACTCTGCATTATACTAACTTCCTCCTGGTATTATTTTGAAAATTAGCTTTAATACATGTAGTGATAATGTTGTTCTTTCCAGCCTCTTCTTTTCAAGTTTGGCTATTTGGTGTTTTCGTGGTATCAGAATATTCATTGTAGATTTAACTAGTTTTAGCTCCTGAGATAAAGACAAGTTGCCCATTTGGGGAGTGGCTAATGGTTGCTCAAAGTCAAGCTTCAGTGGTTTAAGCCAAACCACATGAAAAGAACTTGGACCTGTTACACTGTGGTTTTAATTCATTTTTAGGATGTTCTTTTTTTTTTTTTTTTTTTTTTTTTTTTTTAAAGGGCAGTGACCTTTTTTTTTTTAATTTTTTTTTTTTTTTTAACGTTTTATTTATTTTTGAGACAGAGAGAGACAGAGCATGAACAGGGGAGGGGCAGAGAGAGAGGGAGACACAGAATCGGAAGCAGGCTCCAGGCTCTGAGCCATCAGCCCAGAGCCCGACGCGGGGCTCGAACTCACGGACCGCGAGATCGTGACCTGAGCCGAAGTCGGACGCCCAACCGACTGAGCCACCCAGGCGCCCCCATTTTTAGGATGTTCTAATGAAAGTTAGGAAACACATTGATTTAATCTAATGTCCTATTTGCAAAAGTCTTCATATTTCTGGTCATTTAGGGAGGAATCATATATACACCTTTGATAGTATCATCGGTCTAGATAGAAATTTTTTCAAATTTCTGCTTAAGACAGCAATTGCTACAGATACCTGATATATTCATTGTATACAATCTTAAGGTGTGAGTGGTGACCACATGGTAGTTCTCCCTATTCACTTTACTTATCTGATAATGGTTACACTTTAAAAATTGTCACAACTTCTCTTTTTGCCAAAAATAGACATGGTTTTAAAGCTGGGTGATCTCTGATGGAAAAAAACAGAAGGGTAAAAGATGTCATATACTAGGGGAACACTTATTCTAAAGCGATTTTGATTAAATAATTAAACTTCTATTTTAAAATCTCTATTAAGGGGCACCTGGGTGTCTCAGTTAAATGGCTGACTTAGGCTCAGGCCATGATATCACGGGGTTCCCGAGTTCCAGCCCCGCATCAGGTTCTCTTGCTGTCAGCTTGGAGCCTGCTTCAGATCCTTCTTCTCCCTTTCTCTCTGCCTGCCCCCCCCTCCCCACATGTGCGTACCCTCTGTCTCAAAAATAAACACTTAAAATAAAATAAAATCTGTTAAATGCTTCAAAAATTGTTTAGTGAACTAGTAAGATAACTTAGTTTTTTAAAAATATAGACCTAATGTGTTAAAATTAGGTCCTTTTAGCCATGTTCTTGATTGGATCATGCATAATAAAACCTATTAATAAATATTAGGTTTCACCTCTGTCAACAGAAGGTTCTACAAGCCCCTGGGAGGCTTGGTCCATTAAGCAAACAACTCTTGATTTTGGCTCAGGTCATGATCTCACAGTTCATGAGTTCAAGTCCCCTGTGGGACTCCACACTAACTTAGAGCCTGCTTGGGATTCTCTCTTCCCTTTCTCTGCTTCTCTCCCAAACTAGTTCTCAAGCCTGCACATACACACGCTCTTAAAAAAAATAAAATAAACTTAAAAAAAAGTGTGTTCTAAATTCTCGACATGGACCCAACAGCATAATTATGATAAATGTGTATTTCTTTCACAGTATCTTGAATCTCAAGTAATACACCTTGTATAGAATAAATCACAATCTTTAAAATTCACCTTTTGTCTGATTTTTCCTGAGGTATAGGCATGGGTGAAAGTAGAATAAAGGCACCAACCATCAGAAGAAACTTCTGGCAACTGTACCTGGTACAAGTGTGCTGGGGCTTGCCAACAGAACATGTGTGGAGATACATGAATTACAAATATAATGCATCAGATGCTTAAGATGGGGCTCTTTTTAACATTCAAATTTTTAGCGTAAATATTATTTATCTTTTAAAAATGGATATCCTATAGTTCACATTGTCTTTTCCTTTCCAAATCTCTGTTTAGAAGAGGTTAAGAGTTTGCTGCATACAAGTTTTAGGTGTAAACACATATAGGTGAAAGAAAGCATTTTTCAATGCATCTTTTGCTTAAAAGTCTAAAAGTAAAACATTTGGAATTAATTTCATAGTTCTTGAAATATTGCCTTCTAAAAGCAGTCTCAGAGATATCTGAACATTTGGATTGATATTGACTATTTGGATTAAAATATGCCTCTAAAATATCAAATCTATTTTCAGAATCAATTCTAAGTGGTCATGTAAGATGGTCTAAGGCTATCCCAAGTGGTTCCTTTTCAACTTTCCTGTGTTCTAGAGCTACCCAAGAGGACAGATGGCTGTGCAGAAAGTGACAATGGAGAAAGCCTCACAGAGAAGCCTTAAAATATCTTTTTAATTAATTTGGGTTTTCCTTTGGAAATAACCAAGAGTTTCAAACCACAACTCATCACAGCTGGCTGGAGTTGGGAGTACTCCGCCTCACAGCTTGAAGTGATAAAATATCTGGCTTTGTGTCACAGATGCAGGAAGTTTCTTCCTCGACCTTCTCATCATGGCTATTTATGATATGAAAAAGAAATTAAATTCCTTGGGAGTAAACATCAATCATCTTTCCCAATTTTGCTGAGTAACTCTCACTAGATGAAATATTTTGCACAAAACATTATTGGGATATGATTGAAGAAAAGGAATGAAAAAAATGACATCATTGAGTCACATGCAAGACAAAGCATGACAGCCAAGAGGGTGGGAGATAAGATATGCCTCCTAGGTAACCATTCACAACAAGAGTGGGGATTGTTCTAGAAGAGAATCAAAGAGCAACTCTATTCCCTGTGGTTGGATTTGAGACAAAGCCAGAGAGGGACCTTAACAAGGAATGGTACAACTCAATACTTAGTACTGGGCCAAATGATTGTTTGGAAAAATATATATATAACCTAATCAATATATGACTTTACCACCTGCAATAGAGTGAAATACAACCCATATAGTTTAGAATTTAATTACCACAAAAATCAAACCACTTATAAAACTAAAAACAAAAGAGGGAAATATTTGATCTCTGGATAAAGAAGGGCTTTATAAAATATAATGTAACTGTAAATATCACAATGGAAAAGACAAATAATTTGATTAAACAAATTTTAAAAGTAGGCTATTTCAAAAATTTCCATAAACAAAATTGATAACAAATGTGAGAATAATGTTCCTAGATGATATAACCAAGAGTCAACGTTCTTTAATCTATAAAATCTTTAAAATCTATTCAATAAAAACCATGAGACCCCCATTGAATTAAAGACTAAAACTAAAAGTCATTAAATGGAAAATACAAATGGCTGATAAACGAGTGAAGAAAGCAGTGCTATTAGAAATCAGGGGAAAAAATTATAAAACATTTTAAACTATTACATTATGTGAAAATTTAGTGATGGAAATACATGTTGATAATCAAGGCATATTGGCAAGATAACTCTGATATATTGATAGCAAGATGGTAAAATGGCCCAACCTTTCTAGAAAGAAATTTGATCATATATAGGATGTTTTCAAAATGTTAAGAATCTAAGTTACTAATTCCTGTCTAAGTATCAATTATAAAGAAACAAGTAGACAAATGAACTAAGATTATGGTCATAAATGTTTGCCATAGCATCACTTATAATTAAAAACAATTAGAAATAACTTGAATGCCTACAAATTGGAAACTGAGTTTCCAATTTATATTATAGAATACACAGTAATTAAAATTATATATATGAAGAGCATTTTATGACATGAAATATGCTATGCCATATTTTGACTAAGTGGATTATAAATGGTTTTATACTGGTCTTTATTTGGCAGTGTTGTAGATAATTTTGTTTTTATTGCTTTCCCCATATCTATATAGTCTCAATTTTTAGATATTAGATTATTAGGAAACAAATCAAAATCTAAAGAAAGGAAAGAAGAAAATGAATGAATGAATGAATGTGACATGGGAATTTACCTGCCATCTCCTTTCTTACATGATGATTTGCAACATAACAAAACACTTTCCTGGGCAATCTAATAATCGTTACTTGATCATAAATTTACAAGGGACACACTTTTCTGCCAATGCAAACCACAGAAACATTTGCCTTATCAGGATTAATTCTCAATCTTTTTTACCCAAACCATTTTTCTGTCACTGACAAGAATTCTGCATTTTTTTTCATCCCAATGAGGTATGTACTACCTTTTTTTTCCTACTAGCCTACATGATCAATGGGGTATTCTTTTGACTATTTCATTAGACATAAAAGATATCCATCCACAACATGGACACATTAAATAGAGCAAATTTGCAGCCACGAATAGTCTTTGCATGTTCACTTGACTGTAGGGTATTTCCCTGGCTGGATACTCCCAAAACATAGGGACCAAAGCCAGCACCAAATTCCTCCCTTCTCACCAGAGTGCCTCCTCTACCTGCTCGGGCCATCATCTTATAATCGTGCATGTGATTTAATGGATGCAGAGAAAGGTGAAGGAATCCTTTTTCACTATTGGTGGGAATGCAAACTGGTACAGCCACTCTGGAGAACGGTGTGGAGGTTCCTCAAAAACTTGAAAATAGAACTACCCTATGACCCTGCAATTGCACTACTAGGTATATATCCAAAGGACACAAAAATTCTGATTTGAAGGGGCACATGCACCCCAATGTTTATGGCAGCACTATCAACAATAGCCTAATTATGGAAAGAGCCCAAATGTCCATTGACTGATGAGTGGTAAAGAAGATGGGATATATGTGTATGTATGTATGTACATACATATATGTATGTACATACATATACACATACACACATATATACACATACAATGGAATATTACTCAGTAATCACCAAGAATGAATCTTGCCATTTACAACAATGTGGATGGATCTATAGGGTATCGTGCTAAGTGAAATAAGTCAGAGAAAGATAAATATCATATGATTTCACTCATATGTGGAATTTAAGAAACACAACAGATCAACATAGGGGAAGGGAAGGAAAAAAAGGATAAAAACTGAGAAGAAGGCGAACTATAAGAGACTCTTAAAGACAGAGGACAAACTGAGGGTTGGTGGAGGGGAGGTGGGTGGTGGGATGGGCTAAAATAGGTGATGGGCATTAAGGAAGGCACTTGTTGGGATGAGCACTGGGTGTCATATGTAAGTGCTGAGTCACCCAGTTCTACTCCTGAAACCAATACTACACTGTATGCTAACTGATTTGAATTGAAATAAACAAATTAAAAAAAAGAAACAGATAAAAACAATAAAAGAAAATGCAAACATCTCTGTGACAGTTACAACAATGGCTTACATTTGTAACAGGTAGTACGTAACTGGTGTGGTGCTTCCTGAGAACAGATTTTGAAAAGTGGAGGGAAAAAGGACAAGAGACTGAGTTTCTGCAGTAAGAGAGAAGAGGGGGTCTAGATGAGGGGGATGCCTGGCAGGTAAGATATGCAGATATTTACTACACTCAATAGAGGCTAGTCACAAATAAAAACCAAGCCAGTTGCTTCATCATTTTGAAAAGGGTTAGCTCTTTAAGCAGGAAGTGAGAAAATAGTGGGAAGAGGACAGAGAAGTGAGTAATACCAATGTAAATAGAACATATACAGATTTACTGTGGAAACAGGTTATTCTAAAAGACAATCCACTGCAGATAATAAGCATAACCTCAAAATACCTGGAATCTGGATATAGAATAACTACATCAAGTATCAGTATTTTAGAGCTATAAACATATTAGATAATTTGCTCTCATATTTCTACCTCCATTTGCTGAAAAAGAAATTCCTAAAGCATTAAGTACTTTACACAAAGCCCCATGGCCAGTCAACTAATCCTAATAGGCCTATTTTCTTGCAACCAACAACAACAACAACAACAACAACAACACAATGCAGATACAATTTCTAAAAAACATTCCTGAGAATAAGCTGGTACCTACCACTGTGTGGGCTTGGTCATAGGTACTTTGGATTTTCCCATTGACTTTGCTTTTACCTGACAAAAACAAGCAGAAAATAACATTATTTTCATTCTTTGTGTTCCTAAATTAACTCTTCCTACTCATGATGAAGACAACTGTACTCCTTTTCTAACTCAGACTCTTTATTCCTATTAGTTATTTACTGTCATTTCAAGCGCTGATTCCAATGAAGTTTGAATGAAGAGATGACAAGATTTGGGCCCCTTCAAGTATTTCTATGTTCACTTCTACTGGCCCAGCTTTCCATTCTGAACACCAATACACATTACTGCTGTTTTCACTCAGTTGGTGCTCATAGATCTGAGACTGATTGAAAATACTAAAATGGCCAAAGAAGTGTTATCAATAAAGGCATCAAACATCAGTTCATCACATTTTCTGTTTAAACAAACACTCATCAACATAAAAGATTCTGAACTATCAGTACTCAAATTGTCTTCACTTTTGTATTTTTTTTTAAGCACTAGAGGATGGCAGTTAACTCCCCTCATATTTAAGAATAAAATAATTAAAATTTTGGTACTTAGGAAAAAAAGACAAAAGTTACAAAAAGCTTCCTCAAACAGTTCCTGGTACTTACTTCCAACAATAGTCTTGTGATTGAAAATCTTACTCCAAATTCCACCTTCTACATTGTCTTTCACTCCGAATTCATAAACTGTGTTGGGTTTTAGATTTTCCACAATTGTTTCAGTGGCTGGACAGAGTTGAAAAACCCATTTCTTCTCCTTATCCTTTTCTCTATAGCGAATTGTATAATATCTGTTGAATAACCAAAACATGATGCTTTTAATCCACAGGGAGAATCAGAATGCTATTCCAAGTTTCTTAATACATCACAGACTCCCATCTACTTCAAAGACTATGCTTAATGCTGGCTTCTGTTTTTATTTTTTAGAAATTGCAGAGAACATGACAAAACAGCTCAGTGTGTACTTAAGGTTTTAAATTTCTAATGCCAAGTTGGAGAATGTGAAGCACAGTTACGGTCTGACAGAATTCAGTTCTATTATTTGCTACTTTGCAAAATGAAAGTTGGAAAGCGCCGGATGTTCGTTTCTTTCCAATTATGCATAGAACAGAGCATAGGTATAATTTTTCAAGTGCTTAATACTGAAGTTTTATAGCTAAATGGGTTTAACTTGCAACTGTATGGGTTTATGCCATGGAACATGCATTAGAGGTGGTATCATTCAATTTTGTACAAGGGGATCCTGAAATTCTAAGATACATCCGGGACTGCATTTTAAGAGTGAAACGTTCTTATCATAAAAATAGAATCAAAACCAAAGCCAAGCTAAGAGTTCAATGAAAAGAATCAAACCATGCAAATTTAAGATCAAGGTTACCTATTTGCTTAGGGGTTCATAATATTCAGACATGCATATGAAGTAATGCTAATTGTCACCGCTATTTTTTTGCACTTTTATCACATGCTAGGTTTTATATATATTATCTTGTTGTCATAAAATCATCTGAAGTGGTAGAAGTTATTAACTCATTCTATAGATGTGAAAATAGATTTTCAGAAACATCATTTAACTTGCCCATTGCTGTCCACCTAGTGACTTTGACCAGTGACAGAACCAGAATACAAAGACTCCTCTGACCTTGCTGTAAACAGCCTCACACAGTGGGCCAACCAGGACAGGGGAGCGCATTAGTACTGTATACAGTCATAAGAAATCAATGAGCTAGAACTATACATATATATATATCAATGTGAACAGATTTTACGAATACTGAACAAAAATAGCAAATTACAAGATGACACATAGTTTCATGATTCACATATTAAAATGCTCACAAAATATGTTACCATATATGGTAACAGTGTAAAGAGACAGCAAATATTGCAAGGGTCCAACATTCATATTAGTGCTCTAGTTCCCAGTGAGATAAGAATTTTTTTTAATGCTTATTTTTGAGAGAACTCGAGAGAGCTCAAGAGAGCAGGGGAGGGACAATGGGGGAGGAGACAGAAGATCCAAAGTAGGTTTCACGCTGTCAGCACAGAGCCCGATGTGGGGCTCAAACTCAAACCATGAGATCATGACCTGAGCCAAAATCAGATGCTTACCCACTTAAGGAACTGAGCCACCCCGGCGCCCCACCCAGTGAGATAAAGGAGTATAGAAGTGGGGCCAACAGGTGTGTTTTATCTGCTTTTTATTTTTAAATAAACATTTTCAATAAATAGAATAAAATAATAGCTGTCATGTATGCTGATGGAAACTTAGGTGTTTGTTATACTATTTTAGGTTCTTCTATTTTAAATTTTCTCTCAAACATTTAGTACCTCTCCCCCACTCCCCACCCTAGCAAAACTAAAGGGGCTAAGATTCTGGTCAGATGCTTTTACTTGAAGCCTTACAAAGTCACTCATTTACTTGTGCTAAAAACGTTTATTGTGCCCCCCTCTAAGTGCCAGGAACACATTGTTGATGATACATAAAAACAATTACCTAGAACTTCTAGAAACAAGGGGCAGGACTGGCTACATAATTTGTGAGGCTCATCCCAAAATGAAAACATGGGACCCCATGTTCAAAAATGATTAAGCGTTTCAAGACAGTGACATTAGAGTATTAAACCAAGCATGGACCCTTCTAAGTACACAGGGGGACCCTGTGCAAATGCACGTGTTGCATGGCCATAAAGTCAGCAGGGGGTTTATAGTTAACAAATACAGAGAGGGGGGAATGGTTTTGTATGTTTCTGTACATCTGTATTTTGAATGTATTTGTATATTCAGCCTATGTTCCTACTAGTTACAAACTACTGAAATGCTTGAAGTCATTCATTAGCTTGCTTCTTTCTAGTAAAACTGTCAGGGCTCCAGTTCCTGACTTCCAAGGAGGAAAAGACTGAACGAGTGAAGGAAGCCGTTCAGCCAAAATACTAACTACTACTGGGAATATACATTATAGACTACTAATCCTCTGTGTCCTGTGAGTTTAAACATCAATAGACATTTATGCAACACACTTATTGACAAGCATGCTTCATGGAATTTTTGTGGCTGTGTTTTTCCCTGCCTTGTATACTATAAAAAGTCAGCAGGGGCGCCTGGGTGGCGCAGTCGGTTAAGCGTCCGACTTCAGCCAGGTCACGATCTCGCGGTCCGTGAGTTCGAGCCCCGCGTCAGGCTCTGGGCTGATGGCTCGGAGCCTGGAGCCTGTTTCCCATTCTGTGTCTCCCTCTCTCTCTGCCCCTCCCCCGTTCATGCTCTGTCTCTCTCTGTCCCAAAAATAAAAAAAAAAAAAAAAAAAAAAAAAAAAAAAAAAAAAAAAAAAAAAAAAAAAAAAAAAAAAAAAAAAGTCAGCAAAGTGCAGAGAAGCTATAATCAGACCAGATGGGCTACCACATTATGCATCTATACTTTGGATACATTTCTCAAATCCTTAATTGCTGGTATGATCCAAGGTGTGTTGGGGGGGGGGGCACTGCTAATACAACAACCAAAGGCCAGATTCCAGAGTTACCAGTAAGTTTGATTTTATATTATCTTCCCAGGAATAAAATGGTACAAAAATGTTCTAAGAACTTCCCACATGTTAAAAACAAACAAACAAACAAAAAACAAAAAAAACAAAAACAGAGTGGGTGGATCTGTTGGTTGAGCATCCAACTTCGGCTCAGGTCATGATCTTGTGGTTTGTGGGTTTGAGCCCCAGTCATGTTCTGTGCTGACAGCTCAGAACCTGGAGCCTGCTTTGGATTCTGTGTCTCCCTCTCTCTCTCTGCCCTTCCCTCACTTGTACTGTGTGTCTCTCTCACTCAAAAATAAATAAACATTAAAAAAAAATCCTGCACATTTTTTCTATCTTGATCACAAAGCATTCAAAATAACCTGTCTTATATCAAGTTTGTTAGGAAAAATAAACATACAGGCAGCCAACCTCTCTCTTCAGCCTCAGAGGTTATCTTTACCAACACTGGCTTAATTGATAGTTGTGTAACATAGCAAGTTCTAAATGTTAAAAGAGATAGTCAGTAAGACTATTTACCTGTAAGGTAGTGAAGCAAATTTCCTTGATTTTAAAGCTAAATACAAGCCTTATGAAAATTAACAGTGCCGTACCACACACAGAAGGTACTCCATAAATGTGGAATGAACAGAATGGATATTTGGGTGCTCATGGGGTCATTCTAAAATTAGAATATAATTTCTCTAAATGGTCAATAATTCCGTCACCAGAAAATATGGATTTAAGCAATAAAGTTTACAATTATATTATCTTTTTCAATGTGTCAATGCCTAAGGTTTTACTTACCAAAACTCAGCATTCCTATAGAATCAATGCAAACTGAAGGAAAATACAATAAATATCTACATTGAACATTTGCAGAGGGCTTAAGATTTTAAAATTTACTTCAGTTGATTCATAGAATAAACTGAAATGAGAGTAAGAATTATTATAGAAGAAAAAGAGGGCCAGTAAGTGTCTAAGATCTGATTGTCAGGGACAAAGCCAGACAAATGGTGGTTTTCTGACTCAACTAATACCTTTAGTATTGCATTGGATGGTCTTTCTACTACTGTGGTGCTTGGCAAAAGGAAATGAAAACAGGTAAAATGACCCAGGAGGGAAGAGGACAATCATAATTCCTTTCAACATCATTTAAGGCTTTTTATTTTATTGTGTATTTACCATAACATAGAGTCACAGACTTCCCATTATTGTCTGAGGACACTCAGGATCAAACGTTGATCATACCCTTTTCTGTTGATGATTAAATTTGGACACAAGTGCAACAAGTCTATTAAAAATATAAGTAACAGTCGGTGAATGTCGTCAGACTAGACTTCTGGAAGGCCTGCCTCCAGCAACTTGGACTTTAAGGAAGGAGAATATTTCATGTCCTTGTGGTAAGAAACTACTGAATGGAATGTTTGCTTTAAATAACATTATCTTTGCTTGGATCTCCCTAATAATATGAATATTGATAATAATGCTTACTGTAGTTTAAAAAAAAATTCCATAGCTCCTCTAAATGTAGGATTTTCACTCTCCAAAAAGAACAGGGTTTGGACTAGACAACTTGTGGGATCCTTTTTGTTTCTACAAGTTTATTGTCTACAAATTAGACCTTTATTCCAACAAACTACAGAGGCAGAACACAGGGTAGAAACCCCATAAACGTGATTTATGAAATAACTAGTAGTCAATTATACCAAGAGGAGAAATGGAGCCATGACAAGATAAATGTAGTCCTTTCACAAACTAGTCTGCTTGATGCATGTCATTGGTCATTGTTTGGACTTTCTATATTTTTTTTCAGCAATATTTTTATTTCTGTAACTACTATTATATTTCCTAAAACATCCATTAGATTTTTTTTGTTCTCTTTATATCAAAGGACACTTCCTGACACCGCCTTTGTCAATATTTTTGCTTCTGATGTAAATTCTGCCCTCACTCCCTTCTTCTTAAAGTGTCTCTGTCCATCACCCCCTCCCTGACCCTCTCTGATTCTGGGGTTCTTCCTGCTGCCCAAACATAAATAAGAATCTTGGTGATTTTATTCCATTTCCTTATTCCATTCACTCACTTCTGAGCCAAAAAATTGTTTAGGTATTTTTCATTCTAACAAAAATGAAAAGAATTTTCATTTCATATTCCCTTTTATCCCTGCTGTTGTTTAACACAAGATGTCTTACAAGTAATCTACCTTATCCCACTTTCTCATCACTCGTGATGCCTAAATCTCTTTGTAATCTGGTATCTGACCTGTAATATAATAAAACCTCTTGATCAAACCTAGTGATTTAATCCTTCCTGAGTTTCCTCACTACCTTAAAATCTACTTCTGTTCAAATCTGCTCCTATTCCTGTTAGCTTCAGGCCCCTTCTCCCCTCAATCGGTTTTCAAGGCCAGTTAGGTTTCCCTGCATGATTCCTCTTTTATCTGTTTCTTCTTCATTTCTAAGCAGCACTTATGGGACCAGTTCAGGGTTTTATTATCTTTGGACTCTTAAAATAATTTTCAAACTGGTCACAAATTTCCAAAACTCTCTCCTTTATCCCCTAATGGTGGCTGGCTTAAACATCAACCAAAAGAATCAGTTTCTAGTGATTTTGGTGCTACCTAAAATGAAATAGCTCACCTGAAATGGCCGTTATAAAACAAAGCAAATAATATCAAAATCAACAAGAATAGCAAACAGGACCATTTACTGAGTGCTTACTGTGTGCCATGTACTGTGTGAACCGTTTTACATGTATCATCTCATTAAATTCTGACAACCCCATGAGATAGTAGTATTATTATCCCATTTTACAGATTTTAAAAAATGCCTTTAAATACCTTATCCAAGGCCATTCAGTTAATAATACAACAGAATTTTGAACATAGGTCAGTCTGACCAGAATTTGTACCCTCAATGTCTGTGCTGTTATCATTGCTGGAGATACTCACTGTGGACTCTAGACAAGAGATGTTGCATAAGACGTTCAAGAGCTAGATGGCCTGACCTTAAGACTTGCTCTGTAATATTCCACTTATTCACTTGTACATGTGTTGAGAACTGCTATTATAAAGCAGGATGCTAGGATCCACATGCAATGGAAGATGATTGGGACACTGAAAACTGCAAAAATGAGCTCACAGTATAGTGAAGGAGGTAGATGTATATATGGATAGAACTAAAGAAGTTGGGATGAAAAACAGAGGGTGCTGAGGGGGGCTGGGTATAGCCCTCTACACTTGAACTGTTGCAATGGACAAATGGCATTTTAAATCCAAAGGGTGTGACTTAAAGTTGGATATCCTACATAAGTCCAGGAAAGCAAAGTAGTCCAGATTTAAAACTCATGGCAGTAGCATGACTTATATATTCTTGGAGATAGATTCTATGAGAGATTCTACGATTTCTTTTACCAGGGAGTAGAAGCTGGTGGAGATTCTTTAGCCAGGGAATAAAGTTAAGCAGTGATGGAGGAGGTTAGACTTACCAGCAGTGGGAGAATTAGAGAGAGATTGGAGGGAAGAATCTCAAATAATACACTCAGTCCACACGAGTCAACCAAGGAATGACTCATGGAAGAAATGAAATGAAGAAAAAAAAGATCAAAGTTATATTTGTTTTTTTAAGTTTATTTTGAGAGAGAGAAAGAAAGAGAAAGAGAGAGAGTGTGTGCAGGCACACACACACACAAGGACCAGGCAGGGAGAGAGGGAAAGAGAATCCAAGCAGGCTCTGCACTGTCAGCACAGAGCCCAGCATGGGGCTAGATCTCACAATCCTTGAGATTGGTAACCTGAGCCAAAATCAAGAGTGGGAGGCATGAGCCACCCAGGAGCCCCCAAAGTTAGTATTTCTACACAAGAATTGATGCAACTAGATTTCTTTATGGGATAAGTGTGCTAAGAAAAGCATTAATATAAATCAAAACTGAATTTCCTACCTTGAAGGAAATTAAAGTAATGGAAAGGAATTTTTTTGGTAGTACAGATTAAGAATTTAGTTGGAGTTTGAGGTACTAACCACCATTATTTGGTCATTCTAATGTAGATCATTACATCAAAACTGAAAATAGTCTTAGAACTTTGGAAATGAGTCAAGGTCAGATATTAGCCCTGCAAGTCACTTATATCCTTATCACTCCCATTGCTCTCTGTACAAAAGCAACATCAGCACATCCTTTGAGCTTTTAGAAATGCAGAACCGCAGGCTTTTCCTTATGCTCTGGAATAGAATCTGCATTGTAACAAGGTCTCTTACATGATTTACATGCATAAAGTTTGAGAAGCACTGTTTTACTTAGTTAAAGACACAGCATAGATGAGATAAGGGGGGAAACAGATGAGAGATCCAAGGATAAAACTCTATTCCACTTTGGGAGGTAGGCTAACAATTAGCAATAGAGAGGAGAAAAAGGCCAAGAGAAACATTTCACAAAACATGTCAAAGAAAGAGTTCAAGAAAGACGGTGCTGACAATTCCACTGAGAGGTTAAAAAGGTAAGAACTGAGGGGCATCTGGGTGGCTCAGTTGTTTAAGTCTCTGACTTCAGCTCAGGTCATGAGCTCAGTTTGTGGGTTTGAGCCCTGCGTGGGGTTCTGTGCAGACAGCTCAGAGTCTGGAGCCTGCTTTGGATTCTGTTTCCCCCTCTCTCTGCCCCTCCCCCACTCACACTCTGTCTCTCAAAAATAAATTAACATTTAAAAAAAAGAGTATGAACTGAGAAAACACTTCTAGATTTAGCAATTCATTGGTCATTGGTGACCACAAAGAGATATTTCAATGGAATGGTAAAAAAGGAAAGGAAACCAGTGAAAGGGAATAAAGATTGTAGGGGTGGAACAAAAACCAGGTATGAGAGAACAGACCACTCTGAAAAGTACTGGAATGAAGAGATTGAAAAATAGCTTGGAAGAGCTAACAGAATTAACAGAAAATGTTGTTTGGTGATAGAGAAATCTTCAACCTATTTGCAAGCAAGAGGCATGGTCCCAATGGCAGTGAAGGGGTAAATTTGAGAGTAAAGTCTTAAGGAATGTGGAAGGGACAGGATGATGAGCACAGTCTCAAGTCAGAAATGTGCTCCTTGGAAAGAAGAGAAGGAGGATGAATCTGGGGTGAAGAACGAGTGAGCTGATGGTGGATTATCTAAATTTCCTTAGTTTTGCAGAAACCGGGATGGACTGGAGTAGGAAAAGAGCCAGGGAAAGTAGCCAGGATGCTATTTCCAGGATCCAGAGTATGGTGACAAGTGTCTGAATTAGAATTATTGGCACGAATGTGAAGAAGTAGAAAATAAAGACATTGATGTACTTCCCAAAGGCAGAACCATTATAACTTGGGGGCTTATTAGCTGTAGGAGAGGAAAAACAAAAAATGAATCAAGATTCAAGTTAGAGTGAATGGAGGAATGAAGGTACTTCAGAAAGTACTAAGATGTGGACCTGAAATATCAAGAGAAACAGTAGGAGTTCAATTTTGTCATGTGAAGTTTGAAGTACTGGTGAAACTAAAGTGAAAATGCTGCTGTTTTACTTTTTATTCATTCAGTATATATCAACTGAGGGCCTATTATGTGCCAGATGCTGATCTAGGGACTGGGAAGATTAAGTTGGTTATGATACACATGGTTCCTGTCCTCACAGAGCTTAAAATTTACATGGAAAGACAAATGGATAATAAGGCTTTGGGCTCAATCGAGAATTCAGACATCAAAAATATTTGCTTCTTAAAAACCTGGGGGGCAGGGGGGGAACACAAAAAAAGAAAGGCCAGAGCCTGCTCTGGACCAGCCCAAAAGGAGGGCCCTCATTCTACATTAACAGTAAATAACTACAGTATGAAAGTGTCAGAAAATGTGAAAATGATTTCTAAACAAATCATAAAGCTTTAATAAGTTGGCAAAGGAGTGAGAACTAAAGCAATCTTGAACACTTTAACAAGTTGGAAACATGGGAAGGAAAAAATAAGCTATTAATGAGGGAATAAATTTGGTTAAAAACATGTTTTACTCTTCATTGGGGCCAATTTGGAAAGGTTTCTTTTGCCCTTAGATATATTGAGGACAAATGTGTACATTCTTCCATTCAAAGAGTAAAAACACATCTACTTTCCAATGTGAATTCAGGAAAGGATTTAGGAACATGAATACCCATATGGACCCTATGCAAACAGTAACAGAGCCATGTGTTATGAAGGATAACGTGATACGCCATTAATATTTCCAAACTTAAAACAAAATGAAACATAGGGGTTTTCTCACTTGGAAACTTACTGCATTGAGCTTTCATAGATTAAGTCGAAATCCAAGTATAAAGACAAAAAAATTTTCTTTGTATAGGATAAATAGGGCTGTATGCATCAATGAGAAAAGATGCCAATATTACACAGAGTGCCAGTATTAGAATTCAGTGCATTACACTGATGCCAGTTGGTGTTCCTAATGCAAGCTAAAGGCATTCAGATTCCAATGATTATTCAATAAAGTACTCCTGAAGGCAAAACTCAGCTATATTAATCTTCTGGTTTTCAAGAAGCAAACATTCCCTATAGCTACTATTATTCTAACCTACTGGCTTAGTCAAAATTCTAAAACAAACAAACAAAAAAACCCAGCATCTTGTAGGGTAGATTTCTCCAAGTCTGCTTCCAATTACATTCATTTAGAATCCTGGTGGATTTATTTGGGTGTTTATAATGTGCACAGTAGTTCTAGGGCCTTTCAACAAGGACCACTATTTTTTCTCAGCTACCACAAAGACTTTAAATTTCAGCTCCTTATTAACGGTATTAACTAGGAAGAAAGGAGGCATGTGTAAATGAAATCCGTAAGTACTCTAAATGCTTTCTTTTAAGCATTACCATTGAATTCTTCCCTGTTAGTCATGTCCTAAGAGTTTCCTATTTTTGTCCAGGATATCTTGATTGTCCCATTCATCCAGGTTTCAAAGTTTACAAGTATCTTGATATGTTATTATTGAATCTTAAGAAAAACACTTTATGCTAAGTAGAATTATCAATTTTGACTATTGTGATTTAATGGGCATGGCTCCATCTATTTGATGACAAGAGTAAAGCCAGGGTGTGTGGGAGATGAACAAGGGGGTTAGGGAGAGATACATGCATGGTCTGAGTAGCTTGGGTCTTCTAATCAATTGCCTTGGTTAATATCCTAGCTTCATCAGACCATCTGTTCCTCTCCTTCTCCCTGTATTATCTCTTTGTGCTATCAAACCATGGCAACATCTGTCAACTAGAATCAGTATCAGATAAATTCCTTCATGAAGAGTAAGGCCAAATGGAACTGAAGGAAAAATTTGAGGACAGGGGAAGAAATCATATCCAAAGCATGCTCTATGGATTTGTGGGTTAGTTAACTCCATGAATTTATCAAGCAAGTTAAGTAACTATTAAAATCAGCTTCATTTTGCTACAAGAGCTCCACATTTCCTTGCTTCCTTTTTTTGTTTCCCCTTCTGTCTTTAAATTAGAAACTCAAGAAACTGAAAAGGAGTAAGAAAGCAATCCGTAAATATTAACCTTCTCAGCATGGTACCCTGGATCAATCCAGTAAAAGCTGGAATTACCACATGAAAGCCTATTCTGTCAAGAGTCCATGTTCCAAACAAAGTAAGTTAATGGACTTAGTGGTGGGTGATAAAGGAACATTTTAGTTTCTTTGAAACATCTCAAGCTTATTTTTCAAGAAATTTGGTTTTGGCACTATCTTCTACATGGGTTTTTCCAATAATTTCTTCCTTCAGAACTATGAACATGTGAAGGGAAATCTAATTTTTTTCTTAGTCTAAATTTCCTAATGAAAGTCATATGAAAGGTACTCTTGAGAACTTAGGAACATTTTTAAAGATCTTTTTTTGGTTCAATTTAGACAAATAAAAATAAAACACTACACAAGAGATTATGTCCAAAAGTATATGAAAAGTATATGAAAAGTAATAGTGGATATTAAGACTCTAGTAAGATGCTGCTATGCTAGAACAGCGAAAATGCAAAATGCTGACAACATGAAATGCTGGTGAGGATGTGGAACAATCCGAATTGTCCTATTGCTTACAGGAGTGTAAATGGAAAAGTCAGGCGAAAAAAAAAGTTAAATATACATTTCCCCTGTGACCTAGCAATTCCACTTCTAAATATTTATATAAGAGAAATTAAAACATAGGTCTACATAGTCTTAAAGAAAAACATTTATAAAATCTCAATTCATAATAACCCAAAACAAGACATAAGTAAGTACCCACGAGTAAAACACTAGATAATAAATTCTGGACTATTCACGTAACAGAATACCACTCAGAAGTGAAAAAAGAATGAGAGGTGCCTGGGTGGCTCAGTGAGTTAAGCCATCAGACTTCAGCTCAGGTCATGATCTCAAGGCTCGTAAGTTTGAGCCCCACTTTGGGCTCTCTGCTCTGTCCCCCTCTTTCTCTGTCCCTCCCCACTCGTACTCTCTCTCAAAACTAAACAATAAAAAAAAAAAAGGAATGAACTATAACACACACAATGTCATGAAAGAATCGCAAAAACATGCTGAATGAAAACAAGGGGACACATAACATGCTGTATGATTTCATTTATGTACAATTATAGATTAGGCAAAACTTATCTACAGTGATGGAAATCAAATCAGTGGTTGCTTCTTGAGAAAGGTACTATCTGGGGGAATGAAAAGGTTCTATTTCTTGATGGGGCATAGAATACATGATTATGTGCATTTTTCATATCTGATCAAATAGTGCATTATATTGGATTTAAATTATACCTCAATAACACATTTTTTATTTAAAAAGGAAATGAGGGCATCTGGGTGGCTCAGTCAGTTGAGGGTCTGCCTTCAGCTCAGGTCATGATCTCATGGTTCATGACTTCAAGCCCTGCATCAAGCTCTGTGCTGACAACTCAAAGCCTGGAGCCTGCTTCAGATTTTGTGTCTCCCTCGCTCTCCACCCCTCCCCTCCACTCACATTTTAACTCTCTCTCAAAAAAATAAACACTTTTTAAAAAGTTTAAAAAAATAAAAGTGGGATGAAACTTTTAAAATTTAAAAATCACTTTGAGTCCATTTAACTTTTTTAAAAAATTTTTTCATAGAATGCCTCGGTTGAAGTGAATTTGGAATCCTTGTCAGATGCAAAGTTTTGAATTAAAAACATTTTTTTAATGTTTATTTCTGAGAGAGAGAGACAGAAATCTGGAGAGGGGCAGAGAGAGAGGGAGTCACAGAATCCGAGGCAGGCTCCAGGCTCTGAGGTGTCAGCACAGAGCCTGACGCGGGGCTTGAGCTCACAAACCGTGAGATCATGACCAGAGCCAAAGCTGGACACTTAACTAAGTCATCCAGGTGCCCCTGAAGTTTTGAATTTTAAAGGTAATGTAATAAATACTTATGGTAAACAACCATTGTCTATCCCAGCTTCAGCATTCAGTACAGACCATACCAAATATATGTGCTGGATGGATGAATGGCAATCATTTGAAAATACATTCGATGTTTCTTATTTTGTCCAGTGCAGGAAGATAGGAGCTTCATTTCCAAACCTGTGCTTTTTCCTGTGTTTACATCTCTCCCTGTGTCTATGTCTCCAGTTTTCTCCAGCACTGATTCTCAAACTTAAGTGGGCATCAGAATTTTCCAGAGGCTTGTTAGAACACAGATTACTGAGCCCCACCTTCAGAGTTTCTGAACATGAGAAGTGAATCCAACTGATTCTGGTGCTATTGGTTTGGGGCAACACTTTGAAAACTACTGCTTCTAGTACTTCAACTGTCAAATCAAAGATCCATCCTTTTCCAACCAAAGATCAGTATTTCCAACTTTCAACCATCTTTCCTAACTGCCTTGGGCCTCATCCTCTGAGCTTTTATTACTCTTCTCACGGAAATTCCCCATTGCTATTTGGCTCATTCTCCTTTGTACTTTATTCTTTGGAAAGAAAAAATGCTTGCGTGTGTTTTCTATTCAGGTAGGTGGTTAACTTCCTCATGGGGAAGGGCCCTCACTTAGTATTTTCATTCCCCTCACACTTAGGACAGCCTGTATAGCTAATGGGTGATCTGTATGTGCTAATACCCCTGATATTTATACATTCTTCTAAAGCATGTACAGATACCAGAAAACCAAGAGGTAGGGGGCACCTGGCTGGTTTAGTGGATAGAGCATGTGACTCTTGATCTTGGGGCTGTGAGTTCAAGCCCCACGTTGAGTGTAGAGATTACTTAAAAACAAAAACAAAAACAAACACAAAAACAAGAGCTAATTTACAGGTTAAAAAAATCTTTTGTTAGATGAATTACCTGTCATTGGGACAGTGACTCGGCAATGTCCAGTCATGGTGTGGGTTAATGAGGAAACCCCAGGACAGGAATACAGAACTTGGCGACAGAGTGCCGACCACCAGCTGGAGAGGTTTGCGAGAGCGTGCTTTACCTGTGGAGGTAACATACGGGTAACAGTTTATTTTTATATTGGGGTAAAATGCATAAAAATGACTCAGGAAGATGATGAAGAAGGTGAAACCATCAAGTGTCTTTTCATAGAGCACACCAATATTATTAATTTTGTGCCCATGAATTTAAGCATAAACCCAACAAAATATTATTTTGAGATTTATGTGTGTATGCATATATGTGTGTGTGTGTATGTGTGTGTGTATATATATATATATATATATATATATATATATATATGCGTATATGGGTAATGTATGCATGTAAAGTATATCCAGTCATACCCAGGTTTTATTTCTTGTGGGTTAGGGATGTATATAAAGGTCTTAGCTATTACCAGTGAAATGAATAATGCAAATGGATTCACTCCATTTCTTTTACAGATACAATAAAAGCATATTTGGTTCCCCATCCCCTACTCAAGACTATGAACTAGTGTGAAAGAATATCAAAGAATAGAAAGCTTAACATCTAGCTTGTCGGTTATATTCTTTTTTCAAGCCAATTTAGAAGCATAAAAATCCCTTGTCATACTATTATAGTAAGCATTTTTTTTTACCTTAGTGTCTATATAGAAAATGTATGCACTTTTTTTTTTTTTTTTTTTACACATTCTTAATAATGCTGGGAGAGTGGAGATAATATAGGAATCACGGTTCTTCTGATGGGACTAATTGGATTTGGGCAATGCCAAGAGATGGTGACAAACCACTTAAGATCTTTTTCCAGCATATAAGGGGCAGATATTTGCATTTTCAAAAAATATTGGAAACTTCAGGATTAGGGGACAGTGCAAAAGAGGAATGAAGATTCTTTGCCATGGAAACCAACACTGGCTCAATAAAAAAAAAAATCTGTAAATAAAATAATACAGTATCTAATAAAATTATGCAGAATATAAAACATTCTATATTTTCATTGGACCCTGTCTTTCATTTCGTGAAATACCTGTTGTATTTGCTATAGGAAGGATTTGTGTTATTTTAATCTAACACAATAGGAACTAATAGGAAGGTACCCTTTGTATGAGCTTAGTGAAAGTTACCTGAACCAAATGTCCTTGACAATTTTGTCAGGCTTGCTGCTTCTATTAGATTTAAGTTCTGTCAGTTGTTACTGTGGTAAAAACCCTTCTTAGCCAAGAATATGTGTAAACAAGTAGTGGCAGATTGTTTCCTTGTAACATAGCTGAATTTTTTAAAAAGACATTTGAAATAATTGTCAAGGATAGCTGTTATTTTGTTGTAAACATGCATTTATCCTGCTCTATAAAATTTTCCAGTTCCACCTATGATACTACCTAGCATTACTATGATTCCAAGAGTCCAAGTCTGACTGCCTATGAGGGTAGATTAGAACCTGATGAGAGTGAGAGGTTTATGCTGTTTGAAAAAGCCCTGAAGGGATTCTGATATTCCTTTTCTAGCCCCTGATTGGTTCTCCCTAATGTAATACCACTATCTCATTCTACAAATGAAAACTAAGGCCAAGCTAAGTTTCAAGGGTATCCAAGTTCATACCAAGAGTAGGGTCAAGACTCAAATTTCTGTCTTCTGAACTGTACCTTTGTTTTGTTGTTTTTTTTTTTTTCTCTACATCACTGGCATAGCTCACCATGTATGAAGATAATGCCATTTAGAGACAAAAGATAAATTTTCTTTTCTCCAAGGGAACCTAAAGCCTACAAGACCAGAAAGTATTTATTTCACTAAGTATCGATCTGATACAAAAGTGATTAAAATGTATGTGGTAAATGCAAATATAAAATGAATCAAAGTTAATACATTAGTCATTATATCATTCTCAAATTCACATTACAAAAAAAAATTACACCGCTGCCTGAAAGGAAAGGTGGGGTAGTACAGTATATCCTGAACAAAATGAAACAATTTCCTGAGCCCGTCATCACAAAGAGAAAAATAATTTCCAGACCAGTGCCATACAAGTCCCCACAAAGTGCTACTGAGTTGTAATCATTCTTTTGACGTCCCTTACACATCTTTGTGTTTTTTGTATTAAGAAAGAGTTTGATGAATGTGAGGCCAGAATCCCATGGGTCCTTACTAATACTTCTTGACTCTATTAAATATTTTGAAATAAAGTCTTGAAATGGTGACTATCATTACAAGTTATAAGGAGTAACTGAAATTTCCCTGATGCTTTGGGATAATTTAAGGGGCCAGGAAAAGGGGTTTGTATTTTTCAAAATGCTTGACTATTAACTGCTTCTCTAAAAAAGACATGAAAAACAACTGAAGGAGGGGAGGGGACTGTGGCAACCTATTTCTGGTAACTGGCTTGGCTGATGCGTCCAGAGGACAGGATTCACAACTGCAAAGGGGAGTTTTGCTCAGTGTGTTTAAAGATCTGTATGCTCCCCCCACCTCCATGCCAACCCTTTAGAAAGATCTAACAAAGGAGACCCTTCGTTGTTTGACATTTAGTGTACTATAAAAGAGAAACATGATTAGGAAATATGTAAAGAATAATTGACATTAGAAAATGAAAGAGAAAACCAAACCTTCTTCTCAAGTATCTACAGTTAGGGAGATTTAATACCAGACAGTAAAAGCATATTCACAGCTTCTACAACCTCTTACAGCAAGGGCGGCTTATTTGATCTGAGAAGCAATTTTAGTAGTGAAATTGGAAAATGTAAGGTTTTTAATCTTTCTCCAGTCATGTAGAAAAGGCTTCTACTCACTTATTCCACATGGCATTTACTTTCCTGTTTCATGTCTCCCCATCCCTGGGAGTATCTGTGTTGTGTTGCTATTGTTTCATGAAAGCAGTCCTTGCTCTATTTGTTCGACTAAATAGAAGAGGTTTTGAAGGAAGAGATGAGGAGTCAAGTAAAACCCAAGTTCCAACCCATGTAACATGCCTATAAATGAGTTACGCTTTTGAAATGTAAACAGTCTCCTTTAACAAAGGTTAGACATCAGATTTTGCCCTTAAGATCCGGAAAGCACAATAGAGCATGGGTTCACACACTGCCAAGTAGAAACAAGTAGAAACAGGCTAGCAGGAGCTAACTCTAAGTGAGCAATTGCTGTGGGCCAGGCCCTGTGCTACGGGCCACACATGCATCAACTCCTTTAACCCTCACAACGGCCCTTGTATGCAGGGGAGAGGAGGTACACACAAGTCCCGTAATTTGCCTAAATTCCTCACGTTTGTATGTAGTGGTGCTAGGAGAAGGTCCCAAGCAGTCTCTACAACCAGACCATAATACTTGCAAGGAGGGTTGACACAGGGCCTGCTGTGCTGTATATTCTAATCCATGCTCCTAAGGCTTCTCCAATGCACTTGGTCTCCGTGGGTAGAAATGAGAAGGCATGGCTTAAAGTAAATAAAAGCTTAAAAATGAACAAAATATACCTGAGCATGACTTCTTTTGACTTGGAGGAGGGGCAGGCCGCACAACAATCAGATACTTCGGTTCCGCATCTGGAAATGATAACATTATTTCTTCAGTAAAATTCTCTGAGAAGGAGCAACATTCACGACAGTACATCCATGTCCTGACTCAACGTTCTCCAGCATTAGTCATCATAACCACATCACCAGTGGATGACAGGACCCAGGAATTCGGTAAGTTAATACTTCCTGAGATGGTTCAGTCCACTAAGTCTTTTAAATGAATATTAAATCCAGATTTTCAAAACCAAATGGACAGGAGTCGGGGAGAAGTCTTAAAAGAATCTTGCTAGACACAGATTTCATGTCACATTTTCATCAATTCTTTCCTCTGCAAAGAGGTTTTCTTTTAATCTGATCATACCCATTTTGTTACCCTATCCTTCACACTCTTCTGATGCTTCAGAATCAGAGAAGGAAAATCATACTTTCATAAGACACAACAGGGTCTCACATGCTGTGTGATCTGAAACTGCTCACTTCTCTGTTAATATCAATATTCTTTTTTTTTTAATGTTTCTTTATTTTGAGGGAGAAGGAAGGGGAGGGACAGAGAAAGGAGGAGAGAATCCCAAGCAGGCTCTGCATTGTCAGCACAGAGCCCAGCGCAGGGCTTGATCTCATAAACTGTGAGAACATGACCTGAGCCGAAATCAGGAGTTGGACGCTTAACCCACTGAGCCACCCATGTGCCCCCACAATATGAATATTCTTAATGTTCCTTTTTTTTATCCTACTTGCATAATTTCTCAGCCTGTTATCATACTCAACCCATCCTCTTCATGAGCAATTTTTAAATAGAGTCACCATTTTGTGTTGGTATACTTTCACTAGAATATGCCAATGGGAAATAAAGAAAATATCTTAAAAATATTTAGCCTTTAAATAAATGATGTTTAAACAATCAGTATGCACTACATCAGTAACTAATAATTTATCAAATAATTTTTAAAAATTTTTTAATGTTTATTTTATTTTTTTTTTTATAAATTTTTTTTCAACGTTTTTTATTTATTTTTGGGACAGAGAGAGACATAGCATGAACGGGGGAAGGGCAGAGAGAGAGGGAGACACAGAATCGGAAACAGGCTCCAGGCTCTGAGACATCAGCCCAGAGCCTGACGCGGGGCTCGAACTCACGGACCGCGAGATCGTGACCTGGCTGAAGTCGGACGCTTAACCGACTGCGCCACCCAGGCGCCCCAATGTTTATTTTATTTTGAGACAAAGAGAACATGAGCAGGGGAAAAGCAGAGAGAGAGAGAGAGAGAGAGAGAGAGAGAGAGAGAATATCCCAAGCAGGCTTCATGCTCAGCTGAACCCAGGGCTCAATCTCACAAGTGTGAGGTCATGACCGGAGCTGAAATCAAGAGTCAGACACTTAAGCAACTCAGCCACCCAGGTGCACCCAAAAGCTTTTTTTTTTAATTGATGTTTCCAAGATGGTTGATTTTAATATATATAAATAAGCCAAATGCACATTGGGCATACTAACTAGCATTTCCTAAGCACTTCTACTGGACTGATTGATGAATCTTATCTACAATAGTTCCTCAGTAACTTTGGATCCTGAAATTCATTCTATACCCAATTTCATTTGGATGCTGCAGTCAACAAGAGTTCACCTCTGCTTGCTCAGGCAGACCTCACATCTTCGTTTTGTTTTCATTCTGAGTGCAAACAGCTCCCCTCTCCATGAGTTTGGAACAGAGGTTTCTCTGCCCAAGGTTTTACAGAGCTGACCTTCTTCTCAGATACAGACAACGTGGCAATTCAGCCACTTTTAATGACTTGAGACTTTGTCTTTTACTGGACACTCCATACAACCTTATTTGTTATAACCTGCTACAGTAATTACACTCCATAAAGTAAACCAGGTAACCTCTTGAACTGACATCAGAGCTTTGGCTGCTTACTGATAATTACCTCATAACCACAACACAGATAAGGGAATATTCATTATGTTTCAGATCTTGTGTTTGAAAGCCTATCTTGCTTAGAAGAGCTTATACAAGGAACACTTAACCTAAATCAAGGTCCCTAATAAGAATATAATGTGTTTCCTGATTTTATTTGGGATATAAAGGAACAAATATTAAAAAAGCACCACATATTCAGTACTTTCTATGTGTAGACTATTTGTTAAGCACTTCACATTTGTGACTTAACTACTCCTCGTGGCAACCCTACTTGATACATACTATCATCACCCTAATTTGTAGATGAAGTTACTGAGGCAGGATCAGCTTTGTGGGCTGCACCATGCACCATCAAGCAGGGCCCCAGGTCCAGAGGGGTCTCATGCTTGGTTTAATGCCCTGCTGTCACCATCTTGAAATTCTTAATAGTTAAATCTTTGAATCTGTGTTTTGTGAGAGAAGCCTGAAGGGACGATAAAGCACATGTGTGAGTAGACAGGAACCATATGCAATTCCTGTGCTTTCTTTCTTTCACATTTAGCGGTTGAGATGCCTTATTAGGTATAGCATTCTGAGGGACCCCTTGTGGTAGGGTCCCCTCCTTAAGGAAAAGAAAAACCTCAAGGCAACCTGGCTACACGCATACGGGACAATATCCCTCACAACCTTGAAACATGAGACCACTTAATCAGACTACACGTTTGTGTGTTACCACATATGGGAGAAAAAGAAGTAGAAAATATATTAAAAAAAAAAACTATGCCATGTGGTGTTTGGGGCTCAGTTCCTTGGGTACGAACCCAACTGAGCGGTGCCAGCAGGAATAAAGTTGCTTCTTGCAAAGAAAAGCCTCGGTGTTACAACTCTGTGTGAGAATCCTACTACACCCTGAGGCAAGGGGATTCAGCAAGACTCAAAGGTAAAACAAGGTGAACCTATTGCATCTAGGACCGAGGGAGTGGGTGCGGAGGGGGCTGAGAGGCCACACTGTTCAATCAAACCCATACTGGCTTCGCTGCAGAAAGAAGGAAATGGCATTTTAATGCCAATGGCAGAACAATCCTATAGTATCCTTTCTCATTCATGTTAGTTGTACCCTATTTGCCAACCAGTTCCACTGAAAATGATGACCTAGAAGCAAAGGGGAAACCAGAGCAAGGCCCGATTCCCCCCAATTTTCACATTTTCCTCACTCGTAAGTAAGTCCAGGGCGGGTTGTGGCAGCATGTCCACGCGCCAAGGAGTCAAGTAAAAAGAGCAGTTAATTTTGTGCACTTCCAGTCCTCTGGTAAGAATGAAGTACGTGTGCATGTATGAACTACCAAGAACAAAGTGTGGCATTTCAGTGACTCTGCTTAGGAGCTAAAGGCCCAATTTTGCATTTAAAATTAGCATTGCACAATGTAAAGATAACTGGCAAATTTCATGCTAATGATGTATAGTTTTAATTTACTTAATAGCATTAAATAGCAAATAAAATGATATCACAAGGTGAGAGAAACGAAGAAAGGAAAAATTTTTTATTTTAATATCTTTAATGACATTTTTCTCCTGCTTTTTGAAACAAGGGCCTTCCATTTATGTCGCATTTGGCCTTGCAAATTATATGGCTATCTTAATCTAGTCCTCAAAATGCCCTTTTACTTTTACTTTTAATGTTCTTTTTTTAATGTTTATTTTTTGAGAGAGACAGAGACAGAGCATAAGCGGGGAAGGAGCAGAGAGAGAGGGAGAGGGAGACACAGAATCCGAAGCAGGCTCTAGGCGGTTGGCCCAGAGCACGATGAGGGACTTGAACCCACTAGCCATGAGATCATGACCTGAGTCGCAGTTTGACGCTTAACTGACTGAGCCACCCAGGCACCCCTACTTTTTTGGGGTTTTTTTGAAGATTATTTTGAGGGGTGGTCAGGGGGAGGGGCACAAGGAAGGGAGGGGCAGAGAGGGAGGGAGAGAGTGACAGCATCCCAAGCAGGCTCCACACTGTCAGTGCAGAGCCCAATGCGAGGCTCAAACCCAGGAACCATGAGATGGTGACCTGAGCCAAGAAAACAAAGGTAAATCTCTATGTTTCTTAAATTATCCTCACTGTGGTGGAGTCTCAGACCTAGCCTTTCATTTCCCTCCTTGATGCACATTAATTCAATTATGCCTCAGTGGTTTTAAAACAAAGTCCAGAAACATGAGAACAATAACATACATAGAAGCCAAAGATAGTGCCATGATCTAAGACATATGGTTACATGAGCAATTTAAAAGTAATTTTTGTTATGATCAGTCATTTTGCATAAAGCACAGGCTGTTACAGTCAATTACAAATTGGAACAGATGTGGGGAGCTGGGTGCAGTTATGTTGCCTCTCACTGCTCATTAGAAGCTTCCAACATTCATGTATTTCAGCAGACCCTGCACTTGGTTTGGAACACAGAGATGGAAAAATAAAACAACTAGAAAAACCAGAATTTCTATTTCTGTTATGTACTATGAAATTCTTTGTGGGCAGCCTGGAAATATATACACTGTAGCTTGATCAGCAATTCTGGCAACACATGCCAAAATATACTTCATTTAGAAAATGTGTATAATTAAAATGTCAATTTCAGCAAATTTGTGTAGAATGCAGTTACTTGAACCAACTTTCCATTCCTAGTAATTAAGCCTATATCATGTTGTCGACTAATTACATCTAATTTGTTTACTATTTCAAATGCCCTGGAGGTGAAGGATTGGGACGAGCTTACTTTTTAAGACAGTGTACTATTGAAATCCTTTATAAAGTACTAAATTTTTTGATAATGCAAATAATCCTCCCATGATTGCCCTGTTTGATAAATGTCAATTATCACATGTTTATTAGAGGACAAGTACGTTGTAGGACACCGCTTCAGAATGAGGTCATAGCGAGGTTTATTTCTGCCTTGCGCGTTTCCACAAAATAAACATTTAATAAGCCAGCATGATCCTATAGGAAATCATGTGAAGGACTTGAACAAGAATAATAGTTTGCCCTTGCCATCTTTTTAACCATTTTGTCTCATATCAAACTAAATTTCTAGACATGAAAGCATGGACTCCAGAGCCTGGAATCAAATCCTGTTTTTTAGTTTGTTATACAAGGTGAGTGTTTAATGTACGTACATGTTTCCTCGCCTACAAAATGGGAAGAATCATAGTACCTAGCTGCACAGAAATCTTAGTGATGATTAGCCTGTAACAGTGCCTAACACACAGAAAATGCTAAGTTTTAAAAAATATTTTTATTTTTGAGATAGAGCACAAGCAGGGGAGGGGCAGAGAGAGAGAGAGGGAGACACAGAATCTGAACCAGTCTCCAGGTTCTGAGTTGTCAGCACAGAGCACAACACGGGGCTCAAAACTCCTGAACCCTGAGATCATGACCTGAGCCGAAGTTGGACGCTTAACCAACTGAGCCACCCAGATGCCCCAGAAAGTACAAATGTCAGCTATTATGAGGACAATAATGATGAGTTCTTGAAAGCAGAAATTTGCCTTAAGAGGCCCTGAGGACTTATAAAAAGGAAAGAAAAAGTTTAAAGCCTTGTTTTTTAAACCAACCACCACAGACTCCAAAATGCAAAAATATCACAAAAAAGAAACTTACACACCATACGACAAAGATCTTATATCCTGACCAAACTTTAAACTGAGCTGTTTTTCAACAGGGCCCTGAGTCTTGGGGTTTTGTATTCATCTCTGTTTGGGCCGATTTTATCAAGAGTTTTGTTCAAATAGTTTAGGCAGGATCCTCTATCCTCCATACTTGACCACACTTGACATGAAATGAGTTTCCTTAACCTCCACCATCCTCTGATCACCCCAGCTTGCCCTTAGCAAGAGTCCTGTCAGGTCAGTTGAGCCAGAATCTCCCCTGTCTTTCTTCATGTTTCTTCTCAGTTATTTTCCATCCACTGACTCACACCCTGTTCCATGGCTAGAAGTACTCACTTTTCCTTATTGTATTCAGAATGCAGCTTAATCTCTCTCCCATGCTGCAAGACCCCATTGTAGTGGTCCCTATTTCCCCTCAAATAAAGTTTTGCCAACCATCTTTAACAAGTACCACTGAGTAACTTTTCCCTTCATGATACTCACACATATCAATGGAAAAAAATCCTAGAATATTGGTAAGTAGAATCGGTCAGCACATACTATGGCTAAGTGTAGATTATTCCAGAAATGTATCATAAAATGAAAATATACTTATTTCAACAGGTAACTAAGAGTCATTTAACAAAATTCAACACCAATTTTTTTTATTTTTTATTTTTTATTAATTTTTAATTTATATCCAAGTTAGTTAGCATATAGCACAATAGTGATTTCTGGAGTAGATTCCAGTGATTTATCCCGTATGTAAAACACCAGTGCTCATCCCATCAAGTGTCTTCCTTAATGCGTCTTATCCATTTAGTCCATCCCCCTACCTACAACCCCTCCAACAACCCACAGGTTGCTCTCTATATGTAAGAGTCTAAGTTTTGTCCTTCTCCCCGTTTTTATATATTATTTTTGCTCCCCTTCTCTTATGCTCATCTGCTGTGTATCTTAAATTCCTCATATGAGTGAAGTTATAGGATATTTGTCTTTCTCTAATTTCACTTAGAATAATACCCTCTAGTTCCATCCACGTTGTTGCAAATGGCGAGATTTTATTCTTTTTGGTTGCTGAGTAATATTCCATTGTACACATATACCACATCTTCTTTATCCATTGTATGTATATACCCCATCTTTATCCATTCATCCATCGATGGACATTAGGGTTCTTTCCATACTTGGGCTATTGCTGATAGTGCTGCTATAAACATTGGGGTGCATGTGCCCCTTCGAAACAGCATACCTGTATCCCTTGGATAAATACCTAAGTAGTGCAATTGCTGGGTCATAGGGTTGTTCTAATTTTTTGAGGAACCTCCATACTGTTTTCCAGAGTGGCTGCACCAGTTTGCATTCATACCATCAGTGCAAAAGAGATCCTTTCTCCACATCCTCGCCAACATGTGTTGTTGCTTGAGATGTTTATCTTAGCGATTCTGACTGGTGTAGGAGGTGGTATCTCTTTGTGGTTTTCATTTGTATTTCCCTGATGATGAGTGATGTTGAGCATTTTTTCATGTCAATACCAATTATTAATGATAAATAAGGATTCAAGGGAATCTTTCCTTAATATGATAAATAGATCTTAAGACATCTGACCTAACTTTATTGAATGTACTCTGCACATAATTCCTATTGAGTAACTCTCCCTAGTTTAACATTTAATTCTCCTTTTTCTTTTCATTATTTTTAAAAATATTACACTAGGATTCTGGGGGGTTTTTTAATTAAAAGATTTAAGTTAATTTTTAATTAAAAAATTTTTTAATGTTTATTATTTTTGAGAGAGAGAGAGAGAGAGAGAGAGAGAGAACAGAAAGCAAGCAGGGAAGGTGCAGAGAGAGAGAGGGAGACACAGAATCAGAAGCAGATTCCAGGCTCTGAGCTATCAGCACAGAGCCTGATGTGGGGCTCGAACTCACAGACTGTGAGATAATGACCTGAGCTATAGTCAGCCGCCCAACCGAGCCACCCAGGTGTGCCCCAAAATTTTTTTTTCAAGAAAGAGTATGCATGAGTAGGGGAGAGGGGCAGAGGAGGGAGACAGATTCCCAAGCAGGTTCCAGGCTCAGCACGAGCCCAACGCAGGGCTTGATCCCAAGACCCTGGGATCACAACCTGAGCTGAAATCAAGAGTTGCACATTAAGCCAACTGAGCCACCCAGGTGCACCTAGGATTCCATTTCATAACCTGCTACAGGCTTTCTTTTTAAATTTTATTTATATATTTAGAGAAGGAATAGAAACAGGGGAGAGGCAGAGAGAGAGGGAAAGAATCCAAAGGAAGCTCCACACTGTCAGCTCAGAGCCCGATGTGGGGCTTAAACTCATGAACTGTGAGATCATGACCTGACCAAAATCAAGAGTCAGACCCTTCAGACTGAGCCACCCAGGAGCCCCTCAGCTTTTCTAATAAGCATCTAAGACTGTAAATTAGGAAACAAGAACATAATCAACTATATTATGTGTTCTTTTGGGGACTAAAATGAGGCAGTGGGTTAGAAGCATTACTGGAGTATTTACACACGAGGCCAACTTACCAGAACTATAAATTAGAACTAACTTGCTCACCAAGACCCAGATTTCAGTTTCTATGTCCATTTTCCCTTTTTTTTTTTTTTTTAATTTTTTTTTTCAACATTTTTTATTTATTTTTGGGACAGAGAGAGACAGAGCATGAACGGGGGAGGGGCAGAGAGAGAGGGAGACACAGAATCGGAAACAGGCTCCAGGCTCCGAGCCATCAGCCCAGAGCCTGACGCGGGGCTCGAACTCACGGACCGCGAGATCGTGACCTGGCTGAAGTCGGACGCTTAACCGACTGCGCCACCCAGGCGCCCTGTCCATTTTCCCTTTTGAGGTGCCTCCTTGTTTTACTGAGAATGGCTGTCCTCTTCAAATTTATTTTCACTTGTTCTCAGAGAGGATCACAAAAACAACCATTTCCAAGTTACTGTGAGTGAATTCATGTTAATACAGTGCCTGTGCTCATGACACATTCTATTTTCATTACATGGGAAAAGCATACATCTGCTACTAAATACACACAGAAAGGGCATCAGGCAACAAGTAGGGAGAATATTTTGGCCCAATGCCTTTCCTATTCCTTTCCTTATTTCCTGAATTCATAAGGTGTAGAGAACCACCATCTCAATGAGCTGAAGACAGCTGGCTGGCAAAGGTTTTGTTAGAGACTAGACCTGGGGAAGGTGTGCAGGCTCTATTCTGGCAGGAGAGGGGCCAGGAAACAAACTGTTACAGTGCTTTAACGGTCTGGGTTACGGGAGGTGGACATCACCTCAGACACCTTTCAAGGTCCAGAGAAGGGATTCAAGATGAAAATGAATTTACAGGTGACTTTGAGTCTGCTAAACACAGTCCACAAACACCTTTTGTCAGTAACTAGATTTTTGTAGTCTTAAAAAAAAAAAAAAAAAGGAGGTTGAATAGGTAGAATTACCCCTACTATGATTTAGAGGGTTAAAAACAACAGTGATGCTTTTTCTTTGGTTCCCTTGCCAAGAGGGAGAGACAGCTGCCTCTGGGTCCCCAGGGGAAGAGGCTGAAATCTTCGCCCTCCTGAACTAACTGGGGCCTTAGAAAGTCTCCCGAGATGCAGAACTTGGGTCCTAGAAACTCAGCAAGGAGAACACAGGATGTGGAGCTAGAGTCCTGTTCACACAAAGGGCCCCTCTGAGAGGCTGGGCTGGCCCCTGCTGGAATTTTGGCCCGTAGGTACCTGATCAGAGGGTGGAAGAACAGCAAATAGGTAATGACAGCAAGGTCACAACTTGACCTAAGGCCTGTCCTAATAAGGTCAAGAAACTGACAGATTTTTTAAAAATGTTTATTTATTTATTTTGAAAGAGAAAGAGAAAGCAGAGGAGGGGCAGAGAGGGGGATGGGGGAAAGAATCCCAAGCAGGCTCCACACTGTCACCACAGAGCTGGACCCAGGGCTCAAACTCAACAACTGTGGGATCACGACCCGAGCTGAGATCAAGAGTGGGATGCTTAACCAACTGAGCCACCCAGACGCCCCTGAAAGTTTCAAAACTGGCTGAAGAGGGTCAGTGATTTGGAAGGAATTGCAGCGGAGAAGGGTTTCAAAGCTGCTGCCTCACCGGGGCTCTTACTGGAACACAGAGTGGTGTGCTGTGGGGAAAACGAGGCTCCTGAGAACTCAGAGTCAAAAGTTGACACAGAAGGGTCAGACTCCCAAGGTGAAAAGTATTTAGCTGTTACTGAATCTTTTCTATTTTGGTTGTTTATCTTACTTAAAAACATTTTTTAAAGTAATATCTTCCTTGCTCAAGCTCCAAACCCCAGTCAAACCATGAGAAAAACATTAGTTAAAACTAAATTGAAGGACATTCTACAAAATATCTAACCAGAACTTCTCATCCAAAGTAAAAAGAAATTGATGTGGTCCACTGGATCTGAAAGAGACATGACAAAATGTAATGTGGTACCCCTCCATGGGCTCCAGGAAGAGAAAAACGATCTTAAGTAAAAACTAAGGAAATCAAATAAAGTACCAACTTTAGGTAATAACATATCAATATTGGTTCATTAGTTGTAACAAATGCACAATATTAACGTGTTAAGAATAGGAGAAGTTGAAGTATATAGGAATTCTTGGTACTATAGGAGCAACTTTCTGTAAAGCTATTCTAACACAAAGAGTTTATTTAAAAAAATGAAGTATCTGTTAATAAAAAACAGGTAATATGAAATTTATGTATCAATGAGGCAAAGGAAGTTGTTTCAGTGAGCATAAAATAAAAGCCCTAGGGGATGCAAAAGCAGCATCATTAATCAATGGCTTTATTGTTAATTTTTTTTTTAATTTTTTAATTTTTTTTAACGTTTTTATTTATTTTTGAGACAGAGAGAGACAGAGCATGAATGGGGGAGGGGCAGAGAGAGAGGGAGACACAGAATCGGAAGCAGGCTCCAGGCTCTGAGCCATCAGCCCAGAGCCCAATGCGGGGCTTGAACTCACGGACCGTGAGATCGTGACCTGAGCTGAAGTCGGACGCTTAACCGACTGAGCCACCCAGGCGCCCTGTTTTTTAATTCTTTATCAAAGAATGGTGTGATTTTATAGTTAAAGCTACTTTAGAATTTGATAAAGTAAGGGAAGTATTTTTATTAGATGCCAATGTGGCACATCAGAATACTACTAATAAATGAAGAATAAAATCACTGGGGCACCTGGCTGGCTCAGTTATTTAAGCATCCGACTTGGGCTCAGGTCAGGATCTCACGGTTCGTGAGTTCTAGTCCCGCGTCAGGCTCTGTGCCGACAGCTTGGACCCTGGAGTCTGCTTCAGATTCTGTGTCTTCCCCTCTCTCTGCCCCTCCCTCACTCACACTGTGTCCCTCTCTCTCTCAAAAATAAGAACATAAAAAAAAAGAATAAAATCACTGATAAAACCTAAAACAACAACTACGGCCAGGGACGTCTCCATACATTAATATCAATTTTTCTTTCCATCTTCAAGTGTCCACATGCCACACTTAACTGTAATCTGTCCTAAACAGGTACAATCAATTCCCTTTAGTTTTTAGCATTTGGCAGACAGCTCCTGTGGCTTATTTGGTCAACACAAACACTGAGTAATGTCTGTTCGAAAAATCCCCTTGAAAAGCTTCCCTGTGTTTGAAACCCAGGCAGAGAGAGTTCCACCACTTAGCCGCTAGTCAATTCTGGGGAGAAAAAAAAAAAACCTCCAGACTGTGGCCATGGAGGGGAGAAGCAAACAGAGCTCCAGCCAGGGTCCTTGGCTCTGCTGTTCTACCTCAGCTGCCTTTGCCTAAACTTGCAGACATTATCCCTGGCCTGCTGGTCCATGAGGAAGAGAGGGGAGCCTCATTGAGATAGAGGGGTGTCCAATCTGGCAGGGAGTTAGAATATAAAAAGACAGTAAATGCTACTTGTCTGCTCATTTCTTTTTTTTTTTTTAATATATGAAATTTACTGTCAAATTGGTTTCCATACAACACCCAGTGCTCATCCCAAAAGGTGCCCTCCTCAATACCCATCACCCACCCTGCCCTCCCTCCCACCCCCCATCAACCCTCAGTTTGTTCTCAGTTTTTAACAGTCTCTTATGCTTTGGCTCTCTCCCACTCTAACCTCTTTTTTTTTTTTTTTTTCCTTCCCCTCCCCCATGGGTTTCTGTTAAGTTTCTCAGGATCCACATAAGAGTGAAACCATATGGTATCTGTCTTTCTCTGTATGGCTTATTTCACTTAGCATCACACTCTCCAGTTCCATCCATGTTGCTACAAAAGGCCATATTTCATTTTTTCTCATTGCCACGTAGTATTCCATTGTGTATATAAACCACAATTTCTTTATCCATTCATCAGTTGATGGACATTTAGGCTCTTTCCATAATTTGGCTATTGTTGAGAGTGCTGCTATCAACATTGGGGTACAAGTGCCCCTATGCATCAGTACTCCTGTATCCTTTGGGTAAATTCCTAGCAGTGCTATTGCTGGGTTATAGGGTAGATCTATTTTTAATTTTTTGAGGAACCTCCACACTGTTTTCCAAAGTGGCTGCACCAGTTTGCATTCCCACCAACAGTGCAAGAGGGTTCCTGTTTCTCCACATCCTCTCCAGCATCTATAGTCTCCTGATTTCTTCATTTTGGCCACTCTGACTGGCGTGAGGTGGTATCTGAGTGTGGTTTTGATTTGTATTTCCCTGATAAGGAGCGACGTTGAACATCTTTTCATGTGCCTGTTGGCCATCCGGATGTCTTCTTTAGAGAAGTGTCTATTCATGTTTTCTGCCCATTTCTTCACTGGGTTATTTGTTTTTCGGGTGTGGAGTTTGAGGTGTCTGCTCATTTCTTGAAAGGCACCTCATCGTTAATTTCTAAATTCCAGTGGAGTAACCAACCTTGCTCCCACCCCACCCATTCTCAAGTTCCAGTGATAAAGTGGCAACAACATACTGATACCACACCAATCAGTTTCAGCAACAGAGTAGAAGTGCTTCATATTTGAACTGCAGTTCACATCCATCCTGAAGCCGTTACTCGAAAAGAAGCTCAAATGTGGTTGATGAAACAGATCCTTCCAGAGGAGAGTAACAACCACTACCACCACCAAAAAACTCACCACAAAATAATATAATTGACCCTCAAGTAATTACATATTAAAAAGCTAGAATAATAATTGATAGACCTGACCCACTCAGAAACATCACTGATACCCCTTCAGAAAGTTTGGTATCCTTATGGGAAAAAAACTGATGGGGCATTTTTCTAGAAAACTGGGTAAAGAGCAATGTCTGCTTAGGTATATGTTAGCTTACAGTCTTGCAAAGGTTCATGGTAGCCAAAAGTTCAAATAGAAGACAGAGTAGTTTTACCTAAGGTCAGTAGTGCATGAAATTTACTATGTTTACTAAGTTTATGAATATAAGAGTTTAGTAATTTTAATAAATCACTTAGATTACTAGCTTTTGCCCTTAGTTGTCCATACAAATGGAAGCCTATAGAATTATGAATCCTCACTAATTAATAAAAGTCCTCCACCGTTTAGAGTATTTCTAAGCCCCTGTAGGAAGATGTGGTAGATGGAACATCACGTAGAATCTGATCCAGACTCAGTTCATGTTTTGTTCATTTCTGTGCCTTTCAACTTGGAAACATAGTGATGGAAAGGCAAACATTTTCAGAAAGAATGAATGGATCTGTTCCTCCAAGCCTTTATTGCCAGAAGGATGCAAGAGCTAAGGCTTTTCAAGGAGAAAGGAAAAAATAATTAGGGGCTTGGGTATAGCAAAAGTAAATCACCTTTAAAAAAAAAAAAAAGCCAGGAAAGTTTAATTGCTGACTTATTCTTTGATCAGCCTGCCTGTACACCTTTTTTTTCCTTTGAAGTTTTTTTCCTACAATAAATACATGGTTTGCATGTAAGGATTATCCTTCTCTTTCTTTCACCTGAAAAGTTTAAAGCAAATTTTAAAGCAAATCCTACACTGTTGAGCAATTATTTCCAGAACCATTACAAAAATCAGTTGATTACTGAACGGATCCCCACCTTGATGGGACGTCCTGCCATACCCTTAGCCTCTGAGAAGCTGCCCACAGGCCCAGCCCCTCCAGCAGGTGAGACCATGGGAAGGGCTGAAGGATACCACAGAGCAACTGTTAATGCAAAACTGGCTAGGAACAGCCTCCAATGGTGGGATTCCAGAATGTTCAGATGAAGATCTGTTCTGAAGGGAGCTGACAGCGTTCTTTGGTGTTTCTACTACAAGAGGTGTTGTTCAAGCTCTTTTGAAATGGATGACAGCAATGAGAAGCAGCCCCTCACCCCCATTCTGCAGTGAGTAGAGCTTCTCCATAGGAAAGGAGACCCAGCTGCGGCTGGAAGAGAGGATGTGGGGAAGAAACAGGTGGGAAGAAAGGGTTGGAGGAGGAAAGAGGGCTTTTTCTAACAACAGTGTGCTCCACCAGCCACACCCCCCCCCAACCCTCCACCACCGCCAGAGGCTCTGCTATAGTCCTGTACTCCTCATGGCTTCCTGAATGAGTGTTGATGGAAAAATGCATCATTTTTCCAGAATGGCATTTCAAAGACACATTCCATGGAGGAAGACATTGCTGGAAACTTTTTCTGAGAGTTTTATTTTAATTTCAGTGAGAATTGGGGAGGGAAAGCTATTGAAAACACACATGCCATCCAGCACCAACTACATTCTGTGTGGGCCTGATCAATGCAAAAACAAACAAAAAGGATGAAACCCCTATTTTTGTAAGCAGGGGTTGGGCGGAGGGGAGAGACATTGAAGCCTAAGTATAAAACATTTCTCTCCTTCCACAGCATTTGTCTCAATTTTTCACAGTAAGTATTGGCTGTTTAACGTTGCACTCTGCAATTGAGTGCAGACCCTCCCTTCTCCCTCCTGGCTGCAGTAGAACCCTCTGGCATCAGTGTCAGCATCAGGATCAAAGCCCTTTACCTCTGGCCCCACCCCCAAGGGCTGAAAAGTCAATTTCCCCTTCCCATGGGCCTGCCATCCCAACCCACAGACTCCAAGGGATCGCCATCTCTCAACTGAGACAGACTATATCTCAATGGGGGTAGGAGAGGGGCATGTGCATGCCCAATAACCCCACAAATGCCTGGCAGTCCCTACTATAGCCTTCTGGCCAGGTGTCACCAAGGGAGTGTTCTTACCACAACTCCCAACATGCACCCCAAGTCCCTCCTGAAGGGTAAAGGGAGCAGCAGTCACCAAGGCTAGGTGGGGAGAAGGAGGCCTAGTACCAGGGGTAGCAGGGGACCAGGCGATAAGCCCAAACCAGAGGAGGGGCTGGGAGGCCGGCACACAGGAGCCCGGGCACTAAGCCCTCAGCACGTATGCCACCATCACTGAGAAAGCAGCAACAGCAAAGCGTTGAACTTCTAATGCTGGACCCTTCTGAGTGCACTGGTCACGTGCCTGTGAGGCCAGCCTTGACCTGACCCTTCTGTTCCCCAGTCTCCACATACTGACCCCAAGTCTGATATACCATCTCGCTATTTCCTAAGGTCCAGGCACTCCGTCTGGAGCATCTCATTCAGCCACTGTCCCAAGATAACCCTGCCTCTCTTTCCAGCCTTGACACATTCTCTCCCTGACACTGGAAACAAATATTTAATAAGCTAGTTCTTTTACCCACTTGCCCTCACATCCAGTCTACATCCCTTTCTAGTTTAGCAGTCCTGTTAGACATTAAAATTGTTGACTTTATTGCCTGTGGTTTTTTCCTTGCCTGGGTTTTATTTGTGCACCCCACAGAGAAATTTAGTGGAGGGTGTTGTCTGTGAACTGGCCTCAGGTTTGGCAAGGGCTTGCTTTTGAAGAGGAAGGAGGCTGTAGCACACACACATGCGCGCGCGCGCACACACACACACACACACACACACACACATTTTCCAGTGAGTTCATCACTTTGTTATTATCTCTACAGGAAGTACTATCAAAAAATCAGGACTTCATCTGGGTATTTTTCTTTCAAATCATAAAAGCTAGGTCACATTAGCTAGCAGGTAGTAAGTCAAAGCCTTCAAATCAGCAGGGATTTTTCTTTCATTTTCAATGTGTTCCTTGGCATTACCATGTAGGGATAAGGGCTCAGGGGTCAGGAATAATCCCAAGAGGAGCTTTTTGTTTTTTTTTTTTTTTTTTTTTTTTTTTTTATTTATTTTTGGGACAGAGAGAGACAGAGCATGAACGGGGGAGGGGCAGAGAGAGAGGGAGACACAGAATCGGAAACAGGCTCCAGGCTCCGAGCCATCAGCTCAGAGCCTGACGCGGGGCCCGAACTCACGGACCGCGAGATCGTGACCTGGCTGAAGTCGGACGCTTAACCGACTGCGCCACCCAGGCGCCCCCCAAGAGGAGCTTTTACACAGGGCTCAAAGGTAAGAGAATCCCCTCATGCCATGGGGAAGGGACTGTGGCATGGTGGTCGAATAAATGCACAGGCTCTGGAGCCAGCCTGCCACTTGCAGGTTTCTTAACCTCTCTGGGATTTACTGTCTTCATTGGGTAGAGAAGGATTATAATACTTTGTGCTTCACAAACTGGCTATGAGGATGTAACTTCTGTGAAGCCTGGGCCCAGCTCATAGGGGGTCACCCACACTAAACCATCAGTAAACAGCTTGGTGAGAACTTGTACTCCAGCATTTGTTGAGTAACCTATACATGCCCATGAATGGAATTCATCAAAAGCAAACCTGTATCAAACCTCTTCTTGATTTTGTTCCTCTTTTCTCATTGAGGAGTGTCCCAGTAGCAGGAGAAAAGGCTATGCTACTAGTCTGGAATTTGATGGTGAAAGACTTGGGGTCTATGCTAAGAATTCAAGGCTTTCTGTTAAGTATGTATTAAACATGTAATTGTTTCACTAACCTGGATGCTGGAGAGAAAGGGGAAGAGTACTAACTGTGCCAGAATAACAGGCTTAAACTATAACTGTGCCTGAGAAATAGGGTAGGGTCAATGTATTTACACAGTTAAATTTTTTTTTCTCCCAGAGATTACCACTCTGGACAAATAGAGGCATTTTATTTTGTTGACTTGGAGACCCTCCAGTCAACTTCCAATCTAACTCCAGGTAGTCAGTTCCTACACCAGAGATCCAACCTCCCTGATTGCAGAGTACATGAAGGAAGGGAAGATCCAGCTCTGGCACCAAGGAACCCACCAGCTAGTGAGACAGGACACAAATGAAAACAAACCAAACAAAATAACGTACAGGGAGAAATCCAAAACAGAATATAACCAAAAGTTGGCCTTCCTGACATAGCACTTCCAGCATGATCCTTCAGTGCTAGGCATTAAGTGCCCAGGGAAAATGAAACAAGTAAGGAAATAACATGTGGATCATTAGGAGACTGGGATTTGATTGTATTCCTTGGTTGGAAGATCTCTTCCTCAAAGTAAAGGAAATTTTGAAGTTATGTACGTTCTTGTGTATCTGTTCCACATACTCCAATTTATCCTTCTACTGGCAGCTGTCTTTCCATTTAAGGCATCTTAACAGCAAGGCTCTTAAAACAACAAATCTGGGATAGGGTTTAATTTCATTTTGGCCCATGACCAAAGGACCACGAGCTATGTTGGGGAACCCTTTTAGATGTAATTAAGGATGATTTTTTTAAAGTTAGATTTTGGTCACTGTGCACTGTCCACTATGTTTAGGGGGAAAAAACCTGTCATGCTTTATATTGAAATATTGTAAATTTATTTTATTTCCAAGAAAATATCAACTTGGGAGACAGTATCTATTGTTTGGTGAGGCCAGGAAGTCCATGAAAACAATACATTTGAATCCAACAGAAAAATAGAACTTTGAAAAGATGTTATCTTTATCAAAACATGGCAAGATGGTCATCTATTATGAAACCAGGCCTTTCTGATATAAACTCATGGTGAGCTGTTTAAACGATGGCATAATATTTATTAACTTGATATCTATTAGGCCAATTTCTTTAAAAAAAAAAAAAAAAAAAACTTTGTTGAAACTTAAGTTCTGCTAAAGTTTGCACCTCAGAAGAAAATCAAGTGATTTTGAGATTCCTATCTTTTAAATGAAATATTTGGATTAATCTGGAAGATTCAAAGCCAAATACTTCCCAAGTGGTAAAACCATTTCCAGAGAAGGAACTAGATGACATTCTCAAAAACAGTTCTAAACAAAAGAGAAAAATCTATCCTCGACATGACCCATAGCAGTTTCAGACTTCCTGGGTCTCTCTGTTGCATCTCTGCCATTCATTCTTATGCCAACACTGGAGGTAAAAAGGGAAGTCTTCTAAGGTCCTTAGCTCCTGAGGGTTTTCTATCTGGGTACAGTGTGGGAACAGATAAGACACACAAAAATAAAAACAGATAGTCATTTATTAAGAATGATGGTGGGGCACCTGGGTAGCTCAGTCAGTTGAGCATCCGACTTCGGCTTAGGTCATGATCTCACATCTCGTGAGTTCGAGCCCCACTTCGGGCTCTGTGCTGACAGCTCTGTGCTTCAGATTCTATGCCTCCCTCTCTCTCTCTGCCTCAACCCACTCACATTCTGTCTTTGTCTCTCTCAAAAAATAAACATCAAAAAAATTAAAAAAAAAAAGAATGTTGGTAAAAGAATATACTCAGCCTCTAGGATATCCATAGAGAGGGATATAGATATTGATTGCCTTGGCCAGAAATGGCCTCACGGAGAGCAGAGGAGGTAAGTCTTAACAGATGGGGATCTCATAGCAATTAGAGACAGTGATGGTGGTTCAAAGAGTGGGAGAGAACAATTTTGGGGACCCAGGACATACTGTATGTATTTTCACTCATTTAAATCTTAATATGTTAGGTAGCCAATGGCTCTTTCCAGAATACAAGGCCTTTTTTCCCTGTTTATTGTTTGAAGGACATTATAGAAGCAACCTATCAGTGGTTTATGGACTTTCTATTGTAGAACAGGTAAAACTCCCAAAGTTTTAGAGGCAGTAGAGTTTCAGAGCTCAGTTTCTAGAGCCAGACTCTCTGGGTTCAAACCTTGGACCTGCCGCTTATGACCTAAGTAATTTTACAAAGTTGACTTCAACTCCTGAAGACTCATTTCCTTATCTGTAAAAGGGAACTAGTAAGACTAACTCCCCCTGCATAATTATCATCCCTCATCTGCATTTGGGGACTGCCTTGTATGTATTACTAGCTGCTATCTTGTCTCCTCTCACATCCTCCTGTTTAAGATCATTAATCCTTAAGTATTCTGCCAAGGAAGATAGGGCCTGAGATGGTTGCAAAGGCTGGCACTTCATCTTTTCATGCCATTAGTTTATCCTGCTCCTCTTTCACTATTCTTCAATGGAATCAAGTGCTTATATAGTTCCTTCAGTTATTTTCAACCTCTACCTCAGCTATTTTTCTTCAGTGACTCCACCCTCATCTTCCTCCTGACACTTAAAGTAAAAATTCAGGTCTTTTCATCATTAAGGTGATATATTTATCCTCAGCATAATAAACAGCAGTCTGCATTACCTTATATTTCATCCCACTTCCATAAAACATGAGTAAAGCATGCTTAAACCTTTCTACGAGAGAAAAAGACCACTGAAATTCTACAGTTTGCAATGCTGAAAGAAAATATTGTGCATTTCCTCTTGCTTTCTATATAAATGTAGAAAGTAAGGGTAAAATGTATGGGGGGGGGTAGAAAAATTGTAAAAATTTGTGTAGAACCACAATAGGCCCCAAATAGTTAAAGCAAACCTAAGAAAGAAGAACAAAGCTAGAGGTATCATGCACTTTTATTTCAAACTATATTACAAAGCTAGAGGAAGCAAAACAGTATGGTATTGGCATTAACACTCATACATATAAATCAGGGGAACCAAATCACAGCCAAGAAATAAACCCACACATATATGGTCAATTAATTTATGACAAAGGAGTTAAGAAGACACAATGGGGAAGTGACAATCTCTTCAGTAAGCAGTGATGGGAAAACTGGACACCCATATGCAAAAGAATAAACTCAACTACTATCTCACAAAAATTAACACAAATGGATTAAAGACTTGAACATAAGTCCTGAAACCATACAACTCCTAGAAGTAAATATAGGCAGTAGGCTCTCTGCCATTTGCCTTGGCAATGATATTTGGATTTGACACCGAAAGCAAAAACAACAAAAGCAAAAATAAACAAATGGACTACCTCAAACTAAAAAACTTCTGCCCTGCACAGGAAACCATCAACAAGATGAAAAGGCAACCTACCAAATGGAAGAAAATATTTGTAAATCATTTATCTGATAAAGGGTCAATAACCAAAATATATAAAGAACTCCTAACTCATAGCAAAAACAGACCAATTAAAAATGGGCAGAGGAATTAATAGACATTTTTCCAAAAAAGACATACAGATGACCAACATAGGAATAGATTCTAAACATCACTAATCATCAGGGAAATGCAAATCAGAACTATAATGACCCATCACCTCACACCATTCACACTGATCAGCATCAAAAAGGCAAGAAATAACAAATGTTGATGAGGATGTGGAGAAAAGGGAACTTTCATGGGTGATGGGTATTAAAGAGTGCACTTGTTATGATGAGAACTGGGTGTCATAAGTAATTGATGAATCACTGAACCCTACTCCTGAAACCCATATAGCACTGTTAACTAACTAGAATTTAAATAAAAATTTGAAGAAAAAAATGTAAGTTGGTACAGCCCCTGTGGAAAATAGGATTGAAATTCCTTAAAACATTAAAAATAGAATTACTATATGATCCAGCAATTTCACTTCTCAGTATTTATCTAAAGAAAATGACAATACTAACTCAAAAAGACTTATGTATCCCCATGTTCACTGCAGCATTCAACAGCTAAAACATAGAAACAAATTTAAGTGTCCATCAATGGATGGACACCTGCCCACACCCATCCCCACACCCACCCACACACAGTGTCTCTCTCTCCACCTCTCACACCCACACAGTGTCCGTCTGTCTGTCTCTCTCTCACACACAAAGAATATTATTCAGTCACTAAAAAAAGAATGAAATTTTGCCATTTGCAACAATGTGGATGGACCGCGAAGGCCTTATGCTAAGCACAGAAAAGTCAAATACAGTACAATCTCATTTATATGTTTAGGTATATCTAAAACAAAAACAAAACCAAGCTAATAAATATAGAGAACAGATTGGTGGTTGCTAGGGAGACAAAGTGAGACCAAGTGAATGAAAGGGTCAAAAGGTACAAACTTCCAGTTATAAAATAAACAAGTCATGGGGTCTAATGTCCCGCATAGTGACTATAGTTAATAATATACTACATATTTGAGGGTTGTTGAGAGAACAGATCTTAATTCTCATCACAAGAAAAAATATTTTTGTAACTATGTATGGTAATGGATGTTAACTAGACTTACTGTGATAATTTCCCAATATATACAATATCAAAACATTAGAGTGGACATCTGACACTAGTATGTAAATTTTCCTAAATTAAAAAAAAAATCACAAACATGTAGGGGTGTTGATAATATAAAGGAATATAAATTGTATTTTAAGCATACAATATATATATTATTCTGGATCATCATAATCTTATTCAAATTTTTAAAATCAATTTTCCCCCCATGAAATTAAAAGACAGAAATTTCAGAATAAGAAACTGAGGATTAAATTTTGACCTCAATTTGCTGAGATAAAATTACCATCAGTTTAGTGATTGAAATAGTGTCGTGCTTTTTATCTTAATCTCTATTTTACTAGAATGGGTGAAAATTCTTACTATGTTCTTGCTAAAAATTGCTTCACTGGATTGAAGACAGACTGGAAAAGTCAAATTTAGTGATGATAAACTCTTCCAGCTGTGTCTGTTCAGGATTCACCTCATTCTCCTTCAGAGGCCACTCTTATAGAATCTAAAAGGCACCTGAAGACTCCAGTTGGCAAAGTTCACCAAACAGGAAATGCCCCTTAACGGTTAAAGGATGATCATGACGACGGCAGACGAGTGTGTGCACTGAGAGTGCAGTGTTATCGTCTTAAAATTTTGCTGTTTCTTTAGTTTCTTAATCTCTTTTGGGAGTTGTCCCTTCCAAAAAAAACCACATTAATTAAGTATAATAAAGACATGGATTTGGTTACTTCTATTTAGTTACTGACAGCTTTGTTAGAACAATATACCTCTACAATTTTCCCAACTCCCCCGCCCCCCCCCTCCCAATTAAACAATCAAAAGAGAAAACAGAGCCACAGGACGGACTACCACTCTGACCAAGGTTTTCAGCCTAGCACTAAATCTTAGCATGGACCACAACTTTAGCGGTGATTGAGCTCATTTCTTATTAGCAGTTGAAACAAACAAAGCTCAGAAAGGTTAAATTATCCAAGACCACTCAGCATATTATGAAAGCAACTGACAAAACTTATAAAACATACTACTCTGTACTAGGGTTTATATTAGCTGCCTTATATGACCTATTCATAATCTTCACAACATTCCTGAAAGGTTTTTCTGTATTTTATATAAAAGAAATGAATTGAGAGAATGACTTACCAGAACTACCCCACAGTAAGTGGTTGTACTGAATTTGAGTCCCGGTCTGTCTGACTCAAAAGTACATGCATAACCTTACCCCACGTCACGCCGGTTCTCTGGGTAGACATGGATCTTCCCTAGAAAGCACATGGCAGCCTTCTGGGCCAAGGTCTTTCCAGTGCAGACCATCTTCGGAGCAGTTAGCACTGTGTCCTCCCCCAACTAGCTCAGAAACCACTCTAACGAGCAAGGAGCAAGATGGCGACAAGGGGGAGAGAGACTGAGAAACCCCCAGCTGCCGGAGATAAACACGCCCTATAAGAGCAGTGAATGGAAGAGTTAGCAGCTGTGAGAACAGGACAGGGAATTTGCCCTCTTAAATCCCTTTGAGTCCCAACACCTGGTTGGAAGACAGATTCTTTAGTCAGAATTTGTGGTAGTGATAACTATATGATTTATTTTCAATTCAAGCTTTTCTTGCAGTCAGGGTACTGAAATAACTCCTTAACGTGCACTACATACGTGATGGGATACAACGCTTTCCTTCCCAGGTGATATTGATTACAGTTGTAGATGTCAGGAAAATATCAGAAAGTGTGAGTCTATAAAGATTCGATATCAAAAACTTCTCATATTTTACTTTATTGGATGTTTGTAAAATTACCAACAGCTGAGCACTAAAAGTGACAAAGCAATGTCTGGATGTGTAAACCAGAAATGAGAACTTTTATGAGATGGGTTTAAGAAAAAAAAGGATATAGGAACCTAGATCTTCTAAATGTGAATCATGTTTTATCGCATCATTGCAGCACTCTCACGGCCATTAATATGTATGAATAGTCCCCTGGCAAAATACTACCTTTTTTTTTTCACGGCTCCAATTAATCTACTAAAATCTTAGAAGATTTTGATGAAATAAATTTTTCTGCAGAAGTTCTATATGAATAAATAGCAAAGGGGAATGTTTTGTTTTTTAGTTTTACACTTAAGACCAGTATGTAACTTCTGAAAATGCCTCTTTCGATAAGAGAGACCACTATTAAAATAAATATAGAAATACTTATAAATGATTATTTAGTAAGAGAGTTTTAGTCCACAGGTCACTAAATGCTAACTTGAGTATTTCTTTTTTTTTTTTTTTTTTTATTTATTTATTTTTGGGACAGAGAGAGACAGAGCATGAACGGGGGAGGGACAGAGAGAGAGGGAGACACAGAATCGGAAACAGGCTCCAGGCTCTGAGCCATCAGCTCAGAGCCCGACGCGGGGCTCGAACTCACGGACCGCGAGATCGTGACCTGGCTGAAGTCGGACGCTTAACCGACTGCGCCACCCAGGCGCCCCATGGCGGACTCTTTTCAACACATCAAACAAATGAAACATGTCACAATGTGGCACTTAACATTATTTGGAAAATGAAAATAAGTTCATCTGTTTTCATATAGATCAATGCAACTGACAAAGGCTACTATCTCATTACAGAAGAAAGTAAGAGGAGAGGCTGTAAGTTATGCTCTTTTCACAAAGCAATAATTCTTTGCTCTTGTACAGCAGCTTGCACTCAAGGGATTTCAACTCATCACTTTATAATCTTGAATTCACTAATGCACCCACAGCACATCTGTGGAAAATAGATTTCATTGCTATTCTACAGATGAACAGAATTGAGAATGATCATACAATAAACTGGTGGCACAAATAATAGAGACACAAATATCAAACATGGCAGTTTGCGGCAGGCAGAATCAAGGTCCCTCAAAGTTTGCCCAAATCCTAATCCCCAGAACCTGTAAATAGGTTACATGACAAAGGAGAATTAAGGTTACAGATATAAATAAGGTTGCTAATGAGCTGATCTTAAAATAGGGAGAGCATCCTGGATTATCCAGCTGGGCTCAATATAATCACAAGGATCTTTTAAAGTGGTGGAGGGAAGCAGAAGATGAATTCAGAGCGTTGTGGAATAAGAAGCAGTTGACTCACTTTTGTTGTTGGAAGGTGGAAGGGGAATGCGGAAGCCTCTAGGAGCTGCAAAAAGCAAGGAAACAGTTCTTCCCTCAGAGCCTCTGGAAGACTTTTCACCCCCGCCCACACATTTATTTCACCCCAGAGAGAGTGCCACGTTGGGTTTCTGACACACAGAATTGTAAGATAATATGTCTGTGATGTTTTAAGTCACCAAACTTATGGTAATTTGTTATAGCAGCAATAAAAAACTAATAGCTGCTTCATCAATTAGGAGCAATTAACATAAATTCAATCATTAGGAAAGACGATAAGTAATAAACTTACGCAACCACAGAATAACATGTAACTTGGAAATGCAAGTTCATTTTGAAGTAATCAAAGCAGAACCACACAGATCCTTTGGCAGAAAGAAAGATGGAAAGGGAAAGAAGAGGAACTTTTTTTCTCTTCCACTAGAATACTAGAAGGAAAGGAAATTATAAAAAGAACACATTTATCTAAAGGATGAGGTAAAAGTTTTAAAAAGGCTACGTGGAATAGCCTTCCAGGAGATGTTCTGGAATCTTTGTCCCTAGAGATCTTTAAGATACACAGTGATATATTTTATCTACCCGAGATGGCTTAGAAATATACTTGCCTGATGACAAGGGCCTAAATCAGACTAACTCTCCTGGCCTCCTCCAGGCTAAATATTCTACACAGAACTTGAGTCTATTCAATCCAGGGCCACAATCATTACTGCCTATATATTCAATGTAAATCATTCTGCTATGAATAACCAAAGAATAACATAAACCCTGACTTCAAGAAATTCACCGTTCAATAGTGAACCAAGGTAAACAGCCGACCATAAGCAAACTAGCTAATGAGAAGGATCATAAGGGTAGGATAAGGGATATACTGATTAAACCTCATTAAATATATAACAGTTGGGGCTTCTGGGTGGCTCAGTTAAACGTCTACCTTTGGCTCAGGTCTGATCTCACACATCCATCGGGCTCTCTGATGTCAGTACAGAGCCCGCTTCAGATCCTCTGTCGCCCTCTCTCCCTGCCCCTCTCTGCCCCGCTTGGCGCGCGCGCGCTCTCTCTCTCCCTCTCAAAAATAAATAAACTTTAAAAATATAAAAATATAAAATCAATACACTGTTACTTATCATAAAACAATATTATAGGTCACAACTGGAGATTATCAGAGCACCAATTTATTACAATGAGAATTTATCCTGCCCTTCCTAAAATAGTATATTAGGAAAATTTTAAAAATAAAAAAATTCTTTATTGTAGAATTTCAGCTAAAAAAATGCAGAAAGAATAATTGAATTAGGTTATATCTAGAATGTATCTAGAATGTAAAATTGCCATTTTATAAGCTCCGTATGAAATAATGGAGCTGGGCAATAATCATCAATCGATGTGAGAACTATTAAGTGAAAATTTGATGGTGAATTTTATAATGGAGAGATCAGACTGAGACCACCCAGGCACACCAAACAGTCTTAACATCACTAAGCGTGATGCCAGCCATTTATGTACCTCTTTTCGTGAGGTTTAGGAAATACGCAGTGCCATCTATAAAGTTTTATTTCCCCAGACAAGCTGAATCTAAATTTAACGCAGCTTCCAAATCTGCATATTTTTCCACAGGAAATGTAGGACATGGAGAAACCAGTTAAAAATTACAGAATGGAAGCAACCAGTTAAATACAGAATGTGGACCAGGATGAAGGAGGCAAGTACTCCAGCAAATCAATAACACTTAGAAAGGGAGCAGAGAAAGGGTGAAAGATACTTAGGAGACATAATAACCAAATGTAACAAGTATACCTTGTTTGGATCCTCATTCAAAAAGGAAACCACTCTAAGAAGGCATGTTTAAGACCACCAGAGAAATTTAAATATGGACTAGGCAGCAAATGATTTTGTAAAATTATTATTGTAATGTGATAGAGACATGGCATTACTAAAAATATTTCCTATCTGTTAGAGATGCATACTGGAGTGTTCACAGTTTTAAAAATATGGTATCCAGGTATGCTTTAAAATCTAATTTAAAAAAATGGTGTACATGAAGAATACATAGAACACGAGAGCAAAAACAGTGATATGTATTCAAGTTACATAATGAAACATGAGGGTCATTATATTTGCCCTCCTTACATGTTTGAACTTTCCATAATAAAAAATTCCAAAGGATGACAACAACAGTAAATAAATAAAAGTATATTTTGTCCTTTTGATTATCCCTCATCACTGAGCTACTGAAAGCTTGGTATATTTATAATAGAAAATTTTCTTTACTTTTCTGCACATATTTTTCATTAACAACCTGACTTCTATCTTTTTAAGATTGAAAGTCTTTCACCTCTTATGAAAAGGAAGTTTTCAACTGACCAAATTCTCAATCTACAGAACCAAGGGGGAAAACTATCATAAATAAAGCATTACTTCCAATACTTAATAAATAAAGGGTCAGGAGACCTGCTTCCATTTGTGCCGAGAGTGAGTATACAGCTTCCAGGCACCTTTTGTAGTAAAGAGTGAATGTGGTGAGGGAATATTTGCAAAATTTCAAATTCCTTATGGTTTGTGTGATCCAAGGTTAGTGTTGTAACATTTGTCAAAAGTGTGTAATTCTCAATTTTTTTTTTTTTGGCAACAAAGTGTAATGTGTTTGCTTTAAAACAATTATCTTAGGTAAAATCTAGTCTAGACATTTCATTAATAATGTTACTCTCCTGTCTGATTGTAAAGTACAACAGACTTCTCTGTGAAGAACGAACAAAAATATTTATGCAACGTTCCTCGCGTATATGCATGAATGCCAGATCTGATGTACGATAGTTCAAATACATGGTTAAACATGGGAACTTCATGCAAAACCCCTTTAGCAATAATCCTAGCAGTGGAGCGAAATACAAATCTCATCTGAGACTGTTCAGAAAGCCTTTGAAGGCATTCATAATAGATAATCCCCTTCTTAAAAATTTTATCTTTAAAAAGGTTTTACGTGCAAATAATTTTTCTGAATAAGGCTTAAAGATGCTTACATCCTCAAATTACATTTTAATGGGATTAAAAACATTTTCAAAGAAATGTAACATTTTATAATCCATGTAAAAGCTTTTAATCTTTTTGTCTGAAATATGCTAAAATTTTTAAAAAATGTAATATATTTTCTTTTCCTTTTTAAGGGTAGCTTCTCATGAAGACATGCCCAGAAAGCTCTAGTTTCTATTTTCCACCAGAAGAATGTAAAAATAAAACAGAGAGAAAAATTGATCCAAATAGACAGGCTAAAATGAGGCATTTTAGCTCATTTTTTTTCCTATGCAATTTAAGTTCTCTGGTCAGGGATTGTCGGTATAGTGACAATGAAGCTGATTATTTCCACAGTACACACAGAGTACACATCCCATATTTTCTCATGTAAAGAACTGTGCTGTATCCATTACAACAATTATGAAGATAACTTGTAGTTTTGGCATTTGGTTTGGCTGAGAATGGAAGAAAGGACGCCTGCCTTCAAGATTTCTATCTCGTGTTGTGCCCATTACCTGCGACCTGTCTTCTTCCCGTGCCTGAAACCCACACATCTTACCGACCACAGCCTCTGTGTGTTTCCCTTCTGCTGGAAGAGGGAAGTACTGGTTTGGTGACAAATTGCTGCCATATCCCAGGAGAAAACCTTCCAGTTTTACATTTGGATTTGGACGTAGGAACTTCAAGAGGATGGAGTCACTCGTGGTATTGATGTGGACTTTCAGGCTTGGCCTTTTACCTAAAGATGGCAACAAAAAAGTACCAGGCTATTATTTCACTGATTTAGCAACCCAGAGCAAATTTGGAGTAAAGGTTAGTTGTCACAGGCATTGTCGCTAGAAAGCACGCGGTCTACTTAGCTAACCAATATTCTGACATACCCACCTAAACGGCTAAAACATGGGTAATTTTGAGATCCCCAAACCCAAACTAAATAATGTATAAAGCAGTCTAGAACACAAAGAAAAATCTTAGGGCTTAATATTTAGTAGTTTATTATTGAGCGGGCAGATGGTATTTAAGGCTATTTTGGTTATCCACAATTAGTCAAAACCTTCATTTTATACATACTGTCGGGAGGGGCAAAGGATCTGAAATGTCTAATTAGTAAATTTAGCTACTGTGCTTTGAAAATACCCAGCCTCATCAATGCTGCCCTCCAGCTGTATTCCTGCAAAATTCAGTGATTAATAGAGATGGAAACAAAGGGACAGGAGTGAGGGCCGGGAGACAGCTTAAGGGTACCTGAGATGGGAGGATAGGGAGTTCTGAAAGAAGAGACAGGTGGAGGAGAAAACCTTTAGTTCTATTTGGAACCGGTAGGGTCAGTGAGACAACTGCATGGAGATGCTCTGAAGGAAGTTGAATATTCAAGTGCGATGCTCAGGAAAAGAATACAGATCCACCTGGATGTTGTCAGTTTCTAAATAATCATTTGATGAACTTTCCCAGAGAGATTGTGCAGACTGAGGAGAAAAATCTTAATTAAATTTTCAAAGCTTTTTTTTTTTTCTTTTTAACTGTGTAGGCAATAGTGGCAGATCATCGCACTAACCGGAGGTCTTGACTAAGCCGTGAGTAAACGACATGGTGTTTTGTCTTTGGGGCCAGAAGGAGCCTCGTTCAAATCCCAGTTCTGCAACTTAGTTATCGATGTATCCTCTGGCCACTCCTGAAAGTACTTGACCCTGAATTTCCTGATTTGAAAATTATGGATCATGGATAACAATGTCCACTTTGAGGGGTTGTTTACAAAGATTAGTGAAAACGGCATTATCTTTTTTTTTTTAATGTTTCATTTATTTATTGAGTGAGAGGGTGTACACATGAATAAGGGGCAGAGAGAGAAGGAGAGACAGAGAATCCCAGGCAGGCTCTGCACTGTCAGTGCAAAGCCTGATGAGGGTCTCATCCCATGAACTGTGAGATCATAACTTGAGCCAAAATCAAGAATCATATTCTCAACCAACTGAGCCACCCAGGCATCCTGCAAATGGCACTATCTTAAAGCTGGCACATAGTAATTGCTCAATAATCTGTTACTTAAATTTTTTTTTAATGTTTATTTATTTTTGAGACTGAGAGAGACAGAGCATGAACGAGGGAGGGTCAGAGAGAGGGAGACACAGAATCTGAAACAGGCTCCAGGCTCTGAGCTGTCAGCACAAAGCCCGACGCGGGGCTTGAACTCACGGACTGCGAGATCACAACCTGAGCCGAAGTCAGACGCTTAACCGACTTAGCCACCCAGGTGCCCCAATAATCTGTTACTTAATGAAGGCCATAGATAACCTTTTAGCCACAGTTCAGAAATCCAAAACACTTTGTAAGGTTTTTTATAGATTTAGGTTAAACTTATTTGGTAACAAAACCCAATCTGAACCATAATGAGGCCACTGAGTCTTTCTTGAATCTTACTGACTAGTCTGCGTGACTATTCACATGTTTAATTGTAGGAAAGTTAGTATGTTTAATTAAGGGGTGCTGGCCAAGCCCTGCTGAAGAGGTTACTTAATATCTGGTCTAGATAACCTAGTACATTGCTAAAATCCAAAGATTTTCTGAATTCTAAAACATATCTGGCCCCAAGAGTTTTAAGATAAGAGAGTGTGGACCTCAATTATTTTCTTTCTTTATTCCATAGAGATTTCTTTTTTTTTCCCCAAAATATTTTGCCCACGGGAAAGACTGCATTTATTAATTTAGTAATCCACATTCTATTTCTCACGAATCAAAGATTTATATGGCATTAACACCAGTCAGCACCTCTGAACAGCATGGGCTTCCCAAAGTCATTACACTAAATTTATACTATCCCAGTCAAAATCAGCCTGGAATGCCTCAATATAGCTACATAAAAGGATTCCAATAGGCCTTTGAAAAAATAAAGACAGCCCCTTCTTGGATACCAGGTTGTGGGAACCACTCTCTGACCTCACCAGCCAGTACCACTATTTTTACATATGTACATAGAACTTTGTACTTCCTAAGAATTTGATAAAATTTCTATAAACTTCTAGAATCTCAAATTGCTAATCCTATACTTGAGGCAAAATTGAAACCCGGAGATACTGGGTGGCTTATCTCAAGTCCAAGGAAGACTCATCTAGTCTAGCTCATCTTGTGCAATTCTCTCGTAGCACAAACAACTAAATTGAGGGCAGCCACTCCTCTGTCACTCGGCAAGTTAAGTGCAGGGTCAAAACTGGATCTCAGTTCTCACTAAGCTGCACTTCCTGCTCTGTTGCCGTTGAGAACTTCATCATTACCCAACAGAGTAAGGGGTGACCCCAACACCCAGACCATGATACTCAAGTTGATGCTAACTGCTGGTGTTTTGTCCTAACTTCATTAGATTTTGATGAGGGGGTTTATACTTTAGCTATAACATAGATTTTGTCCAAGCCAAATTTTCCCTTTTTAGTTATGTGCCTAGATCCATCCTGCTCAATGGAATGGAACAAATATCAGTCAAGGACATATACCACTACCTTAGAAGGTTATCAGGTCCCACAGTAAATCAAAACCCACTGGCCTATTTCCAACCCCTTGTTGGGAAGCAGAGAAGAAGGAATCTCACTGTACTTAGGCTGCATTCATGTTTGACTAAGGGCCAAGATTCACAGCATCATCACATCAGACCTTTGCTCATACCTTTTGGCCTGATGGGCCTCTCCCACTTGGAAAGTGGAAAGGATGGCTGCACCAAGTGAGGAAAAAGAAGGCTGTAAACAGAATTACCAACTGACAAGGTGGAATTATTCTCATTTCCTCTGCACAGGAATTTTCATGACTCCAGTCTTTCTCCCTTTTGCAAATATGCCAGCAAATATATCAACATCATGTAACTCTTTGAACGAATTGGCATTTAGCTGACCAACTTTTTCCAAAATTCTAATTCATCCTACTCTCTGGAGCTAAATTTTTAAAAGTCCTGAAAAAGAAAGAGAGATGCACACAGACAAATCTGACCTCAAAGCAGCATCACAAACATGGTATTTTGAGACGATCATCTCAGTTCCTTCTTTGGAGCTAAGAATTCAAGTCCCTTATAATTACCCTGGCACACATTACTGCTTCCTTTATTACTTTTCAACCTATCTGACTTCTGTTTGGCCAGTATAATCTTCTCACATTCTGCAATGCACCTTCACCTATGCTCACATTGTCACGTAGTATGGATTCCCTCTATCTTTGGTTTGTCTTCCTTACATGCCTTCGCTCACTGAGTTATTACACCATTGGTCTTTTCAGTGCTCAGCAAAGAGTTTAACCTTTTTTGCCCTTTCAATCTGATTAATTTTGTCAAGCTTTGCTTCAAATGAATGTTTGGACTAGTATTCAATTTTATACTAGTGGACAATATCCCCCAATATTTTAGGGTATATCTCCATGCATCCTATAATAATTTTTAATCTTTGATAAATTATGCTTCATTCTGAGTAACTCTAATTAAATGCTTTGGAACACAGTCCTGTGGTGACAGTTATCTTTCAATGTTTGTATGAAAACCTCTGGTGAATGACATAAGGTAGAATTAACAGAAAAATAACAGAACATGATATAAGCTTAACTAGGAAAACATTTATAAATAAAATGGCATATATATTGCCCAGAAAAGCCCAGGAGTACAGAGAAGTAAGAGTCCTGGCAGTACATTTTATTGTATCTTACACGAGAAATAAAGCCTCTGCCAATGAAGAGTGAGACAAAATAAAGAATGTGAACATTACAGGAAAACAACACCAGTATGGTTGAGAAAAAATATTGCATATTGGTAAAGTAGAACCATCCTCTTTTTGCAACACCCTAGAGTATCTCCAAATAGTTCAAAAGGGTGTTGTGAAATACTAAAAGAAAAAAAAAAAAAGTCTTTCAAAATAAAATTAGAATTAATCCTCTTTTAATTTTTAAAAGTAAATACATGCCCTGTGGCATTAAAATCAGTAAGGAGGTACTGAGACAAGAACACCAGACAAAAGGTGGAGCACTGTAAGCTCAGAGAACTCTCTGGATCAACCGGAGGTTGCTTTGCTATAGGCACAGGTACTGAGCAGGCATTTAGTGTTGACCCCAGAGTTCTGAGTGGCTGTGGTCAGTTTCAGCTTTGTCAAGAAACATAGCCCAAACACATGGTACTTAGCTAAACTATTATAAACATCCAGACACAGATCAGTGAGAAAGGAGTTACCATTCCAACCCATTCAACAGGATATATTCTTTTATGTCTAGGCTCTCTTAAGGTTATCCTATACTTTCTAAAATATTTCAGAATGTGGCCTAAAGTTTGATACATAGTTAGCCAAGTTGATTAAATCACCTTAAGAGAAAATTGATACTAAAGTTCTCTTTTTAAAGTAAAAATTATCTATTAGTGTAGCAGCAGAAAAATATGCTCTCAGTGTTGTAAAACACTAATGACATCAGAAATATTCTAAATTGCAAATTTAGGAATAAACCAGATCAACATTAATTTCTATAAGATATGAAATAAAAAAAAATAGCTATAATACTGATGTCAATAATGACTCAATTGGAGGCAAACCATAAGAGTCTCTTAAATACAGAGAACAAACTGAGGGTTGATGGGGAGGTGGGGCAGAGGGGAAATGGGTGATGGACATTGAGGAGGGCACTTGTTGGGATGAGCACTGGGTGTTGTATGTAAGCAATAAACCACGGGAATCTACCCCCAAAACCAAGAGCACACTGTACACATTGTATGTTAGCCAATTTAGCAATAAATTATATTTAAAAGAATAATGACTCAATTGTTTCAGGACTAAAAGAACAAGCTTGATTATCACCCATAGTATGTTTCTCTTTTTTTACACACATCCCATTTATACTGCCAACCCCTAAACTTATTTAGTGCCTTTTTTTATACAGAGTCAATTTTCTAAGATATCAAAATAATAAAATTAATTCCCATCAGTTCAGATATGACAGATAAAGCATAGATTTCAAAATCTGACAAATCAAATTGGATCAGATTTTTAAAGTTTTGAACTTTAAAAGAACTAACAAGAAAAATAAAAGCCAAACTACAAATTGGAAGAAAGTATTTGCAATATGTGTATCTATTTAAAAACTTGAATTCAGAATGTTTAAAAGAATTCTTTCTACTCAATAAGAAGACAAAATATATTTTTTTAAGGGAAAAGGATTTAAATAGATTCCTCACTAAAGACAATATGTGATAGCCAACAAGCACATGCTGAACATCAGGGTCATCAGATGCTTTTTGTAAGTGGTCAAATGATAAATATTTGAGGTTTTGTAGACCAGGTGCTCTCTGCTAGAACTAGTCAACTCTGCCACTGCGGTACAAAAGCAGCTACAAACACTTTGTAAACCAATGGAAGTGTCTGTTTGTCATAGTCGACCCTTGAACAATATGGGGGTTAGGGGCACTGAGTCACCACACGCATGAAAATCTGCATTAACTTTTGACTCTGCAAAAACTTAACTACTCATTGCCTGCTGTTGACTGGAAGCCTTACTGGAAACATAAACAGTCAATTAACACTTATTTTGTCTATGTATTCTATATTTGTATTCTTACAATAAAGTTAGCCAGAGCAAAGAAAAAGTTACAGAAAATCATAAGGAAGAGAAAATACATTTACAGTACTGTATTTGTCAAAAACATCTGTGTATAAGTGAACTGGTACAGTTCAAACCCCTATTGCTCACAGGTCAACTGTACTTATAAAAATAGGCAGTTGGCTGGATTTGTCTACCAGGTCATAGTTTACCAACTCCTGGTCAACATCATTAGTCTTCAGGGAAATGCAAGTTGAAATCACAGTAAGATATCACACTCCCAAGAACGGATAAAATTAAAAGACTGTCACTAACAAGTGTTAGACAGGATTTGGAACAACTGGAGCCCTCACACATTTTGAATGTGAATGTTTAGTGGTATAACCACTTGCGAAAACTGTTGGGCAGCTGCCAAATAACCTATCAATTTCGTTCCTAGGTATTTTTCCGGAGGAAATGAAAAATAAAGCTGTATGAAGACTCGTATGCAGATAGTCAAAGCAGCACCAAACTGGTAACAAACCAACTGCCAATCAATAGTTAAATGGATAAACACATTATGGCTTATCCATCCAATGGGATATGACCCAGCAACAAAACAAAGCAAACTACTTGTGTAATTCAATGTGGTTGAATCTCTTGTCTGGCATGATACCATGCCACTAGAGCATGGGCATGGCATGACCTTCCTCATCTCGGAGTAATAAGCCTTTCTCAGAGATGAAAGACTTTCCTCTGATGGAAGGTCATTCAATCATCTTGCCATTACAGCACTGGTGAAAGTACTTTTAATAGTGCCTAATATTCTTATTCACATTATATAAATGGTACATATATAAAATCAGCAAGTCCTTTTTAGGCATTAGTATCTTCCCAGAGCTGACAATTCTAAGTTTCAAATGCATTCTATATTCTTCTTACACAGTGAATTGCAGGTGGAAAACATCCCAATGCCTTTATGGTCACATCTTGAGTTTATGTATTAAGCAGGGCAGTTGCTATCTGACAACACATTCAAAAACTTCCAAAAACCATATTTGGTGGCATAGCCTGCATTTAATTGAACTGTAATGCTAAATTATACAAACCATAATTTTAACATAGGCTCTGGATCTCCAGAATGGAATTCCTTCTCAAAATCCCACATAGCTCTGTCACTCTCTTTGGGAGTGAAGTTCCCAACTCTTTGGGAATGAAGTTTTACCACGGCCCAGTAGAGAATTAATGACAGCTTGCAAAGAGCTAGTGTGCAGTAAACATGTAGCAGCTGTACAACATGTCTTCTGGAAACAGGGACACCACTGACAGTTGTTTGAGTTGTGCACTGCAAAACTCTAAATGGCATCATTCAAATCATCTTTTATTTATGGTCTTATACATTAACCACTCACAAAGACCATGCAGAAATAATTGCTACTTACAACTTTATAAGGCTAACTTGAAGTTCTCTAAACTCTTCCCATAGGCCTCAAGCTGCTCCCACCCACTCTGCCCTTCTTCCTTCATGCCTTTGATTTCCATCTTCCCTGCCTTCTGATTCTGCTGACACTGGCCATAAGGGATATGGGTGGTGGGATGCCACCTGTAAGGAAGACAGGGGCTCAGCCACATTTTGGACATTGTGCTTCCTAATGTACCAATGAAATTACTTCACTCAATAGATACAATTCAGGTGATGAATCAGGAATCTAAATAAGAAAAACAGATGAAAAGAGATTTGGGGCATTCAGGAAAGGCTGAATTAACAGCACACAGCTTTAGAGGCAAACAGAAGGCATCCCTACTTGTGTTTTGTGAATTCAGATCTGAAAACATAAGGGGAAAAATCTTCATGAAAATAGTTCAGATATATATAAAGCAAGACTTTTATAAATTTTCAGGAAAATGTCATTTTTAAAAAAGTGTAGAGAAAAAGTAGGGTAAAAGTACCATAAGCCACATGGACAGATGCCAGAGTACAGGAATGGGGGCCTTTAAAGAAACTCAGAATTTGACCTACACATACATGATCAGTGTGAGTGGGATGCTCAACCTGCAACATTCTGTGATCTCTGCTCTAGTGCAAGCAGAACAGCATGTTCTCTCTCCAGCGCCTTGTGGGGAGTTTGCCACTGGAAGACATGTTCCTGCATGTAAACGTGCTTTCAGAGCTCAGGAAATAAAAAGTCCCAGCTCATGTGAAGAGCTCCCTTTATAAAGTCACACCTGAACAATTCCCACTGAGCCATAACTCCCAGGTGTCAACCAGTTAACTTTTTATTAGGATATTATGGTCACCCAATACCTGGAGAATGTTTGCTATTGAATTTAGAAGAAAATGCCATTTTGACAGAAATCTGAGAGGGAAAATGTCTTCTTCTTAATGGAGCACTTTATATCTGTTTGCCCAGCTGTTCTTGTAAGTGAGCTCCATTTCAACTAAAACAACCACACAGTTTCCCTTTGGTGAGAATTCCCATTGCCCTGATTCCTTGGGCCAATACTTCACCATCTGGTGACTCTGGATAACTGAATGAGACCGACTGAACCTGCCAATGTTGACATGTCATCACCTCTTAGCAGGACTAATTATTTTACTTCATTACCTACCTTGTCACCCAACCAACAGCCAAGCAGGAAAATTACTTTTCATAGACTGCTTAAGTCAACAGCCTTTCATTCTCAAGGAAAAATCTCATCCTGAGACATACACAGTTGTCACTTGTGCACACACCCTCAATCCAATTCTCCTAAAATTCCTCTTTAAACTTTGGAGTGTGTTTGTCTCTCTCTCTCACTCTCTCTCTCTCAAAAATAGATAAGTATTTTTAAAAAATTTTAAAAAGGGGGGCACCTGGGTGGCTCAGTTGGTTGAGCATCTGACTTTGGCTCAGGTCATGATCTCACGGTTCGTGAGTTCAAGCCCCATGTCAGGCTCTGTGCTGACAGCTCAGAGCCTGGAGCCCACTTCCAAGTCTGTGTCTCCCTCTCTATCTACCATCTCCCCCTCATGCTTTGTCTGTCTGTCTGTCTGTATCTTTCTCTCTCAAAAATAAGTAAATATTTTTAAAAAATTAAACTTTGGAACGTGTTGATGGTGTGGGACAACCACCTGCAACCAATAAGCATATATTTACTATAAAGGAAGGGGGCAGTGACATGGTTAACTTCAAACAACAAAATCTAAATAAGTTCTGTATTTGCATTGGGAGATATGTCTTTTCATTCATCTGGTTTTCATTTATATATTCATTCACTACTAGATATGAGGCATTAGTGATGCGCATTCAGTTATGATCTGTCACATCTAGTAAATTAGGCAGATGGATAAGTCAACAATTTCACTGCAGCATCATTCGTACAATCGGTACAATGTGGGTATAGCAGAGGGGCTCTAGATCTGATGGGAGAGGGGTAAAGAAAGGATGTACTTAGTTTTGTTAAACTAACACAAAAATGGTTTTTATTACATGGAAATATGCCAAATGCAAGTAGGGAAGTAGATCTCAAAGTCTACTTTGTAATACTTTGCCTGTGCCACTTTAGACAACCAGTATATTCTTAGTAATTATTATTTTTAATGTACATACAATAAAAATAGGAAATCAAATAGGCTAAGAGACTTAACAAAACTCATTTCTCTTCTTGTTCTTTTTCTGACTTTTCATGAAAATCCTGGAGTTGATTTGTTCACATTTTCTTGCTATTTTAAGTAAGTAGTAATGGCAATAGGTGCTCCTGATGGAAGGGCGGATAGACCCCATGCCAAGATTCTTAAAGAATGGTCTCCCAGTTAGAGCATCAGCTGCACCTGGGAACTTGTTAGATGTACAAATTCTCGGGTGCCTGAGTGGCTCAGTTAGTTGGGTGTCCAACTTCTGCTCAGGTTATGATCTCACAGTTTATGAGTTTGAGCCCCACATTGGGTTCTGTGCTGACAGCTCAGAGCCTGGAGCCTGCTTCAGATTCTGTCTCCCTCTGTCTCTTCCCTTTCCCTGCTTATGGTCTGTCTCTCTCTCTCAAAAACAAACATTAGGAGAAGAAGAAGAAGAAGAAGAAGAAGAAGAAGAAGAAGAAGAAGAAGAAGAAGAAGAAGAAGAAGAAGAAGAAGAGGGAGGAGGAGGAGAGGAAGAAGAAGGAGGAGGAGGAGGAGAAGAGAAGGAGGAGAAGAAGAAGAAAAAGAGGAAGAAGGAGGAGGAGGAGGAGGAGGAGGAGAAGGAGGAGGAGAAGAAGAAAAAGAGGAAGAAGAAGAAGGATGAGGAGGAGGAGAAGAAAAAGAAAAAGAGGAAGAAGAAGGATGAGGAGGAGGAGGAGAAGGAGAAGGAGAAGGAGGAGAAGAAATTCTCAGACCCTACTCCAGACCTCTAGAATCTGAGACTCTGGGATGGAAGCAGCAACCTGTAGTTTACCAAACTGTTTGGGTGATCCTGATGCACACTCAAGTTTGAGAACTATTATTACTCTTTGGAAATTCAGTGCCTCAAAAATAAAATTCATGGCCCCAATTTCTTTTGAAAGAGATTTTCAGATACACTCTATTGGAGAAAAAAGAACTTCACCCACCATGCTGTTAAGTTTCCTATCATGAGAATTTTACATATATTTTGATCTGTGAATAAACTCTGTGAATTAGAGTTTTCTAGAATTATAATTTCTGGAGACTCCTAAGGTAAATGTTTAATAATGTTTGGAAAATTTCTCTGACTTCTAGCATCTGTTATATGTCTTTAACCAATCTATTTAAAGACTGGGAAATACGATGAGCTAACATTTTATTATAAAAATTTATAATAAACGTGCAAGAATTGTGCAGTACACATCCATATAAGTCACTATCCAGAGACAATGATTTAAATCTTGCTATATCTCTTTCATCCTATTTATCTGTCTCTCTATCCATCCATCAATCCATCTTTTTTCTTAATGGATTTCAAAATAAATTATACTTCAGTACTCTTCACTCCTCAACACTTCAGTATGCATATCATTAACCAGAATTCAATATTTATTTATATTTTTCTGTGGAGATAAAATTTACATATAAGGAAATATGTAAATCTTATCTCTACATGGCTGATTTTTTCCCAAATACCATACACTTATGTAACTCAAACCTAGATAAGATTTAGAATATTATTGTCAACCTACAAAATCTCTTGTGCCCTTTCTCAGTCTGTTTCCACTCCATCCTCCCAGAAACAACTTTTGTTCTTATTTTTATTAAACCATAGTTTACTTTTACCTGTTGGAGACTTCAGTGAAATTGAGTCATATGATATGCGCTTTTATGTAAGACTTCTTGCACTCAACATAATGTTTTGGAAATTTACCAGTTTTATTGCATGTATCAGTAGTTGTTTTTGTTGTTATTTTCACTGAGTAGTATTCAGATAATTATTAAAATCAACATTTTTACATCTTTCTGTGTCTCAAGAGTATCAATCTCTCTTGATTTACAATTTTTTTTTAGAGAGAGAGAAAGAGAGCAGGCAAGCAAGCATGTGGGCAAGCAGGGGAGGGTCAGGGAGAGAGGGAGAGAGAATCTCAAGCAGACCCCAGGCTTAGCATAGAGCTGGACAACACAAGGCTCAATCTTGACCATGAGATTATGACCTGAGCCAAAATCAAAGAGTCCAACACCTAATTGACTGAGCCACCCAGATGCCCCTTTACTATTGTTTTTTATTAGTTGTTTATTTATCAAGAGAAACTATTCCATAACCCAATATTCATGTTTCATAGTTCAGGAACACAGGCCCTGGACAAGTGAAGTGACAAACTTCAATGGAACTCAACCTAAAGGAATTCTTTACATCCCTAGATCACTTTGCAGTCAGAAAGATACCAGTCTTCTTCATCCCCTCAAAATCTTTCATGGAATCATAATTTCTTTAGAAATCTGCATATGCCATCTTTCTTGGTTCAGCCACAGCAAACTCATAGAAAGTTGCAAGCCCCAGGGATGCAGCAAATGCTCCAACAACATGAAATTACCGATGCTTGGCCAGAAGGTCTTGCATCTGAGGTTGCATCAAAGCACTGGAAGTCATGGGTTATTCTCCTCAGCACCAAGCTCAAACCCAATGTCCTTACTAACCAGTACAGAAAATTACTGTATTTTAAAATGTTGATTATATTGTAGTACAGTTTTCTCTGAGAATAAAGGGAAATCATATATATATATGTGTATATATATATATATATATACATATATATATACACATATATATGTATATATACATATGTGTGTATGTATGTGTGTGTGTGTACATACATACACACATACATACATACACACATATATAATTTTTCTTTCCAGGTATTTATTTACATTATCCTATTTACCAGGAAAATAAAACTAAACATTTTCTTACTTAAAATACACACTTATTTTTAAGACTTAAATAAATGATTAATAGTAAATGCAGACAAAACCATTAATAATTTCATCTTCACCAGAATGCTAAATACTGGTTGCTGATACTCAAGATCTTGGAGATCTTTCCCTTTCACTCCCAGCTAATGGAACAACAGGCAGAAGTAAGCCTCTTTTGACGACAAAGTCTATATCTAAGAATGATTTTCACTGAGACAAAAGTGGATACGTTTAAACATGTGTCATTAAAAGAAATTGCTTATCCTAACAATCTCAAAATCTCAATCCTAACAATACCAAAAAACAGAAAAGCTGTCATGTCATTCAGATTATTATTACTCTACTGGTCAATTTTCCAAAAGGACCAATACTCTTTTTTTTTTTCTGCTGTGGGTAACTCCAATTTCAACATACATTAAATCCCATTAATCAAGTTAAATCAAAGTATTACTTTTTAGGACAAAGCAGAAAATGCATAACTTCTGTCAGCATTGTAAGAAATCCTCCACATACAAGCTTGTATATTTCCATTGTGAATACACTGTCCCAGGGAGAAATTAGAAATACTCAATAAAAATGAAAATTTTGCCATCTTGTAAAAAACTGTCAAGCAGTAACAAAACTTTCTTAAATATCTGGCTTTGACTTATTTATTTTTCCAATCTCACAAATAAAAACAAGAGATGTAGCTAGAACAAATGGTTTCATTTGCCATCACTGTTGAAACATTGGAAATCTTAATTGAACCGTAATTTGTTTGGTTAATAAATATCCAGTGCTGATGATATACAGCTGTTTAGTCTGAGATTTCACAGCATCAAAAGCCTTCCATGAGCTAAAGGAAAATGGCTAAACTATCATGAGAGTTTGATCCGGTAGATCATCAGGCCACATGAACAAGGTAGAGTGGGCCATGAGACAGGAAGCTCTAGGAAGTGCCACTTGCTAAGGACCTCATAGTAAGTCATCCTATCTTAATACACTGTAGAGGCAACAGAGGGGTGCTGGCGTCAACTTTGCCTTTCACTGTGTTTGACCTGGGTCACCTGTCCACTCTAAGGGCTCACTTTTCTCCTCTTTATGATTAATTAGAGACTCCCGAATCCATTTTCAACCTCATATTCAATATCTCTAACACTTCGTCCAGACAAAATACTATCTTCCTATTAAAATTTGGGAAAATAAATCAGAAAATGAATTTGTTTATAGAATTTGTTTTCAGACAATATTTATTTTTTACAGAACTCCCAAAATTTACCTCAAATATGAAAAGGAGAACTAATACTTTCATAGACCTATGGAAAGAATGTGTGTGACTGTCACAAATATTTTTTTAATGGCTTTTGTGAGGTATATATAATCACACACCATAATTCACCTATTATAAGTAATCTTTAAAAATTCAATACTTTTTGGCAAACTTTTATAATTTACTAAATCCACCACAATCCAGTTTGAGAACATTTCCATCAATCTAGAACATTCCCTTGTATCCATTTGTAGTCAGTGGGTATGCCCTTAGCTCCAAGCAACCATTGGTATGCTTTCTGCTTTTCTGATAATTTAATATAAATGGACTCATACAACATGAGGTCTTTGTGCCCAGCTTTTTTCATTTGGTATAATGTTTATGAGATTCATCCATCCATGGTGTATCATTAGTTCATTCCTTTTGATTGCTTGATAACATTTCATTTTGTGGATTACATTTTGATTATCCATTGCCTCAGCTGATGAATATTTAGATTATTTCCAGTTTTTCCTTATTATGAATAAGCTGCTATTATGAATAACGCTACAAGTATTTATGTGCACATATGTTTTTATTTTTCTTGGATAAATACCTAGGTGTAAAATAGCTGGGTAATAAGTAACTTTATATTTAAATTTTAATAAACTGCCAGATTTTCCATTTTTATATTAGTTTTCAAGATTATGAATATTACTCTTGCTTGAGGACAAACACCAAGTTGTGAACATCCAGAAAATGAGCTATATTGTTTTATCACTCTCCCTAAACATATGTTATATAGTAAAATTAATAATTTTAAACTCTGAGATTTCTACCTTTAGTCATTAATGAAACATTGTACCTTGTTACAATAATTATTTTAACATACAGCAACTCCAATTTATCCCAATGCAAGAAATAACCTTTTTGCAAAATAGTAAGATGGTCATTGTCATTCTCAGCAATGATTATGATACAGGATAAATTACCAAGTTGTCTTCTCAGTCTCTAGTCATTTCCATTTTAAGAATACTTAAGCCTAGGGGCACCTGGGTGGCTCAGTTGATTAAGCATCTGACTCTTGATTTCAGCTCAGATCTTGATCTCACAGTTTGTGAGTTCCAGCCCTGCAATGAACTCCAGGCTGACAGGGCATAGCCTGCTTGAAATTCTCTCTCTCTCTCTCTCTCTCTCTCTCTCTCTCTCTCGGCCCCTCCCCCACACTCTCTCTCTCAAAATAAATAAATAAACTTTAAAATAAAAGAATATTTTAGCCTAGGGGCACCTGGGTGGCTCAGTTGGTTGACTGTACAACTTTAATTTCGACTCAGGTCATGATCCCAGGGTCCCAGGGTCCCAGGGATTGAGCCCTACATCAGGCTGTGCACAGAGCATGAGCCTGCTTGGGATTCTAAATCTCTCTCTCTCTGTGCCTCTCTCCCCAGCTTGTGCACTCTCTCTCTCTCTCAAATTAAAAAAAAAATTTTAAAAATGTGAAAAACAGAGTATTTTAGCCTATATCAATTATTCAAATATTTGTTCACCAGAGAATTAACCAGTTCTAGAGAGATTAACTTTATTATTATTTTTACCAAAAATTAAAGTGAAATTTGATATAAACTCTGGTCTTGTGAAACAGATGACTTAGCTATTTATCTACATAGTCAGAAGAAACTGACTACCTATAGTGACTTGGGATTTATTACTATTTTGATAATATTTGTCACTGTTTCTTTTTCAATGAATTAAAATTCAAACAATTAAAACATTATAAATTTCTAAAATGTTTTTCAGTATTAATAAAAATACGCCTTGTTAACTTTTCTGGTGACTTGTGATTAATGTAGCAATTTTAGGTGTGAAAAAGAAAGCCAAAATGGCTTGGGATCATTGCCTTCCAGCCTGACATTATTAAAATATCCCAGCCTGCATGGTGTATGTGACTCAAGTTTAAGTCTAGGTACTTAAAATAGAATCTTATAATATTTATAAAATGTTAACAAAATCTAACTGAATGAACTATTTGGGGGGGGAGTCTTCTTGATTTAAAATTGTAGAAATAAAAAGAAAAGCTTCCTCATAACTCTTTTTTATGTGACTTTTTTTCTTTTTCTTGAATTTGGAACTTAAAAGCTGTGATGGATTGCTCCCACTCCATTCCAAATTCTAAACTGGGAAATGAAGAAGTGAGATATCCGTTGAGTATTCCAAATCCTGTGCAATAGAGATTGTACCTTAGACACTGAAAATGGGAATAAGTCAATTCCCACTGGTCACACCATTTCCTAGTGTGGAATGAATCCATTTGGTTCTAAGAGAAGCAGAGGAAAAGAGATCAGAAGACATAATCAAGGACCAAAGCAAGCTGAAGATGAGATAGTAAACTGTTAGGTAATAGCAGCTCTAAAGCTGACAAAAAAGAAAAAGTACCCAACAAGGCAGATTATTGGTATCAGGAAATAGACAAAAGGATACTAGACTAAAAACTAAATGGTCTAGTGTGCAGGGGACCAGCCCTTCCAAAAATCTACACATCCTATGACCCAACGAAGTGACAAATATAAAGGGTGGGTAGAAATTACTCAGCCAAAGTGTCTGTACATACAGGGTGAGGAGAGAGGGTAGAAACAGTAATTGGTGCATTTAGAGACCCTAAAGAAGGTCAGTGCAGCCGGGGTGTAATGGGGCAAGGGGTGCACAGTGATTTTTTAAAGGAGAGAGGGGTCCCTATAAGCCACATGAAAAGATCTATTGTTTTAAAAGCAAACCTAAAATATTTTCCTCCACTAAGCTACACACACACACACACACACACACACACACACACACACACACACCTTTTGAGAAATGCATAATACAAAATTTAAATCTTAAACAGTTATAAAATATACCCATATGGTAGAAATCTTGTCACACATGCCTTTAGCAACAAGCAACTCAAGTAAAATGCTGGGAGCAAAATTTGGTTTGAGTAGGAAAAAATACGCTATTTTTTAATGAAAAAAATCAAAGGTATCTTACAAACATTACAATTTAAATGGAATGCAATTAATACAGACCCTCCAGCAAACATCAGATGTGTTATTAAAATCAATTGTTACTGTGATCAATGCAGCCAGATTTATTTGTGAAACAAGGAAATAAAAGCTTACTTCTCTTAAAAAAGCAAACAAAAAAGTCAATTGCTATTAATTCTATTCTTTAGCCAGAAGCTAAATGGAAAAAAACAAATGGCTCTAACTGACTCTATTGGTGGCAGCAACCTGAGGTTTATGCTGCTTGCAACTTACTGTAATTCTGTGTTTCCCAAATTATTCCTTTATTGCATCGTCCACCCCAGGCTGGTAGCATGTCTCCTATTCCTCTGCCTAGCGTATTTTCATCTCCTTTCCACCTACTGCAATAATAATCCCTGCATGGACTTTTTAACTTAAAAATAGATAATACACATTTATTTTAATAAAAAAATTAAGGAGTTGCAAAACAGAGAAAATTTTTTTTAAAAATTACCCATTATCTAATACAGGGTAAGGCCTTCTGTAAAGATTTTTAATATATCCTTCCAGACATTCCCCCCTCCCCGCTCTGGGTATGATATATGTGACGGTTTATGAAGATAGAATTATATTCTAAGTGCTATTTTATAACCTGCACTTCCCTTAACACAAATAAACCTCCATGTACTCATTTTTAATGACTGCACTATCTTTTAATTACTTATAGGAATCTTTAATACTAGGTAAACTGATACATTTACACCTCAGTTAGTTAGTAGAGTTTATTATCTCAATAATTTCACAACTTTATTTTGGCAAAATTTGGTATTTGTTTTAGAGAGGAGGACTTGATCTTATAAAGTTTGTATAATTAGTTTGAGACTAGTTTTTTTTTTAATCACATTTGAGATCTGTCATATTGAATCTGTTAACAATGGGATAAACTCATTGTATTGTTTGTCAGATTATTGCTAACATTTTCTGGCTATGGGGGTGACAATATTTCTATGTCCTTAGGACGCTTTGCCTGGTCCTATCAGGAGTGATGTTTTAGGGAGGGAGAACTACATCGTAGGAAGACACAGGGTTTGGAGCCAGAAAGCCTGTGTTCAAGTCCTAGGTTAAACCAACAATTGCCCTAGATATTTGAATATTTAACTTAATGGCTGAATGTCACATTCTTCTCTATAAAACAGGATTAATCCTACATAGTTGCCCTGAGTTGCTGGTAAGATTAAGTGAAACAGTTTATGAAAAGTAGTTTCTAACCGGTACAACTCAGTGATAGTTGTTACTGATGTGACCTTACTCATGCGTTCCTTTCAATTTGGCAGTACTTTGAATTTTTAAAGTTCTTTGCATTTCAATGAGATATTCATTCTGTAAATACAGACATAACTTATACGTGATTGTAAACTACACAAGGACACTGTCACTGGCACAGAGAGGATATTTAATAAATATTTTTTGAATGAACAAGTACATAACAATACTTTTCTTAAACGAGTAATGTTGAACTTGATAGGAATCATTGCCAAAACACAAATGAGTCTCCTAAAAGAAAAAGTATTATATTGGAGGATATAAACTTGTAAGAATTATTACTCAATACTCTCAATAAATTCTACATAGGGGAATAAGCCTCAAGTTGAGCTAATTTGGAGGAACACTAATTAAAAAGGGATGGGTCAGGAATGGCATCATAGAAAAAGTGATGTCTGAGCCAGGTCTTGAATGTCAAGAAGGATTTGTCCAAAAAAGCAGGAGGAAGAGAATTTCAGACTGAGAAGAAAGTAAAGATGAGTATTTGTATGTCGATGTCTGTGCTAACCTATTCAACAAGACAGTATAGGGCAAGTGCTACCAAAATCTCTTGTTCAAGACAATCTTTCCATCCACCCTCCAATTTAAAAGTAGTATAAGGTCATAAACATCTGATGCCCTTTCGTATCATTTCCACATAGAAATCATTCTTCTGAGTGGGGAGTTATTTCTAAGCAATCTAAACATCAAAAAATACATTCACTTAATTTCTGTGGTGTCCATCACACCCCAGGCATCTTGTACTACTCATTCAGGGTAACATGATAGATACCCTGTTTCATGGAGCTGGGATAGCATGGCCAGGGGCCAGGATGCTCATCCGAGCATATTAAATTCCATCCACTGAGGATGAAGAGATGAACCTCACTCCTCTCTAATGAGCAATGGTCCACTATCTCTTAACATTTACCTATGATAACAGCTGTTCATGGAAAAGCAGCTAAAAATCGATTATTTCCCACAGTAGCATTAGAACAATTTCAATGGTTTCAATGATTCTAGAAATGTCTGAGATAAGTCTAGCGCATATTGGAGAATTCCATGTTTCAAACATTTAAGTTTCCTTTCTCCATAATTCCTCTATAACATTTAACACCTTTGACCACCTCACTGCATGTGCCTTCACATTTGCATCTGTGCATACATAACACCCACCCACCCACACCCACCTCGGTTTTACTCTGTGACACAAAGGTATCTTTGATCTGATGTTTCTAAGACACTTCTCCAACTCTCTCCCTTACTTTTCTTCCTCTTCTAGCCCTTATAAGTAGGCAATTTGTGAAGATTTAATCTTTTATCCCTTCAGAAAACTCCTTTACACTCAAGTCTTCAGTAATAACTTAGTCGCTAACTACTACGTAACTTAGCTTACTCTGAAATCTGCACCTCTATTTCTGAATACTCACTCAACTCTAGCACTCCAGGTTTCCTGAACTACTGATACTGTCATCAACGACACCAAAACCTAACCATCACAGTCTTCCTCAAAAACTAATTTACTTCTCTGCCTTCCCTACTGCCATAGTCTCAGGCACCTGCATCACGTTTTTTTATTTTAACTTTTCAAATATAGTTGTCCCAAACCCCCATGTAGGATGGCATCATGATAATATCCATAAGGTTAGCCTGAAAATACCATCTGATCTTACCCATTTTTGTGATCACCAAACTCATCACCTCTCTAATCTATCCTTCCTAATATTTCCAGGTTGATAATCATACAATCTTGCTTTGTTATGCTACATCTTCTACCTTCTACCACTAGCACCAAAACAGTAGATCACTCCTGAATGCTCACAGCATAAAGGTCAAAATAAGGCTATCATCATAAATGGTAAAGGAGATAGGTTTCCACAAAATAACATCCCAGGTACAAGCCAAATAGCGTGCATGCAAAGATGAATAAGACATTTCTCACCTTGCACTTGAGAAACGAGAGATTCTCAGTAATGAGGGATACTGATCTCTGTTAACTTTAAAACATGATAAAAGCTATGCCCAGAATGTTACACTTGCAAAGGGAGAAAACAATTTTCTGAGGCACAGAGGAAGATACTTTTAGGAACACATCTTAGAGAAAGTACTTTTGCCCTTGAGGAGATTACCAGACAGTTGGAGAAACTATTGCGGTACAAAGCAATGTTTGCCACATATTGAATTTATAGGAAGTAGAGATTACTCTCCAGGGAAAGGTACATGGGGAAGGTGGGATTTCAACTGAGCCTCAAAAATACAAGTCAAATGAAAAGCAGAATTTGGAAGAGAATTTCAGGCAGAAAATGATGGAAACAGAAACCCATGTTAAACTCCAAGCCCTGCAGAGTTGCAAAAAGCAAATAGGCCAGTTTGGTTGAAAGAGAAGGATGATGTTCACAGTAACTTGGAATCTCAGAGTTGGAAGGGGCTTAAAAGTTCATTCTGTCTCTCTCTGTCTTTCTAATGACACTAGACAGATATAGCAGAGCCAGACTGTGGATTAGTTTAGGGTGAATTAAGAGTCTTTCTCCCTTCTAAACACTAGTTTGTCTGACAAAGGCCCAGATACGGTGATCTTAGGCACTGCATTTCTAGTTTTCATCAGAATATTTTTTCTCTCACAGTATTAAGATATGAAGGAGATATGTGCCTTTTAGAAATAATTCAGTGGTCATTTGAAAGACTTACTGTTATTTTCTATTGTGACATACTTAACCAAACTTTGGAATCAGCAATATAAACAGGAAGTATTAACTTTAGGCCAAAAAGGCAACAACTCTGATTTTTTGGCAAAATTATAAAAAAGCTGAAGAGGTCTGGGAACCATAAAATGTTGGAATTACCCTTTGGATAGAATTTCACTGGTTCGCTGTTAGTCACGGAATCACTTCTAATCAATTTAAGGATCATTTTCGCTTACATGCTCTTCCTAAATTCCCTCCATTACATTTATTTTTAGAATGGCCATTCCTTGGGAGCCTCTCTTCATTTCTTTTTCCTTTCCTCTGTCCTTCACTGTTATAATTTAAGTATTAATTATACAATGAAATGAATGAAGTAGTAATAAACTGGCTATATGGTAAGGAATTGTAGGTACTTTACAATATAAGTTTTAGCTGCTCCCTTCAAAAACATGTGAGATGAGTCAAAACAAGATCCATAGTTCCACAGGCCTTTACATTACATGTAGTCTTAGTAAATAATCTGCACTAGGTAAACTTAGCATGAACATTTTAATCTGCTGAGGAGCAAAAAAATATTAGTTCATCTGCATTAGTGCTCAAGGCATGGCAAACTCTCTTCCCCCACAATTTTGGATTCCAATTTAAGTGCCAGATAGATTGTCATAAAAATCCACAAGAGACAAAAGCACACATGGAAATGTCTATCAGCAGCTCTCCGTGTTATCAGAAATGGCACATTTCCACCAAGCCCAGGGCAAAGGTAAAATGTTTTTGTCATTCCTTCCATTTTTTTTTAACTTTGGTTTTATTTTTTACAGAATTGTACAGCTTGTCTGGCAAGGGACTGGGCAGGGAAACCAGGACATGTCACCCTTATAAACTCAGTAAAGGTTCTCCATAAGCACACAGAGCAATAAACACATGTGTCATCAGGCAGAGAGAGGCAGCAGTTTTGATATGTATGGACAATGCTTGCTGCATGTTTCGAGCTCAAAGAGCTTGCTGTGTGCCCAGGAAAACAACAGGTTCAGCCCAAGAAAGAAACAAGGTTCTAGCCCTGACAAAAGTCCAAGCAGTACACTCAGTGCCTGTCAGACGAGTGTCACAATGGCATCATCTGAGCAGGGTGGGGCACAGAACTGGCCCTAGAGACTCTCCTTCCTTGAAGATGGTGAGTAGACTTTCTAAAAAAATCAAGATAGACTTTACTATCATCAATGACTGTGCTGATCCAGTTTCTCTTTGCAACATGTTCACTGTGTGACCTCACCTCCACCCTTCCTGCAAATAGATTTCTATTATGTTTACCAACTTATTGGGAGCCATATTTGATCAGATGTTTGACCTATATATTTATCTTCTTCATAAAATTTTAAATTAAATTGCTTGAATCCTCCATTAGTTTCATGATTTTCCAACATTTTCCTTTTCACAGATGTCTTCTAATTAGAATTATACAATAATAATAAATAATAATATTGACAATACTATACACATGGAATCTTTTGCATCTATTGACATATCTGTGGGGTGGTAGATTATTTTTCTTAAAATAATTATATAAAATTATTCATTCATTTATTTATTTAGCTAATTTATTAAGCATCTAGAACATGCCAAGCTCAGGGTGCATGGGTGGCTCTGATGGTTAAGCGTCCAACTCTTGATTTTGGCTCAGGTCATGATTCCAGTATTGAGGAATCAAGCCCCAGGTTGGGCTCCATGCTGAGTGTGGAGCCTGCTTGAGATTCTGTCTTTCCCTCTCTCTCTCTCCCTCTCCCTCTACTCCTCTCCCTGCTCATGCCCTCTCTCTCTTTCTTTAAAAATAAAATAAAATAGAATCTTTTCTATGAGCTGAGAATATGGCCATAAAAAAACACAAAAAGCCCTGTTTTCATTGAGCTTACATTACAGTGACAAGAGATAAACAAATCAAAAATAAGATATATATAGCATGTCAGATGAACAATACTACCGTTGTTCTTGGTGATCTGATTCTTTCCTATTCTGGGCACATGAAAGGACTGTATGTTTCCATCTCATTGAAATTAGTCATGATCATGTCATTAATTCTCTCCAGGAGTTTGGGGGCAACAAGGAAAATGCCACTTCTAGGCCAACATATTAAACTGTTGGTGCAAGGTCCTCCGAGTCTCTTCTTCCCCCACAGCAGAGAAGCAAATAACCAGATGGAGCCTGGGTCCTCAGTGGCTACAAAGGACAGAGTCCACACCATAATTAGTAGATACGTACTTGAGCAAGAGGTATATTTTTGTCATTTTAAAGCTCTCGAGTTTGGGGGATGTTTGTTGTTGAGGCATAATCTAGCCTAACCTGACTAACACAGATGGTGATAAATGTGGTGGAAGATGGTAAAGCAGGGAAGCACGCAGGAAATTTCCAGGTGGGGAAAGGGTACAATCTTGGATAGAGGACAGAGAAGGTTTTGCTTTAGAATAAAGACCTAAAGAAAAAAAGGTGGCAAGTCACCCAGATATCTGGGAGAAGAACGTACCAGTATAAGGAACTCCAAAGGCAAAGGCCCAGAGAAAGGGACATGTGTCGCTCTCATGGCTGGAAGAAGATGAGCAAACAGGAAATGCTGAAGCCATAAGTGGAGCAGATGGATAGACCCTTCCAGGGAGAATTTGGGTGTTTACTCTGAGATGGTAAGCTGGTGGCTGTTTTTGAGCAGGGGAATGACAAGGTTTGATTTCTATTTTAAAAGGATGATTCTGAGTCTTTTATTGACAATGTTCTAAGAAGCGAAAGCAGGGAGATCAGTCAGGGCACTATAGCAACAATCCAAATGGGAGATGATGCTAGTTTAAATCAGGATGAGAGAGAAGGTCAGAGAGAAAAACAGAGACATAGGAATTCTGCAAAAATTTTGAAAGTAGAGCTGAAAATATTTGCTGATGAATCAAATGTGAGATTTATGAGGAAAAAAACAGAGTTACAAATGTCTCCAGTTTTTTGACCTGAGTGAAAAGATGGAGTTGTCCTTAACTAGTTGAGAAAGACTTTAGGAGAAGCAAGTTTGAGACAGAAGGCACTCCAGAGCTTAGTTGTGGACAGGCTAAAACCCTTGTGTGTATCAGAAAGTCAGGCAGATATACTGAGTTGGACTTAAATAAATGGATCTGCAGTTGAGAGGTGTGGTCAGGGCTGGGGAGATACATTTTCAGCCTGTTAGTGTATAGATGGTATTTAAAGACATTAGCCTATGAGATCACCAAGGGAGTGAGAGGAGACAGAAGAGAGAAGTTATCCAAGGGCTCACTCCTGGGACACTCCAATTTAAAAGATTGGTGAGATGAAGAGGAATCAGCCAAGGAGACAGAGGAGCAGCCAGTGAGAAAAGAGGAAAACCAGACACAAGAGAAACTAAACCCAAAAGGTGTTGAGTTACTTGCCAAAGGAGAGTCAAACCTGAACTGTGATCCTGGGCCCACTGTTCATAGCTGAGCTCCTGGTGCAGGGAGACTGTGCTAAACCTGCATAAATGCATACTGTTTTTGTCCGTTTGTTTGTTGTGGAGTATCTTACAAAAGTAGTCCAAACTGAGAAACATGTGATTGGTGCTACAAACGATAAACTGCCTAAGAAATGAAACAGAACAAAGAAGAGATTACATGAGTGAGAAAGAGACAAAGCAACAGTTGGAATAAGCATTTTCTTTGTGGCCTCACTCCATTAGAGAGAATGTATATTGAGGATATACTTCACCAGAGGGACAGAAACACAGTGTTTTTATTCAGGATAATTCTGCCATGTGACACATATCCCCTAATGTACTATATTGGAAAACTAATGAAAGGAGTATGCATACCTGTAGTTTTAAAACAAAAATATATTTAAAAATGTTATGAAATGTCTCTAACATACTGAACTTCTGATTTCCACTTAGGGCAGAAAAGTATAAACAATATCACTCCTGCCCTATAATAACCAAAAAGAACCCCAAACAATCTTCAAATTCTCAAGTTTTCTTAAACTAATCAAAACCTTGAGGTTGCAGGAAAGCCTGAAATATAAGAGAAAAACAAACAAACAAACAAGCACATCCAAAGAGAGATGCCACTTGATGCTGCTGAAACTAGTGAGAAGAATTTATTGAAAATTTTAATGAATTCCTAAGGGGCTAGTGTGGACTATCATGAGAATATAAAACCTCTGGGAGCCACAGACATAAGGAAAATTTGCACCTATTTGCTGGCTCTTCCCCAAGAGACTCGTTGTTGCTTACAAGAAAAATTGGAAGCAGCAAGAGAATCCTAAGAAAGCCTCCTTTGTGGAGCAAGCCCCAGGGAAACAGCAGCCACCGTAAGAAAGTCATAAATCACCACCCAGATCCTTCTCTCCTATCTTCCGTATGGAACACAAGCCTAACCCCACAGGGGGCATGACCACCTTGATGCCCTAGAGCATAGGCGAAGAGCCATTGCAGCTGGTAGAAGGGAACGGGAAAACATGCTTTATCCTGGAGGTGAGACAAAAATACGTCCTTGGTTCAGACCATCAGAGATTTCCCCTGGGGGGTGAGGCAGAACCACTGAGACCCCTTAAGACCAAAGGAAGGGTGCTTTTCTAAGACTGAGTCTGGATCAGAACAGAGGGAACTCTTTCAAGCCTCTTAGCAACAGGCTAACAAGAAATGAGCAACAAGTAACAGCCATTTAATGCTAAGGAAACATCAAGAACATGGAGAGAAACCTTCCATGAGGTATATGCTCAAAGGAAAGACATTAAGAAATACCGTCTCATAAATCTGTTCTGACTTTACAAGGGTAACTAGAGGAATTTGAAGACTGTTGTACACTGGCATAACCATGGTAACCAAAAATATACAAACCCAGCTCAACTCATTACATGATTGTTTAACCTAAAAGCCTAATAAAAGAAAATGCATGCTAATTTTCAAGCATAAAAAGTATTTTCCTCATTGCATTGTATGGTAACAGATGGTAGCTATACTTATGTTGTGCATAACATATAAACTCGTTGAATCACTATGTTGTACACCTGAAAGCAGTGTTATATTGTGGGTAAACTATACTTAGATTTTAAAAAAAACATTTTCCTCAGCCTCTATTATTCTACAAAGATGCTAATTTAAAACAAAAAAAGTTATGAGATATGCAAAGAAACAAGAGAAAACCAACAGTGTGAAGATACAAAGTTATCTATAGAACCAAAGTTTGATATCTACAGATGTTGGAATTATCAGACAGAAAATGTATAATAACTATGATAAATATGTTTAAGGCTCTAGTGGAAAAGGTAAACAGTATGTGTGATAAGATGAAAATTTCAGAAGAGAGAAGAAAAGTTTAAGAATAAATCATATTGAAATGTCAGAAGTGAAAAACATGGTAATAGAGAATTAAAAATCATTGACATTTTTAAAAGATGTAGCCTCCAGGGTGCCTGGGTGGCTCAGTTGTTTAAGTGTCCAACTCTTGATTTTGGTTCAGGTCATGATCTCATTGTTCATGAATTCAGGGCCTGCCTTGGGCTCCACGCTGACAGTGTCGAGCCTGCTTGGGATTCTCTCTCTCTCTCTCTTTCTCTCTCTCTGCCCCTCCCCTACCTGTTTGTTCTCTCTCTCTCTCTCTCAAAATAAAAAACTTAAAAAAAAAAGTGTAGCATCCAAGAGGGATCATATGAACCAGTTCAACATGCATGTGATTAGAAACTCAGAAGAAGAGAGAAGTGAATAGGAGAAATATTTAAAGAGGGAAATAGTGAAATTTTTGAAAATCAATGATGGGTACCAACTCACAATTGTGAGAAGCTCAAAATTCACCAAACAGAATAAATACAAACAACAACTAGACATATCTTTTTCAAACTGCTGAAAACAAAAGACAAAAACCAGAAAGCAACCAGGGCAAAAAGACACATCACATATAGAAAAGCAAAGATATGGTAAATGGTAAAGGAAATTTGCAGATATAATTAATGTTATGGACCTTAACGTAGGGACATTCTCATGTATTATCTGGGTGGGTCCAATCCAATCAAATGACTCCTTAAAAGCATCAAAATTTCTCTGTCTGGAAGCAAGATTTATGAGGCAGAAATAGAAGTCAGATGGATTCAGAGCATGCAAAGGACTCAACCAACGGTTGCTGGCTTTGAAGATGAGGGAAGAGGGCCACAGGACAAAAAATATGAGTGGCCTCTAGATGCTGAGGATGACCCTTAGCCAATATCCAGCAAGGAAACAGGAGTCTCAGACGTACATCCACATGGAACTTAATTCCCCCAAAACCTGAATGAGCCTGGAAGTGGATTCTTCCCCAGAACCTCCAGGTAACAGCCCACACTAGACAACATCTTTATGCCTCTTAGACCTGGAGTAGAAAAACCAGTCATGCCCAGCCAAACTTCTGACCTACAGAGCTATAAGATAATAAATTTGTGTTATTTTAAATTGCTGAGTTTGTGGTAATTTTTTATGGCAGCAATAGAAACAAACACAAGTGCCTTTATATCAGTCCACTCGAAAGCAGTTTTAATAAACAGCAAGCAAGATCAACAAAGGCAGCCCTAGTGCCTATTCACTTCAAGAAGGAAGCAGAGAAGTAATCATGGGGGCCCAACTTCAAACACTGAAAGGCCCTACCCAGTGAAACATACCTCGTGCCAGCTCCCCATCATCACACTTGAAATTCCAATTCTGAAACAGAGATTTGATCTTAGAAATAGAAGATACCTGTGTTACTAACAAATAGAAGATAAGGAAGGCATGGTCCTCCCCAGGGCTCAGCTATAAATCACATGTAGTAAGAAGAAATGTTTTACTGTAGGATGGGATGAGTTTGGCAGAAACAAGCACTATTCAAAGGGATAGAGAGAAGAAAATAAATGGTAGCATGAAAGGAATGGTTGGCTACCACAGTAGGCCTATTTGAGGGAAAAATCAGGGTGAGCATAAAATGTGACATGTGGGAGAAACTTAGCCTAACTCACAATTAGTGTTATAGCAAGTTGTGAACCCAGATCCAGATATTATTGCCCCTAATACAATGCGAAAGGTCAAACTCTCCTTTTGCAAAATTTTTAAGTGTTACAAACTCAGAGCTTTCTATTTACAATATTCTCAAATAAATCATACTTAAAATTACCATCACTAAATTCGTTCTACTGCCAGAATCAGTAGTTCAAGAATCCCAGACTCTAACCACAACCACTTCTCCTTGCTTATTAGCTACTTCCACTAGAGCCTTTCTTAGACATCATTGGAAAACTGCCTTCATGGGCTCCTTTACTTTTCTCCAAACTAGCAGCCTCTCCTCTAGTGCATTAGATTCCTATCCTTGCAATAATATTCTTGTCCCACTCCAAAAAGCTTTAGGCCACTTTTCCCACCAACATACCCTTCTGGTGATATCTTTATCCTGGATGAACCCAACAGTCTGCTTTTATGGCACTTGTCTCCAAATAGCAAACTCTTCTAGACAACATTGCACAACAGATTACATGGTACCACTATCAATTCATGGTCACTAATGTCTAGTGGGTTCTTATTCCTCTAGACAGTTTGTTTTTCCCTTCTCCCTGATGACTATGTCAAACTTTCAGCCCTCTCCTCCAATCTGTCTCTCACTGAGCACATCATCTCTTCATAGGAAAACTGAAACCATCAGACAGGAACCATCTCAAAGTCTCACTGCTAAACCTACAGACTTGCCTACATCAATACCCATCATCTTTCTTTTTCTAAATAATAGGAATTATCTTTCCCCACCTGGTTGACTCAGTTGGTTAAGTGACAAGACTCTTGATTTTGGCTCAGGTCATGATCTCATGGTCATGACATCTAGCCCTAAGTCGAGCCTGACTAGGTTCCCTCCACACAGGGTGTGGAGCCTGCTTAAGATTTTCTCTCTCTGCTCCTCCCCTGCTCACACACACTTGCATGATCTCTCTCTCAAAAATAAAATAAAATAAAATAAAATAAAATAAAATAAAATAAAATAAAATAAAGGTAGTTTTTCCACTTACACTCCGCATGTTTTCTATTCTCCCTTTTTTCAAGGAAATTGCACAATTCAATCTAATTCTTTCAACTTAATCTTTGTCTTTGACAAGTAAAATATACAAACCTTCTCATCTTAAAAACAATAGCAAATTATAGTTTCCTGTTCCCTATGTAAGTAGTTCAGCACTTATTCTAACAAGTAACAATCTGATCAAACTGAAAAATCAACAGCTCTTCTTGGATAAAGAGAGGGGAAGACACAAGGCAAAGAGATGTCCCTCTGACTGGACAGATAGACAAGAGAAGACAGGAACAGGTTTACCTGCGCAGAGTCTCATGATCATGAATTGCTGCAGTAACAAATACTGTAATTGGCAAATTGCTGAAGGCTCAGTGTAGACAATTCTGAGGGTTAAAAATTGCAGAGGGACCCTGTCATAGTCCCTCTAAAAAATTTTGTGAGATTTATTTCCAGAAGCTCAATCAGGTTCTTTATAATAGGAAATGTCAGAGAAAAATTCCCTCTGTCCTTCAGGCAAAAGGATGGGACAAGAAACCATTTTGAAACACACCAGAGCATTCTGTTCTCCTTAATAAGGCCTACCCATAGGGGAAACTAGTTAGCCAGGGCCTAACATGCTGGGGGTATTAACAGAGCCTAACCATCCTGGAGAAGGGAAATACAAAACTCCAGCCCACACTAGCCATCCTGTTCCTCATACAGAGAGAGAAAAATATTGAGAACCACTTTTGAAGTTCAGAGTATAGAGCCATAGGCTCACCAAAACGCTATAGTCTTAATCATGGGACCATAAAATGCTTCTCCTTCCCCCGTACCTCAGCACAACATTACTACAGACCTATTTACAGTGGTTTCTTTCACCTGATGTTTCATGTTCTATCAAGAAAAAGAAATATGGAATACTGAAGAGAAAAAAAAAAACAACACAACTTGAAGAGACACACAAGCATCAGAACCAGACATGGCAGGGATGTTGAAATTATCAGAATGGGAATTTACAACAACTATAATTATGTGCCAAGTGATCTAATGCATAGACAGTATGCAATAACAGATGGACAATATAGAGACTTGGAAGTCCTAAGAACCAAAGAGGAATACTAGTGATAAAAAATACTAAGAGATTTTTTAAAAAGATAACAGAAATGATCAATGATTCTGATTTATTAGTGGCCTCATTAGTGGCCATAGCTGCAAAAAGAATCTGTGAGCTAGAGAATGTACTAATAGAAACCTCCCAAACTGAAAAGCAAGGAGAATAAAGACTGAAAAAAGTAAACAAATATAATTGTAGGACAATTACAAAAGGTGTAACATACACATAATGGGAAGAAAGAGAAAAAGAAACAGGAAATATTTGAAACAATAATGATTTAGAATTTCCCTCAAATTAATGTCAGACAGCAAAACATGGATGGAGAAAGCTCAGAGAACCCCAAGCAGGATAAATGTCAATACAAAAACAAAGCTATAGTTAGGCATATAATTTCAAATTGAAGAAAATCAAAGATAAAGAAAAAAAATCTTAAAGCCAAAAAAAAAAAAGGGAAAAAACAGCTTACCTATACAAGAACAAAGACAATAACTGCATCTGATGTCTCAAAACCATGCCATCAAGAAGAGAGTGGGTAAAATATTTAAAGTGTTGAGAAAAAAACCCCACCAACCTAGAATTCTATAGCCTAAAATTATTCTTCAAAAGTGAGGGGGAAATAAAGACTTTCTAAGAGAAACAAATATTGAGGGAATTTGTTGCCCATAGACCTGACTTGGAAGAAATGTTAAAAGAAGTCCTTCAGAGAAAAGGAAAGTGACATAGATCAGAAACTTGGATCTACATAAAGAAAGGAAGAACATTAAAAAAGAAATAAGTGAAGGTGAAACAAAAATTTGTGTTTCTTATTCTTAACTGATCTAACATAAGTTTGTTCAAAATAATAATAGCAACAATGTATTTATGTATATATCACATATGCTCATGTATATATCACATATATATATGTTTATATAAGTGAAGTGAATGGCAGAAATAATACAGGGATGGGAAAGAGGAATTAAGATTATTTGATACTCATAATATCCATGAAGTGATATAGTGTTATTTGAAAGTGGACTTGGGTTAGTTGTCAATTTATATTGCAAACTCTATGGTTTGCAGTAAATTTTTACTAAATATTAGTAAAGTTTACTAAGTTAAAAATATAAATAATACTCTAAGAAAGAAGAGAAATTAGAATTATATAAAATGCTCAATTAAATGACAAAAGGCAGAGAAAGAGTAGAAGACAAAAGTAGTAACAAAGAACAAGAGCAACAAGTAGAAAAAAATAATATATATGGTAGAACAATATCCAACTATATCAAGAGGAAAAAAAAAAGAGTCACTTTGAATGTGAATGGTCTAAATGAGCAAATTAAAAGACGGATTGTCACAGTGGATCAAAAAACCAGACCCAACTATCGGTTATCTACAAGAATGATAAAGACACACATAGATTAAAAGTAAATAGAGAAAGCTATAGCTTTCTCATGCTAACACTAATCAAAAGTAAGCAGAGTAGCTATATTAATTTCAGACTAGAGCAGATAGCAAAGAAAGGAAATTTATTAGTAATAAACAAGGGCATTATAATGATAAGCGTGTTCTCCAAGAAGACATAACAATCCCTACCATATATGACCCTATGACAGAGGTCCAAACTATGTGAGGCAAAACTGATAGAATGGCAAGGAGGAACAGGTGAATCTAATATCATAGTTAGAGACATTAACATCCTTCTATCAAAAATGAATAGATCCAGCAGGAGAAAACCAGTAAGGACAATAGATGAACTTAACAACACCATCAATCAACTGAATATAATTGAGATATATAGTACTCCATCTAATAAAAGCAGAATACACAAGCTTACATTGAACATTCAACAAGATAGACCATATTCTGGATTATAAAAATACCTTCAAAAATTTAAAGGAATAGAAATATGTGATGTCTTCTCTCAGACCACAGTGGAATTAAATTAGAAATCAATAACAGAAGGATTAATGGAAAATCCCAAAATACATGGAGATGAAACCATACACTCCTAAATAACATATGAGTCAAAGAAATCTCACGAGAATTTGAAAAATATTTTTAACTAAATGAAAACGAAAACACAACTTGTCAAAATGTGTGGTATGCAGCAAATGTGGTGCTTATAAAAATATTATAGCATTGACTACTTATGTTAGAAGAGAAGAAAGACCTAAAATCAATAGTCTAAATTTTCACTTTCATAAACTAGAGAGAGAAAGTTAAATAAAAAGTAAAAAGAAGTTAATAATGAAAATTAATAAAACCAAAAGCTAGTTTTTGAAAAGATCAATAAAATTGATAAGCTAATAGGTTAATTAAGAAAAAAAGAGAAGACACATAAATAATATCAGAAATGAAAGAGGGAACATCACTACAGATCTTAGGGCCATTAAAATGATAATCAAGAAATACCACGAATAATTTTATACCAACAAATTTCATAATCTAGACAAATCAGATTAATTCTCTGAAAGGCTCAATATGCCAGAAACCACACAAAAGGAAGTAATCTGAATAGGCCTATATCTATTAAAGACATTAAATCAATAATTAATAATCTTTCAAAACAGAAAGCACCAGGCCCAAATGGGTTCACTGGTGAATTTTACCAAGCATTTAAGGAAGAAATTATACCAATTCTCTGCTATCTCTTTTGGTAAATAGAAGCAGAGAAAATATTTCCTGACTCACTCTATGAGACAAGTATGACCCTAATACCAAAATCAGAAATGGCATAGAAGAAAAGTAAGTTTCAGACCACTATCTTTCATGAACAAAGATGCAAAAATCCTCAACAAAGTATTAGAAAATCAAGTTTAACAACATATAAAAAATTATATACCATGACAAAGTGTGATTTATCCCAAATCAGTTAATATAATTCATCACATCAACAGATTGAAAAACAAAAATTACATAGTCATATACGGAAAAAGTATTTGAAAAAATCCAACACCCATTCATGATTTAAAACAAACAAACAAAAACAAAATCTCTCAATTAAACTAAAACACAGGGAACTTCCTCCCCTCCATAAAGAATATGTATCAAAACCTATAGCTCACATCATATTTCATGGTGAGAAACTTGAATCTTTTCCATTAAGACCAGGTATAAGGCAAGAATGCCCCCCATTTCAACATCATGCTGGAATTCCTAGCTAATACAATAAGATGAAAAAAGGAAATAAAAGGTGTACACACAGTTGTATGATTGTCTATGCAGAAAATCCAAAAGAATGAACAAGCAAGGTTGTTGGATACAACTTTAATACACAAAAATCAGTTACTTTCTGGCACAAGAACAGACAGACACTCAGATCAATGGAACAGAATAGAGAACCCAGAAATGGACCCACAAACATATGGCCAACTAATCTTTGACAAAGCAGGAAAGAATATCAAATGGAATACAGACAGTCTCTTCAGAAAGTAGTGCTGGGAAAACCAGACAGTGACATGCAGAAGAAAGAACCTGGACTACTTTCTTACACCATACGCAAAAATAAACTCAAAATGGATGAAAGACCTAAATGTAAGACAGGAAGCCATAAAAATCCTCGAGGATAAGGCAGGCAAAAACCTCTTTGATCTTGCCCGCAGCAACTTCTTACTCAACACGTCTCCGGAGGCAAGGGAAACAAAAGCAAAAGTGAACAACTGGGACCTCATCAAAATAAAAAGCTTCTGCACAGCAAAGGAAACAATCAGCAAAACTAAAAGGCAACCGACAGAATGGGAGAAGATATTTGCAAATGACATATCAGATAAACGGTTAGTATCCAAAATCTATAAAGAACTTATCAAACTCAACACCCAAAAAACAAACAATCCAGTGAAGAAATGGACAAAAGACATGAATAGACACTTCTCCAAAGAAGACATCCAGATGGCCAACTGACACATGCAAAAATGCTCAACAACACTCATTATCAGGGAAATACAAATCAAAACCACAATGAAACACCACCTTACACCTGTCAGAATGGCTAACATTAACAACTCAGGCAACAACAGATGTTGGCGAGGATGCGGAGAAAGAGGGTCTCTTTTGTATTGTTGATGGGAATGCAAGCTGGTGCAGCCACTCTGGAAAACAGTATGGAAGTTCCTCAAAAAAAATAAAAATATAACTACCCTAACCCAGCAACTGAACTACTAGGCATCTATCCAAGGGATACAGGTGTGCTCTTTCGAAGGGACACATGCACCCCCATATTTATAGCAGCACTATCAACAATAGCCAAAGTATGGAAAGAGCCCAAATGTCCACTGATGGATGAATGGATAAAGAAGATGTGGTATATATATATATAATGGAGTATTACTCGGCAATCAAAAAGAATGAAATCTTGCCATTTGCAACTATGTGGATGGAACTGGAGGGTATTATGCTAAGTGAAATTAGTCAGAGAAAGACAAAAATCAGATGACTTCACTCATATGAGAACTTTAAGAGACAAAACAGATGAACATAAGGGAAGGGAAACAAAAATAATATAAAAACAGGGAAGGGGACAAAACAGAAGAGACTCATAAATATGGAGAAAAAACTGAGGGTTGCTAGAGGGGTTGTGGGAGCAGAGATGGGCTAAATGGGTAAGGAGCATTAAGGAATCTACTGAAATCATTGTTGCACTATATGCTAACTAATTTGGATGTAAATTTTAAAAAATAAAAAATTAAATTAAAAAAATCAATTACTTTCTTATATACCAACAATAAATAAGTGAAATATGAAGTTAAAAACACAAAACCATTAATATTAGCACCCCACAAAAATGAAATACTTAGGTATAATTTCAACAAAATATGTACAAGATCGATTTGAGGAAAACTATAAAATTCTGATGAACAAAATCAAAGAACTAAATAAATGGAGAGATAATCCACACCCATGCACAAGAACAGTTAATACTGTCATGATGTCAGTTCTTCTCAAGTTGATTGATAGATTCAATACAATCCCAATCTAAGTCCCAGAAAGTTATTTTGTGGATATGAACAAATTGGTTGTAAAGTTACATGGAAAAGCTACAGACCCAAAATAGTCAACAAAAGATTGAACAAGAAGAACAATATTGGAAGGCTGATGCTATCTGACTTTAAGACTTACAATGAAGCTACAGTAATCAAGATAGTGTGGTATTAGCAAAAGAATAGACAAATGGATCAATCTAACAGAATAGAGAACCCCAAAATAGACCCAGATACATAATGTCAACTTATCTTTGGCAAAGAGGCAAAAGCAATATGGTGGAACAAAACGGTCTTTTCAGCAAATGTAGACATTATACTCTTCACAAAAATTAACTCAAAATGAGTCACAGATCTAAATGTAAAACACAAAACTATAAAACTCCTGGAAGATAACATAGGAGAAAATCCAGACGACCTGGGTAAGGTGATGACTTTTTAGATACAACACCAAAGACACAATCCGTCAAAGGAAGAATTGATAAGCTACACTTTGCTAAAATAAGAACACCTGCCCTGTGAAAGACAATATCAAAGGAAAGAAATGACAAATCACAGACTAAGAGAAAATATTTGCAATTCAATAAGGAGATACACAGGTGGTAAATAAGCATATGAAAGATGCTCCACATCATAAATTATCAGGAAAACACAAACAAAAACAACAATGAGATACCACTACACACCTATCAGAATGGCAAAAATCCAGAACACTGATGCCAAATGCTGACAAGAATGTAAAACAACAGGAACTCTCTCATACATTGCTGATGAGAATGCAAATTGGTAGAGCCACCTTTGAAGAAAGTTTGGTGGTTTCTTAATTAATGATACTCTTATCATTTGATCCAGCAATCTAGCTCCTTGGCATTTACCCAAAGGAATTGAAAACCTATGTCATACAAAAGCCTATACATGGATGTTTACAACAGCTTTATTCATAATTGCCCACTTGGAAATGACTAAGATTTGTTTAAGTAGGTGAATGGATACATTATGATTTACCTAGACAATGGAAAAATACTCAGTGCTAGTAAGAAATGAATTATCAAGCATTGAAAGTTAGTGAAAAACTTGAAATGTGTATTACTAAGTGAAAGAAGACAGTCCAAAAAGGCTATGGAGACAACAAAAAGTTCAATGTTTGCTAGAGTTTGGATAGCTCGAAGTGATAACTAGATAGAGCACAGAGGATTGGTGGGGCAGTGAAAATGCTCTGTGTGACACTATAATGATAGATACATGACAGACAAGATACACTTGTCTGAACCCATATTGTGTACAATACAAAGAGTGAACTGTAATGCAAACTATGGAATTAGGGTGATTATGATGTGCCAATGCAGGTTCATCAATTGTAACAAATGTACCACTGTGGTGGGGGATGTTGATAACAGGGGAGGCTATTCATGAGTCGGTGCAGGAGATGTATGGGATTCTCTGTATTTTTCCTCTCAGTTTCACTGTGAACTGCTCTAAAAAAATATCTCGTATTTTAAAAAAATGACAACAAAACATTGTCTTCAGCTGACCTCTCATTCTTTTTCAGTTCTTGCTCCCTCCCCTCTCCTTTATAGCCAAATTTCTCAACTTTGTCTTTACTCACTCTATTTACCTCACCCTTCAGCCCAGTATGATGTAGCTACTGTGTCAGTTACACAGATGAAAATGCTCCCCTCAAGGTCAGCATTGCCTGCATTTTCTAGATCACCAGATTCCACAGACACTTACTCTGCACCTTACTTGAGCTTCTGGCAGCATCAGACACTATTGACCACACTCTTATTCAAACATTCTCCTACCTCTCTGTCTACTCCTTTGTGAGTCTGTAATCTCAGACTCTTTCACCTGGTCATTAAAAATTAGAGGCTCTCGAGGCCCTTTCTGAAGACTTTTCAAGGTGATTTTGTTTATTTCTATGACTTCAGCTGTCATTTACACACTGTTGACTCCTGAATTCTAACTCTAGCCAGACCTTGTCAGTGAATTCTAGTTTTATATGAAACAGCCTACTCAACACTGTTTGCCAAGAAGTCTCAAAGGCACCTCAGACTCAACATGTCTAAGACTGAACTCAGATTCTTTAGCCCTGAAGAATCTGACCTCTTTCTCTCAAGGAATGACCATTACCCTTTAAGTGATATTGATCAGACCCTGTTCAAATATACTAATTTATTTAAACCTCATTACAACTCTATGAAGTAGCTACTGTATTATCTCCATTTCCAAGATGAGAAAGAGTAGGTTAGAGTCGTCTTAAGATCTCATCATTAATGGGACACCTCACTTGGTAAGTGTAAACATCTGACTCTTGGTTTTGGCTCAGGTCATGATCTCATGGTATTGTGAGTTGGAGCCCCATATCAGGATCTGTGCTGATTGCACGGATCCTGCTTGGGATTCTCTCTCTTCCTCTTTCTCTGCCTCTCCCCCACTCAGACTGTCTCTTTCTCAAAAATAAATAAATAAATAAATAAATAAAGTTAAAAAAAAAAATCTCACCATTAGTAAGTGGCAGAGTTGGGATTTGAACACAGGCTAGAAACCTAGGAGTCATTTTTGATGCTTTCTTCTTTTCCTCCAAAGATCTTTTTATCGAATCTGTATATTTTCATCTTCTCACAAAGTCATTCCTTTTTCTTTTATCATAACTCAATTAACACCCATGTCCAAACTGCTACCATTTCCTACTTCAGCTACTAAAACAGACTCCACATTGGTGACCAAAGACATCTTCCTAAAACATAATTCTGTTTACATCACTTGTGCAGAGAACACTTCAAACTTTCCATTGCTCTTGAGATGATGACCAACAATTGTAATGTAGTTGACTCCCCAGTGTGTGATTTAGTCTTGCCTTTCTCTCTTTCTAGCCTCATCTTTCAGCACTCTCCACTTGCATGCTGCACTCCATCACACTGGTCAGCTTTCATTCCTTCCAACTTACATGCTCCATCCATAGCATTTTTATTTCCTCCAACTACCTTCCCAGAGCTAGTCCTCTCCTGAGGAGGCTCTGAGCTTCACTCCCCTCCTTACCTGGGTGGACTTGGTTTGAGTTCTTCTTGTGGAATCTTTCCTGACAACACAGCCTAGACTTGATTTCTCTCTTTTGGGCTCTTCTTCATGAAGAACATTCATCTGTTTGAAGTATTCATTTAGTATACTATTATATAATTAACATATTGTTACCCACCAGAATACAAGCTACATGAGAGCATAACTGTCTATTTTTGTTCACTTATGTAGCCTCAGTGCCCAGGTACTGGCTCACAAGAGCACTCAATAACTTAGAAATGTCAATTAACCAGATACCACCCCCTCAAGCTTTCTGAGCAGAGGTTTCTCTATCTCTTCTCTTTTTTCTTTTATTTTCTCTCTTCTCTTCTCTTCTCTTCTTTTCCCTTCTCTTCTCTCTTTCCTGTTGATTTGTTTTATTTTTAATGAGAAAGAACTTGAGACATTTAAATCATTTTAAAAGAATAACAGTTGGCAGCAAGCCTCCACACTATTGGTCGTGGGGCAGGGGATGGGGAGAGGAAATTCCTACAGGCAAAAATTTAGCATCCTTCTATCTCCAGTTTCAACACATTTATCCTAACTTCTGGTTTCTGCCAGCCTTTCCACACTCACAGTTTGTGCCAGCCTGCTTTGTCAAAGCTCTGGCTGGTTAACCATCACACTGAAGGAGATCTGAAGAGCTAATTTCTATTTAGGTGAAAAAGAATTGAAGTGTTTCTTATCTCATGGTTAATATTCATGTCAGTAAGGGGAACTTTCAAATTGCATTATCTAAGTTCTAATAGTGTAAGTGAAATGATTAGAGATAATCTGGGGGTGGAGGCTTCTAACTGGTCATTTATAGCTTCTTTCCCAAATCTACTTCCTCTTCCATACATAACCAACCTGTTTCAATACAACTAGGAAACCAAACCTCGGATATCTGAAGCAGCAGAATCATGAGTCTAAGGTAAATCCACATAAGAAGCCATGACCCTAACTCATTTTAAGTCCCATCAATCTCTCCTGCTTCAAGGCCTAAGAGTATTCAGAAACCTTAATGGATATTGTGATAAAATTCTGGGTAGTTCAAACCATTAAGTGCTCTAATTTCTTTAAATAGCAGGGTTCATGAAAGAAATACAACTCTACAGTTCTAGCAAATATCCTTCAAAATGGCCCATTATTAATGGACCAGAGAACATTCTAGGCAAGTTGCTATAGTAATGGCATGAACGTACAGAAAGCCTTTAATCTCTGAATGAAATAAAGCAAAAAAAGCAGAGAAAGTACTCAATTTACCATCAGAACAATGATAAAGTCATTCTCTGAGTTTAAAACTGAGTTTCTATGTTATTAATTTATATATATATTGAGTGATTTCTGTGTGCCAGGCCTTATTCTGGGTGCTGTCCAGAATGGAATTGTGATGTGTTAGTGATGGAAGAGCCTTAGAGATCTATCAGGTGAAGCCAATGGAGGATAAGATCAGTGACATGACTCTGCCAAAACACCAGAGGTGGGAATAAAACAAAGTCCCTGTCCTCCTCTCCTTAGTGTGCTCAATTTTTCATTCTAAATTATCTTTACAAATGGTAAATGCTACCATTATTGTAGAAGTCTGAAATGCATAAATGTGTGCATCTGTTATGTCATGAAGGGAGGACTTCACCCAAGGCCAGTGATCAGCCAAAAAAAGTCCATGTACCAAGTCCAGTTTTGTGACTAGCTTAGTTTTCCTTCTAATTTAATCCTAAAAGAGCTACATCAAAAAAGCAGGATCAACTTTATAAGCCTGAGAATGCTTCTGTTCTCCAACCTTAAGTGATCACATTGGACTCACAACACTAATTTTTTCCATCATGCACAGCTGTTATCACAAATGGAGAACCATGACTTCATGTGTAGGCTATGAGTACAAGCAAGAGATCTGTTATCAATAAGCCCAGTCTCTCTAACTTCATCATCTAGAAAACTGGGCAAGATGTTTATCCAACGGCGTAGTTTTGCCAACTTCTTTCTGGTGAAGTGAAGCAAATAAGGCAACATTGTCTCTTAATTTCATGCTCTAAAGGGCAAACTGTAGCCCATGGACCAAATCCAGTCTGCCACCTGTTTTTATAAAAACAGCAGAGTTTAGTATGAGAGATAATATATGGCTCACAAAGTCTAAAGTGTTTATTGTCTGGTCTTTCCCTGAAAAGTTTGCTGATCCCTGTTCTAAAGTGAAATAATTAAATAACAACAGAATTTTAGGCAGATTCTTCTTTATCACAAGGGTGGATTAGAAATAAAAAGTTGGTAATTGTTAATACAGTTTCTTACTTAGTTAAATGCATGAAACTACAATACAGATTAAGCTATAGGACTTTATGAATGGAAAGACTCAAATATACCTCCCTTAACCCATCGCATATAGAAGATTGGTCTGAGAATGCTGTTCTTCTTTCAAGACATAAAATATTATTTTAGATATCAGGCTTGATGGCTTTGTATTCATGATTGCCTCCCTGTAAAACCATATGCTAAGTCTTTGTATCCCCCTCTCCCCACCATCATGAGCACAAGGTTTTGCACTAAGGAACTCAAATGTTGTTGCATGTGCAATGAATTTTAAACTTCTAGAATTTGTAAGGGTTTTTTTTTCATAATACTAAAGATTACTCAGGTATGGAAAAGTTACTTTAGGAGACCTAGTTTTGTTCTTGACTAATAGTATTATCATGGTTAAACCTAGGAACCATGTTCCATGTTCCATGAGAAAACCCCGATTTTCTCATCTGTGAAAGGAAGGGCTTGAACTGTATACCCTCTGGGGTTTTGGGTTCTGAATTCTATGACTAATAGAGGCAAATCCCATTTGATTCCCATCAATTTCAAGGGAGAGATTAAGTTATTGTGTTGGAATTTTGTTAAATATTACTTAAAGTTAATTCTGCCTCGGATATGTTGGGTTTCTTAACCTCTAGGAGCACCAATATGACAAAGGACAATTTATCCTGTGGATATGCAATAAAAATAATCCATTCCAATTATATGGTGATGCACCTATGTCTCTATGCAATTTTCCAATTTCAATCATTGCAAAAGCAGTTCAATAAGTTGGAATGGTTACAACTAGCTTGACATTTAAATTTTATTTATATCATCCTAGGAATAAAAATGTCTCAGTGAACATTTAATAAGGTAAAATTTTAATCTGCAGTTAGCCAATAGTTTTCAGTTTAGCCTAGTATTCATAAAAAATATACATTTACACACATGAAAAACACCTGTAGTTATCGAGGCTAGTAGTCATATAACCTTTTGAAATCTACTAAAATGAATGAGATTTGAAAGAAGCTAGGTATCAGATGGTTAGGGCTAGTCTTGAATGAGGGTTCAGTTGTAGTGGAGGATATGAGCAAAGACTGCCATGGGTGAGCTCAGCAAGTTCTAACAGGGCAATCTGGCCATACTTGACCTAGATTCTTGATATGATAGAAGATACTTCCAGTCTATTATTCTATTTGTATAATGTGCAGCTTTGAATCACAGATTCCTATTTAAAAAACAAATCCTGAATGGGCTATTTCAGGATCTTAAATTTGCTGCTTTAAAAGAAATATAGATTATCCTTTGTGAGTTTCTCCTGCAGCCATGGGCTTCATGCATAATTCCCTTTGAGATTTGCTGAGCTTTTTAAAACACAGAGGAGGAGTAATCTATTTATTCTCAGTTCACCAGCAGAGTCACTCGTGCCTCATGTTATGCAGATCCAGTGCTTGATACAAAGGGTGGGGAGAGACAGACATAGCTTCAGTGATGCAAATCATGAAGCAAGAAAGTCATAGACCAGAGTGAAAGCCAAGCTGCCCACACATGCAGCCACAATGAGCCACAAAGGCAATTCCCAAAGTTCTCTTACTTGTAGAATGCACCACCCTGAATCTTAGAGATAGAAATGACTTTTAACGTTGAAGAACATACTCTTCATTTTAAAGCTGAGATAACTGAGGCCAAGGTTAGGTAACTAATGTAGGGCTCTAGAGCTAACCAGTGGCACTACCAGAATTGAAACCCTCCTGACTACTCATCAGCCCCATATCATACTCCGCATGCTGCCCCATGCAGAGAGAGCAAGATCCAAGTACCAAAGAGACAGGTACACCAAATAAATATGGCCAGCAGCAGGTCCTTGACTCGATTTTATTATAAACTTTAAAAAATTCTCCAGCAATCACAATATGGAATAAAGACTGTACTCAAAATATCAGCTTGTCCCAAGAATGTGCATTTGAAAAGAAAGGCAGAGAAACTCTAGGATCTTCAAATCTCAAGGCATAGCTCAAAACAGACAAAAAAGCAAATCTATGTCATCAAGAATGAAAAAAAAACATGCTTTTTTGAAAAAGAAGAATGGATTTTGCTGGAATAGAGTCAGGGTGGAGTAGGAAGTGTCCACATATTAGGGTGTTAACTCATTTTTGTAAACCACTTGCCAAAAGTCAAAGGAAATCCCCAATAATGTCAGCAAAGGAAATATTTTTTAAAAATGCATCTTTTTTTAAGTACTTTTCTCCCTGCTTATGTAAAGTTAGTCTCAAACAGAAAACTGTAACACAAATAATCTTCAAATTATTATTAAATGGTCTTTGTTTACAAACTTCATATTACATAAGGAGTTACTGCATTTCTTTCAATAGAGCCCTCCCATGGGGGTATTCTGACAAGTACAGATCTAGCCAAATCATGTCCATTTCTCTAAAGTCTTGCTGCAGCCTGAATTCCCTTACAACCACACGCCTGGATGGCCAACAGCCTCTGTAGCTGTTTAGATCTCTGTTATAAAAAAGGCAAAGGGCACTGTTAGCCATACCTATTTTCCAATAGTGCTTAGGCTATCAAAGGCAATTAATAAATATTTCTTGAATGAATTCTTACTGATTTGAAGCAGAAATTAGGCTTCTTATTCCATAACAATGCTCAGTGGCAAAATCAGAAACATCAATTTGGCTTTGACGTGTGTTGGTTTTTGCTGGTGTCCAAAGTGGAATGTCTAGTTGGATATCTAGGGAAGTAGTCATACTTCCTTCCAAAGTGAATCCACTAAAAAATATGACCAAGTTCATGAAGCCCAACTCAGGTATCCACTTGCAGAGTAGTATTACATTTAGAGATACGTGGACCCAGATTGTGATTTCAGGTCTTACGATGCCTATCTCAAATGTTTAAAAGAACCTAAGAAGTTGGAGTCCAGCAACTTTTATTAAATTTACTTTTTCTCCCCTACTCTAGAGAGAGTCCCCAGACTTTCACATGACTAGACCTCTCTCATCTGTGCCATCCAGGTACTGTTACATGGCCCTTCTTATTTCCTTCTCCTCAGGGCTGAGGGCTCCTGGGCTCCTGGTTTGTTATCTCACCCTCCTGGAGCAGCGTCTTTCAGCTATTTGTGCTGAAAGCTTTCTTCTGTACTTGCAGCACTGTTCTCCCCCTCCACAGCGAGTGGGGGAGGTGACAATACAAGTGGGCAAGGGAGACTTGGAGAGCTGTGAAGCTCCTCCTGTTGGTAAGTAAGTAATTCTCCATCTTGGTACCCAAACAAAATAACTGAGATATGGCCCATCATGGGTGTTCATGTCACTGCTCCATGCCAAGAGTTTTCTTTTGAATCTAATTAAAAGTGAATTACTCCAAGGAGATCATCAAGCAAGGAGAGCTTAAAGCTTCTTTCTTAATAACTATAAGTGCTTCAAGAAATTTTGGTGGTTGCTGATACAATTTTGTGCGTTAAATATATAGCTTTCTCCCAATATGCCTGCAAAGTTCCCTACAAACACTGTATTACAGTCAGGACTTTCTACAGTGAACATTATTACTTGATGCCTTTTCCAGGACTCGTTGAACATGTAAACAGAATAGGTTGCCACTTATCTGACATGATTTGAGAGACATAAGGAGGGCTCCTAAGCTTTAAAAAATTCTTCCCTTGAAATCCAAGTTGGTGGAAATCTTCTCATTAAAGAAGCTTTATTAGAGAAGCATTGAAGCTTTATTCACAGAAGCATCTTTAGATAAAAGGCAAATATTTCACAGAAATAAGACATTTAGCTGCTGCCGACCATCAATACCTGATTATTATGAGAATATAAGATTATTTTCAAAAAGTAGGCTAGCAGGAATGGGGCAGTGACTAGAGAAATTTTGACAGATGGGAAAGTCTGGAGCTGAAAGCATTGCAAAGAGAAGGCAAGTCTGGAGTGGGGTAGTAGAAGTCTTTAGGTATTGACCTCCAGAGAGAACACCAAGAATGTGGGTGGGCCCCAAAGGCATGTTGATGCTTACCACACGTTCTGAATTTTCCCCCCAGTATCAAAACTGCCTTACACTGGATTGTATCACACAACAAAAATGGAAATAACTGACAAGTACAGAGCTTGATAAATGGTAGAAGTTTAACAGATGTTGATGGAAATTGAATTTCATTCATCTGCTTATCAAGGTGTTTTTCTTTGTCCCAACAAAACCACAAGTTTTTTTTTTAAAGAATGGATCAAGAACAAGGTCTTTAAAAATAGATTTTTTTTAAGTGGAAATTAAAACAGAAAAGAGGTGTGAGGGTTCTTGCCAGTCAAATCAACCAGCACTTTGTCAGCAAAGGAATCATAGAAATGTGGGCTGAGAAGGGCGTGCCTTCCAAAAAAGGGGTAGAAAGGAGGGCAACTGGGAATGGAATTCATCCCCTCAAGCACCAGATTTCCACAAAAACATTTCTGCAATCTGGTAATTTCATCTCAATAGCTTAATGCATCAGTGTTTTTAGAGTTTCCTTGATATAACAAAGCTAGCATTGCCATTAAAACATCTGTATTATATTTTAGAAAATGAAACTTACACCATAAAAATTAAAGTAAGTAAAATCAAATTTTTATGTGAAAAAAAATCTATCTGTCCCAAAAGGAATCCACAAACAAACAAACAAAAAAACTGGTCACTGCAAGTATTTATAAAGCACCTTTGAGTTGTGAAAACTACCCTCTGGACCAAGAAGACAAATGATTGATGACCACTTAGTTTAAAAAGGATCCTACAAGGCAGCTGCAAATGTGCACAAAAGCAATCAGGTTCCAACAAGTCTTCACCCACCTTAAAGAAATCAAACAATGGGGTAATTATTTTTGCCAGTCAAGGCTCTTCAACATGATGTTATCTTCATACGTTAATGCATATTTTTAAGTTCCATTAGGCTCTATGGTTTCATAACATGTTTATGGTGCTTGAGGCCCAGTGAGATACTTAAGTATTAAGATTTTCTTTCTTTCCTAATAAACGCTAGATTTCTTAGGCCCTGGCTGGAGAAAACACTCATGCTCAACCATAATGAACAGCACTGCCACGTCCTTTCACTTAAACAATATACATGATCCGCCCTATGGAAAAGAATCAGAGAATAGAGTCAATCAATCTTTATTAGCAGACTCTGTGATTTTTCCCTACTCACCAAAATTTATTTGTAACCCCAAAATCAATACTTGCAGCATTTTTGTGGTCTTTCGTGGACATGCATAGAGAGTCAAAAAAATTTGAGCTACCTGATGTGCATATTTCCAGCTGAGTTTGAACAGGGCAACACTCTGCCTCCTTATTTCAGCTCTCAGACTGTAAAGAAACATCCTTTGCGCAGTCTGTTTAGTGCCTTTTTTGTGCTTTTTGATGGTGGTTTCACTGTTTAAAATGGCCTCCAAGTGTAGTGAAGCAATGTGGCGGGGTCGTACGTGTAAGAAGGCTGTGTTGTGCCTCACAGAGTAAAATAGAGAAGTTCTGTTCAGGCATGATCGGTGGTGCTGCTGACTTGAGTTCAATGTTAATGAATCAACAACATATATTAAATAAGTTGTTTTTAAGTAGAAACATATGAAAAAGAAGGTTATATATTGATTGGTTAACAAAAATGTGATCAGAGACTCAACAGAAACCTAACCCTGTATTTCCCCTATAAGTAATAGTTCAATATTTGCTAACAAAGTGTTTGCAGCAACTTTATAGAACATGACTACTCTGAGCAATGAGAACCACTGTATTGTGTTCCATGGCTTATGGTGAGAAAAATAAGATCCAGGGAGACTAAGTTATTTCCTTTAATGTCACCCATCCAGTTAGAGCAGGGTAAAGACTATAATTGAGGTGTTTTGTTTACATGTCCAGTGGATTATTTTTCTGCCTAATACCCTCTTTCTCCAATCACACCTTGGTTGTGGATAAAGAGAAGGTTTTCTTTTCCACATTGCATGGGATGCCCAGGTTTACTCAGCATTCTCCTTTCCAGAGCACTCTCTTTCGAAGTGTGTCTTTTAAATTTGAAAAAGAGCTGAAATTGAGTCTTAAAACAGAAAGTGGGAAAAACTACATGACAGTTCAACCTAGGTGGTGTAATTTTAATGTTTGAGTTATGATGATTTATGAATAGAAGATATGGGGAGGGAAGGAGATAAGATCAAACTTCACTGAATGTTCCCTCTTGGCCAGGCAAATGTAGCCAATTCCCATATCTTACCTTATCTAATAAGAAATCTGTGGGTTCAGCAAATTTATTTACCTATTATCTTTTAGAAAAGATGGTGGTTTCTAAGAAAATTGATCTCCTATCTGTTTAAAGAAAGATGCCTAACAAGTGTGAACAAATCTCTAAGGGGTAGAGGTATAATTCAAAACTTATCTGACTCATTCCTATTAGAGCAGCTAAAATTTAAGAAGAAAAAAACAAAAAAAAATGGCAACACCAAGTTATGGGAAGGATATGAAACAACTGAAATCATCATGGTTTGCTATAAAAAGTGCTATAGCTACTTTGAAAACGGTTTGGCATTTCTAATAAAGCTAAACATATACGGAATATATGACAAAGAAATTCTACCCTTACTTATTTAACCAAGAGAAATAAAAGTATATGTTCACACAAAGACCTGTAAGCAAGTTTTTATAGCAGTTTTATTCATAATTGCCCCAAACTAGAAACAACCCAGAAGTCCATCAGTTGGTGAGTAAACAAACAGTGGTACAGGAGCACCTGGGTGGCTCAGTTGACTAAGCCTCTGACTCTTGATCTTGGCTCAGGTCATGATCTCACAGTGCATGAGTTCGAGCCCCACATTGGGCTCTGTGCTGACAGCATGGAGCCTGCTTAGGATTCTGTCACTCCCTGTCTCTGCTCCTCTCCCCCTTGAACTCTCTCTCTCTCTCTCTCTCAAAATACATAAATAAACTTAAAAAAAATAGTGATGCAGCCATATAGTGGAATCCTACTCAACCAATAAAAGGAACTACTAATACCTGCAACAACATGGATGTATCACAAAAGCACTATGCTAGGTGAAAAAATCCAGACAAAAAGCCTACATAATATATGCTTCTCTTATAGGACATTCTGAAAAGGGCAAAATTATAGACAGAAATCAGATCAGTGTTTTATAAGAGGCTAGGAGTAGGGGGAAGAAATTGACTACAAAGGAGCATGATGGAATTTTCTGGGGTGATGAAAATGCTATATATCTTGACTGAAATTGACAAAATAAAAACGTTTATCAGGTTGGATGAAAAAAGGGTAGACAAAGAGAAAATAGAGACATCTTTCATAGTGTTTAAATTTTGAAGGAAAGATGAAAGTTGCCTACACTCCAAATTTTTTTAAAAAATTTTTTAACGTTTTATTTTTTTTTGAGAAAGAGAGAGAGACAGAGTATGAGTGGGGGAGGGGCAGAAAGAGAGGGAGACACAGAATCTGAAGCAAGCTCCAGGCTCAAAGCTGCCAGCACAGAGCTGGTCGTGGGGCTCAAACTTGAAAACCGTGAGATCATGACCTGAACTGAAGTTGGACACTCAACCGACTGAGCCACTCAGGCGCCCCTAGATTTTTTTTCTTATTACAGAGATAGAGCATGCAAGCAGTGGAGAGGGGAAGAGGGAAAGGGAGAAAGAATCCTAAGCAAGCTCCATGTTCAGTGCAGAGTCCAACACAGGGCTCAATCCCACCACCGTGAGATCATGATCTGAGCCAAAGTCAAGAGTTGGATGCCCAACTGACTGAACCACCCAGATGCCCCATCTATCCTCTAGATTAAGCTATAACTACATATGAATATTTTCTAATTAGCTAAAGTAACATTAAAACGAGTCATATTTAGATTTAGGGTGCAGGATGGAACAAAAGGTATTCCAAGAGAAAGGTACCCTGAAAAATCAGACCTGCCTATGATGGTGTTTGAGATTCTCTCTCTAAGATACAACAGGTGAGTTGTTTGCAGTCTATGTAAACTATTTCTCCTGTTTGATAAGAACTTAGTTACTTTTAATATATTGATCTGAAGATAATTTAATTATTAGGTATATTAATAACAGTGCAGGAAATTTCTTAAAGAATATAGTTATAATCATGTTATTTTAGAAAAAAGAGAAAGATGCTAAGAAAGTCAAAACTTTTACATTTGAATGTAGATAAAAATATTTAATCACTGAGAGTTGCTTCCCTGTTTTGTTATATTGCAATAAAACACTGAAGCAAGATAACAAAATGGAACCTAAAAGCAATATACTCCCACTTTTAATGAATGAGTCCAAGGAGAAAAGTCACTTAGGAGTGAGTACCACTGCTGCCTTGGAGGAGAAGAGCCAGTGAGGATGAAGGAGTCCTTCACTTCCCAGGACAGAGTGGGAAAAGGATTCTAAAACAGCTGATCTCTAGTCACAGTTGTGACTCTTCTAGTGGCATGTTGCCTGTTTGGATGATGGTTTCAGATTTGTCTCAATGTTTTGGCCTTCCCTGACTTTTTTCTTTGCCATAGCATCCCTCATGAGTAGAGTCCACTTTAAAAGCCTGAATGTTTTGCTTAATAGTTTCCTTCATTGACAATGGATGAAGGAGTGGTAGGAAATGAGCTGCTAAAACAGCTCTTCCTTGGCAACTAGGATAAGACACTCTGGGAAGGTCAAGTCCATGGAGCCTTGAACCTGCATGAAAACAAGAGGCCACAGGGAGCCTTGTAATTCTTTGAATGATGATACATATTGGTGAAAAAAACTTGGGATCTAGACTGGAATTTGGTTTGGGAAGAGGGGCTAAGCAGGAAGACTCCTTATCCCTTGTGACCTGTATCATCCAAGAGACACAGATATTGACTAGCCAAGGAACAGGCCAACTGGATAGAAACTGCTTACCCAGTTTCATGTTTTGTTACATGCTTTGTTAATAAGGTCTTAGCAACTGATGATAAGTGTCTGTGATTCTTCTTTGTAATCATTTTATAAACAATGGTATTTTTGAAGGAAGTAAATGAGTTCAGCTTAAGCACTAGACACAGTAATTAATGAAGCATACTATAAGTCAGATATAGCTTGAGCATTTGTTACATTGTAGTATCGTGTTTAGTTCATCTATTTCTTTTGCTAGGGTATAAACTCCACAGGAACAGTAACCATTATTCTTCTTTATATCTTTATTCCTCCTATTATAGCACTGGGTGCTGATAAATGTTTTTTCTATAAGAGATAAGAAATTTCACAAATGCTTACCCTGGAGTTATAATTACACGAAGAATGCTATGACATAAACTTTAGCATGAGGTCAAAGCTAAGGCCAAAGGCCAAGGAGATAAGACCTTGGCCCTATCCAAGTTTGTCCCAGGAAGCCCATTTGTTCCTCAGGGGAATTCGGGGATGTAGGTCAGCTACAGGGTGGATCTTAATTTGCTTCTCTTTAAGCTGTCTTGGGCACAGGTTGACTCTCCTAAATGACAGCAGGACCAATACAGACTCACCCTTGGCCTTAGGCCAGTCCTGAAATGGCCTCTGGAATGAAAGCCAAGGCCATCTATTAAGTCCTCAAAAGACCAGGTCTTTAACTGCTCTAAACTAACAAACATTTTCTATGATTACTTTAGAAGGATATTCGTTCACATATTGTTTCCAATCATTCTTTGGTCAGCATTTATGCCCAGTTGTTTTGTAATGGATCCAAAATTATCCTCCAGAATTTATTTCCAGTTATCTTTTGCCTGTAGGCAAAACTACATTTCCCAAAGTTATGTGCCAATAAATAAAATTATCTGTATTTTTCATTCTATTTTTATTCCACTTAAATCATCCTTTAAATTACAATAAAAAGACACTCCCTAAATTAATTATCTATTGTTGTATAATAAATTAATCCAAAGCCTAGAGGCTTAAGCAATAAGCATTTATTATCCACACAGTTGCTATAGATCAAGAAGGAACTTGGAAACAGGTTGGCTAGGTAGTTATAATTCAGAATCTCTCATGAGATGCAGTCAAGATATTGACCAGAGTTTTAATCATCTGAAGGTTTGACTGGGGCTGGAGGATGCATTCCAAGATGGTACATTCATATGGCTAGCAAATTAGTGCTGGCTATGAGGAGGAAGTCTCAGTTCCTTACCGCGTGGACCTCTCCACAAGACTTCTCCAGACTGAGTGATCCCCAAGAAAGAACAAGGTGTGAACTGCAATGTCTTTTATTACCTAGCCTCAGAAGTCACACATCTTTACTTCACTTTTTCTCTGTGCTGATGGAACACAGGCCAGCCATGATTCAGTATGTGAGGGGACTCTACAAAGACATGCATACCAGGAGGTGGGGATTCACGGTGAGGTGAAGTGGTGAGGATCATTGAGGGTTATTTGAATACTATACGTCCATATTTAATTTTTTGGCACCACAACAAAACCAATTGCATAAAATAAACTGTGTTCCTATCTTAGTTGTGAAGTTTGAGATTTTTCACGGACCATCTCAGAGCCCTTTCTTTATATTCTATGCACATAGTAGTAATCCTTCCAGCCACTCATTTGATACATCCTAATTCTAACTCAGTAAAAGGCATCTGTCTAGACATATAGTTCTTAACTTTCACTGGCTTTTAGACTTCTTTGAGGATCTCAATGTCCAAAGATCAATACCCTCCAAAATGTATATACCCATAAGTACACTACTTTACATACAACTTGTATGAGTTTTATGGACTCCCAGAGCTAAGAAAAGAAACTCAAAGCTGAAAGCTACATACACAGTGTTTTCAGATAGCTGCCAAATATAAATGCCACAGCTAATGTTCAATAATAAGGGCTGGCTAGGGGCGCCTGGGTGGCGCAGTCGGTTAAGCGTCCGACTTCAGCCAGGTCACGATCTCGCGGTCCGTGAGTTCGAGCCCCGCGTCAGGCTCTGGGCTGATGGCTCGGAGCCTGGAGCCTGTTTCCGATTCTGTGTCTCCCTCTCTCTCTCTGCCCCTCCCCTGTTCATGCTCTGTCTCTCTCTGTCCCAAAAATAAAAAAAATAAAAAAAAAAAAAACGTTGAAAAAAAAAAATTAAAAAAAAAAAATAATAAGGGCTGGCTAACCATCTATGTGAGTCAAAACAACAAAGCACTTTTATGTGAAGTATCAAATTCATCTTTAGTTTCACAACTGTATTATTCTTGATTGACCTGGTAAACTGTTCATACTTTATGGTGGGATTTCTTAAGTTTGGGTTACACTTAACAGATGCTTCAGTCTAATATTAAGCATTAACTTTACTGTACATATACACAAGAGAATGACTCTCACTAATATGTCATAATGTCACCAAAAACTGTCCAGCCCTGGTTTTAAACATTACTCACTACCAAACAAGGTTACATTAATGGTGAATGCTGCTCAGAACTCCAGCCAGGTATGGGAAAAAGTGGTTTCTAGGTATAAAAGCAGACAGAAGTTCATCACAAGAACTAGAGCCCTTACTATCCCAAACTATAATTTTTTGCAGACATGTATCATATACTGAACAATGAAAACCACAGGTTCTTCAAGTTTATAGAACTGTAGTAAGCTAGCTAAGTTCCTCTTAACCAATTTCTTCAAATTAGTGTCTCAGAGCTTGGTGCTGTTTATATAAAAAGATGAGTATTCTTTCTCTCTACACAGTTAATCTCAGCAGAATCAGCAGTGATAGTTGCTAAATGCAGACCTACTAAATCAGAATCTGGTATGAGTTTAGTAAGGGGTAGGGGGCATGAAGGGTGGCATTGGGGAAGGTAGTCCATGCACACTAACAGATTCACTAAGTCAGTGGTTTGCAAAAATGTGGTCCCAGGGCCAGCAGCACCAGCACCAGCACCTGGAAAATTGTGAGAAATGCAGATTCTCTGGGCCACTTGGTCTCTGAGTTTCTGATCCACTGAGTCAGGAGCTCAGGGGATGACATCCAGCACTTTGAGTTTTAATAGGCCCTCTAGATGATTCTGATGCTCACTCGACCTTGAACACCACTGCACTTAGGGATTCCTTGCTCCTCAATATAATCTGAGATTTATTATCTCCAGGTTTGCTGAACAGCTATGTCTCAATAAAACAAAATTCACACGTTTCTTTTTCTATTTCCATTTTCTACAACCAGGGCCTGTGGATGGATGTAGGATGCAAGTCCTCAAAGGAGGAAGGATAGGTGGGAGAGAGACTAGTTTTAATACAGATTAATGGAGGTACATGTTCCTCCCCTTAAAAAAAAAGAAAAAGGAAGAAACAAACACTCCCACAAAATAAGAAAGAGCCTAGAAAGAAATATCCCTAAAAAGATCTTGACTGTGCTAATGCTTATCCTTTAATGTCTTTTAAATTATTTAATAATATAATTTTCAGGAAGTTTGTTTAGTGTTAATGTCTGTGGTCCCTTTGTGGCCTATGAACCTCTGGCTATGAAAAGGAGTGTTTGAAATGGACGTTTCTGGGACACCACAAGAACCTTTCAGATGACATGTGAGCATGGGTTATGACGACTTTGGAAAACAGTACAGTCAATACTTGTTGTCTTAATTTTCTGACATAAGTGAAAACAGATGCTTGGAATGAATGGCCGATTAAGAACAAGTGTTATATAATGCAATTCAGCTGACAAATTTAGGGGATTATAAAACTAAATTGCGTTCTTTGTAAAGAGCTGAGAAAGGCACCTGAAAGTATTTGAAAAAGCATTGACATGTTGATGAAATATTGTGAAAGTGAGATTTCTTGCCAAGAGTATATGGAGAAGGAATTTTGACTAACCAGGACTATGAAGGATTGTTACCTCTTTAAGTGATTCAAGAATATTTTTAATTAGTCTTTCTGGTGATTGAGTTGTAATATCAACGTTTAAACTTTGAGTTACTATTTCCAAAACAAGGTAATAAAAATAATCACTTGTTCCAGTGAAAGACTGTAAAGACTTTTTAACTAGATTGTTCCACATAAGAGCAAAACGCTACACCAGAGTAACACCAGTATGTTGATCAATCAAAAATCAGTGGTGCATCATGCCAAGTTTAACCCATTTCTAGGTCTTTCATCTATTTCATATTTATCGGTTTTCAATTTGTAGCTCAAGGAGAACCAGCACAATAATGCAGCATGGCACACGTGTGTAAGCACACACCCTTGAATCTGGAAACCTAATTTTACATACATATTTTTTTCACTAGTCATTATCACCGTAGGTCATTGTTGAAAAAGTCTAAAATCCAGTAGAACATATAAAGTTTCCATGGCAGAGATGGTGGATGTCTTCCAAGCACAAGGGTAAAAACTTGAAAAAGACATGAAAGCGAAAAAGAGGAGGCTGTAAAGAGTGAGAGAAAAATTTGAAAGTCATCTGTTGAGTATAGCAAAGCAAAGGGGGAGCCAGAGAAACAGAGATCAAAGAGGGAGACTGGCACACTGAAATTGTATTAATGGTATTAAATGCCTGCTACTGTGATCCAGTGACCAATTCAAGGATCACATTTCATAGGGGACACTTAACCCAGGAACTCAGTTTCATGGAAACATTAGTTACCAATGAAATGGAGAGAAACATGGCATTTGAACTTAAGATCCAACTCAATGAGCCCCTGAAAAACAGCAAAGTTCTGTGCAAGTTCTTCAAAATATCAAACTCCAGCAACTACAATGGAACAAAAATTCAGGATAAATAGAAAAGTGACCTTACAAAATACCACTGTGCTTTCTGGCTTTTATCAGGCTTATGTTGTTGCCATAATTCAAGGGATGTAATAACTTATGCCATGTTCAAAACCATTTAACAATGAACTGTGGTGTTAATATACAGTTATATTTTGTTCAATCTGATATGCACAGAGCTTATCAGATGAATGTAAATTTGTGCTTCTTGCAAACTTGCTGATGCCAAGATAACTAAGTGGGAAACCATGATATTTTCAGTCAAGTGGAACATTTAGCATGACATAGAAAATACCCACTGCAGACTTGAAAAAATTATGAAGTGTGCATTTTTTTCCAAAGCGGTGATTCCTGATGTAACTGAACAGATAAGGAGTCAGTTGTGAGGTGAAAAGGAGGGGCCAAAGTGGCCTGCAGAAGAGACTGAGGGTGGAAGCCAGTAGAATGTTCTGAGGACTCCTATGGTGTTGACAGAAGGGAGAAAGAGAAAAGGAGGGAAGTAGGAGGAAAAGAGGGGAGAGAAGGAGGAATATCAGGAACAAAAGGAATATCAGGAACAAAAAGAGAGGGCAAGAAAAAAAGTCTCAGCAGGTGGCTGATCAGACCAACACAGTACCTGAGAGTTGGCTAGACAGTCAGTAGCAGACATCCAGGGGGAGTTCAAGTCACATAGAACTGAATCCCAAGGGTATGTAGAGATACAATTGACCAAGGACCACAACTTGTGCTCCCAAATCTTTCACAATAACTTAAATCTGCTCTGAGTGCGACCTTCCAACCTCCTGCAGAGAACTGGACAAAGGAACAGGAGCAGGATGCTGGTGGCAAGATTTATTCTTAAAAAATCCACAGTGCTGTGGTTCTTCTACTCAGTCTCTGTGTCACTGTGAGGCCAACCCACTACAAGCCCAGGCTCAGGAAACTGATTTCCAGCAATGGAGCACTCTTGTAGCTCAGCATATTTTCAGGAAGGGTCCAGGAGACTAGAGCATCTAGGAGATCTTTTAGACCTCTAGCTGCCATGGCAGGTAGAGAATTTTCAAAAATGCATCTGGTCTTTACATACCCTCTTATTTAGTTTAAGAAAGTTACTAACAAAAAAATCCGTTAAAGTCACCCTACTATTATTTATTAGTGGAAGCTAAAAAGAGAACTGTTATTTTTATGATTCCTTTTTTTCAGGGAAGCAGATCTGATTTCAGTGAGGTCAGGTCACTTGCTCAGACTCACATTCACTCCTGCAGTTTGCCCACTGGCCCCCATTGCTATTTTCCAATATTGACCATTTCAATGCACGATGAAACTACAGACTAAACCTCAAAGGAAGAACATGGCCAGTGCCATTTTCCCTCCAATTCTGGGAAAAATATGAGTAATTAGGTAATTATTCTGTGACAATAGCATCATTGGGGTGTTTGAAGAGGCTGAGCCAGCAGAGGGAAGGAGGGGTTCTTCTTCCAATCATCTGATCCCTTGTCCTACACGTACTAGCTGGAGAGGCTTTAACTCCATCTGGGAAAGTGAAAGGAGAAGCAGCCTCTGTCATGTATCCCCTGCTGGCATATCTGTAACAGGGCTGAATTCCAGAGTTCTCTGCCAGCATGACTTTGGCAGCTGCCCCAAACTCCTCCTTCTGCTGCACTCAGAAAAGGAAGGCCTGTTAGGTCTTGCACGCCCACACACACGTGCGCACAGTGGACTCTCAGCAGGGCCCTTGGAGAACCAGAATGTTTTCTTATCAGTTAACAGAATGGAAAAAATCAACGAATGGCATTTAAGGAAAAAGGAAATCTGAAACTCCATTTGGGCATCTTGTCAGAAGCAAAGTACCCCAAGCTTTGTTACCAAGGGTTTATTCTCCACTCAAAGAGGAGAGACCTTTCCTTTTATTGGAAATTCAGTGAAATACATTTTAAAGATGTTTCAGATTATAAGCCATCCTATGGGCTCACAAATTATCCTTAACATAAAACAGAAGGACGGTGAGCTGGAATGTATGTGGTAAATGTGCACAATTAAAGGAACCATGTCCAAAGGTGATTTATATAACTTGGACCTTCTGAATAGGGAAATTCATTGAACATTTGCTTAACTCCTATATTTTGCATTAGCTGGAATTATAGGGTACTTCGTTTTTCTTAATATATTACATTAATTTATTTTTTTCTTCTTTATGTGTATCACTTAAAGCTAGTGCATGGCAACACAATGGAATAGCTTAACTCCTAAAAATTTTGTATGTTAACTAAGGACAAAGAATTAAGGCACCAACAGTTTCATCTAAAAGAAAATTACATTTCTGTGGCCAAATAGTTTTAAATACAACTTTCTCAAATTCCTTGAAGGCAGGAAATGTCCTACTCATCTTTGTAATCCTACTATTGCTTTTTTAAATGATGATTAAATGACAGAATAAATAAATTTAAGTTCAGTCCTGAAAAACACAATCAGCCGTAGTTTCTCAGATCTACCTTCTGATATTTTGTGAAAGTAGGATTAGCACTTATGTTCTAACACCAAAAGCAAATGTTAATCTCAATTTTAAACATTTCCTTATTCTATGTAGGCTGATAAGGGAGCCTCAAAAATTTTCCAAATAAGGCTTTAAAATTCTAGAACAAAGCAGAAAAAAAATCATCTTTGAATTGATTTTAAAACTTAAATAGCAAAATAGTTTGTTTCCAACTTTTAAATTTTACTCTGCATACATCTAGAAAGATTTATCAAGCACTTGCACATACAAATTTTCAAAACTGTAAATCAGTAGTTCTCAACTCTGATCATACTGGAACCACCTGAGAAATTTTTAAAACTCTCCCACCCCAGACCAATCAAATTATAACTGAGTAGGGAAGGAGAATAGTACTGATACTTTTGAAAACTCTCTAGTTACTCTAATGGGCAGTGAGGGTTACAGCTATCAGAATAGATGTAATAGTATTTGTACTCAGAGCTAAACTTACTTTAAAAGAAAACATTGAGTTATTATATCATCCGTGAAGCTTGAACTGGACCTCAACTTTATGCAAAATTAACTTCTAACCTGACTAGCAGGTGCTTGGAGTAGGTTGACTTGATCTGGTTTTCTAATGCATAGACTTTAGTAGTACAGTCTGTGACTAGAGAACAATAATGAGCCTTCTATGAAGGTATCACATCTTCTACTTCCTTTTCAGGATTCCTCAGGGAGGAACATTAGCTGACTTCATAGCTTGCTATACCAAAAGAGCCTAAAAACCTCAGGCTAGCTTTAAGGCTCCTAAATTTCTATCAAAATCACTAGGAATACAAGTCAGGATTTTGTTAGATCAGGGAAACTTACGACACACTCTAAAATTCTCACTGTGAAAGGTTCTTGGTAGAGACCCAAACTAACATGAGCAGCAAGCAGAGTAAGCCCTGATTCAGCCTTCCTGTCCACAGGACTTCAGCAAAGTATACTGAGACCAGGAGGTTTGCCCTTCTTACCATGGACCTCTTAGGCCTTTAGGACAATCCCAACACAAGAAGAGACTGTGGGATAGAGAAAAAAGCCACACAGGGTATTCTAGTATTAAACATTCTATGAGTTTCTGGATACCATGTTAAGAATATATCCTATGTACAACCTAAATTTTGTGTTTTGATTCCTAGAACATATGGAAGAATTGTTTTATTAACAGCAAAAAGGATCGGAAAAAGCTCCTTTTGTTCATCCAGTTGTCTCCATCACATGCACCAGCACAAATACACTTTCTTCCTCAAAACACAAACTTAACTCAACTTTATAACAACTCCTCCATTCACTGATGTTTCAGAAGCACATTTTATGGGAACTGTGTCATCAACTCAATAGGGGTTACTTTCTTAATATTTGTACATTTTGTTAAAGAAAATTTTTGCTCTGTCTTATGTTTTCTCTTTTTGGGTGAGAGATGGTGACATCTAAGTCTTAAAATGAAAATCAGGGTTTCTATTTGGGGAGAGTTTACTTTCCATATCCCTCTACATGGGATTGACCACATTTGATGTGCCACAGAGGAAATCAGCAAAGGAATCTAGGCATTGACTGGATTCTTGCACACATAAAATTGTGCCCTAAATATGTACCTTAAGTCTTTGCACTCTTAACATGTTTATCTCAATTCTCAGGAATTTCCTAGAATTGACCCTAACCATGGAGGGAGACAAATTGGCAGTTTGCCTAATGGGGACCTTCCACTAAAGGCTGAATTCTATGGAAAGTAGATTGGTGTTAATACTCAAACCAGTATATTCTCTGGAGTTATATCTGCTATATTCATAGTTCCAATATATCATTTACTAGCTGTATGATTCTAGTAGCCATTGACCATTTTGTAGTGGGTAGGCTCTAAGATAACTCCCAATACCCCTATCTCCTGATATTAACTCCCTTGTATAATCACCTTATGTGACAGGGCCTGTGAGTTGTTTCTAACCAATAGAATGTGAAAAAGGTCATAGGCTTTCACTTCCATGATGAGGCTGCATAAAATTAAAATTTTTATCTTGCCTGCAAATTAATCTGTGTTTGGACACTTTGATGAAGCAAGGAGACATAATAGAAATGCTCATGTGGCAAAGAATTGAGGTGACCTCTGGTCAATTGCCAGAATTCCTCAAGGAACTGAATTCTACCAACAACCACAAAAATTTGGAAGTGGACCTTTCCCCAGTCAAGCCTTCATATGAGACCCTATCCCTGCCCAACTCTCTGTTGCAACCTGTGAAAGACAGTGAAGAGAGGCCCCAAATAAGACAGACTCAGTCTTGTAACCCACAGCAATTTTGAAATAATAAATATGTGTTGTTTTAAGCTGATGATTTTGTGGCCATTTGTTGTACATCAATAGTTAACTAAAAAACTAGGGGTGCCTGGGTGGCTCAGTCAGTTGAGAGTCCAAAGTTCACTCAGGTCATGATCTCACGGTTCATGAGTTCCAGCACTGTGTCTCTCTCTCAAAATAAATAAACATAAAAAATATTTTAAATAGTTAACTAGCAAACTCTTCAGGCTTAGTTCCTCATCTGTGAAATATGAAAAATAATAACATATCTTCATAGGTGTGAGGATAAAATGAGATAATTTATGCTAAACACAGCATTAAACATCATGCCTGCTATGGAGTAATATGGTTAATTGTTTTCATATTTTTAAATGTCATTTTAACAGAATGTATGTAGTGAAACCATTCATATTCTATTTATAACATGTTCCTTCTTTAGCTGATACTATTTATTTTTACATTTTTATTTTACTATTATAATATCTTTCACTTTAGATTATTCTATTTATTTTTTAATTTTACATTTATTCTTAGATCACTTTTATAAGTTCATATATTACGTACAACATTCTCTCTTATACCTACTTTTACAATGGCAAGCAAGAAACAAGCGAAAGGAAAATCTTTCTGAAGACAGTGACCCAGATAGAACAGTGGGTCTCATCCCCTGAATGATCCTCTCTTTATTAGATACCTCGCTTTTGTCTTAAAGAAACCTTCTGCCAACTCACATTTAACCGACAAAAACATTTTAGCTGTCTTTTCTATGAGACAGTGTAGATAAAGTCTCTTATTCTCAATTGTTTCCCTGTGAAAGAGAGAGGCTGAAATTCCTTACCATTCCATATCTCATAGTCTGATATAGTAGTCTATAAAACTGAAAAAAAGTAGCAAATATATAGTTAACACAGGAGAACTTAATTTTTAAACCTTAGGTTTTATACATGATAGTCTTAGCACCAAAAAATTATATTTAATCAATTCCTAATATAGGGTTATTTTATAACAAGGATTGGATCTCATTTTTACCTAATAGATGCTCAATAAACACAAACAAATCAATAAAACTGCCAAGAAACTTTGGAGCTGACAAAGATACTAAAATAATTCTCCCATAGTTTTCAAACTTTTTTGTTTCCTTTTAGCAGAGGAGCCATATTTTTCCAATATACTCGTATACAGTGACACCAGTACATAAATATACATCAACTTATTAAAAGCAGAATCCTACCCAGTAGGTTTCTTTTGCACTCCCCATTAATATCCCCCCAACTTCCCTGCCCTAAGATGGAAGAGATCTTCTCCAGCCCCTTGCAAATATTACTCACCTTTTAGAGAAATGGACTGGGTCATTGGAGTGACACATGAAATTTTGTCAAAGTAAGATTGGGAGGTATCCATGGAAAGTGAGAGCCAGACCCCAGGTGAATGTCTGGAAAAGTTTACAGAGCAAAACATAGGAGTCCTCCACTCCAAAGACAAGCTTCTATTTCCTCTTTGTAATCAATCTTGGGGAGTCAATGAGTCTTGGGCAAATAGAGACAAGGAAGACACAGTTGCATCCTATGTGGACTTCCCAGTTCCGGCTTCTTCTCTGAGTACTTTAATGCCAGCTGAGCACTGGCACCTGGGCGTTTCCTAGGGTCTGGCCATGCAGCTTCCTCTGTTGCGAAGGCCCCTCAACTCCCAGCCATCCTCTTCCTTGCACCAACTTGTATTTGTCTTCCAGGCCTCTACTTAAGTACTTTATCCTCTCCTAATTCTTGATCCCTTCTGGCTGGGGTGGGTCCTCTGGCTGTTCTCAAAGCTCCATGTGCTTTACCTAAAGTGGAGGATAATCTCACTCTATTGTAATTATCCCTTTATATCCCCGTCTCCTCCATTACTGGGTCAGCTCCTTAAAGACAGGTGTCATGCTGTGTGTTCCTAGCCTCAGTGCTCTGCATACACATGGAATATAATTTGTTACTTAAATAAATTAGTATATCTTCACATAAAGCAGGGAACTGATATTACATGGAAATTAAGGATATATATATTCTTTTGCCACTTGCTGTCTGTGTGACTGGGCAAATCGCTTAAATGCTCTGGGCACAATTTTATGCTCTGTAAAATAGGAATAGTAAAATACCTGCTATATAGGGGAGCTTTGAGGATTGAGACTTTCCACATTAAAAATATTTAGCCTTAAATTACCACAGGCAATATGAGCTCAAAAAATGTTATCTATAAGTTATTAATAACTGTGACAGTTATTGTTATTTTTACCATCTTCCCCTGTTTTATGCCCTTGGAATCAGTGATTTCTATCTACTATGTCAGGTAAGAACCTGAGGCAAAGAGCCAGCTGCCTCTTCCCTCTGCTACATGCCAAGAGTCTCACCCAAGAGCCTTATGCCTTCAGGCTATCTGATTACACTAGTATCTTGGATGTTCCTCTGTGATTTTCCTCACACGTGCCTCAGGACTGATAGAGTTCTCTAGAAATAGTAGGCTTTGCCTCCTGGCAGATTACAATCTTCCATACACAGGAGTTGTTGCAGAGAGCTCCCATTATAAGCTTTCCTTGGCTCCCTTCACAACATATTGTTCTCTGTGGCTTTTATCCTAGCTTGGTATGCAGCAGGGGAAGAAGAGGTCTGTGGTGCCAAGAATAAAGATTCCAAGAGGTAGCTGGAGCACAGGGGCTTTCAGAGGTGTCAAATAATGTGGTGATTCTTCTCAGGGTCTGTATGTTATGGTTTAATTCTCTTCCTGAAAAACAAGCTCAAGGGATCTCTCCAGGAAGCTCTGTAAGGCCTTACCAATCCCTAGGGAAAGCTGATCCTAAGGCAAAGGTGCAGCTTTCCATAAAGAACAGCAATGTTTGACCTTGACAATCAAATATCCATTGGGGTTGGCCATGGTCAACCTACAGCGCAGGAGAGGTTTTCTTTCATTGTCTGTAGAGCAACACTTAACTCTCTTGCCCCACCTTTCTGCCAAAAACATGCCACCTAAATTTACTGCCCTCCAAGAATTTGTCTGACAGTTTGGGCACAAGATCACAAATTATGGTATACCTATTTTTTAAAATATTGATCCACTTTTCTATGACCATTTAACATGATATCTCGTCTCATTTAATCCTAAAACACTATGAGATAGTTACCATTATTCCCCTTTTACAGATGACAAAACCGGGCTTAGCAAAGGCAAACGATTTGCCAAAACACATACTCATTAAGTTGTAGAGAGAAGAGATCCATTAATAATAGTCTTTAACTTTAAGCTTTTGAAAAACAAGAAGGACTCTTCCAATATCTTATTTTCTGTAACCAAGTATGTGGTTACATACTTGTATGCATACTAAGTATGCAAATAGGTATAAGACAAGGAACAAATATATCTTATTTTAAAAATAATTTCTTTTTCCTATAAATTCCCAACTATATATACCTATATATATGTATATTTATGTATATATATAGATATAGGTATATATATACATAAATATACATATATACACACACATATATATAGAAAGATATATATATATATATATATATACACATATATATAATGTGTGTGTGTGTGTATGTGTATGTACAGAGGATACATTTTCTTGGGAAAATGTGAATATTAAGATAATGGTTATGATATTTACAGGAAAAAAATTTATTCAAGTGAAAGGTAGCATTCACACACACTGCACAATGTAACTCCTAAAGTTTGGAGCAGAGAAGCCTGCTTATCAGGCAGGAAACAGGGTAGAACATGCCTTTCAAGTCAGAAGTCCAGGATCCAGTCCTGGTCCTGTTATGGATGGGGGAAAGTCACAAACCCTCCCACCTTTGAGTGTTTTCATTTGTAAAGTAAATAGTTAAGCTAGGGCAGTGGCTCCCAAATATTGACCTTTGATGAAATTTTCCTTAGTTTATGGTGAAAAGAGAAAAATAAAAACAACACACTTATTTGTATAAATTTCATTTATTTTATAAGTCTGTTAAAATGGTTGCTTTTATGAACACTGGGGATTTTGGTTCCTCTTGGAAATCCTCAAGTATGTCTTCTATAATGGAACCTTGATGTTAAAAATATATATGTATTTTTACTGGCCCATAAATTTAAAGGTCTGGGAACCACTCAATTAACCATTAATGTCCTCTCTAGCTTCAAAACTCTATCCTCTTCTTAAATCACAAATGACATATAATTAGCTCTAAAGTAGGAAGGAAGAAAAGAAAACCTTTTTATCCCCACCTTGTTCTTGTTTAGCTCAGCATTTCCCCAAATGTGTCCTGTGTGAGACAATCCCCTATCAAGATATCATAGCTATTTCACTAGAAAAATGGACTCTTTTTTAGTCAAATGAGTTTGAGAAACGATGGGTTAAAAATGTTGGGCAGTTTCCTTTACCGAGTAATTTTCAGAATGGGTGAAATGCTCACATCTGTTGTGACTCCCCAAAAGAAGACAAAGCGGGAAGGCTCCTTAAGTTATTGGTGGAGAGCAGATGCCTGCCCAACCCCCCTTTTGAGGACAATACACCTATTTCTGAACACAGTTTGAGAAAAGTGACTTCACCTAACCGAAAGTTCCTCAGTGGCTTTTATGATAAGCAAAGAAACAAGGAGACTTGCCAGTTATTTTGTAAGAAAATTATTTTTAACAATTTCTCAACAATTACCAACACTACAGATATTTCTTAAAATTACAAAGGAAACCTGGATAAAAATTCTTCAGATTAAAGTACAAGGAAGAGACAAAAGTCTTGTGGCCTTTTAGGGCAACATCTTTTTTTTTTTTTTTTTAACTATAACAAATAAAGGAAAACTGTGTCAAGAGATTTGTATCCAGTGATTGCAACATGATAATTAAAGCATTTGGAATTTGCCGAAGTCTGCAGTAACAAAATTATGGCTATCATCCCTACACAGTGAATAGGAGATAAAATAAAACCATCTGTAGGTATTGAGCCTGAGAAAACCCCAGACTTCTCTCAAATGATGTGTCCTTGTTAAATATTTCAGCAGGAAGAACAATTCATTCTAAATGCTTCTGCCTCAACATTGATGTACTTAAATGTTTTTACAATGATCAAGGAAACAACATTCTTGATAGAAGCAGAAGATCTAACAGTATGTGTTTTTATTTTTATTTTTTTTAGTTTTGCATAATTATCTATCTGTTTAGAGTTAAGAAGGTTTACTTAGCCTTTTTTCTTGCTTTTTACATCACCCTGTGAAATATCAACGGGCCCAACCCTTCAGCCTTCACATTCTGGATTCAAGTTTCACTTACCACACTGAGGAGAGAACAGTTTTCACTTGGGACAGGATGATTTGGGAACACACTACCCAGAGGGAGGACCTGGGAAGGATCTTTTGGACATTCTGACACTAACACCCTCTCTCTCTGACCCTAGGTTTTGGACAAGACATTACCCCCAATATTTTCCGTCATAACCATATAGTAAGTTCCAGCCTGTTTTTCATAGTCCTGCTGACTACAACAGTCTGCAGCCATAAAAAGCCTTCCCTGACCTAGAGTTGGCTGAGAAAGCGCCTCTGCAAAGGAACAAAAAAAGTACATGCAACGTCTACGTTCAAAGATAGGAGAGAGGCAAGCTCTTCTTTTGGTGCTGATGGGCTCAAAAGATTGCTTTTAGGGTCTAAATTTAGAAATTTCCATTTTCTTTTGATGGCATTTATAAACAAAATACCAACACTAAAATGCGAGCAATTTAGCCAGGAAAAGGGGGAGTGTCCCATCCAGCAGATCAAACCCTCTTCCAAACTCCCCTGGAGAGAAGTGTCTACAAATTAGCACATGACCCTACTTTGGTGTGCCCTGCCTGGAGTCCCTCAAACCCCAAATTAGCAAGCAAGTACGTGTGAGGTTTACACCATTCAAAGTTTCAGAATTAGCTTCTTTTAAACCTAAAGCCAGAACTCATTTAGTCTCTGGGAAGGGGAATGAAAACACCAAACAACTCTTTTTTAACAGACTAGAAAACCCATCCACATATGATTCAATATACAAACACCGTAGTTTGAATCCATAGCATTCAAGCTACTGTGAACGTCTGTTAAACCTAATAAGAAGTTGGTCTTCATTTTTTGCATTCAAGAGATCCAATCGAAAAATAAATAACAGAGGGGAAAAGAAGTAAAAGTTTAAGCAACTCCTTCACGCATATGAACTCTGACTCCACAGAATAACTGTATTCCCCCCGACCTGGCAAAGTAGATCACATTTAATATCGACATTTAAAAACTAGTATCTCTTAAAAATTATTTTTAAAACACAAAACATCAGAGCTACTTGCCTTTTGGCAATTTCTGTGCATTTCCCAGGGCTAGTGCAATACTTCCACAGAGAAGTAGACACCCCAAGCTGGAGAGCATGTTGCATTTGCCACCTCGCACGGGGAGTAATGCTGGTGGGTGTCCTGCAGCCCTGAAGCTGCATTTAAGCGGACTGTCTCCCAGTGACAGAGGCGGGCGGCCGCACTTAGCTGTGCTGTGGGCTTACTCACAGGGGGTGGAGACAAAATGACATCACACCCTTTCCCACACACACCAAAAAAAAAAAAAAAAAAAAAAAAAAAAAAGAAGGCACAACAGCAAAAACATAGCATCACATTTCTCTCTGTTAGGTTGTAACTGTCTCTCCTCTCTGTGAGAGAAAAACTTGAAATTTTGGTCAGTCTATATTTCTGAGAGAAATAGTATTTAGGCAATTCTTAACCATTTGAACTACTTTTAAAAATCCAGAGAAGGCATGCCCAAAACCACTGGAACAAAAGAAAAACCTTATTAGGAAGGAAACTGTTTTTAATTATCTGGTAAAACAATCCAATTCTTCTTTTAAATGGGAGTAAACTCGTAAAAGTACACTTTGAACCATCCTGAAGTTTCAATATTATGAGAAGATATTAAGAGTAAGTCAGTGATTACATAGCAATTCACTATACATAACACATATGTACATATAAGTGTATATACACACAGAAACATACACATGCATATATTCTAGAGATATGGATGTAGAAATGGAGAAATCACATTACTAATCGATCCCCAGCTCTGGGCCACGCTCTAGATTAGTGTCCTTACCTATATCATTGCATTTTAACCATCACAGTGGTTATACAGGAGAAACACTGTTATTCCCATTTACCAGTGAGAAAAACTAAGGCTTAGTCTCCTGACTGAGCCTGTGCATTCTAATGGTTAATCATTTGGGTGGGCTCTGGAACAGAACTGACTGCAGTCTAAATTTGGATCTATGTGCCTTTGAGCAAATTTCTCCATCTATATCTCATCAACATTGTATAAATTCAAGGGCTTGCTCCTTGCGAGTCATTGACCCGATCAATTCACATATATTAAGACATTTACACCTCAAAATAACCTAGCAAGCAGACATTATCATCCCCCATTTTCCAGATGGAGAAACAGGGCGTCAAGAGGCTAAGAGAAAGGCCTGAGGTCATAGTGCTTGTCTACATTAGAGCTGGCATTTTAATGTGGCAATTTAACTCTAGAATTTCCAGTCTTTTGTTTTTATTTTAATTTAATTTAATTTAATTTTTTTTGAGAGAGAGAGAGAGAGAGAGAGAGCAGGGGAGAGGGGCAGAGGGAGAGAGAGAGAGAGAGAGAGAGAGAGAGAGAGAGAGAGAATCTCAAGTGGTTCCACACTCAACGCACAGCCTGACACAGACTTGATCCCATGACCCTGGGATCGTGACCCAAGCTGAAATCAAGAGTCAGATGCTCAATCTACTGAGCCACCCACCCACTCTTAATTGCTAAACTTTAAATTCTAAACTAGAGATGATAGTACCAATTTCATAAATTTGCTAGCAGGATGTTTGGACAGGACTAACCATAGCACCTGGCACACAGAAAACATTTAATAAAGGAAAGCCATGGAAAACAACAATAGCGACCATAATAAATCCTCCAATTAAGAAGGACTATGGTTCTAATTGCACTTGTCTACCACTAAAGCCCATGTATGTCCTCTATCCCATCTACATCTCCTGCCCCAAATATACACACATTGTTGGAATGACAGAGTTAATAAAGTACTTGAAATGTCAGCCATACATTTATATTGACTCCTTGAAAATAGCTCATTTCATGGGTTTGCTGTAGCTGAACCAAAACACTAAGTGGGAAGTGGAATAATGCTAGTCAAATAGAATTCTAGTCAAAAAAAACTACCAAAAGAAAAATTGAAGAGACAGCCCCATCTTCCAAAAAAAGCGTGAGAAGGCACATTGTTAAAGTCATTTGGAGCCAGCCAGGTCTAAGCTCTCACCATAGGAATGCTCTGGCACTGGCTACGGAAGGGATTGGGTTATTTAACAGGTCTTTTTCATCTCTAATTTTTTACTTGAATAGGCAGCTCTCTCGAACTCAAATTTGGACATTCATCCAGCTGGCACTGCTGTCTTGGCTTCTATATGCCAGTGCCATCAAGTTAAGCCAGTGAGGCCACTGTGCTAGCAGGAAACGACAGGTTTTCTGAGAGGGGGAAAAAAACACAGCAGAAATATTGAAAAGAAGGCTGGTTCTTCCAACAGTGTGAGGGGCTGGTCCCAGGGTTAGGTAATGGAATTCAAGAATCAGCCTCTGCTTGGCCCGCAGACTAAGTCTGATCGACATTAGCAAACGGTATTTGCAGTCTGGAACTGACTGGGGGCTAATTAAAGAAAGGACAATCTCCAATTATTTTGTCAGAAAAAAGATGGCTGCATTACCTTAGCTAGTAAGACAATGAGCATTCAGTGAAGTCGTTAAAATATTAGAGGTCTCCTCAGACCAGAGAGGAGGAACATCCTAAAGAAACAGACCATGTCAAAGGAGGTAATTCACCTTCGCAAAGAACAAAAAGTTTTCAGTCATGTCAGAGTTCTAACCCAAAGAGGAGGTACACAAATACTCCAGAAGAACTCTAAATACCTTGCTATATGAGATAAAACTTCAGGGTTGTGGTCATGTAATCAGAGGAGTGTTAAAGCCCTTTTTAAGGAAGAATTACCCTCTGAAAATAAGTATATTGAAGGTGATGCCTATGGAGTAATTTGCACATCTCCGTTAGGCTTCTCACTTGTCACAAAAGAATGCTGGTTCAAAAGTGCTGGTTCAAATGGCTCTGCCAGCATTTGTGTTTATATTTATCTGTAGGTTTAAAAATGTGAAGCTCCATTACTTGTGAGATTGTAGAAGACTGAATTGTCATCAATATTCATGGAAAACCTTTTTGTATACATTTTTTCAAACCCATAAAATAGGGGCACCTCGGTGGCTCAGTTGGTTAAGTCCCCGATTCTTGGTTTTGGCTCAGGTTATGATGTCACAGTCCATGAGTTCGAGCTCCGCATCAGGCTCTGCACTGACAGTACAAAGCCTGCTTGAGATTCTCTCTCTCCCTCTCTCTCTGCTCCTCCCTTGTTCGCACTCTCTCTCTCTCTCAAAATAAACAAACAAACACGCAAACATTAAAAAACCATAAAATATACAACATCAAGAATAAACCCTTATGTAAGATATGGTCTCCAGATGATAATGATGTGTCAATGTAAATTCATCAGTTGTGACAAATGTGACAAATGTGTAACAAACTCTGATAAGGGATGTTGGTAGAGGAGAAGGCAAAGCATATATAGTATATCTCTATTTGTGAGGGCATAGTGGGTTGGTATATGAGAAATCTGTGTGCATTCTACTCAATTTTGCTGTGATCCTAAAACTGCTCTAAAAAATAAAATCTATTACAAACAAACAAACAAAAAAAACCTTGTTGAGAGGACATTTAGGAATAACTTCTTGAAAGGCACATAAAATATATTTATATTTTCACTCTGTTCTGTGAAAGGATGAACCATGCCTGTCTGTTTATCACTGTAGCTAGCGCCTAGAATACAAGAAGAATGCAGTATGATGAGTAAGTGTCAAATGAAACAGAATCCATCAATTCCTCCAGACAATGTAAATGGATCAAGCTAGAGAAAGCTTGACTATGATCTGGAATGCACAGTTGTTGGGGGACAATTCTCCAAGGGACCCTCATGGTTCTGTGTATCATATAAGCAAAATACTGATTTCCTGGGCTCTAGACTATCTCTTCAAAGGTGTTTGTATACCAAACAGCTTTGGAAGATAGAAGTTTGTTTACTGCCCCATGTAATAAAAGGTAATGTCTCCCTCTGGGGCAAAGGAAACACATGCGCATATCCTATTATCAAAGATTCAGGTTCCTTAAGCTGATGATTTCTGAGGCATGTATACGTATCACCTGTATCTCTGCACTGCTCTGTGGATAATCTGAGCTCCTAGAATGTTTGGCTAATGCTACTTCTGTGAGTAAATAAGCTGTCCTTTGTCTTTGACCCTGGAGTCTTGAGTCTCCTGCAAGGGTTTGTGAACTATGCATGTTAGCTTACACATAGGGTAAAATCTCAACCCTTCACAATTCTTGATAATAAGATCAGCCCACTCCATAATATATTTTTAGATCATCTTCAGTATAATGGCATCACCAACATTCAAGACCTCTAGAAGAATCAGCTATGAGATTCTCTGTTGTGCATAGTAAGAGTATTGTTAGACATTGTTTATTAAATCATATGGTATGCTCTTGATAAAAACCCTGGAGAAAAACCTCTTTTCTTTATGTACCAAAAAAAAAAAGACTGCAATTTTTTCTGAGCAACTGTATTTGTTTTGTGACACCGTAACCAGGCTTCTCATTCTGTGGTGACTGATAGAAAACCGGAGCCAATGCGTCACCCACCCATACTAAGTGTGTAGGTCTTTGTGGTGTGCAGGTTCTGGCATCATTCCTGGCTTTGTTTTTAATCCCCACCCTTATTTATTGCTTATTTTACTTGGAGTCTTAATTTATGTGGTTTCATAAGTTGCTTTCATGTTTTCTTTCTTTCTTTCTTTCTTTTTTGGAACAAAGTCAGGGATACATAAACTTGACACACAGGAGTTGTGTCAAAATATGTAAAGTGAGAATCTGGGAAACTGTTTTCTGCTTTCCTTCTCTACACAGCAGTAAGTCCTGATGGAATCCTGGTACAATGATCACATAACATTTGCAGAAGTAGACAAAAGACAGGAGGACATCCAGAACGCTACTCTAAACATACATCATATGTTTCATTCATTTCACATTTGGCCTTTGAAGCATTCGGTATTAATTCCGTTATTTCAAATGGGACTTCCACTAAAACTCATAAATCTTTCTAATCTTGGATGTAAACTCAGTGCAGTCATTTTACCTATCATTTCACAATTTTAATGTCTCGTACATAAGGTCCTACACCGGGATATTTTAAAAGGCTTATATATCTACAATGAATGATATGTAAAGAGATGTTGTGGTTTTCTACGGGATGCTAATAAAAATAATTTTTTATTATGACTCATATTTGAAAGAGGTATGCCAGTTTCCATATTTTTAGCCCAAATGTTGTTGCTGTGATTACTGTACTGAAGGAGACTCATGATTCAATTGTACAATATCCTGCTCCAGTGGGGGTACACGTGACCAAAGCATAAAGTTCTCTTCCACATGCTCTTTACACAGGGAAGTAGTGCCCCTTAAATGCCTAAGTTTATAGGTCATTTTTCAGTCTGTCTATAGGCATTTGGGCCTCTAGAGTTTTGGCTTCACAACCTTGAGGTAATAAGCAACTTGTATTTATAAAAGAATATAAAGAATCCTTTCTTTCTATTAAGATGGAAATGAGTTTAAGACCTAAGTTACACATTTCTGAGCTGTACGGTTTGCCTTCCTTGTTTTGTCTAAATTCTACCTTTTCTTCATTATTGAAGTGTAGTTGATGTATGTTAGTTTCATGTACACAGCATAATGACTTGACAGTTCTATACATTATTCAAGGCTCACCACGATAAGTGTAGTCACCATATGTCACCATACAATGTAATCACAGTATTATTGACTATATTCCCCCTGCTATGCTTTTCATCTCCATGACTTATTTTATAACTGGAAGTTTGTTCCTCTTAATCCCCTTCACTCATCCCTCTACCTACCTCTCCTCTGGCAACCATTACTTTCTTCTCTCTATTTAAAAGTCTGGCTTTTGTTTCTCTATTTTGTTTTTTAGATTCCACATAATTCTTTCTAATTAGTGTGATTTTTTTTATTGGTGTGTGGGGGGGATAAATACCCAGTAGTAGAATTACTGTATCATATGGAATTTATATTTTTAATTTTTTGAGAAACCTCTAGACTGTTTTCCACATTAGTAGCATCGATTTACATTCCCACCAATAGGACACAAGGGTTCTCTTTTCTCCACATCCTACCAATATTTGTTGATTTCTTGTCTTTTTGATAATGGCCAAATTTGATAATGGCCAAAACCAGAGAAGGAATTTTAATCTGGAGAATGTGTCAGAAGTGGGTCCTGAAAGTTAGAGTACAGCATCAGGGAGTCTGAGGAAGCATGGGGAAAGTAGGAGACAGCAGCAAATGGGGCAAGGCAGAGGATGGTGATCCTATGAACATACCCTAGACAGGAACTTTTGACAGAAGGCTGACTTTTACACGCTGTTGACTGTGGTATATGGGAGACCTGACATATTTTATTTATTTTTTGAAAATGTTTATTTATTTATTTTGAGAGAGAGAGCAGAGAGAGAATCCCAAGCAGGTACCATGCTGTCAGCGCAGAGCCTGACACAGGGCTCAAACTCACAAACCATGAGATCATGACCTGAGCTGAAATCAAGAGTTGGACACTTAATGGACTGAGCCAACCAGTCGCCCCAAAACTGGATGTATTTTAAAGGCTTGGATGGAATAGTCATGATCATAGTCTCTGAAACAAGAGATCCCAGATCCTTTTAGTTTATTATTTAATGGAAGTAACCCTTGCCTAGACACCTCCCAGATTTGTTTGCATTGTTTTGAGACATCCAATGCTTCGTTATATTGTACGATTGAAGTTGAGAGTTATGTTGTATAATAATGTCTCTAATGATAGAATAAACAGAATTAAGGAAATACAAAGGACTTCTTTGAAGCAAATTTGAAGGCACTTCTCCCTCATAGGATAGGCGCTGTGGACTCTTGGCTATAGCTATCCATTGAAATAAAGTACAGAACAAGAATCTGAAGGAAAGGTCACATTTCAAATCTAATTAGAAAAATAAATCCCAATAAAAAAGGAAAGAGGTAGTAATGAGGTTAGACTGAGAATAATAAATTGTTCTTAGAAAGTTACAGCATAGGAGCGCGGGGTGGCTGTCAGTTAAGCATTTGACTTCGGCTCAGGTCATGATCTCACAGCTTGTGAGTTCAAGCCCTGCATTGGGCTCTGTGATGACAGTTCGGAGCCTGGAGCATGCTTCAGATTCTGTGTCTCCTTCTCTCTCTCTGCTCCTCCCCCTGCTCACACTCTCTCTTCTCTCTCTCTCTCTCTCTCTCTCTCTCTCTCAAAACATAAATAAACATTAAAAAATTATATATAAAAAAAGGAAGTTACAACATATAATAGTTGAATAATTTGGGTATTTAAAGTACCAATCACTGACAGGGTCAAAAGTGCACAAAATTTCCATTTGTGATGTTCTGTGTTTGGGCTTTGTGACAGTCTAATTTTCTCATCTCTATCTCTATCCCAGCTTAAAAATAATTGTGTCCGAAGTTAAGGAAAAATAATAATAATTTGACGTGATAATTAACTACTTTAAGAATATTGAAAATTTGAGGTTGAGAATTACATCATGTAATAATGCCTCTAATGGGAAAATAAACAGAAACAAGAAAGTGAAAACAAAGTATTTCTTTGATCTATGCTTGCACTGTTCAGTACGGTGGCCATTAGCTACAGGTGGCTATTTAAATTTAAATTAATTAAAGCGAAAAATTCAGTTCCTCAATCATTCTAGCCACATTTCAAGTGTTCAATCACATGTAGCTAGTGCTCACTGTATCGGACAGCCCAGATGTGAAAGATTTCCATCATTGCTGTTCTGTAATGCAGCTTTGATCTTGACGGTTTCAGCAAGCATTAAACTCTACTCATGGACAATAAGCAACATTGATATTTTGAATTGTCATTTAATTAATGAATGAAAGATTGAATGAATGAATGAATCACTCTCTTTTGGGTCTTTGTCTCTCTTTTCAAAATAAATATAACATGCTTTTATTATTCTTTGTTATTAAACTTGAACTAATATAGGAAGTTCTTCTCAAACAGAGGAAGTAACAAAGGACAAAGGAATTTCATCTACAAATTTCCAGCTCCTAAAGTGTGAGGGACCCATCACTGAGAATGTAATCTTGCATTTCTGGCAGGATATATCAAAGTAGTCCAGTCATTGTTGGTTGCCAACCCAATTACTATTCTCTGTCCTTCTTTCTCTGATAGCACATGCCTCCCATCATAGAAGATACCTTGGGAGGCCCATGTGAATAAGTTCTAGCCCATAAATGTAAGGGGATTTTCCAAAGTGCTTGTAGCAAAGATTTATTTTTCTGATGAAAGAAACATACAAGAAGATGGCTCCTTCCCACCCCTTTTTTCCTGCTTTATTAATATTAATTATTAATTATTATTAAATGAGAAAATAATTCTTAGACGTATGGCAGCCAACTTGTGGCCATAAGAGAAGGACCTAGAGAAGTCTAAAAAACCTCACCTAGGCCCTTATGCTATTGACCTTAGGACCAATCCTGGAAAGCTCTATCTATGCACTTGGTGTAGAGAATTTATACAGTAAATAAACAACAATGTACTTGTTTAAGTCACTTCTGGTCAGATAATTTATATTTGCACCTCTTTGTGCCTAAATTTATTCTATAAATAGGCAGAGCATTCTCTACCTGATAGGGTTGTTATGAGGAATAAATAGCTTACTATATGTAAAATGCTTAGAATAGCGCCTGGCCCAGGACAGGCACTCAGTTACTATCGGCTATTGGTGTCTTGGTTGTTGTTGTTGTTGTTATTGTAATTACTACAGCTGAAAGTATATGGACACAAGAGTTAATGAAGAGTACTCCACAATGTAGGCCCGATCTTCAGCAAAGACATCAATTCAGAAGATGTGAAGTGTATAGAAAAGATTCAACCAACTTTTCTCAGAGTTCCTTTGCCAAGCACTTAATTTGCTACTAAAGGCTGGAGGATTAAATTAAACTATTATTTAAATACTCACATTTTCAAAAAAAGAAAGGAAACTTCCACAAATATGAAAGAATGCACGTATAATATTTACAATATTTTTTGTAATAGTAAGATAGCAGAAACCATCCACCCAATCACTAATAAATTATACTGGTATAGGTACATGATGGAATACTATGCAGTCACAATAAAAAATATGAAATAGTTCTCTAAATAAATACATTTTCAAAAGTTGTATTTTCAACAGAATCTTATGTGTTAGTCCCCCCAAAAGCTTATTTCACTCCCCTAAATCTAGTACCTTAAAAATATTTAAATAGTTCAAAGTAGCATGTCAGTGTCTAAAATACCCTTAAAAAGAATGTGTGTATACTATTCCTCAAACCAGTTTCTTCCCTACTATATTTTATTATATTTTTATAATCTTTCCAACAGCTTTAGTAAGGTATAACTGACATAAAATAAACTGCACAAAAGTATACAATTTGATGAATTTTGACATATTTTCACCCAGGAAACCCTCACTGCAATCAAGATGACAAACATACCAATCACCTCCAGAAGAATTCTTACGGCTCTTTTCAATCTCACCCTCTTTCCTCCACACCTCCTACCCCATCCCTTGCACCCACAGATTGGCTTTCTATTATAATACTCTGCATGCAGTTTTGAGAGTTTTACATAAATTGAATCGCACAGCATGCACTCTATTTTTCAGTGGATTCTTTTATTCAGCATAATTATAATGCAAGTCATGTTGTCACATGGATCATGAGCCCATTCCTTTTTATTGCTGAGTAGTATTCTATTGCATAGATAGACCACAATTTTAATCCATTTACCAGTTGATGGACATTGGGCTGTTTCCAATTTTAGCTATTTCAAATAAGGTTGCTATGAACAATTGCATACATGTCTTTGTAAAGATGGATGATTTCATTTCTCTTGGATAAATATTCAGGAGTGGAACAGCTGGATAACATGGTCGGTTTTCATTTAAATTTTTTAAGAAACTGCCAAACTCTTCCAAAGTGGATGTACAACTTTACACAAACAGTTCCAGTTTTCCATATTTTTGCTGACACATGCATGTCAGACATTTTAATTTTAGCCGTTCTAATAGGAATATAGTAGTATCTTACTTTGCTTTTCGTTTATATTTCCCTAATGATAAATGATGCTGTATATATTTTCAAGTGCTTATTTACCATCTGTTTGTCTTTGTGTGTGTGTATGTGTGTGTGTGTGTGTGTGTCTGTCTGTCTGAAATCTTTTGCTGAGTTTTTGCAGTGGTGGGAATTGTTTATTTTCTTATTATAGAGTTTTGAGAGTTCTTATAAAGAAAAATCCCTTATCAGATATATACTTTGCAAATATTTTCTCCCTATCCATAGCTTGTTGTTTCATTCTCTTAATGGTGTTTTTTGAAGTGCAGAAGTTTTTCTTTGTACAATTTTCTATTAAAGATTGTATTGTGGGTATCATAGCTAAAAATCCTTTGCCAAACTGAAGGTCACAAAGATTTCATAGCTTTAGGTTTTACATTTAAATCTGTGATCCATTTTGAGTTGATTTTTTGCATATGATGAAAGGTATGGATTTGGTTCATTTTTTTGAACACAGACATCCAATTGTTCTAGTGTCATTTGTTGAAAAGACAATTTTTTTACTGAATTGATCTTATACTTTCATCAAAAAGCATTTGTCCATATATACACAGATTGATTCTGATTTCTCTCTTCTGTTCCATTGCTCTATCTGTCCCATTTTAATGCCAATCAAACAGTGTATTGAATACTTCAGCTTATAATAAGTCTTAAAATCAATAGCATTAATTTGCCTGTGAAGCCATCTGAATCTGGAGTTTTCTCTATAGTAAGGTTTTGGGTTTGGAGGGTATTTTTTGTTTCCTTGCTTTACTAAAAATTCAATTCCTTTAATAGATACAGAAATATTCATATTATCTATTTCTTCTTGAGTGAGGTTTTTTAGTTTGAATCTTTCAGGGAACTTGAACTTTTACATAGGTGGTTAAGTGTATTATCATAAGGTTATTTATAATATTCCCATATTATCCTTTTAATATCTATAAAATCTGCCATGATGTTGCTTCTTCCATTCCAGATACTGATTTGTGTCTTCTCTTTTCTACTCAAACAAAGTTTAAATACGTTGCATTTTTATTTTCATTCAGTTAAAAATATTTCTATTTTACTTTTGTTTCTTCTTTGCTCATGGGTTATTTAGAAGTATGTTATTTTGTTTCCAATAGTTGGGGGATTTTTCCAGGAATCTTTCTGCTTTTAATTTTAACTTAATTCCATTGTAGTTGAGAAATATACTTTAAATGATTTGAATCCTCTTGTATTTATTGAGAATGGTTTTAGGGCCCAGAATATGGTCTATCTTTGTGCTCTTGAAAAGAACACACATTCTTATATTGTTCAGTGGAATACTCTGTAACTAGGATTTCTGTTGTAATTCAAGTAGGAAACTAACAGGAAAGTGTTGACCAGAATCAGACTATCAAAGCAGAATTTAGCATCTGTTCAATTAGAATGATGACAATGATGATTGTAACGATAGTGATGGGGATTGTGATGAATAGCCATTGTTTATTGAATGTTCAACACTTTTTTTTCCTGAAACTTATCCTCCCACTTTATTTCTAGAAGAGCTAGTCTTCCCTTATCACTACTGGCAAAACTCATTCACAAATTAACCAACAAAAATTAACCAACAAATTAACCAACCAAAAAAAAATTTGCCAACTGGCAAAACTCATTCACAAATTAACCAACCAAAAAAAGTTAACCGAAATGATCTACTTATTCCTCTAGCAGTCCCCTGGGAGTGCTCAATTTTTAAATTATTTCCCAATCCATACATTTTTTTTATACTGTCTCATCCTCACTAACAACTCTGTGAAAGTTTGAGGTGGAGAAAGCATAACTCAAACAATTTAAGAGACTTGCCCAAGAAACAGAGTGAGTCAATGGGGTTCACAGACTTTAGTGTGTATCATAATCAGAAGGTTAAAAACATAAAATTTCTTTCCTAATTCACTATCCTATATCTGAAATTATGTTATAGAGACTTATTTTGACTGATGGAAAAAATGTGACAATCCCTTAGAGGGAAATAGTATATTACCAGTCATTACCCAGAACTTATGAAGACATTAGGACAGATTGGAGGATAGAGAAAGAGAAGACTAGACTCTTGAGAGGATCTGGAAGAAGTTGGAAAGGTATGCAGGAAGCTAAAACCAGAAACATCTTAAGGATTTGAGTGGAATCCAGGCCTACATGAATCCAAAGGACATCAAAATATGATGAGGACCTTGCTTTCCCACCCTCTTCTCTTTTTAATCCATCCATTCATCCAACTATCCATATCTTCTAGCTTATCTTCAGTTCCATATTCTTCTTCTAGCCTCAACCAGAGGAACTTAAGGAATGAGGGAATAGGAACAAGGAACCACCTAAGCATCCCTAAGTTATCTGCAATTCAAGAACACCTATGGATGAAGACAAACTTTCTGAAATTCAGCTTTTCATGGTCCCACCTGACATAGTGAAATCAGTTGTCCTTAGGCCACAGACTATTATTGTTCATCACCAAGCAGAATCTCACATCTAGTGAAAGAAGAGAATAAAAGCATTCAAAGAATTTCTTCTGAATTACTATCCCAGGCCAATGCTGAGAACATCTTCTACCCTGACTTTTTGCTGAAGTGACAAAAAAAAAAAGAAAAAGAAAAAAACCTTCCTTGAAATTATATGATTCACTGCAAACATCTGACATTAATTCCAGGAACAAGGGCTTGAAATACAAAGACACAGAGAAAGCAACAGGGAGGGTCTGATAGTCAATGGGATGAGATGTGGCAAGATGTATCATCAACTGTCACTGCCTGAACATAAAATTGGTGCCCTTTGACTTGTAAAATGCCTCATTCCTAGCACCAGTGCTCAGGCAGAACACTAAATTGTGTCAAAGAATGCCAATCACATGAGATGATGCTGACAGGACTCTGAATTATTCCCAGAAGACCAGAATTTCCTATTCCAAATGACCCAACCCATTCGCCAGGACAGGATGTGCTGTATTGACCAAACCCCTCAAATCAATCCGGTCACCAGTCTAAGACTTAGGGCACCATTACCAGATTCCACACATCTAGAGTCTTGCTCTGTTATCCAGATGGTCATTTCTAGTCATGTAATAAGGTTGTAGCATACAAGGTTAAAATATAAAGTCAATCACTTTCCTGTATACCAACAATGAACAAGTGAAATTTGAATTTAAAAACACTATACCACCTACATTAGCAGCCCCCAAAAATGAAAAAATGTAATATATATATAAGGAAAGTTGCAAAAGTCCAATGAACAAAATCAAAGTATTAAAAAATGGAGAAATATTCCATGTTCATGATAGAGTATTCAATACTGTCAAGATGTCCATTTTTCTCAACTTGATCTATAGATTCAGTGCAATTCTAATCAAAATTCCACCAAGTTATTTTGTGTATATCAACAAACTGATTCTAAATTTATGTGAAGAAGTAAAAAACCCAGAATTGTCAACACAATATTAAAAGAGAAGAACAAAGTTGGAAGACTGACACTACTAGACTTTAAGACTTACTACAAAGCTACAGTAATCAAAATGGTACAGTAATGGTGAAAGAATAGACAAACATATCAAGGACCCAAAAATATACCCATATAAATATGGTCAATTGATCTTGGACAAAAAGAACAAAGACAATACAATGGAGCAAAAATTTTCTTTTCAACATGCGATGTCAAAACTGGACATCAACATATGAGGGAAAAAAAGGAAATAAAAGAAAAAAAGAAAGAAATCTAGACATTTATACCCTTCACAAAAATTAACTCAAAATGAACTGCAGATCTAAATGTAAAATGAAAAACTTTAAAACCCATAGCAGATAACATAGGCGAAAACCTAGATGACCTTGGGTAAGGTTATGACTTCATAGATAGAACACCAAAGGCACATCCATGAAAGGAAGAATTGATAAGCTGGACTTCATTAAAATGAAAACCTTTTCCTCTGTGAAAGACTATTTCAAGAGAATAAGAATAAGAATATAAGAATAAGTCTCCCACAGAGTGGGGGAAAATATTTACAAAAGATACATCTGAAAAAGGATGGTTATCCAAAATATAAAAGATCTTAAAATATATATATATTAAAACTCAACAAACAACCTGATTTTATTTTATTTATTTATTTATTTTAATCTTTATTCACTTTTCGAGAGACAGAGAGAGACAGAGCATGAGCAGGGGAGGGGCACAGAGAGAGGGGAGACACAGAATCCAAAGAGGGCTCCAGGCTCTGAGCTATCAGCACACAGCCCAACGCAGGGCTTGAACCCGCGAACCGTGAAATCATGACCCGAGCCAAAGTCGGACACTCAACCAACTGAGCCACCCAGGCGCCCAAACAACCTGATTTTTAAAATGGGCCAAGACTTTAACAAACACTTGACCAAAGAAGACCTACAAATGGAAAATAAGCATATGAAAAGATGTTCAATATCATAAGTCATCAAGGAAATGCAAATTAAAACAACCTTGATATACCACTACATGTTTTCCAGAATGGCAAAAATCCAGATTGCTGACAAGACTAAATGCTGGCAAGCATATGGAAGAATAAGAAACCTCATTCACTGATGGCGAGAATGCAAAATGATACAACCACTTTGGAAGATAGTTTAATGGTTTCTTAGAGATCTGAACATATCCTTTCCATGTGACTAAGCAATCAGGATCCTTGGTATTTACCCAAAGAAGCTGAAAACTTATGTCCACACAAAAAATCTGTACATGGTTGTTTATAGCATATTTATTCATAATTGCCAAAATGTGGAATTAACTAAGATGTACTTCAGTGGATGAATGGATAAACTATGGTACATCTAGACAAGAGAATATTTATTATTCAGTGCTAAAAAAGAAATGAGCTATAAGCCATGAAAAGACATGAACAAAACTTAAATTCATATTACTATGTGAAAGAAACCAATCTGAAAAGGCTACACACTGTATATTTGTAATTGTATGACATTCTAGAAAAAGCAAAACTATGGGGACAGTAAAAAAAAAATCAATGGTTGACAGGTTTGGTGGGTGGGAACAGAGGGATAAATATGCAGAGACAGAGGATTTGGGGGGCAGTGAACCACTTTGTATGATACTTTAATGATGGATACATATCACCAAACCCACAGAATGTACAATGCCAAGAGTAAATTGATGATGTGTCAATGTAGGTTGATCTATTATAACAAATGTACTACTCTGGTGAGGGATGTTGATAATGGTGGACACTATGCCTGTGTAGGGGCAGGAGATGTATGGAAAACATCTGTACTTGCTCCTCAGTTTTGCTTGCTGTAAACCCAAAATTGCTCTGAAAAAAAAAGAATCTTAATTTTAAAAGTATTTCAGCTAAAATTACAAAAAGAATATAGATCCTTTGGGGGAAAAAAAGAAAAAAATCAGAATTCTCCTTTGCAATAGATTGTGTAGACTGATATATTTCATTTATTTGACCAGCATTTATGAGGAGCCCAAGGTATGCCAAACACTGTAAAGTACTGTGGCCACAGAGAAGATACCATTCCTTGCCCTCCAAGAAAGCTCTCCAATGGTTACTAAATAGTGTTCTTGGTCTTACAGTAGTGGAAAACACAAGACCATACGGAAACCCTAGAAAGTCCTTTATCCCTACCTAGCCTGGTGTATGCAAGAAAGGTTTCCCAAAGGTGATGGTTTCTTATCAGTCTTAAATGGCAAATGGAAGTTACAAAACCACAGATTTTTTTTACTACCTTCATAGTTTTGCCTTTCACAAAATGTCATGTAATTCAAATCATATAGTATCTAGCCTCTTCATCTTGTTTTCTTTCACTCAGCAATATGCATTTAGGGTTCATCGATGTCTTTTCATGGTTTGATAGAGCTATCTTTCTATTTTTAGCACTAATATTATTTCCCTGCCAACATGTACCATAGTTTATTTATCCATTCACCTATCCATTCACCTACTGAAAACATCTTGGCAAGCAAGGCAAGCACAATGTCTTACCATCTAAGAAAGAACTTTTACTTCTTCATAATGGCAGTTTGATTCATCAATAAATAAACATTTGATAAGTCAATAAAATGAAAATGATGTAAAATGGAAAAGTCAGTGACCAAGGAACACAGTTTATTTAGAAACAAAAACTAAGTGTTTGTTTCTATGGCTACTATAAAAAATTATCACAAACATAGTGGCTTAAAACAATACAAATTTAATATCTTACATTTCTGCATTTCAGAGGTCTGACACGGGTTTCACTGAACTGAAATCAAGGTGTTCACAGGGTGGTGTCCCTTTCCAGAAGTCCTTGGAGAGAATCTGTATCCTCACCTTTTCCAGCTTCCAGAGCCTGCATTGTTTGGCTCAAGGCCTCCTTCCTCCATCTTAAAAGTTAGCAACATATTATTTCTCTAACCTTGCTTTCATCATGCCCTCTCTCTCTGAACTTTCTTTGACCTTCCTCTTCCATTTTTAAGGATCTTTGTGATTACATTGGCCCACCTGGATAATTAAGGGTAATCTCCCTATTTTAAGAAAAATTGATTAGCAAACAATTCTATGTGCAAACTTAATACCTCTTTGCCATGTAACCTAACATATCCACAGATTGTGAAAATTAGGATGTGAACATCTTTGAAATTTCCCCAAAGATGTGAAATTTCTCCAAAATCACTATAACAAGATGATTCAAAGGACATAAGGAATATGTGGATATTAAATATAAATACTTCAGTGCGCCTGGGTGGCTCAGTCAGTTAAGCATCCAACTATTGATTTGAGCTCTGATCATGATCTCATGCGCACGAGATGAAGTCCTGCATCAGGCTTGGTACTAAACATGGAATCTGCTTAAGGTTTTCTTTCTCTCTCTTCCTCTCCCTCTGCCCCTCTCCCCCACTCACACAGATGCTCTCTCTATCTCTCTTCCTCAAATACATACATACATACATACATACATACATACATACATACTTTAACCTAGGGAGGTTAAAAGAGTTAAAAAGACAAAGCCACAAAGATAAACATGGAGATTTAGTTGAAATATTTTCAAACCTATTATTTGCTGATTATATACCTTCCTATATACCTGAGGAAGCCTAGCATGTATACATTGTTGTATACAAGGAGCATATTAAGACAGGTCTGCTGGATTAATCTTACCATCTTGAATGCATGGCTCCTACCATGGCCCTGTCACTGGGTTTCACCTAAACCAGTGAAACAGCTTCTTCGTACTAAGAAATAGGCCTTTATGTTTCTCTAGCAATAGCTATCAGAGCCTAAAACATGTTCACACCCTTTGACTTAATAATCTACATTGAAAAATATATGCCAAGATAAAGATCCAAAATATCAAGATCATTTAAGCATCTTTATGAAAATTAAAAAATAGACAACAGCATGAATAACATGAAACGTAAAAGAAGGGGTTGGTTATATAAATTGAGGCACAATCTAATGAGCCAATGTAATTTGGTCACTAAAACGCACATAATAATGGCTACATGAGAAATCCTAAAATGCAAAGGGTAAAAAAAAAATGCAGTTTATAAAATGTTAAACAGGGTATAGACATACTATTTTTAAAATATGTATAAAGTTAAAAGGCTAGAAGGATATAAATCCAAAGCAGTTGTCCCTATGTGATGGAACTATAGAGATACTTTTTCTTATATTTTTTGTAATTACAAATGTTTATTTATGATAAGCAAGTATCTCTTGTGCAATGACTGCTGTGCTCAGAGTATATCCTCCCAAATTCAAATGTTGAAATCCTAACTCCCAAAGATGATGGTATTAGGAGTTGGGACCTTTGGGAAGTGCCTAGGTCCAAGGATAGAGCCCTCGTGAATGGGATTAGTGCCTTAAAAAAAAGAAGTTCCAGAGACATCCCTAACTCCTTCCACCATGTGAGGACACAGCAAGAAGTCTGTGACCCAGAAGAGAAACCTCACCCAACCATGCTGGCACCTTGAGTTTAAACTCCCAGCTTCCAGGACTGTGAGAAATAAATTCCTGTTATTTACAAGCTACACAATCTTAGGTATTTTGTACAGCAGGCTGAATGTACTAACAGAATGACAAAATGTTCTAGAAGTAATTTTTATTTCTAATCATCCCAATAGTCAGTAGCAGTAGGTAGCAGGGGTTAGTTAGCAGGAGGGGTTACACGTGAACCCAGTAGATAATGAGGTCCCCAACTATTCTTGCCCAAGTGTGTTATGCACAACACATAGGCCACATTAATACATATAGTGGTAGGGGGGCCTGGGTGGCTCAGTCGGTTAAGCATCCGACTTCGGCTCAGGTCATGATCTCACGGTCCGTGAGTTTGAGCCCCGCGTCAGGCTCTGTGCTGACAGCCCAGAGCCTGGAGCTGCTTCAGATTCTGTGTCTCCCTCTCTCTCTGACCCTCCCCCGTTCATGCTCTGTCTCTCTCTGTCTCAAAAATAAATAAACATTTAAAAAAATTTTAAAAAATACATACAGTGGTAGCTCACACACCCAATACAACAGGATAAAAGAAATCACCAACCAATCATCAGGTCCACATCAATCACAGAGACTAAGGCACAACTGCTAAAATGTCCTGGGTTTGGGTCAGAATGATTGGCTTCAGACACTACACAGAGGGGTGGTGCTGAAGTAGGCCTCATTCAGAGCAGAGGGGCTGAAGGTGGCCATTCTAGGAAAGCCCAGCACCAAGTCCTCTGCAGACATTCAATAATCATCTGTCGCACAAGAGGCTACCATCTGTTCCTCTTTGTTATGTTGCATCGCCCACAGTATAATTACTGAGATACGGGATTGAGTGCTCCCTAACTTCCAAGTGTCATGTGGAAAAGGAGCAAAGAGAAAGCAGAGGCAGGGTCCTCCATTATAGTCACCTCTGTGTGTGTGTGGGCGTCAGTGGGAGTGTATGATGTACGTGTGTAGCCTCCCCTCATTCTTGCACCACTGTTGCTGCTTTCTAAATTGTTGCCAGTTTTCTGCCTCTGTCACCTCAAATCCAATAAGAATTCCCTAAATCCCATAGCCCTAGTCTGCTGTTTCCTTCCCCTGATCTGGTCTTGCTGTCTGTTCCACTCACTAGCACTTAGTGCCTGATATTTATTTTCAGTTTATCTTTCCAGTTTAAGTATTTATTTGTATTTCCATATTCATTTGCATAAATGGATATGTGATATACTTAAGAAACAAATTATGACTTTCAGAGTAATAAAGAATAACTTTTGGGGAGCCTGGGTGGCTCAGTCAGCTTCAGCTCAGGTCACCATCTCACGAGTTTGTAGGTTCAAGCCCCACCCTGGGTTCTGTGCTGATAGCTCAGAGCCTAGAGCCTGCTTTGGAGTCTGTATCTCTCTGCCCTCCCCTGCTCATTTTCTCTCTGTCTCTCTCTGCCTCTCTCTCTCTCTCTCCCTTTCTCTCTCTCTCTCTCTCTCAGAAATAAATAAACATTTAAAAAATTTTTTTAAAAAGAATAACTTTCTTCAGCTTATTTTTGCCCCATTCTGCTTCATGCATGAAATAAACAATGGGTCAAAAAAGAAAAATATCTTTAATGTGGAATCAGCCCAGTGATGACCATAAAACATATAATTAGGATCAGAGTTAGACCACTGCCTGGTAGAAAGTCCCGGCCTTCATCTCAACTTACTGGAAAACATACTCATTTAGTTTAGGCTTTGTTTAAATGTGAATTTACTTGGGAGGAGAAATTGTTAGACTATTTTTACTTGGTGTGAGTGGAGTAGTAATATTTTCTTCACAACCCATTTGAATAGGAAGGAAAAACAACAAAATATAAGGATGACATCTTGGAAGGCCCAGGAAGGTCAGCATCAAGGTAAGAAATGGCACAGGAAAAGGAAGCAGACAGAGGCAATGAAATTGCACTTAAAAAAAAACCACACTCTTTTGCTTGTAGCTGATCTTAAACATGCTTATAAACACAGTAACATGTCATTTGCCAAATCAAGACTTACGCATTTTAATCCAGCATCCCAACTTGGTGATCACAATCTAGCTGGAAAAAAGAGAGAGAGAGAGAGAGATTGAGAATTTCAAAATATATATCCCGTGGACTGGAAGTGTCAGGAGAAAATGTACTTTCCTTCTCTATCCCCAAAGCATGAAACCTGAGGCATCTTAAACTAAGAATGATTACAGAGCACATGACTCTTTGCTCATAAAACATCTTGGAAGAAACTGGGGCTATACTTTTGGCTCTAAGTTGTAGATGAAGCAGGAAATGTTAAAATATTCTGGACTCCCTCACAAAGGTTCTCAGTCTAACACTGAATAAGAAACTCTTTTGGAAAAGATGGGGGATTAACAGGTGTGGGTTTTAAGTGTGTGCATTCTCCTTAGCTGACTTTTGGAAATGTCCCCATGGCTCTGTCTTTGAGCGACAGAAGGAGATGAAGGCTTAGGCATGCTGATACACAGATACAAAGATACTTATGTTGTCAGGAGCAAAAAGGAAACCGTGAGTCACATAGAAAAGAAGGATTAAGTGTTTTAACGACTTTTTTGCTTTTCCTGGAATTCTTACTAGGAAAAAAAGAGTAGCTTTTCTTTTCTTAGTGCAACAAATATTACTTTTTCAATTTAGAGATGAAGAACATGTTTATATGTACAAAGCTAAGTGATTTTTTTTCCAATTTACACTTTTCTTTCTGTTTCGTTTAGGTCAAACAACATGCTTCCTAGGAGATGAATTGGTACATCTTCAGACTTAACAAACCTAGAGCACTTAAGCTTACACAACTAAACTCTACAACATTTTTGTGCCTTATGTTAAACATGAGTTATAATGGTTCTGCACTCCTAAAAAATAGAGCAGTTTAGAAGAAAAATCCTCACCTTGTTTTCCCTTAAGTTTACCAAATTTAATGAATTTTATCCAAAGTGTTACACTATCAGCAAATTATGTGGCAGATGGTGAGCAAAAAGCAGGGAAAAAATCTCCCACCAATTCTTATCCGTCTTCCAGCTTAAAGTACTTCACTTACTGTTTTTACTGGAAGATACGCAGTGGTGCTTAAACAAATGTTCATTAATGTGTACCTCAAGGAACTTGTTTCTATTACTTCATTGGATTTTCAAAATATGGGTGATGAGGTTAATGGACATGACATCAAGCCCACACAAAAGGGATTAAGCTATTATATGTGAAACTGAGGCTGTTGTTTAACCTTCAAGCTCATCTCCTAATTAGCTAGAGAGTATTGTATTCTGAAATCATTCAGTCCTGAGGTTTCCTCCACTTAGGGGTCTTCTTAGTTTTACTTATTTATTATTATCTTTTATTTTAGAGAGAGAGAGAGCACACATATGACAGGGGAGGGGGCAGAGGGGGAGAGAGAGAGAAAGAGAGGGAGAATCTTAAGCAGGCTCCACACTTAGAGTGGAGCCCAATGTGGGGCTCGATCCCATGACCCTGGATCATGACCTAAACTGAAATCAAGAGTTGGATGCTCAATTGACTGAGCCATGCAGGTGCCCCTTTAAAGTTTTAAGTGATCAGGAAAATGGTGTCTCTCTGGGGTGGCTGATGGTTGGAGTGGTCACTCTTCTGTATGAACACCTTGAGCACCTCTGTGACTTGTACATTTTGTCAGATTTGGAGTCTGGCCAATAAGAGATAAACTTGCCCAAAGAGAATAGCTATTAAGGAAGTGGAGTTGGAATCACATCTTCCTGAAAATAAAGTTGAAACTTCAAGTTTGGGCGAGAGGAAAGGGAAGGTTTCATTTTACAGAGTGACTGAGTGGTTTTCACATTCTTCCCTCAATAATGATGAAGAATATATCACATTATATGAACTATATCAACTGTACTTATTATTTTAATGACTGAACCCCATCCTCTATCTCCCATGGACCTGTAAGGTCTTTGTGAGCAAAAACTGCCTTCTCATCTTTGTATCCCCACTACCTAGCATGGTGCTTGGAGACTGGAGACCTTTCATAACCACAAATAGATATCACAATTGTGAGAATAACTGGAATTAAGGACAGACTGTAACAAGGGAGAGCTTGAAGGTGAGCATTTGTTTGTGTTCCCAGACTGTCCGGGGAAAAGGACACTCATCAATGCAACCATTCCAGGTCTTTGGAAAGAAACACTAAATATCCAATATCTTGTAGAAGTTTAAAAAGAAACAAAGAGCTTTCTAATCATTACAGACTACAAAATATCATGAGTTTCCTGGGAGCCATATCACCATCAGAGTTGTTTAACAGAGGTGTCATAGCCAATTACAGATGATGTTGTAAATGTATTCAGTGAACATTGGACTTTTGATTTTGTTCCAAATCAAGAGTTAATTCTTGATCCCTAAAGTAGATTGATCCCTAAACTAGAGTTAGCCTATTCATTTGGCCACAATAACTTATTAAGTACATCCCATGATGATGGTCAGTATCCTTGCTCTGGCTCTATAGTCACAGCTGAGAAGGCTTTAGGTAGTTTTGTTTTCTAAGACAATTTTTTCCAGTAGAAGAAAACAGGGTTCTAAGACAACTTAGCTTGATTGTAAGATCAGGTACATCTCTGATAAATTATAGGTTAACTTTATAGCACTAATTGGTCTTTTGTAGGTTTGATTAGGATTACAAGAGTTTTATGAGAATTTAATAATGCCCAACAACCAGACTAACACTGTTCAAGATGTATCAGTCAAAATGTTGGGAACTGAGTCTACTTATTGACCTCCCTGCCTCCAGTCTTGTTTTGTGTGACCCATTTTCTTCTCTTATGGAAAAATGACCATTCTCAAATATAAAACTAAACATAAAACAAGACCCCTCTCCATAAGGTCCTTTAATGGCATCTAATCGCCTTCAAAAGGAAATCTAAATGGCCCTGAATAATCTTCCCTTTGACTACCTCTTGGCCTCTATGTTAAGGCAGTTTAACAATTTACAGCCTCCAATTGTGACACATCACTCTCATCACTTCTGATCAGCGATTCTCCACAGGGAATAATTTTATCCTTGGGGGACATTTAACACTGCCTAGAGACATTTTTGGTTATCACAACTCATGAGATGCTGCTGGCATCTAGTGGGTAGAGGCCGGAGATGCTGCTAAACATCCTACAATGCAAAGAACAATTCCTCATATCAAAGAATTAACCAGCCCAAAATGTCAATAGTGTTTTACTGAGAAACTCTGCTTTAGATAAATGAGTGATAGTAAATTATAGGCAACAAACCTTGAGAGAAGTCCCTTTAAAATAGTATCTCTAAAAGAAGGTTGGCAGGGGGCGCCTGGGTGGCGCAGTCGGTTAAGCGTCCGACTTCAGCCAGGTCACGATCTCACGGTCCGTGAGTTCGAGCCCCGCGTCAGGCTCTGGGCTGATGGCTCGGAGCCTGGAGCCTGTTTCCGATTCTGTGTCTCCCTCTCTCTCTGCCCCTCCCCCGTTCATGCTCTGTCTCTCTCTGTCCCAAAAATAAAAAATAAAAAAAAAAAAAAAAAAAAAAAAAAAAAAAAAAAAAAAAAGAAGGTTGGCAGACTATGGCCCGTGGTTCAAATCTGGCCCGTTGCCTGTTTTTGTAAGTAAATTGTATCGGCACACAGCCATGCGTATTTGTTTATGTATTGCCATCTTGTCTCTAACACTTTTGCCGCAGAGATGAGTAGTTGTGACAGAGACCATATGGCCTACAAACTAAAATATTTTCTATCTGGCTCTTTACAGAAAAATATGTCAACTCCAGCTCTAAAACAACTCTACAGTTCCACTCCTAAAATGGCAGAAAATGTAGTATACAATTAAGATTTCTATGTAGGAAAGAAAATACTTTTTCCCCCCAACGGGCACACTATTTCTGTTTTAGAACAGAAACTACAGGCATAGGGTAACAACTGGATGTCCAACTACTCTTCTGGGAAGAGTACTCTGGGAAAAGCATTTCCTGTGAACTAAGAATGAGCTTTGCTGGCAAGATATCATCAAAAAGAGAAGTTTAGGGCTTGGAAGGGGTAGGTTGGGGTGGGAGAGGTGAAGTGGGGTAAGAAAAGCTTAGTCATCAGATATTGCTATTTCCTCCCTAGGAATCTTTCCACTCGGTATCATCTGAACACAGCTTAATGTGTCTTTTAAGGCAGACAGATCCCATCACTTCTCAGCTTCAGGCACTTGCTAAAATTTGCAAGGAAAAATGGGTAGGGGCAGAGAAGCATACGGCTATTATGAGGAAAACAGCTAATCAAACAAGCCTTTGGCAGCCTCACTCTGGCTCCATCAAAGCAAGAATTTGCTTAGTGGTTGGATCTTCCTTTAACTTTAGCAGATTGCTAATGAAACGAGGAGCAAGCCAAAGACACAAAAGACATGTGACCCTTGAAATGTTTGCTAGGATTTCCCCACATGGTTAGTGTTGGCACTTGTAACAGTTGAAAACACAGGTATCTTTCAGACACACAAAATGCCAACTTAATACATAAGCTCTTTATATATATATATATATATATATATATATATATATATATAATATAACATTAATTTATTGTGTTTATAGAGAAGGAAACTGATTCCTTATAACTACTATGTACCCACATGCACATACATGCCACACACTACTTTTTATTTCATGAGGTATTTAGAATTAAGGCAGCTTCCCAGGAGCCAGAGAGGGAGATGAGCTTTCATGGTTCCTCAAGTGGGGCATATTTTCTCTGGGGGCAGATGGGATGGGGGGAGGGGAGGAAGATATTCCTGTAATGGGGACACGTATATCAGGCAAACCAAAATCAGAATTTCCCCAGGTATCTCTGAAAAAAAATAACATGTGCAAACAGCTAGAGAGTTAAGGTTTACAAAATAAAATAGAGGTTGTCCTCAGGGCAAATGCCTACTTCAGCAATATGATATACAAGGACAATGTAAAACCAAATAGTACCTTTGTGAAAATTATTCTAAAAAGTGCTTTCTGGTGGCAGATGTAGTTCTGAAAACATGAGATGAAGTCTTGGAGCAGCAACAACATTGGGAAACTGAACCTGAGATTCTTACATCAAGCCCGAGGTCCTAAAAGGGAGCTTTTCCTAGGGAAAAAAGAAAACTTAAGGGGCACCTGGGTGGCTCAGTTGCTTAAGTGTCCAACTTCAGCTCAGGTCGTCATCTCACTATTTGTGATTTCGAGCTCTGCTGACAGCTCAGAGCCTGGAGCCTGCTTTGGATTCTGTGTCTCCCTCTCTCTGTCCCTCCCCTGCTCACACTCTGTCTCTGTCTCTCTCAAAAATAAACATTAAAAAAAAATTTTTTAATAAAAAAATTAGAAAAAAACTTAAAACTGCATCAAGTAATTATAAAAACCTAAATACACTGGGACCATGGAAGAAATTCAATTATTAGTTGAAAATCTTCCCCAGTTAAAAAAAAAAAAAAAAAAAAGACAAATAGGATTATTTAAGGTGAATTCTATGAAACTTCCAAAGAACAAATCATCTCAGGCTCTTCTAGAGAAGAGAAAAAGAGGAACATTCCCAATGTATTCTGAGGCAAACATAACTTTAATGCCAAAACTAGTAAAGCATAGCTTGTAAAAAGAAAGTTACAGGCAAATTTCAAAACACAGATGCACAGATTATAAACAAAATCTTAACAATCCAAGCACAGTAGTTGAAAAAAATAAATAAAGCATCATGGCTGAGTTGAGATTTTCATAGGAATTCAAGGGTGGTTTAAAAGACAATCTATAGATGTCCTTTACCACATTATCATTATTGGAGAAAAACAAGGTGATCTCAGCTTTGCAGGAAAAAAACCAAAACAAAACAAAACAAAAAAACACTTGATAAAATTCAATACAAATTCCTAACAAAAGATTTTGTGTATTTGCTGTTAAGCATGTTTTTTCCAAATGGAATGAAGAGTCCCAAAGCAGACAGACATGAACATAGAAATTTGAAATGTTATTTTTAAGATCAATGGGGAAAGTAGAAAAGTACGTAATAAACAGTGTTGAGTGAAATGATTCTCCTTCAGGAAAAGAAAATTAACTAAACCTCTTACATCATACCATGCACAAAACCAATCCTAGATGAATTAAGAACATCAAATAAGTGGCAACATTTTAAGACGTTTAGAAGAAAATTTGAGAGAATATAACCTCAGGGTAGAGAAGGTCATCTTAAGACATAAAAAGCACTAGCCATGAAAAAATGTTAACAAATTCACCCATGTTAAAATTAGAACTTCTATTCATCAAAAGATAGCATGAGCAAAGTGAAAAGACAAGTCACATACTAGAAGGTTTTTAACTGCAATACATTCAAACGACAAAGGCCAAGTAACTAAAATATATAAAAGCTCTTACATATCAGTAAAAGACAAACAACCCATTAGATAAAGGGACACCAGTCTTGAACAGTTACTTCACAGAGAGAAAGGAGAAATGGCCACTATACATATCACGTATGCCTAACCTCTTTGGCATCTCAATTTGCATTGTCTTGGTTACTAATAAAATGCCAATTTATACCCATTAGAATAGCAAAAGTCTCAAATCCTGGAAACAAGTACTGGCAAGGATGTGGATCAAAAGGAATTTACATATGCGCTATTATGTGGAAATTTCACAGTCACCTGGGAAAATAATTGGCATTATCTATCTTTTGTGTTGAATATTAGCATACAGTGTGACCTAGCAATTCCATATCCACCCCCAAAGGCAAGTATAAGAATGTTCATAGTAGCAAAACCATAATTTTTTTAAAAAGAAACAATCTAAAAATTCATCAACAGGAAAGGGATACATTTCCATATACCCTCATGAAGGCCTATTATAAAATATAAGTAAATTATAATTATGTGTAACAACACCAAGGAATTGCAAAGTTGGATGACAAAAGCAAGTTGAAAAATATTATATTGAGAATGGTAGCATTTGAATAAAGCTTAAGGAACAAAATGTAACAAAACATTCTTAGGGATTACATACATATAAAAATTCCCTCCAAAAAAATGAAGGATGCAATTGATAAAAATAAACTTCATGATAGTAGTTACCGTGTAATGGAGGCAAGAGAAAACAATATTATAATGTTTCAGTTCTCAATTTCACTGTAAGTTCATGAATGTTCATTATTTTTCTTTAGAATTTATATATGTCACCTATTGTTTTGTATGTATAAAAGTGATATGATAAGTATTTTAATGCAAACACACTGATGTAGACAAAGTTCAAAAAGAGAAGTCTGAAAACAGATCTAGCAGGAAACTAGGGTTAATTCAAGGTAAACCAATTAAAGATGAGATTGTTTCCACCAATAATAATAGCAAGTCTCTTTGCCCAATGTACTCATCAGGGAACACCTGGTCTGGAGACTAGATTAGGTTGTTTCCTTCGTATTTACACAAATCACTAAGATAATGTGTCTGAAACAAGTTGAGATCTTATTACAAAACTGTGTAGAAATGAAAAAAAGCAACTCATAGAAAGCAAATATTTTTTTAGTCTCTCAAAGTCAAAATAGGAATGAATGAGATGTGGACAACTACCTTGGGCCCACATGCCTGCCCTGACAGGGAAATGGAGATTCAGTCCTTTGTAGGGAGGGGATCTCCAGATTAGGGAAAGAGTGTCACCAAGTCACATTAGTGCAAAGATGTAAAACTTCACCCAGATCCCCTGTTTATCAAGAATCATTCTGACTGACAAGTGATAGAATTATGAAGCTAGTTCAGTTTTTTCTTTTTTTTCCTTCTTTAAAAAAAATATTTATTTATTATTTTTGAGAGAGAGTGACCATGTCGCAAGTGAGGGAGGGGCAGAGAGAGAAAGAGAGAGGATCCAAAGCAGGCTCTGCTGACAGCAGTGAGCCCAGTATGGGGCTCCAACTCAGGAACTGTGAAATCTTGACCTGAGTCAAAGTTAGAGGCTCAGTCAACTCAGACACCAGGCACTCAGGTGCCCCTCAGTCTTTTTCTTTATATATGTGTACCTGTATGTGTGCTTAAATCACACACACACACACACACACACACACACACACACACACACACACTTGCTGGTAGCAAAAGCCAGTCCTGTGTGAGTCAGGGCATCATGAGTCACCAATCTTTGGACATCAACACCCCTGCTCCAAGCTGAGGAAACCATACCAAAAACATTGCAACAACACCTTCTACATAGCAACTAAAGGACTGCAGACAATCCAGGACAATGTCTGTCTAAATGTTCCCTGAAATTGTGTGCAAATAGGAAGTCAGTTTGGGGCATCAAATACCTATTTGACCAAGGGGAAAAGGTTCTAAGCACTTACAACCTATACAAGCATGCTCTCTAGCTGATATGGAGGCTGCTTTCAAATGAACACTTGGACTAAGTAACTTCCCTCTGCTTTCTCATGGAAACAGATTTGTCATGGTAGAATCTGGAGACAGGGAGTGGCTTCAGCTGTAAGATTATCCCTACATGTTACCAAGTTCTATATGCTGTAGTCATGTGTTGTGGCCTTCCTTAGGACACTCACTCTGCTGGCACAGCATCAAAGTCCTTTATGGACAGAATCACCAAATCTGTCGATCTCAAAGATGATGTCCTGGTATGGCCAACCTATTCATTTCAGAAAGTTAGTCTTCATTCTAGAAAGCCGGTCATCGGTAACAGACAACATTGCTGAAAAAAGCATTATAAAAGGGAAATGAAACAGTGCAATTTAAAACACTGATATTTGCTTTTATTAATTGTTCAACATCATGGTTACCAACAGTTGATTTTAGAACACAGAGAGTTTTGAAAGTACACTCGAAGAAATTATCTTAGAAGCAGCTAAATAGGGCAGCTTGCCCACTTGGATAATTGAGGGAATGACTTATATACTGCCCTGAAAATTGATATTCGTATTTTTCATTCCCAATGAAATGCATGTAACCGTTTATAAAGGAGGAGAGAAAAGGAAAGAAGAAGCAAGTTCAAATGAGCAAACAGATGCAAATAAAAACAATAAATCCTTCAGCTAGAATTTGGGATTGTAGTATCCCTCATTCGGATGACAGGTCATTGAAACTGAGAGAACCTGGTGAAGCTTTCCTCACGCTTCACTGAAGAAACCTAAGGTGCAGAATAATGAACTGGAAGCCAGGACTTAACCAGAAGCACCCTACTACACACTCAGAATTTTCTAGTCTTTTATTTTACCTTAAAAATCTGAGGGTTTTTTTTCCTATTTGGTCTTTAATATAGCCACGGGAAAGCAGAAAGGCAGGATTCACTGGTTTTGCCTCTATGTGTAGCTTACAAAACTTTCAGGAATGAAAAAATTCAACATCACACCACCTCCCCCATATCTTAGAATACAATTGAAGCATTAGGAATATGTGGCATGCTCATTGAGGGTTTTGTGTACTCCCAGGCAGAGGGTAGGAGCTTACTCAATTAGCACAATAGACAAATACGAAAAGAGAAATAAAATGTAACTAGATTTAACAGGGAAGAAAATCACTCAAATCTTAACTTGTAGATTGCTTTATGTAACTAATTGAAGTCTTCCTACAGATGCTGCCAGATTAAGGAGAGAAACAAGAGCATCATCACATTACTTCGTAGAAAAATAGCTCAGCCTCTTTAACTATCAGAGACCCAGCATTCAGCTTCTAAAGAAGAATATATTCTTCCCAAATCCTTGGGGATCAATGTCTCAGAAACCAAAGACAGAAGTCCTCAGAGCAATGACACAGAATGAAATAAAAGAAATATTCCATTTTAGAAGATACCAGGGTGAGAAATTCACAGTTATGAAAAACTTTTCCCTTTAACAAAATAAGAAACATCAGGCATTAGTCATCAGGTATAGAACTGAGTGGGTCCCTGGGTGCCTGGGTGGCTCAGCTGGTTAACCATACAACTTCGGCTCAGGTCATGATCTCACAGTTTGTAAGTTCGAGCCCCGTGTAGAGCTCTGTGCTGACAGGTCAGAACCTGAAGCCTGCTTCAGATTCTGTCTTCCTTTCTCTGCTTCCCTCTCTCTCTCCCTCTCTCTCTCTCTGTCTCTCTCAAAAATAAACATCTTTAAAAAATGACAAACTTGCACCAAAAGTTTGGACTGTCCCATTCTACTTGATTATACACACACACACACACACACACACACACACACACACACCACGAGAATGTGACTGTAGTTTGTGTGAGCACTGGCCATTGCTGACCTGGAGGTGTAATTACTTTGAGGTAACCAGAGATCTTGGCCCCATTGAGGAGCTGTTCATAAACTTCCACCTAGATTTACAAAGTATTTGAATGAAACAAACAAATCAATCTCAGTTTCTCAGGGGCTAACTACTCATATCAACTTTCTTTCTTTCCACAATAGCCTACTTTGAGCCTTTTCCTACCCTTTAGCACCTCCTTTGATATTCTAAAATAGGTGGCTGAAATTCCAATCAAGCCATTTTGCCTTCACCAGCCAGTTTGGCAAGACAAGGAAATTGAAACAGTACAAACTAATTTTTACAGTAGTTATATGTAAATGAATTTCAATTATCCACATACTCATCACTACATCACTCATGACACCACTGTTTATTTTTTCCAACCATTATACTTACAATCCACGATGTCTATACTATTCTATCCCCAGAGGAAAGCAAGGACTATTAGCGCCATTCTTCATTGCCTAGACCAGGAAACCTAGCCAGCTCCAGTTTCCTTGTCGGGGTAAAGCCATGGGATTTAGAGCAGCCTAGTGAAGGCTTGATCTCCATCAAGCGAAGGCTTGATGATCTGCAGCCTATCTAGAGTAAAGGATGATTTGCTCCAAGTCAGCGTATAGCTGGGACTACCATGTTCCCTCCAGCGTAGAACAGCAAGAAAAGTACTGCCCTAGGAGTCAGAGACCCAGATTCTGGTCCTGTCTCCGCTACTCTCACGTCTCCACAGAAGTTGTACAACCTCACTGAGTCTCATGTCTCTCTGAGTTTTGATTTGGACTCTAGCTAACATCCCTTCCAGCTACAAGCTTCTTTGAGTCCTTCCCTCCTCTAGCTCTATGCTTTCACTGACTAAAACTTGGAAAAGTTCAAGATTCATTGTTTGGAGACTTAATGGCTATTGCAACCCCTGCCAAGCTGGGAATCACCTCCAGCTGTTACCCCAGTCTTGGCCCTCTAGGGAAACAGTTGGAATGTTTTTTAATAAACAGGGCTAGCCCTTGGCTAAGTAGCAAATAGGTGCAATCTTTGTTTTACATGCCTTCCAACTTCCCTTACAGAATACCCTTCATGCCAGACAAGTCTCTTGTATCCCATGGAACCCAGCGCTCAGCAGTCAATTAAGCCACAGGCAGATGATGGCTGATAGGCACTAAGATAGGATTCCAGAAACTGTGTTGGAACAGAAGATGCTTAGACAATAAAAAAGATTTTAAAACATCCCTGCATCTGTCCCTCTCTTAGTCATCCCCACCTCTTCCACCCTTCCAGTTACTCAGGCCCAAGTTTTAAGTGCCGTCCTTGGTTCCTCTTTCTTTTCTATACCTCTCATCTAACCCATCAGCAAATCCTATCATCTCTACCTTGACATATATCCAAAATCCAACTATTCTTCACCACTCTTTTTATTATTACTCTCATTTAAATATTTGAGGGATAGTATACAGAGGGAAAGAAAAGAATAAACAAAGAGAAACAGGCTGGGTTTAATGCAGTAGTCAGTGGAGAGTAGAAAGAACATTTTTTTGTGAAGGAATGCCTTATGGAGGTATATTTTATTAATATAACTTTGCAGCTAGTACTGAGGGGAACATACTTCTCATCTAGCTTTGGTTACAGCATCTTAACCAGTCTCCCTGCTTCTGCACATGCCCCCCAACAGCCCATTCCCAACAGGATTAACAGTAATCCTATTAAAAGGTAAAAAAGATCATGCTCAAAACTCCCCCATGGCTTCCCAGCTCTCTAGGATTCAAAGATAAAATCTCAGTATGATATTACTGGACCCTACCACCTCTCTGACCTTTCTCCCACTCTTCCTCACTTGCCCTGGCCCCAGCTCCTGTGCCATTTTTAGATACACCAGGCAGTCTGCTTAGGACCTTCATTCTTGTTGTCACCTTGCTTGGAAATCCATCCCCTCAGTGCCCCACAAGCCCTTCTCCCTCTCTGTCTTCAAATCTGTTCAAATCTGACTTGTAGAGGCTTTCCCAGACCACCTTGTATAAAAACGTGCACACACACACCCCCTCTGTATCCCCTTGTCCTTTTTTATGTTATTCCATTTACCACCACCTGACATCATTATATTTGCTTGTTATATTTTATTCTCCCTCGTCCCTGCCCTACACCAGAGCAGAGCTGTGTCTTGTTTACTGTTGGACTTCTGCTGCTGGCATACTGCCTGCCATATCCTGAGCACTCAGATATTTGTGAGATAAATGGGCTGAGACATGGATGAATCACTCTCCGGCGCAGAAAGATATATGTTAGTCCTTCTGGCTACTCTTCACAGCACACCTACTCCTATATTCTAGGAAGGTCACATCTAAATGATATCCAATCCTGCTGGGACAGACTTTGATTCATTGTCTTCTTACAATAAAGTACTATATTGCTAAAAATCTTCTACACATGAGATTTCCTCTTTTTTCCTTGTTTCATTATCTGTTCATCCAAATGCACAAAATTATCTTGACTGATACATCACTCTGATCATACAATCTTTCACTCACTCTGTTTATCAAAATAGTTTCCTAGAATAAGCTTTAGGAAGGGGAGATTTTCAAGTGTCCACACTCTGATTTCCATTATCTGAGACACTGGATGCCAATTCAAAGACAAATGAATGAGTTTGTGTAGACTGAGAGAAGAGTGAAGGGAACTAGAATTCATTGAGTGTCTACCAGGAGGAAGCACTGTGCTATGAGCTTGATAAATGTTATCTCAACAAAGCTATGGTATTTACATAAGTGTTCACATGAAGGTGACAGAGAGTGAATTACATAAATGAAGAAACTGAAACTGGGAGTAGTTAAAATTTTTAGCCAAAGTTAGGGGCGCCTGGGTGGCTCAGTCGGTTAAGCGTCTAACTTTGACTCAGGTCATGATCTCACGGTTTGTGAGTTCAAGCCCTGCGTTGGGCTCTGTGCTGACAGCTCAGAGCCTGGAGCCTGCTTCTGATTCTGTGTCTCCTCCTCTCTCCGCCCCTTCCATGCTCATACTCTGTCTCTCTCTGCTCTTACTAATATAATAAATAAATGTTTTCAAAAAAAAATTTTTTAGCCAAAGTTCAAATTAAAGAATTGAGATTCTAACTCAGATCTGAATCCAAAATCCATCCTCTTTCAATACCAAAGACAAGACATTCACACCATTAATCTTTCTTCTTCTTCTCACTCACCAGATCACAACTAATACTCTTTGGCTAAGGATTATTTGAGGGTTCACCCTAGAGAGTATTCTAATGAGTCATTCCCACGCACAAACACTATAGCCTCTGAAACCAAGCCTATCTAACATGCAAAAAAATGATTTATCACTTTTTTCAAGGAAATGCCCTTCAGCTTAAGAAAACATTCACATACAGATGAAGACATAGCTACATATTTAATTCCATATACATTTAAAACATTTAAAACTATTGTTCCAGACTAGTTACCTGAAATAATAAAAAGAACTGATTTCCAAATATTGTGTAGTCCCTTTCAGTTCCTTTTCTCCATAGACATTTGAGAAGTCCAGCCTTTCACTCAGGCACTACTTGGGGTACACTGGGCTATAAACTGGGGACACAACCGTGAACAGCAAGCACCGTACTGCTCCTGTGAAACTTACTATCTAGTGTGGCAGGTAGACAAATATGCAATTGAATGTTCGATTACTTTTTGTCTAAATGCTATTAACAAGCCAGAGTTGGGTGATTATAGAACAAATAATCGTTTCTTTGGTGGTCACAGAAGACTCCCCTGGGAAAGTCACGTTTGAGCTAAGAGCTAAAGAATGAAGTGGCATCTCTGAGATGGAGGAATTGGGAAGTAGTCTCTTGGGTCAGTTTTACAGCAAAAGGGGCAGAATGGGACAAAGCTGTGAACTGAGGAGGAGCTTGACCACTTGAGGAATTAAAAGAGAGGTAGTATGACTGGAAGCTGGATCTGCGAAGAGTGAGAACAGAAGACTCCAAAGGGATGAGCTTCAAACACGGGGAGAGACCAGGTCCAGTACAGCCTGTGAAGGATTCTGTAATGGACCCCCAAAACAGTGGGAAACTGCTTCAGGTAGGGGTGATACATTCAGATTTACATTTTGAAGAGATCACTCTGGACATAGTGTAGACAATGGCTTAGTGGGATGGAGGTTCATCAGATATGGGAGGGAGGCTGCTGATACACATAAGAGGGCAAGTGAGGATGTAAAGACCAGGAGAAACTGTAAGTAGTAAAGAATTTGCAGAAAAGTTAATGTATTTGAGGTATGTTTGTAAGGTAGGATCAACAGAACTTTGTGATGGGTTGTATATAAAGGATAAGAGAGAGGCAGATGTGAAAAAAAAATGACTCCCAGTTTTCTGGTAGGTGCAGTTGGGTAGATGGTAATACTGCATTTGGGGAAGGAAACATAGCAGGAATATGTCTGGGGGAGGTACATGAAGAGAATGAATTCAATATTGGACTTAGATCTGAGGTGTCCATAAGACTCCCAATGGGATGTTGAGTGAGTAGTTGGCTATTTGAGGTCTAGAGCTTAAATGAGCTATCTGAACTTGACATTTAAATGTAGAAATAGATGCAATCACTTAGAGAAAGAACACAGGGTGTTAAGGGGATGGAGTCATGACAAACTAAAACATTTAAAGGTCAGGTAGACAAGGAATGGACTAGCAAGGAAACATAACAGGATTCCTATCACATGATGCCTTCATATTACAACTCCCCTTGAAAATGCCAGTGAAGTTGTTTACATGGCACCACTAAAGTAGGGCATATTCAGGAAGTCAGAGTAGGCAATGTTTTCAACACTTCTCTGATAGATTCAAGACAAGTCTTTGTGAATTGGCCAAAATAAAAGCTGTTTATGTACCCATCTACAGTTACCTAAGGCATTGAGTTTGTTTTGATCTTTATCCCTTCCAAAACAACATTTTTACTTTTTAATATTTCAACCTCAATTTTATTATCTTTTTCTATTCTTCTTTACACTAATAGAGATCTGGCTAATTGGTGTAAATTAGCAAAGTCATTAACCTTCTTAACTGTAGTTTGTTTTAAACAAAACAGTACTGATACTTTCCATAATCTAATTGCCTTCCTTTTCTTCCCAGAGGGAACACCTATTCAGAATTTTTTCTCTTCTCCTAATTGACATTCACGTTGTTTCCATGTTTTTGCTATTGCACATAGCTGCAATAATTATTTCCAGACATTTCTTCTTGTGTACATGTGCCATGGTTTCTCTTGAGTATGAACCCATAAGTGTCAGTTACTGGTCAAAGGATACATACATCTTTGAGTTTACTAGTTATTGCTAAGTCACCCTCCAAAAGGCCACTAGCAATGTTTGAATTCACATGTCTTCATTTTATCATCAACACTTGATATGTCACATTTTTCATTTTTTCCCCTCTGATGGCCATAAAACAGTTTCATTGCAAACCTGAACATCATTTCATCTTTACTTAGTTTTTCCTATGTGGCCAGGTTTTTTTAAACTCTGTATCTTTCCAATTAGTTTATATAATTTTTAATCATTTGCATACATCCCCCAAAGATTCTTATATGCCCTAAGTAGAAGTGGGGCACATTCTATGAGAACATGGGTATTTGAACTTTTAATCAAGTTCTTCAGCTGACTCCAATATGTTCCCCTCTCCCTCCCCTTTGATTTAGAATAACATATGGCCAGACTTTGTTCTTTTTGATCACTGAATAATATTTCATTGTATATATATACCATATTTTCTTTTTCCACTCATCAGTCGACGGACTTTGCAACAACATAGATGGAAATAGTGTATTATGATGAGCAAAATGTCATTCAGAGAAAAACAAGTATCATATGATTTCACTCGTGTGGAATTTAAGAAACAAAACAGGTGAACATAGGGGAAGGGAAGGAAAAATAAGATAAAAACAGATAGGGAGGCAAACCATGAGAACTCTTCAAGACGGAGAACAAACTGAGGGTTGCTGGAGGGGAGGTGGGTGGGGGAATGGGCTAAGTGGGTGATGGGCATTAAGGAGGGCACTTGTTGCGATGAGCACTGGGTGGTGATGTAAGTGATGAATCACTGGGTTCTACTACTGAAATCAATACTACCTACATGTTAACTAACTTGAATCTAAATAAATAAATTTTAAGAAATAAAATAACAGAAACATTTTCTCTTTTTTGTTTAATTGTGAGCACTTGGTGCCTACCATTGAGTCCACTAGGATTGGTATACAGAGAGAAGCCACAAACCCTGCTGTCAGTGAGAGCCCTGTCTAAAGGTGAAGAAAAAGGATCCAACAAATAGGCCACAGGATTTTAGTAGAATCAAATACTGAAGTGGGATGCACATAGGATGCTAAAGATGCACTGCAGAAGAGCACCACACAAACTAGGGATGGAGGAGGACTTTGGAGTGAGATTATATCTGAGCTAGGATTTGAAGGATGAACAGAAATGCACCAGAGTGGTGAGACAAGCATCCCCAATTTTGTAAAAAGGCAAATAGAGAGCATGGCAAGTTCAAGGAATGGAAGGTATTTGAAATGCCAAGAGACAAAGTAAGGATGGAGTGGCAAAAAAATAAAATAAAAAATAAAATACAAACAAATCTCAAAAGAACAAAACCTAAAAGAAAGTCTGGATACACAAAGGGCCTTATGCTATGCTAAGGATTTTGAATTTGACCTTGTAGGTGATGGGAAGCCTTCAGAGACTATTTTGCAGGAAAATTATAGGATTAGTTTTTTCCCCTCAGTAAAATCCCCTTGGGTTTTAGTGATTAGGGGTGGGCAAGAATGATGGCAAGGAGGTCAATGAGTTTTTTGTGGGTTGGTTCATGATCCAGGTAGAAAAGGATGGTCCTTCTATCCTTCTACCTAACAGCAGTAGGGATAGTAAGGAAAGGTATTCAAGAAGTTAAAAAAAAAATGTTCAACAGAATTTGAGAGTAAATCAAAGATAAACCTTGGCTTTGTGGTTTGAGGAGTCTACACATCATGGTACCAAGCAAAATGGGGAATAGAAGAGAAAGAGATTTGGAGAGACAGTGTCATGGTGGGAAAAAATGATGATAACTTCGATTTTGTGTTTATTGAGTTTAAGGCTTACATGGAACAGCCAAATGAAAACATTCAGGAGGCTTATGGAATAAGAGCCTGGAATCTAGGAGACAGATCTTAGCTTGAGATGTGTGTTTAGGAATTAACACATTTACATAACACATAACACATTTATGTTTGTAACACAAGTCACAAACATAAAGGAAAGTCATGGCAGTAGATAAGATTGCTCAGAAAGATTATGAGGATTGTAAGAACAGAAAGGATGGACAGAACCCCAGGAAGCAGGATGTAGAGATTAACTAAGTAAGAGGAACTGAAAAAAGACCTAAGAAAGAGTGATCAGAAAAAAGAAGAAAATTCAGGAGGATGTAATGCCACCAAAGGAGTCAAAAGTTTTAAATAGGAAAGAGTGACCAGTGTCAAATGGACTTGAGATCATTTAGACAACATCAGTGAAAAATGTTAGGTGGATTTAGACACAATGTTATCATTGGTGATCTTAGAAAGATCTCTGAAATTCCCAGTGTATGGATTATCCCCAAAATAAAATATGGATATTCCTATAAAATATGGATACTTTAAGAGTATCTTTGCCACCAGAAAAAAAAGTCTAATTATGCTCTTTAAGTAAAGCTTATCGGTTTAGCCCATACGCTCCACTTTGTCAAGTAGAAAGAGGCATGGGTTAATTAGATGACAGGTCAGGTCCCCTCCAGCTCTCACAGGCTATTAAATAATTGCCTCAAAAATCATGTAGTTAAAGTCACACTGTGCATCATTGAGACTAACTGTGAAATACATATTGGGGACCTCCTTTGACTTCAGTGACATCCTTCTCTTTCCTTCCCAAGTCTCCTTCTTGGATATCCACTGACTCTAAACTATCTTGTGCTTCACCCTTACTCACTCTTCCTGGAAGCAGCCCACACTAACTCTAATCCTTCCTCCCCATCCCTTTGACTTCCACTTTGTGAAACTGTGGGTCAGAGGCCACCTTATATAGGGACTATCTTTCCGAAATGTGCACACATCTTTTGACGTTAGTCCCTCCCTTTCAATAATGAGAACACAAATGAACACCACTGAACATTGTACACATCAGTGAACAGACAGAACTGTGCACTGAGGGCAGGAACTATGCACTTACTAACTTTGGGAAGCCAGGATTCTTGAGGGCAGGAATTATATATGGACTAATCTTAGTAAGCCAGGTCTTAGATGAAACCCAGCAAACAATAATCACTCAAAACACTTATTTTGGGTAAATGGAGGAACTGTGACTTCATGATACTACAAGGGACCTCAGCAACGATAGATCTAACACTTGAAACACAGCAAAGGATTACAATGCTGCCAGCACCCTGCCAATAGTCTCACCCCCAATACCTGGCACCACAGTTTCACCTAAAGATAATAAGCACCAAAAGGCTTGATTTAACACCCTCAGCTACTGCCTGGTTTCAAAGTCCACCGTGTCAAGGTAGGTGATGGACTCTACTCAAGTAATGATGGACTCTAGAACTTTCTCTTACTCCAACACTACATAGGATTCACTGAATTTGAACCATCTGTTGCTCACCTTTCCCCTGTTTTCATTCTGATCCTGCAAGACTGAAATTTTCCTCCCCCCTTCAGAAGATGACAATCAAACTCCCCGGACTCTTCCGAACACTTCTTAGGTTCCTCAACTTGTTCTGCAAACATGTTATGCTAAACATTCATACACAAGAGATCTAACAATGACTGTGATCTGTATTTGTGTGAGCTTGCTTTTACAAAAGCAAAATATTTTAGAAACCTAACTTAATTTTCTGATTCAAATTTAAAAGAACTTCAAAATAAATAAGCTCATGTTATGTCTTTTCATGTTAGTACTAGCTAATGTCAGACTGAATCATGATGGTGAAATGCAATTTCACGTTCTTTTATGTGTGGAATTTTAAGAACAAGTATCACTTGTATCCATGTGTCTAATTTCCATGTCACTTCTACTAAATTTCTTTTATTCTACATAATTTTTCTTCCTCAAAGTTCAAGTCATTCTCTTAATTTTTCTCTCTCTCTCAAAACAAAATAATCATTAGGCATAATTTTTTCTAGCAGAGCATAGCTGACACCTTATTTCTTTAGTTTTTTGCCAAGATCTGAAATCAAAAATTCTCCTTGTATACTTTTCCAAATATTTAAAAATACATTTTCGCTGACATTTTCAAGTAATATTTATGCTACTGAATTGAGTTTAAGTAAGCAAACCATTACTGGCATAGTCACTATACTCTAATGTTCTTTAAGGTGTACCACACAGAAGCATTTATATCAGTGACACTCCCCAAAAGAAATGAAATCAAACACTCACTGCCAACATAAACACGTAAAGGTCTTATTTTCTTTATTAGGTCAAGGTCAAACAAGTAAGTGGGCCCCAAAGAGTTAGGCATTGGGGAACATCCGAGGGTGTTCAAATTTTGCATTCCTTGAAAGTTTGTGTTGAATTGAGTTCAAATATCTAAAACTGCTTTTGAAAAAAGAAAAATACTGTTTCCTGCTTTTAAGTAAGAAAGGTAACTTAGGATCATAAGGCTTCTTGGATAGGTCAATGCTTTTTCAAAAGAACACTGAAACTCTGAGGAGTGTTTGTTTAGTTAAGTAAGGTTGGCCCAACTCTACTGGGATCCCTGGAGGACATTTTTTTTTTTAAGTCTTAAGGCATAAACCAACCTTAGACCTCATGGATAATGTTTGTGGCTCTTGTAATAAAGCAAGAATACACTTGATCTTAGCCAAAAGGCCGAGAAGCAATATAATAAAGCAAGAATAAAGGAAAGAGATATTTATAGGTGATCAGAGATCATATCAGAGATGGCACAGTTGAAGGGAAAGAGGAAAATGAACTTACTGAATTTTTATAATGTATTAAACTTTGTGCGTGGTCTAATTTAACTCTTAAAACAAGTCTGTGTTTTAATATCACTGTTTCTTTATTACTGAGAATAAAACAAGCTCAAAGAAATTAAGTAACTTGCCCAAGACTGCAGAGTTGGTAAGGGGTGACACCTTCTTGTAACCCCACTGTGCTTGGTTTAGAACCCAACTTATTCTAATATTCTGCAGAGTAAGGGAACCAGGGAGCCAAGGAAGCCACATCACAGAAGAGCTTCATAAAGACACCTGCCTATTGTACACCCTTGTCAATAGCAGCATATTTACAACAGCCGAAATATGGAAACAACCCAAGTGTCCATAGACAGACGAATGGGTAAACAAAATGTGCTGTACATGTACAATTGAATATTATTCAGCCTAAAAAAGAAAGGAAATTCTGACACATGCTACAACATGGATGAAACTTGAGGACATTACATTAAGTGAGATAAATCAGTCACAAAAAGGCAAATGCTGTATGAGTACACTTACGTGAGGTGTCTAGAGTACTGAAACTCATAGAAACAGAAAGCACAATGGTGGTTGCCAGGGGCTGGACTGGGGAGGGGAGAATGGAGAGTGTTTTAATGAGTATTGAGTTTCAGTTTCGCAAGATGAAAGAGTTCTGGAGATTGGCTGTACGACAATGTGAATGTACTGAACACTACTCAGTAGTACACTTAAAATGGTTATGATGGTAAGTTTTATGTTATGTATTTTTTACCACAGTTTTAAGACAAACAAAAACATCTGCCTGAGTTGAATTTCCTTCACCTTTACCAAGCCTTTCATTTTCTTTTCTGCTCAGTATTATGCTCTTTTGCAGCACAGGAATTCAGGTCAATGTGATGAAACGCCCACACAGACACTATCTTATAATCTGTTCAAAAGAAAAGCCAAAGATCTTTGATGGAGCAGGGAGGTCAATAAATGAACTGGTAGCAATTTTGATAAGTCGGTTGGACTTACAAATGTTGGTCATTAAGTTCTTATATTTGAAATACAATGACGATTTTTCATGTCATCAGTCATGGTTAGATACCATGTAGGAATATTGATAATATACATTGTATTTAAGTACTGTTTTTGTGATTAGCTTTGTAAGTTTTTCTTCAATGCCTTCTCCTATTGATAACGGGCTTAGGTTAATTGTAGGTGGTGCTACTGTTGTGGAATTGTGTTGAATTTTGGGGGGTCTTTTTTAGGTTTGATAATCTTTTTGATTTATTGGGAAAGATGCTTGTGGTATTTGGTTATAGAACAGCCATGGCTACTGAACAGTATCCTAAGGTTTGGGCATAGAATAAGACTGTCCAAAAAACAAGTCCTCCTTCCTTCAATACACTAAAACACCATTTATTTAAAGGACACGAATTCTTTAATACCATTTACATAGTCTGTCAGAGACAGGTGCCACATGAATCAACATTTTGAGGTTATATCCAAAGTTTGCATCTAGTTCATCTTCTAGCCAGGGCATGTCAGAGGTTGAGAGGGAGCCCACTGGTATTTCATGAACTATGGCACCCACTGTGTCACACCCAGTTGTAAGCACTTCACGAAAATAAGCCCATTTAGTCCTCTCAACAACCCCAGGGACTGCTAACATTTTGTAGCTGAGTAAATCAGGATTTAGAATGGTCAAGTCACTTATCCAAGGTCACACAGCTAGTAAATGGCAGAGCAAATGGCAGAGCCAAAATTTAAACAAAAATGGCCTGACTACCGAGCTGATGCTATGGGACTTATCATTTGTATTTTCCATGGCTTCCTAGATATTAAATTCACACCCATCCCCCCCCACACACACACACACAGAGTCACATTTTTTTAAAGTTTAAATTTCATTGCCTTCTTCCAAACCTGCAGTGTTGCTCACTGGTGTTACATATAACCTCCTTTGGAGGTGAAAGCAAAAATGTAAATGTGAGCCTCAAGTTAATGGGCTCTCTTGCCCTCTCTGCCTGTACTAGATTCGGCTTCTACCTACATGAGGCTATTTCTCAGTCCTAATTCAAACCTAATCTCTTTATTACCATTTGACTCCTGACTGGGCTTCCCCGAAACTGTCCATAGAGTTTTCCTGGCTTCCTTTCTCCCTCTTGGGCACAGCTGTCAGGTTCAGTTTCCCAACAGTTAATCTAAAGGCTTTCTCCATTTCCAATTTGCCTTTTAGGAGCCACATTGTTTCATAGCCTCACTTCCAGAGCCTTTCATTTTCTGGCATTCATCTCTCATTGGCATGTTTCCTGACCCATTATCTTTTCTCAGGCCAACCTTTCATTTCTCTGGCACCAATGTCTGAAGGATATCAATCCACACAGCACAGCAAGGGGCAGCTTACTTCACACCTGCTGTCCATCATTTCATCCCAACGGCCCTAGCGACCTTGGAAACGTAGACTGGCTCTATGATTTTTCTTTATGATTTTGAAGAAAGAAAAGTACAAGTATTTGGGGCAGGGGGTAGACAGGTGGGTAGTAATATGAGCAATTTTGTCAAAGTGACTATTTCGTCAGCTGTGCCCCCTAATTGCCAACAAAGCTCAAACAATACAAGTAACTTTTGATCTTGTAGGAGTTAAAGCAGAGGTAGGCAAGCTTTTTCTGTAAAGGGCTGGGTAGCAAATATTTTAGACCTTGTGGGCCATATGGTCTCTGTCCCAACTACTCAATGCTGCCATCATGAAAGCAGCAATAGATGAACAAATGAATGGGTGGGGCTTATTCCAATAGCACTTTATTTACAAAAACAGGAAGGGGGCTCAATTTGGCCCATGGGCCTTGATTTGCTTCTCCCTCAGTTAAAGCACTAGAATCCTTTGTGATGTTTTGCAGCTTTAACATAGGTTTCTGTGAAACCAGAGCCCCTCCTTATTGTTTTTACACTATATTTCATTAACTCTCCCCTTCACTAAAAGTAAAGTTAAACTAGGAGTGCCTGGATGGCTCAGTAAATTAAGCATCTGACTTTGGCTCAGGTCATGATCTCACTGGTCATGAGTCTGAGCGCTGTGTAGGGCTGTATGCTGACAGCTTGAAGCCTGGAGCCTGCTTCAGATTCCGTGTCTCTCTCTCTCTCTGCCCCTCCCCTGTTTGCTCTCTTTCTCTCTCTCTCTCAAAAATAAATAAACATCTTTAAAATTTTATTTTAAAAAAAGTTAAACTAAAATAAAGTAAAAAAACAAATGTGATCCCTCACATCATTTGGCATATTGCTTTAGGCATAAGAACTCATCTCAGATGGGACAATTATCCACTGCTAAAAACCGATAAACATCTGCGAGCACATATACTGCCTCAGTCAGATACTTTTTTATATCCACAAAGTACCCTCTCGTACAAATATTCATGAAGGATCTCCAGACCATGTTTTGCCAAGTACAATTTTGAGACAGCAAAACAAAGCTTTGTGTAGACCTGTGAGTAAGTAAGCCTGTGAAGAGCATAAAGCACTGAGGCCGCAGGAAGCAAAGATTTGCAAATACTGGTCTCAGAGAAAGTGTTACGATGGGGGACATTCTTGACTGCTCTACTTTGTCCTGACAAGGCTCTAAGGTGTTCATTTATTATCTTACTTTTCCATTTGCTTAATAAATGTTTTGGAGGGTCTTCTATGGTCAAGACATGGTGCCAGGCACTGGGAATAAATGCAAAGACAAAGACAGAAAGATAACAGGAAGAAAAAAAAGAGAGAAGAAAGAAACAGTGTCTGTCCTTGAAGAATTTACAGTATGGTGTCTGCCGTCCTATAGAACTTCCAGCAGTGATAGAAATGTTCTTTATCCTGTCCTGCACAATATGGTACTTACTAGCTGCCAATGGCTCTTGACTACTTGAAATGTAGCTGGTGGGACTAGGAAACAATTTTTAATTTTAATTAATTAGGCTAGTGACTACCGTACTGGACAGTGCAGGTCTAGTGGGAAAGATATTGAATCAAATGAACATACTATTACCATTATGCTATGTGCTAAGAAACATGAGGTACTGACTGCTCTGAACACTAGTAATAGGAGGATTTGACCAATTCAGGAAGGTCAGGAAAATCTTCTCTAAGTGGCAGGAGAGAAGAAATTTGAAAGAGGAGTAGGGGACAACCAGATAGAGTGGGGTATCACAGAAGGCAATCCAGACAATGAGAATAAAAGGGAAATGATATTATGTAATAGTGTGGCAGAAGCAGAGGGTGTTAGGGGCATTAGAAGCCAGGACATTACAGGCCACATAAGAGATTTGGGTATTTAGCCTAAGGACAGGGTTATAAGCAATCAGAGGTTGAAGGTTTAAGTGTGTGTGAAATGATTGCCTTGGCAACTTTGAAAAGCTCCCTCTGGTTATAGCATACAGAACACACTGAGAGATGCAAGAGAAAGAGCTGAGAAATCAGTAAACTGTCTCCTGCAATGGTCCAGATAGCTAATGAGGGTTTGTGGCTTAACCCACATACCCTGTCTGGCTGAACCTAGACAGATCTGTGGGATATGTAGAAAGTAAAACTGACATATCTTGGAAGAAAACTGGATACAAGGAATAACATCTAGGAACAGGATGACAGACAGTTCCTCCTCCAGGCAGATGGAGGTGCCATTGAACAAACAAAAAACGTGGTGGGAGTAGTTCTAGAGAGGGGATGTTGTTGGCTGGGTCTTCAACATGTTAAGTTTGAGGTGCTTAGAGACATCCAAATGGCCTGTTGAATAGGCAGGAAGGAGTTCAGGGGAGAGGTAAGGGTTGAAGATAGAAAATTGGTGGGCCATTAGTGAATAGCCCCCCTTCTGTCCCCATGATAATGTCAGGTAGTTTTGGCAAGTTGCAACAGTGTTTGTTAATTAATCCAGAAAAGGAAGTATGCGTAAATACAATACATCCAATGCAATGCAATAATTACAACAGTAGTATAAATGGGAGGAAGTAGCCAAATGGTGAAAAAATGCTGGCAATGTTCATTTATTAAAGCTTCATAAGACAGTAAAACTATCTAAGGAGATGGGGAATAGGGAGTGAGAAATTCACACAGTGGATGCTTTATACAATTACAAAGGAATAGGGGAATAGAAGGATTCAGTTCAAACTGAGCTCTCAGAGAACCCAAATGAACTAAAGGAGAACACTGGTATATAAAGCTTGGGTATAACAGATGGAAACAGATATATGGGGAATGGGGACAAGAGTGAGTGATACATAATTAACAGTCGTGGACATTTTATTTATTTCTTAAAGACTTTTTTAAAGATTTATTTTTTATTTTTAATTTTTTTCATTGTTTATTTTTGAGAGACAAAGAGTGAACAGGGGAGGGGCAGAGAGAGAGGGAGACACAGAATCTGAAGCAGGGTCCAGGCTCCAAGCTGTCAGCACAGAGCCTGATATGGGACTCAAACTCACAAACTATGAGATCATGACCTGAGCTGAAGTCAGCGCTTAACTGACTGAGCCACCCAGGGGCCCCAAGATTTATTTATTTTTGGGAGACAGAGGCAATCAGGAAAGGGGCAGAGAGAGGGGGGGACAGAAGATCTGAAGCTGGCTCTGCACTGACAGCAGCAAGCCCAATGCAGGGCTTGAACTCACAAACTATGAAATCATGACCTGAGCCAAAGTCAGATGTTCAACCAACTGAACCACCCAGGTGCCCCTGTGGTGGACATTTTAAAATTAATTTGTTCAGTTTCTGCTTATGGGTGATAATTATATTTGAATACAGGTGAGTTGAATATTTAATCAAAAATAATTTCACAATATAATTGACAATCAGACTGGAAAGTTGTTCAAGTCTTTCATGTTCTTCCCATACACAGTTGCCATCTTAGCAGCATGCTACCTCTTAAATTGGTAAAAACAAGACTTATCAATTTTAAACGATCTGCTCTCAGCTAACCATATGGGCAATTGCATTTGTCTTCCATTACCTGAGGTCAATTTCTTCCATTTATAAGTGTTCCTACTGGACTATAAGCTAGTGGAGAAATAAATGTAGAAAATGTATGTAATTGCTCCAATCAACAGTTTTATAACTTGCCCTGAAAATCACAACACTAAGAACACAAATCTCCATTTGCCTCCAAATAAATACTGTGTTGACTATAGCTATGATTCCTGGAAATGTGTTCAGATTGTTTCAGGACAGAAAAGGAACTGAGTCTAAATCTAATTAGAATATCAACAAATATCCAGGTATTTCAAGCCAAAGCATTGTACATGTTCATGCTACCAACACCTGGCCAGTCCCATCCCCTACCACCCTTCCTACCTAGAGGCAGATGTGAAGAGGAGTGTAGCATATATTCTTTCCAGTCCAAGCTTTTATACTTTCACCATATCTATGAATACAAAAAAAATATATAGCATTGCTTTAGGCTTAATTTATGTAAATACTATTCTCTAACATGAATCATTCTGAAACTTGCTTTTTCATCTACCTTTGATACTAAGATTTCTCCATGATATGTATAGTTCTAGTTTGTTTTAATTGCTATTAATTTTCCAATATATAAATAAACTACATCTTATTCATTCCCCTCTTGATTGGTATTAAATATCTTCTAGTCTTTCACTATTACAAAAATATCACAATGAAGATATTTTACAAATCGTCCTGTATACATGAGCAAGAGGTTCCAGATCAGCCTAGATCATTCTAAATCTAGGTCAAGGGAGTCATAGACTATCATTTCACTAGACATTGGTAAATGTCTCAAAAAGTGATGGGAACTATTAACACTTGGCAGCAGTGGGTAAGATCTTTTTTACACACATCTGACTTGATGTTTGTCAAATGGATGTGAAATGGTATCTCATTTTAATCTTTTTTCCTGATTACTATATTACTAGTTAGGTTAAACATACTTTTTATGTCTATTGTCTATTTGGTTTGCCTCTTCTTTGAACTGCTGTTCATATCTTTTGTTCATTTTTACACTCACTTGTCACTTTTTCTTTTCATACCATATATGTTCTTTTCATACCATATATGTCTATACCTAAGGTAACCCAAATATAAAGCTATCCCTCCCAGTGTTCCAAATGAGAAGATACAAAAAGTTCTGTACAACTTTACCAAAAAAATATGTCTGTATAAGGATAAAATGTCTATGTGTCATGTTTGATATCAATGTTATTTCAAATGCATATTTTAAATGATATATTACATAATAAAATATTTTTAAAATATTACTTTCTCCTTCACATTTCTTAAACAACTTGATTCAAATTTGTAATGAGCATGTCCAACGTCATTTGTCATTATTGAGGCACTTTATGCATCATTTACAGTTTTCTAAAGCAGATCGTCACTTCTATTCAGATGAATTTTGAATCTGATTTTAATATACTCACAAGACTTTGTTCTAAGCTACCAAATAGCATATACTATTCAGGATCTTCACAATATGATCATGCATTATATTGCTTTTTGTGCCAGTTATCTTCTACTTCTACTTTCCGATCCACTCCCCTTCCTTCTCCACCCTACCTCCTGGAAACCTAATAGGTATGAACCATATCCCCACAATCCCTTGGTCTCAGGATTCCTGACCAGGCTCCCAGCTCAGCCTATGGGAAGTCTAATAGGAGATGAGAGGGAGGGCAGACAATGAGGTTGGGGTATTTTTTCTCTGGCTCTTTCTCTTAAACATCAGCTCAGTCTGGCTGCATCACTGGATAGAAGGCACCCTACTCCTCATGACTTTCTTCTTCTATGTCTAGAAAACTGTCCTTTCCCTTTATTTACCTCTGCAGACCTAGCAGGGGACACAGTTCTGAGCCTGGTAGCTCTGGTTCCTGCAATTTTCCTTGTACCTCCCTTATTTCCCACCACACCTTATAATTAGTCTTTTGATTAATAAATCATCCTTGAATTGTCCAAACTTGAATGTGCCACTAATTTCCCATTGAGAAACTGATTTTGATATTCAAAAAATAATCTTTAGAAAGCTCGTTTTCTATAACACCTAATCCTTAGTTTCGGGTCATTTCCCAGGAATCAATCATCTATATTAACCTTCTTTATAACATTTTGTTTGTTTATTTTGTCATTTTAACCAACTTCGATCTGAGTTTTGTACACATAGGCAGAAACATCATTGACTGGGTGGTTTTAGGCTGCCATACCTTTCAGATAAGCTCTCTTTTCTGAGCAGCCATTTTCAAGAAACAAACATTACCTTATGTTTCATCATTTATAGTATTCTGGATCCTAATCTTCTTTGTGTTGCAAAACCCTTCTTCTCATCTATCACTTAAATTTTAATGTTTATTTATTTTTGAAGGAGAGAGAGAGAGAGAGACAGAGCGTGAGCTGGGGAGGGGCAGAAAGAGAGGGAGACATAGAATCCGAAGTAGGCTCCAGGTTCTGAGCTGTCAGCACAGAGCCCGATGTGGGGCTCAAACCCACAAGCCACGAAATCATGACCTGAGCTGAAGTCAGACGCCTAACCGACTGAACCACCCAGATGCCCCTATCACTGGACTTTTAAATTTGTTTGTGTTGTGTTTTGTTGAAAGGGATTTGTCTTAATTTAGATAAATCTTTTATTTTATAAATTTTGGGTTTTATCTGTTCTTTAAGAAATTCTTCCCTACCCCAAGTTCACAGATATTCTTTATGTTTACTTCTGAATGTTTTAGTTTCTTTTTTTATGTTCTGATATGCAATGCAAGATGGAGATCTACTTTCATATTTTTATGTATGGAGAGACAACTGTCATATTCATCTACTCAATAATGATATCCCCCAATGATTTGAATGCCACCTCTATTACAAGGGTTTGGTAGGCGCACGGATCGTCTCTCAGCTGTGTCTGCTACTGCATTGTGTATTCCTGCACCAATTCTATGCCATGGTTCTACAATGAGTCATGGTATCTAGCAGAACAGATGTACTCATTGTGCCTTTGTTCAAAATTCTTGATTATTTTTGGCCTTTGTACTGCTAAAACAGATTTCTTCTCCAAAGAATAAAATCTGAACAGTATCCCTTGGGTTGACCATTTACGCTATTTGAATTTTAGAATCTAACCATCTCATTACATGAAAAATCCTGCTGTGACTGTGTGTGTGAGATTACATTAACTTTTTAAATTGATTTGAGAGAGAAGAAGAATTCTTGCTTTTGCTTCAACTTTTCCATATATTCTATAGCTGAGTGCTGGGGGAGGCACTTTCCTTATCAACTCCAGTTTAGAAGACATCTCTAAGATGACATTTGGAAAGGCATCATTGGTCTAACAGAGTAGAAAATATTGAAGTCATTGGTCATTTATTGATCCCCTCGCTCAGCAAATTTTGTGAATGTCAGGTGTGTTAATATGTTTTATCTTCAGAAATACAAAGATTTTTCTCTTGGTTTAAGATATTCAATAAGAACACGTGAACATTTTAAAAACAAATTGTTTCACATTTCCATCAGATTTACAACAGGAAGAAAAAAACAAATAAGAACAAAATTGCTTCAGTAGTTAAATTATATTCTTTCTCCTTCCTGTAAACTGGCTTTGGAAAGAACACCCTAATTCATCTGAAATTGTTCACGTTTCCCATAACTTGAAGAAATGGCATTTCTCTTTAGTGTGCTTCTCTACAGCTATAATGATGAAGTCTCTAAATTTGACTACCAGGTAGAAATAACAAAGGAAACTTATTGTACTTAGATGTTTTTTTATCTGATTGCATGAAAAATATACAATATTTAGTAGCTATTTTTAAAATATTGACATCCCTAAAAGTTATACATTTAAAAAGTATTCAAGATTACATATTTAATCAGAGTTCAAAATATCTCAGGAGAATTATTATTTGTTTTTGAGCTTCATGATCTTTTTCAACTGTATAGAACAAAAAAATTAAAACATTTTAAATATATTACATTAAATATATTTTCATACATTAGAGAAATTAAGCACAGACAAAACTACCTTCTTAAGACTTATGTAAACTCACAGTAGGATATCAAATTACAATAAAGAGCAAGAATTTAGAAATTTAAATCAGAGTAAAAATATTCTTAGCATCTCAGTCTTTAACAATCTCCACACACCCACTGTATACTTTATTAGCATCTCTATGAGAAGTTAGTTGGTTCACCCAATTGTTTATTAATACCAACAGTCATGGAGGGTACACACTGCCATAAATCTGCTGCCATTCAGAAAATGTAACAGAGTAGCTAATAATTTAAAATCTAGCCTGTGTTGTAGTATGTCTTTCTTTGTTAAATTAAATGGTGGCTTATTGAAGCTAAATTGATTAATATGCCTTTAGCTGAGTTCTCCCCAATTGGAATTATTCTCTGAACCTTAAATGAATTAAGAAAATTGGTATCATTGTTCTCTGTGTTTGTATCCGTGTAGTATGTGTCCAAAAGTTTGTTTGGAAAAATTCTGATCAACTTAAACTCCATGGGGCAGATTTATCCACCATAATATAAGGTATGTTCTAGGCTCATCACACAAGCATCAAATGAATTCAAAGAACAAATGACAAAGAACAAAAGAATTGACCAGCAGTTGCAACTTTAACAAAATTTGAAATCTACAATCCCATCTCAATATTTAGGGCTATGAAGCTATTTGACATATTTAGTCCAGCTTTGATATCAGCTTCTTATAATTTTTCCCATGCCTAGTTTTCATTTAGGAAACTTTTTTGTTTGTTTCAAAGAACAACAGATGGGAGTAATCATAGCTGAAACTCTCACCCCTCCTCCTCTGTTGCTGGCCTAGTCCTTCCCAAGGGCACATCTGGGCCTGGGATGGGACCTTTTTATAGTTTTCTCAAGAGCATGTGACTAATACATTTCATGTCTTTAATTAAAAGCTTTTTTGTGTGTACCATGTGCAGTGAGGACCTCATGTGTTTCCAAGATCACATGTCTAAACTATAACACTGTGAACCTTTAATGTCTCACTCTGAAATCAAATTCATTAAATCAGAATGAGTGGATGGTTAGAAATGAATTGTTATAAATTAAGGATGTGCCCTAGAACATTACCATCAGCAGATCTTCTCAAATCAGATCTTCTCAAATCAAATCTCCCCACCTAGAATTGTCATCTTTGAGAACAGGAAAGGCCCCAGACAACACCTAGTCCAGTCTCCTCACTGTACAGATGAAGAAACCAAAGTACAAAGAGATTATATGATACACTCAAGATTGTCCAGCTTGTTAATAATTGACCCAGGACTAGAACTCAGGTCTCCTAACTTGCATCTAGGGTCCTTCTCATTATACCTTAAACATGTTACTGAAATTTTAAAGCCAGAGTTAAGAAAAGCAAATTGTGTCCCTACCATTATTAGGCACTGTGCAATACCTGGAATTACAAAGATAAATAACTTAGGAGTCCTGCTCTCACAGGGTTTACACTCCAGGGGGACAAAGGTAACAGATAAATAACTACCCACTGCAGTAACTACTGAGGTACATTAGCAAAGGGCTGAGAAGCCCCAAGGACAGAGTAACTTCTTACTTGGGAATTAATATTTTCTTAGATCTTGAAGGGTGAGTAGGAACTTGCCAGCAAAGAAAGGCTGTATCAGGCAGAGAAAAAGCAAAGGAGGACAACAGAGCCTTAAAGGATCTGGTGTGTTCCTGGAACTGAACTATACAGAAAGGAATAGTACAGAATGAGTTGGACAAGATTGATTAAGTCAAAGCTTAGAAGTTTCAGTTTGGTAATTTTAGCCACTTGAATTTAATAGATTTTCAAATCACATAGACAGTATTACTGAATAATCCTTTTGAAAACTGGCGTTGATTAAATGCCCAACTATTTTTAAGACAGACTAGAGTGGAAAGAGATTAATCTCAGGGACATGAATTGGGAATTGGTTAGTACTCATCCCAAGAAGCAAAAGATGATGACAAAAGAGAAGAGCTGCATTTTATTTTGAAACTAAATGAACTGGTAGATTCAGAAGGGGTTTATAAATAGAATAGAGGAAAGAAAAGACTGGATGAAACACTGAGGTTTCTAACTTGGGAAGCTCAGTGATTTCATCAACCAAGATCAAGAATAAAAAAGATGTTAATTCTAAGAGTAAGAGAATGAGAATTTCATTTAAGAACTGTTCAAGTAGGGCATAAAAATCTAGAAAAAAGCTTACTTAATTCTATGAAGGAAGTTTAGAGATATTCTGGGCAGTGTGAAATATCCAGTCCTACAATTAATAACAGATTACTTCTCTGACTCAGTGATTACAGTTGAGACCCTAGAAATAAAAACATTATTTGTTTAAATAACCATCTACTCACAGTTGACTATACACGCAAACTTAATTATAACTAACAAATTTTGAGAGTAGCTGTTTCCTGTTTGTCTAAGTACAATCTTTTACCAGCGGCATCTAAATAAAAACATTATCATTAATTAAGATGCATGAGTTCAGTTTTAAATAGCCTTTACTGAATGTCTACCTGGTACAAAACTTGTACCTCATTGCCAGGAAATGCAAAGAAAAATAAGGCACAGTACAAGTGATTAATAGCTTGGAGTGTGAATAATAGCAAATGTAAGTTTCCAAAATGCAGAATAAAACATCCTCTGGGTAAGGGAAGAACTCTTAGGGAAAAAGATACTTTTGCTGACTCATGCATGAAGCAGGAAGAGTTTAAGAATTAGTGTTGACAATAACAAATGAGAAAACGCATTCAAGGCTGGTCATTCTAGGAGAATAGTATAAAAAAAAAATGCGTGGACAAGGAAAAGAGTTAAAATATTCAGAGAATATTACAGTTGCCCAGTATAATTGTAACTTAGAGTATCTAAAAGTAAATGGTTTGAGTTGTGGCTGGAATGATAAATTGAAGTCAGTTTATGAAGGCCTTCAAAATGTTTCTAGACCTGACACAGACAACAGAACTTTGGAGAATATAGATTAGAATAATAGAGCTTTGCTCAGGCTCTGATGTGGAAGCCCTTGCTTCCTACATGACTGGGCTGCATCATTCTTGTTGCAAAGACTGGTCTAAGACTACACCTCCCACAAGACTGCTTTTATTACTATTATTATTATTATTATTATTATTATTATTATTATTGCCACACCCTAGTTTCCACTTGACCCTCACCAAATTAGAAATATTACAAAAACCTTGCTTAATGTACAAAATACATGGACTTCTCAAAGCAGTCTGATATCCAAAATGAAGTTGTAATGATTATTAAAATAATAATAAAATTAGTAACAATAGCTAGTATTTGCAACATTCTCTTTATATGAAGAGTGTGCTGATCGTGTTGTTTGTTGGTTTGTCTCTACAATAATCCCTTTAGGAGGATACATTATCGTATCAGTTTTCCTATTGAGAAAGGTTTAAATCTTTCCACTGTTGAGTATCCTGAGAGCGGGGTAACCAGTATTAAAGCCCAGGACTGCTGAACAGAAAAGCTCTGCTCTTTCCCTTATGCCACAGTTGGCAGTCACTTCTCTACCACACAACAACTTTTAAGGCATTTTCCTTCCAAAACTCATTTTTATAACCCTCTTGTAATCCAAGGTAGCTGTGGCTTATAAAGACACATAAATGGAGCTATATTGAATCTTTTAATGTGAAATCTCTAAAAGGAGGGGGTGAAATAAAGGAAGAAGCAAGGAAACCAGTACATTTGGGATTGTTACTTCTCAAGTACTACCCTGGTAAAAGAACTGCAGTTGTTCTCCAGTAATTCAGGAATAAACTCCCTCTGAGTCAGTGAATTTAGCAGCAAGACAGAAGATCTAGCCATTCTAAACCAATGATTCATTGACCTTGGAAATCTGGCTGGTTAGATATCTAATAAAAACAACCCCCTTCAGTTTAATATATGAGAAATTTACTCCACACCCAAATGAATTGTACAGGGGCCTTAGAAATTTTAAATTGCTTTTTCCAAAGCTGCGCAGATTTCTTCTCTTTCAAGAATGAGTAAAGCAATACTAAATAACATAAAGAAAGGAAGTCCCTTAGGGATACAGGGCACACACATAAAATGATTTACTGTAAGAAACTAAAGATATTTTTAGAAATTATCTACTTTGTATTTTTAATAAAATTAAAAGAAAACAGACTTTTTGAAATGTAAGTCAAGAAATAAGTTTAAGGTAAAATAAACTAGAATAAAAGCTAAGCTTTAAATTAAAAAGGAATTGACCACTATAAGAAAAGAATGTAAGAAAAATCTTGTATTCTCATTACCAATTCCCTTGCCAAAAACAATTATAAAAGCTGAATCAAAGACATTGTTTAAAGTTTGAAACCATCGGTGAAGGCATTAGAGAACAACTAAGACAATCAGGAGTTGGGGGCAAAGACCCCACAACAAAGAGAGGCAGATTAAGATGAACCCACTTTAATGACTAGCTTTTCCCTCAGAGGTATTTTGGACCATCATTTTTAAACACAAGTGGTAGACTGTGGCTTAGAGCAGTTTCATCAGGCTGGGGAGACACAGACCAAAGGGGACAAAACATTACAGGAAGAGAACAACAGAAAAACCCAAAATGCAGCAGCAATTTGCCCTTGAGGAATTTCCAACTCCCAAGCCTTTCCAATGGAGAGTGAGAGTTGAAAACCCAAGCAAAAAAACCCTAGCTGACATGCCAGAGTATAAAGCCTAGACTCCAGGAGTCTATCAGTCTATCAGTTGGAATTCATGACCTACCCATGGGGAGACCATAGAAAACATCCCAGGATTTCAGTTAAGATATAAAAAGGAAGAAAGTCATAATTTTTAAAATTCCCTACATAATTACAATATCAATAATAAAAACCAAATACAAAAAAGATGTTAAGCAAAATAAAATTCAGATCCCTATAAGCCAAAACTTCGGGGTTATTGCTTTAGATGTTAGAAATACTGACCTTGAAAAATAAGAATAAATGAATAAACATTCCATTATAAAATTAGAACTAGATTAAAAACAAACTTATAAAAACAAAGATAACAGATACAAATAAAGCAATGAAATTATTTTTTTAAAAAGCAGAAGTGACAGATACATCTGGCACACAACTAAAAAATTAGTTCTTTTCACTATTTAGAATGATGTTAGCTGTAGGTTTGTTATATATGACTTTATATGTGGAGGTACATTTCTTCTATACATAATTTATACGAGTTTTTTTTTTATCATAAAAGGATGTTGAATTTTGCGAAATGCTTTTTTCTGCATCTATTGATATGATCATATAATTTTTATTCTTTATTCTGTTAACGTGGTATTTCAGTTATTGATCTGTGTATGTTGAACCAGGAATGTATCTCACTTGATCGTAGTGTATGGTTTTCTTAATATGCTGTTGAATTTGTTTGCTAGTATTTTTGTTGAGAATTTTTGCATCTATGTTCATAGGAATATATATATTGGCCTTAAAGTTTGTTTTCTTGTAGTGTCCTTGCCTGGCTTTGATATGAGGGTATTGCTGGCCTCATAAAATAAGTTTGGAGGTAGTCCCTCTTCTTCACTTTTTGGAAAAGTTTGGAAATTAGCATTAATTCTTTAAATGTTTGTAAAATTTATCTGTGAAGCCATCTGGTCCTGTGCTTCTTTTTTTGGGAAGTTGTTCATTACTGATTCAATCTCTTTACCCATTGTTGGCCTGTTCAGATTTTCTATTTCTTTAAGATTCAGTTTTGGTAAGTTGTATGTTTCTAGGAATTTATCAATTTCTTCTAGGTTATCCTATTTGTTGGTATATAATTTTTCATAGTAGTCTCATGATCCTCTGTATTTCCGTGGTATCAGTTATAATGTCTCCTACTTCATTTATAATTTTATCTATTTGAGTCCTCTCTCTTTTTATCTTGGTGACTCCACCAAACAGTTTACGAATGTTATCTTTAAAAAAACCAACCCTAAGTTTGGTAGATCTTTCTGGTGTCTGTTTCATCTATTTCTGCTCTAATATTTATTTCCTTCCATCTGCTAACCTTGGGCTTGGTTTTTTTCTTTCTTTTTTTCTTTTTCTAGTTCCTCATGGTGTAAGTTAGGTGCTTATTTGAGATCTCTTTCTTTTCTTAATATAGGGATTTATGCTATAAGCTTCCCTCTTAGAATTGCTTTTGTGGCATCCCCTAAGTTTTGGTATGTTGTGCCCCCCCTTTTTTTTGTTTTTCCCTATAATACTCTTATAATACTCTCTATAATACTCTTACAGCACTCACAAGAATTAAGTCAAACTAGATTAAAGCCTTAATTGTAATACCTGAAACCATAAAACTTCTGGAAGAAAACATAGGGGGGGAGAAAAAACCTCCTTGACACGGGTCTTGGCAATGATTTTTTGGATATGACAACAAAAGCACAGGAAAACACACACACACACTCACACACACACACACACACACACACACACATACACACACACACACAAAATATATCAGTAAGACTACATCAAAATTAAAAGCTTCTGGAGACCAAAGGAAACCATCAATAAAATGAAAAGGCAACCTATAGAGGGGGAGAAAATATTTGCAAACCATATATCTAATAAGATGCTTATCTTCAAAATATATGAGGAACTTCTATAACTCATTAGCATAAAAACAGATACCTGATTATAAAAAGAGCTAAGGACTTGAAGAGACATTTCCCCAAAGAAAACATACAAATAACCAACAAGTATATGGAAAGATGCTCAACATCATTAATCATCAGGGAAATGCAAATCAAAACCAGTCAGATATCACATCACATCCATTAAAATAGCTATTATAAAAAAGATAAGAGACAACAAGGGTGGGTGGGATGTGGGGAAAAGGGACCTCTTGTCCACTGCTAGTGAGAATGTAAATTTGGTATAGCCAGTATGAAAAACAATACAGAGGTTCTTCAAAATATTGAAAATAGAACTACCACTGGATATATATCCAAAGAAAACAAAATCAGTATATCAAAGAGATATTTGTATTCCCATGTTTATTGTAGCATTATTCTCAATAGCCAAAATATAGGAACAGCCTAAGGATCCATCAACAGATGAACAGGTAATGGATATGTAGTGTGTTTGAACACACACACACACACACACACACAGGAATATTCAGTTATGTAAAAAGAGGAAATCTGCTATTTGTGGCAACATGGATAAACCTGAAAGACATCATGCTAAGAATAAGTGAGACAGAAAAAGACAAACACTACATGACCTCATTTATATGTGGATTCTTAAAAAGTTGAACTCAGAACCAGAGAGCAGAATGGTGGTTGTTGGGGGTTGGGGAGGAAGATAGGGGGTTTGGAGATATTGATCAAAGGGTACAAACTTTCAGTTATAAGATGAATAAGTTCTGAGGATCTATTGTATAACATAGTTATTATAGTTAATGATACCGTATTATACACTTGACAGTTGCTGAGAGAGTAGATCTTAAATGTTCTCACCACAAAAGGAAATGGTAACTATCGGATGTGATGGAGGCATCAGCTAACACTCTGATGGTAATTGTATTTCAAAATATAAATGTACCAAATTTATGAAATCAACATGTTGGATACCTTAAACATACACAATGTTATATGTCAATTATATCTCAAAAAAGCTGGAAAAATAGCTTTGGAAATTAGTTTATAGAATGTACTACAACATTTTTAAAATATATGTTCATGGAAAAGACTAACAAGACATATCCTAAAATGATAAATAGCAGGGTATTTATCTGGGTAGCAGGATTACAGGTTACACTATTTTCTTCTTTAGGCTTTGAAATTTTCCATAATAATGATTGAGAAAAATGATTAAAATAAACAAGTATTGATCTTCCTTAAACTGTATAAACACTTAGAAATTTTTTATTAACAAAAGTATGTGAAAGTAAGTGGAAAAAAAATGTGCTTTAAGTCACGTAGTATTTATTTGTTTATTCTGTGAGAATTTTCAATAACATCTTTTAATTTGTTTTTTAGTAGTTTTCATCACTTTGCTATTGCTTAAAAAAGACTATTCCCAACTTCCAGGAGTTGGAAAGAATGAATAAGCTACATACTACAAGTGTGTACCTGTCTACCTATGAGGCAGATTTTGTCAGCTACTCAGCAATCAGCTATTTCGAGGAGTTCCGAGAGCTGAAATAAGATTTTCACTTACAGAAACCACAGCAAGTCCTTTTCTGTGTCCTCCACATTCCAGCTACCATTGTTCAGAATGTATACCATTACCATCAGGGCATTTCATCACAGACTACAGCTCTATCACTTGCACAAAGGTATCATTAATGTGAAAGAAATTGCTGCTAACAACAACAACAAAAATTTCAAAACTGATGTTTATCAAAATCATGGTTACTCTACTAGTGAGATGATGCCATTTTTTCCCACCTTGCACTGATATGCACTGGATTTATGATCTATGGGAACTATTTCCATTCAATATTTGTCCTAATTTAAGTGCTAACGGTTTTTAATATTTTTTTATATTTTATTTATTTTTGAGGCAGAGAGAGACAGAGCACAAGTGGGGGAGAGGCAGAGAGATGAGGGAGACAAAGAATCCGAATCAGGCTCCAGGCTCTGAGCTGTCAGTACAGAGCCCGACGCGGGGCTCGAACTCACAAACTGTGAGATCATGACCTGAGCCAAAGTCGGATACTTAACTGACAGAGCCACCCAGGCACCTCAAGTGCTAATGGTTTTTAAAGGATCATTACTTTATTAGTAATTGAGTTCTTTAAATTCCTTTCTATTTTACTCTCTCTCTGAATCAGTTATTTCATTGGTAAAACTGAGATATGGTCTCCCATACATGGTAATTGTAAAGGTTAAATATATTTTTGCTTCCAGTAATTGGGATCATTTCTCCCACTGGGACCATACAATCCCACTGAAGATATGAAAAAATACAAACCATGGAATCATTTGAAACCTAACAAGGTTGATAAAAACTATCAAACCAAGATATAAGAGAAGGGTAAGCCAGATATTTGGGACTTCTTTTCCTTGAAGACTGATTCTGTATGTGATGACCGAGAAATTCAGTTGCTAAGAGAGCATTGGACAGCCTCATAAGGTCAATGGACAAAAACTGGGCTCCAGGGACTGCCAAAGACAAGAAAAAGCTGGTACAACCCTCTGAGTTTTGGGCTATAACACTGCACAACTACATACAAAATATGTTCTCTGACTACAACTGATGTAAGCCAAATATAAAAACAAGATAGTTTTTAAATCCTCAATTATTTGGAAATTAAGTAACATATTTCTAAATAATCCACAGATTAAAAAAATCAAAATGAAAATTAGAAATCAATTGCAATAAATATACTATATATTAAAATGTGTAGAATGCAATGCAATTACAGTCATGGTCAGAGGGAAGCACAGCTTTAATGTTTATTAGAAAAAAGGAATAATTAAAAAGTGAGCTAAGAATCTACCTCAAGAAGTTGCAAAAAATAAAAACCAGAAGGCACCTGGGTGGCTCAGTCAGTTAAGCGTCCAACTTCAGCTCAGGTCTTGACTTTACGGTTCTTGAGTTCGAGCGCTGTGTTGGGCTCTGTGCTGACAGCTCAGAGCCTGGAGCCTGCTTCAGATTCCTGGTCTCCAAGTCTCTCTGCACCCCCACCCCCTCATGCTCTATCTCAAAAATAAATAAATATTTTAAAAAATTTTGGGGGTGCCTGGGTGGCTCAGTCGGTTAAGCGTCCGACTTCAGCTCAGGTCATGATCTCGCAGTCCGTGAATTGGAGCCCCGCGTTGGGCTCTGGGCTGATGGCTCAGAGCCTGGAGCCTGCTTCCGATTTTGTGTCTCCCTTCTCTCTGCCCCTCCCCCATTCATGCTCTGTCTCTCTCTGTCTCAAAAATAAATAAATGTTAAAAAAAAATTTTTTTAATAAAATAAAATAAAATAAATTTAAAAAGACCAGAAAATTATACCCAAAATTAGGATTAAGGGGATAAAGACAAACAGGAATTAATGAAACAAGGAGACATTTGATCAGAAAAATAAATTTTGAATCTAATTCTTTAAGAGACTAATAAAATTTTTAAATTGGTGATGAAAGTGATCAAGAAAAAGAGTAATCTTAGAAATCTATTTTTGAGGGGTGCCTGGGTGGCTCAGGTGGTTAAGCCTCCAACTCTAGATTTTGTCTCAGGTCATGATCTCACAGTTCATAAATTCAAGCCCTGCATCAGGCTCTGCACTAGCACTGTAGAGCCTGCTTGGGATTCTGTCTCTTTTTCTCCCTCTGACCCTCCCCAGCTCTCGCTCTTGCTCTCTCTCTCAAAGTAAATTTGCAAACTTAAAAAAAAAAAAAAAAGCAACAGCAACAAAAATCCATTTTAAGGAATAAAAATGGGACATCACTAAAGATTCTACAGACATTCACATTGTGATAAGAGGATATCATAAGCATTCATGCCGTTAATTTAAAAATTTGGATGAAATGACAGATTCCCATAAAACAAAGCATAATTTACTGATATTGAATCAGGAATAGAAGTTCTGAATCAATAACCTCCTTTAATTTGTGTATCTAATTCATTATTTTAAACCTCGCTAATCCTCCAAAAAATATTTCCATACACAGACAGCTTTACTAATGAATTATACCAACAATTTTAAAGAAACAACATCTATTTTACAAAAACTCTCCCAAAGAATAGAAAAAGAAATGCTTCCCCTCTTTTTATGAAGTCAGTATAGCCTTGATATAGGCCAATTTTGCTCAAAATCATAGATGCAAAACCTCTAAACAAAATTTTAGCTAACTGATATGGAAAAAGAATAACATATCATGGCTAAATTGGATGATTCCACAAATACAAGATTGATTAAATATTAAAAAATCAAATCATCATAATAGTGGAAAAAATGAGAAAACATAATTGATCATCTCAATAGATGCAAAAGAGCTTTGATAAAATTCTATATACAGCTCCTAGCAAACAAGACATATAATTTCTTAGAAGATATCTAGTGGGGAAAAATTGCACTAGATGTCATCCCCAAAATGGTACAGCACCAAAAGTTTTTTGGTTTTCCTGAGATCAGGAACAATACAAGGATATTTACTGTCTCTTTACTATCAAATGTTGTACTGGAAGTTCTAACTAGTGCAATAAGGCAATAAAAAGAAGAGATTTGAAGTCCAGCCAAGGAAGAAATAAAGCAGTCACTATTTGTTTATGAGCTGCTTATGGAATATACAAGAGAATCTATAATAAATTATTAGAATAAATGAGTTTAGCAAGATTGTCAAATATAAAATAAATATATCAAAAATCAATTGTATTTCTATACCAACAGCAAACAGAAAATTAAATATTTAGAGATGTCATTTATAATAATATCAAAAATATTAAATCCCTATGAATAAATCCAACAAAAAATGTGAAAAAATTCCATGATGTTTGATAGGAAAAAAAGACCATGTAAGGAGTATGACAATTTTTGGAAAACTCAATAGTGTAAAGAAGTCACTTCTTCCCAAATGAGCCTATAGAGTAGTCAATAAAATCCTAATCAAAACCCAACAGGGTGTGGGGCGCCTGGGTGGCGCAGTCGGTTAAGCGTCCGACTTCAGCCAGGTCACGATCTTGCGGTCCGTGAGTTCGAGCCCCGCGTCAGGCTCTGGGCTGATGGCTCAGAGCCTGGAGCCTGTTTCCGATTCTGTGTCTCCCTCTCTCTCTGTCCCTCCCCCATTCATGCTCTGTCTCTCTCTGTCCCAAAAATAAATAAATAAACGTTGAAAAAAAAAATAAAAAAAAAAAAACCCAACAGGGTGGCTTAATCAGTTGGGTATCCAACTCTTCATTTCAGCTCAGGACATAATCTCACAGCTCATGACATCAAGCCCTGCATGATCAGGCCCAGACAGTGCAGAGCCTGATTGGGATCCTGTCCCTTCCTCTCTCTCTGCCCTTCCCCCCACTCGTGTTCTCTCTCCCTCAAAATAAGTAAATGAACTTAAAAAAAAAACAAAAAAACAGAATTTTGTGTGTGTGTGTGTGTGTGTGTGTGTATAACCTGACAAGCTTATTCTAAAATTTATACTGGAAACACAAAGCGCTCTTAGAAATAAAGAAGAGGGGCATCTGGGTGGTTCAGTGGGTTAAACGTCCAATTTCGGCTCAGGTCATGATCTCGCGGTTTGTGAGTTCAAGCCCTGTGCTGACTGCTCAGAGCCTAGAGCCTGTTTTTGATTCTGTCTCCCTCTCTCTCTGCCCCTCCCCCATTCATTCTCTCTCTCTCTCTCTCTCTCTCTCTCTCTCTCTCTCTCTCTCTCTCTCTCAAAAATAAATAAACATTAAAAACAATTTTAAAAAATAAAGTAGAAAAACTTATTCATATTATAAATATTAATAAATCTATATGATTAAAATCATATGGAATCATCACAGAAATATGCAAACAAACAAAATAAAGAGCTCAAAGACAAACCTAATGTGTATATTCCCTAATTATGATATGATAATTTAGGATAAAAATGGTACTACAGAGAAATGAAGAAAGGAATCTTTTCAACAAATTGTTAGAGGCAATTGGATAAGGGAAAAAATATTAAATCAAGCCCTTATTTCACACCATACAAACACACAAAATGATTCCAAGCTGGATTGTAGATCTAAATGTAAAAGACAATACAATAAAGTTTGAAGAGTTGCTCTGACTGTCTGGTATAGTAGCTTTAGTAGTATAAGTAGATTTTTAAATTAATTAAAATTAAATAAAACTTAAAATTCAGCTCCTCAGTCACACTAGCCACATTTCAAGTGCTCAACAGCACTTAAAATTACTATTTGACAGTGCAGATACAGAACATTTTCATCACTGTAGAAAGTTCTACAATGTAGAAATTTCTAGAATATAATAAAAATATCATTATAGTCTCAGTATTGGAAAGATTATTTGAATGGAACATACACATGTACACACACACACAACACACACACAACCTAACCATAAAGGGAAAAATTGATCAACAGCCTATAAGAAGTTCTATTCATCAAAAGACACCACTAAGAGAATGAAAAAGCATTCAGATGAGAGCCATCATTTGTAATACATATCATAAACAAAGGGCTTATATCCAGAATATACAACAAACTCACAAAAACCAATAAAGAGACGTCCCAGTAGTAAAACAAATAGACAATCCAATACTATAATGAGCAAGAAATTGAAAGGCTCTTCGAAAAGAAAACATCAACATGACCTACTTTTCAGTAGCTGAGGAAATGAAAATTAAAACCATCCAAAAGGATGGCTAAAATTAAATAGACAGAAATACCAAGTATTGGTGTGAAGAAGGAATAATGGGAAAGGAACACTCATATATCGCTGATGAGACTGTAAATTCAAATAATTACTTTGGAAAATTGTTTGGCAGTATCAAATAAAGCTGTATATTTAAACCCACTCATATCCTATAACCAGCACTTCTACTCCTCATTATGAACCCAACAGAAATGCATACACGTGTACATCAAAATAGGTACAAGGATATTTAAAGCAGCAACATTATTCATGGTAGCCCAAACTACAAATATTCTAAATGATCAATCAGAAGTAAAATGGATAAATAAATCATGATATATTAATATAATAGAATAATACATGGCGTGCCTGGATGGCTCAGCCATTTAAGCACCTGACTCTTGATCTTGGCTCAGATCATGATCTCATAGCTCATGAGATTGAGCCCCACATCACTGCCCTGACAATGCAGCCTGCTTGGGATTCTCTCTCTCCCCCTCTCTCTCTGCCCCTCCCCTGCTCATGCTCTCTCTCTCTCTCTCTCAAAATAGATAAATAAACTTTAAAAAATAGACTAATACACAGTACTTTTCCTTAAGCAGGTAAAACCAGAGGGTTAGAAGTCAAGATAGTGGTTTCTTTGGGGGGTGGGGAGGAGGAAGTATTTGAATGGGGACATGAAAGAGGCTTCTGGGATGCTGGCAACCCTCTACTTGTTGATCTTGGTGTTTATGTGAGTATGTGTTTAGTGTTATGAATACATTACATATGTTTTGAACACTTCTATATATGTGTGGTATACTATATAATTACAAGGTTAAATGTTTGTTTTACTCTTTAAAATAAACCTCTAGGGACATAACATTTCTTGGAAATGTTCCTGTGAACTATCACATTAGTGACTCAAGCTTTTAAAAATAAAATGAGGAGCCCCAAGGAATAAAAGTTGCTCTAGTTTAAGTAACCATGGACAGAGTTTAGCACAACTGCTTAGTCTCTCTCATTCCCTTCTATATCACTCCCAACCCCCAAACTTGGGGCATAGCTAAAGAGCCCTAATCTCCTTGGAATGCAGTTTAAGAAGCATTGATATATAATTTTCTCTTTTTACAAATATTTGGGATCTTATTGAGACTGGAGGAATAGAAGACAGAACAATGAACAAAGCAAAGCCTTTGCCCTCATGGACCTTATATTCCTACAGGACACTGGAATGTGAAAAATAAATAACTTAGCACATTTTCTTAACAGGAAGTTTAGTTTACAGAATTAGAGCTTTGAACTTAAAGAATTCAAGGCAATTTATTCCCATAAAAGAAATTTTGACATGACATTAGCCAGATCTAATGCTTTCTAAAGAGTATTTATAACTCAGATCTTTTTGTAAGCATTTCTCAGGGCATCTGGGTGGCCCAGTTGATTAAGCCTCCGACTTCAGCTCAGGTCATGATCTCATAGCTCATGGGTTCAAGACCCACGTCAGGCTCTGTGCTGACAGCTTGGAGCCTGAAGCCTGCTTCAGATTCTATGTCTCCATCTCTCTCTGCCTCTCCCCTGCTCACACTCTGTCTCTCTCTCTCAAAAATAAATAAACATTAAAAATTTATAAGAATTTCTCTATTCATTCCATAATATTTGAGAGCCAACCCTATGCTTAATACTGAATAGAGCCTCGAGAATACACAACAGAAAACAACACAGAGATGTTCCCTGATCTCAGAGAGTTTACAGTCTAGATGGTATGAGAGACATTAAACAAAGAACACAATCTGTAACTGAATTTAAGGAAAGAACAAGGGTTAAACATTACGCTGCTTCTTAATGACTGATCTGATCTGATTTGATCTGATATTATGTAATTTGACTCTGTGAAACACCTGGATAAAGTCAATAAATTCTAATATATTTCAGTCTGTCAAACAGTTTTACCTAAGACAGCTTTCTAAAAACCTTGATGGCTTGGGCACACCCATGACCAGGTAAGTCAGCCTGAGGTGTGACCAAAAAAAACATCATGATTCTTAAAGCTCCTCATGTGATTCCAATGTGCAGCCAAGGTTGAGAATCTCTGCTCAAGGGATGAATTTAAATGTTTTAAATTTCTTTTATATTAACTTGCAAACCTATTTTCCATCATATTTAATACTTCAGGGCCTTCTAAATCATATAGGTTCTTACTCAAGAAAATATTTATGCTTAATTACCAAGTGCAAAATTTCAGAGTAAGCACCTATCCTGAGCCTAGTAGCTGGAATGTAAAACTGGCCATTTCAGATAATCTCAAGGAAACAGGAAGCAAGTTGTTCATCTATTATTTATTTCAGCTATTATTTAACTCCATGCTTCAGATTTCACCATAATTATATGTGAAGCTAAACAAGAGTCACTTTTTTTTTTAATTTTTTTAATGTTTATTTATTTTTGAGAGAGAGACAGACAGAGCACGAGTGGGGCAGGGGCAGAGACAGAGGGAGACACAGAATCCAAAGCAGGCTCCAGGCTCTGAGCTGTCAGCACATAGCCTGATACAGGGCTCAAACTCACAAACTGCGAGATCATGACCTGAGCCGAAGTCAGATGCTTAACCAACTGAGCCACCCAGGCGCCCCAAGAGTCACATGTTTCTGATGCCCTTTTTGCTTTGGAAAAGTGTGGCAACAGTGAAGGTGTCACACTCCCCTATGATGATAGCTTAATGTCACTACCTAAAAGCTAAATATTGAGCTCTGTAAAATATTACACTGATCCTCTATAGTCCTCTTTATATTACAAGACTTATCTAATATGTGTATGGACATGGGACAAATGTTAGGGTTTAGAGAAGCACTCCAAGTACTGCGGAGAGAATATAAAAAGTCTTATTACCAGAGAGGCAAAGAAAAGAAACAAACATAAACAGAGACCAGTGGCGCTCCAAAGTTTTCCTCCATTATTTTCCTCATTAATTATAAGGCTGTTTGAGGCTGTGATGTTTGGAGATCAGCCTGCTGGGCCTCCAAGGCCAAGAGCAAGCTGTCTGGCTCCAAGTACATTGGGCTCCAATTTTGATGCCATAAGGATTTCTCTTTATGGGATAAAACAAAGTCCTGCCATTTTTCTCACAAGTTTCTAAGATTTATTTAGTTTCAGGACTCTTCCTAAAGCAGCAGTTCTTGGAATGATGTATTTACATTCAGAACTCACAAGTCTCTTCAAAGGCTCCCTTATCCCCATGTAATCACTCAAAAACGAAACCACAAGGAACAAGTCTGTAGTAGCGAAGAGTTTTCTACAAAGCAAAAGATACATGAAGGATTCCTTAAGACTCCACAAAAAAATTTTAGTCTGTTTTCTAATTAGGGAGTTATTTCACAGCATTTAGAAAGAAATAAACCAAATATACATCATTCTTTGAAACTAGTTTGGCTACTTACTTCTAAGAGTCAGGGAACTGCAGAACCAGGAAAACGGACTCACATCCTGCAGCAGCTACTCTTTGCCAGGTGCCACGTTAGACCCAGAGGTTACAAGAGAAGAAAGAACCCGAAGTCTAGGAGAAAAAAGAAGACATAAATGACTTTATGAGGAAAGTAGTCAAGCAATCTTATCACCAGATTCCTTTGCTTCATGAGTTTTCATCCAGAACAATGTTCTCCCCTCTGCCTCCCAGGGTGGTACCTGGCCTTGAAAGCTCTGTAGTTTAAAAGCTCAATTTAATTTCCAGCTCTTCAAACACCATCAAGTTTTCTTCTTCAGGGACTAAATGGGAAAATGTTTTGTGATTCCCTTTGCGTATTATAATCAGTTGCAAAGAACAGAAACCAACTCTACCTGATTTAAGCAGAAAAAAATAATACTAAAGGATATTGGTATCTCACATTTACTGAGGAGGCTGGAAAATCAGGCTCAGGATAGGTGGGGACAAAGAAAAGCTCTGCAGCCAGAGCCACCAGAGTTGTGGTACAGACCGCCTGGTGCAGCCCCTCCCCCAACACATGCACCCAGCACTGATTCCGGATTCGGGTTCTCCAGACACTCCTGCTGCTGCCCTCCGGCAGCCCCTTTCTATGTGTGCCTCAGCTCTGCCTCAGGGACTCCAGGGTGAACTTTCCCGCCACTATTGCCTACTGACCTAGTTTCAAAGGAGCTAGAGAAACAGTTTCTGAGAATTTTCTGTGTCTATGGTAGTAAGGAATTTTCTGCTTCGGTAGTGCCCAAGTCATCAAGTTTGGGCTCTGTTTCTATCAAGTCATTTGTAGCAGGGAATTTTCAACATATAGGAAAGGAGGTAAAATGCTGGAGAGATGGAAAAAAAAGTGACTAACAGACACTCTCCCACAAATTTCTCAGGCAATTCTTTCAGGGAATGTGTTGTGGGCGTATTCTCTTCTCCCAGTACTCTAAGGAAAACTGGATTTTGATGGTCGTTTATATGTAAATAACATGTCTGATTTCAAAGGGAAGTCCAAACTTCTGTTACCCAAACGTTACTCTCTGGAAGTCCTTTACAAGACTGAAACGACAGAGTATTTTTGTGGGTGATCTTTCCCATAAAAACTGGTCTCTACTTCATGCTCAACTGCCTGCATTATTTTGAAATCTAGCTCACAACTCACAGCCTCCTAGCTCAGGGAGAAGTTACACTAGGTTTTACTGCTCTGTGAGATATCATTATCTTCTACCTTGCTTCCTTTGCTGTCCCAAGAGCCATGTCTAATGTACTTTGAGTCCTCCTTTCCTAGTCAAACCTCTGGCCAATTTCCCCTTCTGTAAGAACCCTTCCTGAGTTGCCATGATTTTATATTTGAATAAATTTATCAAATAGAAAAAGGTCACATAAAACAAAGTCCACCACTTTATAAAGTAAGCAGCAATGTCCTTGGCTAAATCTTAATTGAAGTTGAAGTACGTCTGAATGCTCCCAAGTATCCCGTGTCAACTACTTTCCTTCTACATCCAGTAGTACCATTTCTCTTGCTTAATACCTTCCAGCAAGAATCTAGAACTCGATCATATTAACATGTGAAGGAATGATACTAAGAGAAATCTGTCAGTGCTCAAACTTTTGCATCAAACAGCAATATCCTTGAGCTCTGCCAAGGTATTGCAGGGCTTTTTTGAAAAGAATTTTCCATACAACGTTGCAAGCTTACTTAAAACTAACCAAAAATTCTTGCTTTTCCTTATTCTATTCGGTTTCTACACATATTTGGAATAGAGGGTCCAAAACAAGGGTCAAACACTAATACCAAATATTTTGAGGAAAAATCCATAATTCTATTTTTGGATGCTGAAATTCTGATTTACTCTTTTCCCCACTTAAAATTTTATTAGAGATTCCCCCCCAAAGAGTTACAGTCCTATGATTAAGATTTAGATACCGGGGCACCTGGGTGGCTCAGTCGGTTAAGTGTCTGACTTTGGCTCAGGTCATGATCTCACGGTCCGTGAGTTCAAGCCCCGCGTCGGGCTCTGTGCTGACAGCTCAGAGCCTGGAGCCTGTTTCAGATTCTGTGTCTCCCTCTCTCTCTGCCCCTCCCCCATTCATGCTCTGTCTCTCTCTGTCTCAAAAGTAAATAAACATTAAAAAAAAAATTTTTTAAATAAAAAAATAAAAAAATAAAAAAAAAAAAAAGATTTAGATACCAAGTTTCCTTTAGTCAAAAATTTTGTAACAAAAATCACTGTGCTTCCTATGTAATTTTATCAGGTCTGTGATGGCTGACAACCTAAACCATGACTCAGTTCAATAGTGCTTTTAAAAAGTACAAGTTCAGGGTGCCTGGGTGGCTCAGTCTAAGTATTTGACTTCAGCTGAGGTCATGAACTCATGGTTCGTGAATTCGAGCCCTGCACTGGGTGCCCTGCTGTCAGCACAGAGCCACCTTTGGATCTTCTGTCTCCCTCTCTCTCTGCCCCTCCCCCATCTGCCCTCCACACTCTCTCTCCCAAAAATTAAGAAAAATTTAAAAACTAAAAAGTACCAGTTCACATTCATGTTAGTACTTATTCTGACAATGATATTAAAGTATGTGATCAAAAGGAATCCCGTTAGCATCATTTGGACAAAACTCTAGAGCCATTTATCAGTATCATTTTTCTAAACCAAAATATCAAAGCTAGGTTTCTATGGTAAAAAGACATAATCAGGTTATTGATAAGACACTCCTTGGCATCTTATTTAATAAAGAAACTGTATGATGACCCAATGAGAACAGGGTGATGGAGTGGTGAGTACAATTCATTAACTAGACATGTTGTACAGATAGAAGGAACCTAGATGTCCTTTACTCCAGAGGTTTCAATCTAGCAGTTGTGTTTTCTTTGGTCTGCAATATTTTGATTTAGTTCATTGCCAATATAAAATAATAGTACACTTCATATAAAGTATTCAGACTTTCATTTCTTCTTAAAAATCTAGAATGTCTGGCCCAATTTCTCACATTTATATGGGGCAAGTGTCTTCTAAAATGCAAAAGTTTCTCCACATCCTCTCCAGCATCTATAGTCTCCTGATTTGTTCATTTTGGCCACTCTGACTGGCGTGAGGTGATATCTGAGTGTGGTTTTGATTTGTATTTCCCTGAAGAGGAGCGACGTTGAGCATCTTTTCATGTGCCTGTTGGCCATCTGGATGTCTTCTTTAGAGAAGTGTCTATTCATGTTTTCTGCCCATTTCTTCACTGGGTTATTTGTTTTTCGGGTGTGGAGTTTGGTGAGCTCTTTATAGATTTTGGATACTAGCCCTTTGTCCGATATGTCATTTGCAAATATCTTTTCCCATTCTGTTGGTTGCCTTTTAGTTTTGTTGATTGTTTCTTTTGCATTGCAGAAGCTTTTTATCTTCATGAGGTCCCAATAGTTCGTTTTTGCTTTTAATTCCCTTACCTTTGGGGATGTGTCAAGTAAGAAATTGCTGCGGCTGAGGTCAGAGAGGTTTTTTCTGCTTTCTCCTCTAGGGTTTTGATGGTTTCCTGTCTCACATTCAGGTCCTTTATCCATTTTAAGTTTATTTTTGTGAATGGTGTAAGAAAGTGGTCTAGTTTCATTCTTCTGCCGCTCTGGAAAGCAGTGTGGAGGTTCCTCAGAAAATTAAAAATAGACCTACCCTATGACCCAGCAATAGCACTACTAGTAATTTACCCAAGGGATACAGGAGTGCTGATGCATAGGGGCACTTGTACCCCAATGTTTATAGCAGCACTTTAAACAATAGCCAAATTATGGAAAGAGGCTAAATGTCTATCCACTGATGAATGGATAAAGAAATTGTGGTTTATATACACAATGGAATACTACGTGGCAATGAGAAAGAATGAAATATGGCCTTTTGCAGCAACGTGGATGGAACTGGAGAGTGTTATGCTAAGTGAAATAAGTCATACAGAGAAAGAAAGATACCATCTGTTTTCACTCTTATGTGGATCCTGAGAAACTTAACAGAAGACCATGGGAGGAGGGGAAGGAAAAAAATTGGTTAGAGAGGGAGGGAGCCAAAATATAAGAGACTCTTAAAAACTGAGAACAAACTGAGGGTTGATGGGGGCTGGGAGGGAGGGGAGGGTGGGTGATGGGTATTGAGGTGGGCACCTGTTGGAATGAGCACTGGGTGTTGTATGGAAACCAATTTGACAATAAATTTCATATTAAAAATAAAAATAAAAAATAAGATGCAAAAGTTATTTACTTAAATTACCTGCACAGCTTTTAATTTTGAGATTATTAACAGACCCTCTGCCATCACTGCTCCATCCTGGTACAGATGAGTATTCTAAACATGATATTAAAAAACAAACAAAACATCTAGCAAACCACTACCAAAAGGAATCATCGTTTTTGATTTCATTAGGGCCTGAAACCTACCTGATAAAACAGAGTATCACTGCTTAATCTAACTGAGACATAAATACTTTACTTCTAAAGCTCAAGGCAAGAATCCCCTTTTGTTTAATATTGCAGGATTACAGAGGCAGACCCAGACAGGTGAGGAGAGTATACTAATAGTTAAATTAGATACAACCCTTGAATTTTCACTATAGACAGAAAAAATAATTTTTACAGTGGCAGGTGCTTAATGTATATTGTATCAAAGCAAAAGCTATGTATTTTCTTTATCCATGCATCCATCAATGGACACTTAGGTTCTTTCCATATCTTTTTTTTTTACATATAATTTGCGTACAGTGTTATATTAGTTTCAGGTGTACAATATTTTGATTTGGCAATTCTGTATTTACTCAATGCTCACCACAAAAAGTGTAGTCACCATACTTATTTCCATATCTTGGCTATCATTAATAATGCCACAATGAACATGGGGGGTATAGATAGCTCTTTGAGATACTAATTTTATTTCCTTTAGGTAATACCCAGAAGTAGGATTGCTGTTCTGTTTTTAATTTTTTAAGGAACCATCATAGTGTTTTCCATAGTAGCTACACCAATTTAAATTTCCTCCAACAGAGTACACAGACTCCCTTTTCTCCACATCCTCAACCAAATTTGTTATCTTTTTTTTTTTTTTCCAATATATTGGTCATCTTAACAGGTGTGAGGTGCTATCGCACTGTAGTTTTGATTTGCATTTTCCTGGTGATTAATGATGTTAAGCAACTTTTCATTTACCTGTTGTCCATTTGTATGTCTTTGGGGAAATGTCTATTCAAATCCTTTTATTATTTTTTTTTTATTTAAAAAAAAATTTTTTTTTAACGTTTATTTATTTTTGAGACAGAGAGAGACAGAGCATGAATGGGGGAGGGTCAGAGAGAGGGAGACACAGAATTGAAACAGGCTCCGGGCTCTGAGCTGTCAGCACAGGGGCCCGATGCGGGCCTCGAACTCACAGGGGCCTGATGCGGGGCTCGAACTCACAGACCGCGAGATCGTGACCTGAGCCGAAGTCGGCGCTCAACCGACTGAGCCACCCAGGCGCCCCTATTCAAATCCTTTTAAAATAGATTGAAATTAATTTATTTAAACATTTTTATTTTTTTGTCATTGAGTTTTATGAGTTCCTGACATATTTTAGATATTAACTTTTTATCAGATATATGACTTGCAAATATTTTCTCCCATTCCATAGGTTGCCTCTTTACTGATTATTTTCTTTTGTTAGCACAGAAGCCTTTTACTTTAATGTAGTCCCACTCATTGATTTTTGCTTTTGTTGCTTATATTTTTGGTGTTATATACATAAAAAAATCATTGCCAAGACCAATGTCAAGTCTTTTTTTCCTATGTTTTCTCCTAGGAGGTTTATGGCTTCAGGTCTTCCATTTAAGGCTTTGACCCATTTTGAGTCGATTTTTGTGAGTGGTATAAGAAGATATGGGTCCAGGTTCATTCTTTTGCATGTGGCTGTCCAGTTTTCCCAACACCATTTACTGAAGAAGCTATCCTTCCTCCATTGTGTATTCCTAACACTCTTGTCAAAGATTACTTGAACATCTACGTGGATTTATAGCTGAGCTTTCTATTCCTTTTCACTAACCTTTGTGTCTGTTTTTATGCCAGTACCATTTTGTTTTGGTTACTATAGCTTTGTAATATAGTTTGAAATCAGGAAGTGTGATGGCTCCAGCTTTGTCCTTTCTCAAGATTGCTTTGGCTGTTCAAATACTGCAGTTCCATGTGAATTTTAGTACTGTTTTTCATTTCTGTAAAAAGTGCCTTTGGGATTTTGACAGAGATTGCATTGAATCTGCAGAGTACTTGGGGTAGTATGGACATTTTAACAATATTAATTCTTCCAATCCCTGAGCAAGAATATATTTCCATTTATTTGTGTCTTAATCAATTACTTTAATCGATTTTTTGTAGTTTTCAGTGTATTGATCTTTAATCCTTGGTTAAATTTATTCATAGGTATTTTACCCTTTTTGATGATACTGTAAATGAATTGTTTCCTTAATTTCTCTTGTAGAAATTAAGGTAGTGTAAATGCAACTGATTTTTGTATATTAATTTTGTATTCTGAAACTTTAGTTTATTGGTGTGGTTTCTTTGTTATTTTGAGGGGTTGGTCTTTTTGAAGTTTTTTGTGGAGCTTTTGCTGGAGGGCTTTGTATGTATAAGATCATGTCATCTGCAAGAAAAGACCATTTCACTTGGATGCCTTTTTTTTCTTGCCTAATTGTTCTAGCTAAGACTTCCAGCACTATGCTGAATAGAGGCGATCAGAGTGGGCATCTCTATCTTGTTCCTGATCTTAGAGGAAAAGCTTTCAGCTTTTCACCACCGAGTATATTAGCTGTGGTCTATTATATATGGCCTTTGTTTTAGTGATTAGAGTACATTATGATATATATATTCTGGCATATTATGGTACATTCCTTCTGTTCTTAATTTGTTGAAAGCTTTTATCTTGAAAGGATGTTGAATTTTGCCAAATGCTTTTTCTGCATCTATTAAAATAACCATATGGGTCATTCTGTGAATGTGGTATATTACATTTACCGATTCATATATGTTGAACAATCCTTGCATCCCAGGGATAAATCCCACTTGATCATATTATATGATCCATTTGATGTGCTGTTGAATTGTGTTTGCTAGTATTTTGTCAAGGATTTTTGCATTTATGTTCACCATAGATATTGGGCTATAATTTTATTTTCTTGTAGTGTCCTTGTCTGGCTTTGGTGTCAGGGTAAAGCCATAAAAAATAAGGAAAACCTGTCATTTATGACAACATGGATAAATCCAGGGGATGTTATTCTAAGTAAAATAAGGCAGACAAAGAAAGACAAATACTATATTCTCTCACATATAATCGAATCTTTTCCTTAAAAAATTCAATTCATAGAAACAAAGTAGAATGGTGGTTGCCTGGAACTGGGGAGTGGGGGAAATGGAGAGATGTTTGTCCAAGTGCACAAACTTTCAGTTATGAAATGAATAACTTCCGGGGATTTTATTTATAGCCTAGTAACTATAGTTAATAATACTCAATTGTCAAGTTGAGATTTGCTGAGAGTAGATGTTAAACATTCTCACCACACAGAAAGAAAAATGGCAACTATGTCAAGTGACAGATGTGTTACCTTGAATATGGTAACCATTTCTCTATGTATGTTGTCATGTTGTACAATTTAAATATATACAACTTTATTTGTCAATTATATCTTAATAAATCAGAGCAAGAATTAGCTTGAAAATGAGCACGGGGCTCTAGGAACTAACTCTGTGCATTTACCCTTGTGGTAAATGTGGTAAAGATAAACTTGTGGTTAGAATTGCATTTGTTACTTTATTGTAAGAAAGCCAAAACTATAGAGAATATGACCAAGTTTTTTGCCATCTTACATAAAAATATCCTTAATTTTTCCACCTACCTGGGATAATAAAGCCATTTTGTTTTCCTTAATAGCCTGGTCTGATATGTCAAATTTATAATCTTAAGGGATTGTCAGAAAGCAGCATGTTAGAATTCAAAATAATCTAAGAAAAATACTCCCTTAGAATGTTTATCTAAAAGCAAGTAACTTGTATAAAAGTTTACAAAAGTTTAAATAACCTTATTTTTAAAAAGTTCTAAATTCTTCTTCCAAATTACTACTTGTTTTAGTTTCATGGAGATACATATCTAAGAATACCACTATATAATTAAAGAATAAAGAAGCAATATTTTCCTTATTATAAAAAAGTCTATAATAAAAATGGGTTGTTAGGCTTAAACAAAACATAGATTTGCTTTACCAGTAGTTCCCAAACAAAACAATATCTATTCTGGAACATGGAATAATCTAATCCAGTCTTTTACACAACCATAGAGAGTTAAGACATACTAAAAACAAACATTTAACAACAAAGCCTATAGAAATAAGTCCCAATTAAGGTCAATGCAGCAGCCACCTGTGGGAATATAAAGTTTGTTTCCCCATAAAACATCATTTTTAAAAGGAAGTGCAACCTATAAAAGTTTAGGTTCTTCTGAAAACTTTCTGGTTAGTCATCTATTATCTATCTCTTCAAGCCACTGGTCCACAGGCAACCAACTGTACAATGTATCACCCTGAAGAGGTGGTTAAGATAGATTTTGGTATGGTAAACTTTATGAGTCAGTTGCACCAAATCTATAATCCAGTGACAGGGGTCTCAGAACAGAACCTCAGACAAAAGCTTCAAAAGCTGTAGTGCAATAAAGATTAGAGTCATAGGTGCACTCTGAAAAATAAACAAAACTCTTAATGAAACTCAGTAGAATTTATTAAGAGATGGCCATGAAAATAGATTCCAAGTAACCGCTAGAACTTACTCATTTATGTGCAGATCTGAAGGTGACAAGTTATGTTGTAATTGTGGCCCCAGAGCTAAATGCTGTTTTGTAGCCAAGGACCTTCCTAATACCATAAAGAGCATCAGTGCTGAGTGGTCTGCATTCCTTAGAATGTAGCAATGATCGGGATTCAACAGCTCCTGGTCATTAGGGAAGGCATCCTCATGCCAGCCAATGATTGCCTTCAATGGAAAAAAGCTACATGGGACACCCTTGCCCCAAGAAGTTCAGAGGTTCTTGCACTGTGTCTGGAGTAGATGCAACAGGAACTGGATGGTTTTTTTTTTTGTTTTTTGTTTTTTTAATTGGGTGGTCAGGCAATGACTAGCATCACTGAGGCAGTAATATGAAAAGATGACACAGTTTCAACTTTACAGCTGTCCTCTCACCAAACTCTCTGATGGTCATCAAACTAAGAGCAGTTCTTCCTTTCTCGTGGTCATCAAATTGCTGTCTAAAAACAGCATGACAGGAAAACCTCTGAAAGCCAAGAAAATTTCAAAGTTGTCAATGGAAAATGTCTTACAAAAGAGTAACAGGGAGAGCTATGGACAGTTTTTATAGTTAGTTTTCTCATGGTATAAATGCCTAGAACACTGATGCCTAAAGGTCAATCAGTTCTTTTCTTAGACCTTTTGGCTATTTATCTAAGTGACTGCCAAAATCCATCCACATCCTTCACATGACGTTAGGAGCTCCAAATACTCTCCCTGAGATATCTATGCCCCTCATTCCCAACACTGCCATGTAATCCTATCAATCACTACAGGTTATCTCTCTATGAGGGCAGAACTTGACACATAGTTTGTTCCTGGTTATTATTAACCAATAAACGTATATACATGGAAATAAATGAATTTCCATGAAGAAAGTAAAAACAAATTATGATCTTACTGATGGATCTCATGGAAAATGTGTTATAAAGTCTACTTTTTACTTTTTAACTACTTTGTGAAGAAGACTTAGAACTTTAATCATAAAAGGCATAATTATCAATTATTGATATGTCATAAAAGCTTTTTGTTTTAAGCTCCTGGTTAATTATGGGCATTACTGTAATTACTGCAGCTTCTTATATTGGCCATGGATCTTGTCATCTGCTGTTGCGACAGTCAGAAATAATGACATCCCCCCTAAGATGTCCACATTCTAATCCCCAAAACCTGTGAATATGTCACCTTACATGGCAAAAGGGACATTAGGGATCTTTAGATGGGAAGGTTACCCTGGATTACCTGGGTGAGCTCAACATAATCGCAAAGAAGACATGACAACAGAAGCAAAGGCCAGCATGATGTAGCAATGAGCCAAGGAATGCAGGCCAGCTGTAGAAGCTGGAAAGATCATGGAAATAAATTATCCCCTACAGCCCTGCAGACTTATTTTAGACTCTGAACTATAAAATAATACATTTGTATTCTTTTAGCTATTAGTTTTGTGATAATTTGTTACAGCAGCAATAGAAAATTAAGATAGCTATGTATGGGGCATATGTAAAAAAAAAAGTGATTGGTCATGAAAAATGGTGATAAGAGGAATGAAGCACACCTAGCAAAACCAAGATGGAGACACTAATGAGGGGCACTAATAGACACAATGCTGAGCAAACTGTTACAGGGAAATATCCAAGGTCTCCTGGAGAATCCATGAGCAACCAAAGATAAAGTTCTCTTTGCTTGGTGCCAACTCATCCACATCTTGCCCAATGAAAACAATTCGTTGTTTCTTCTCCTCTTTGCTTCTTTTTCTTATATAAGTCCTGTCTTTTCCTTTAATAGATTATATCAGTCTCTTATTAAGTGTCTTATTAATAGAGTACTAAGAATTAGTTATATGCTGTTTAGTTATATTTCAAAGTCTTTGTGAAGTTGCAAACAGATTTAAAATAATAGGTGATGGGGATTAAGGAGTGCACTTGTCATGATGAGCATGGGGTAACGTATGGAAGTGTTGAATCACTATATTGCACACCTGAAACTAATATAACACTGTATGTTAACTGGAATTAAAATAAAAACTCTAAAAAAATAACTAAAACAAAAGCTACATTTTGAAATATTTGTGAAGGAAAACCTATTAACAGGTTTGGTTAAATACTATTCAGCTAAGGAAAATTGGAAAAAGTAACTTAAGGCAAAAAGAAAAGAAAAGCCAACATGTAACAGTCTGAGTTCTTGGTCCTAAATGAAACCACTATTGGCTAATTAGAACAGAAAGGCAATCACATTATTGATATAAATGCAGGTCATTAAGTAAATTTATTAGATATTTGATAGATACTAAATATATACATACACACCAATTAAAAGATTCCTCAAAGAATTATAAATGCACTCTCTTCTATCAACAAAATGCATCATTCTTTACACTCTAAGGGCATTCAATTTATGAATATAATAATTTTTAAAAATAAAGCTTAGTGGGGTTTTTTTGTGGCCATGGAAATTCTTAAGAACATCACCACCTAAGCCAAACTTTTCATTGTTGATGTCTTAATTCCATTTGAGTTTTTATAGAAATATATGGTTTAAAATACATTATGCTCATATCCTGTTTTTGTCTCAGCAAAGACAGTTTCCCCTTTTCTATTCTTTAATAGAAACGGAGGCATAGAGAGATTAAATAGCTTGCTCAACTCATACTACTGGTTAATTCCAAATTCAACCTCCTGACTCCTACATAGCCCAAAACTACAAAAAAGAGTACCATGAAAAATGACACACACTACCAAATTCTACTACCATAAGAATTCAAATTTTGGATGGTTCAGGTTAAAGAGACTCTCAATTCAATCCTCTTCAGCTCTTGCGCATTTAACACTATGATCCAATACATTTTAGAGGAGGGGAGATATATTCCCAATTTCCACAAAGAACAAATATATTTTTTCTTTGTTTAAATGTATACACATGTAAATATAGACCCTTGTTAAGATCCTCTTTGGTTTCATTCACCTGTAAAACTAACCCATTTTTAAAACCAGGAGAGATGAGGATAGGATCTCTACGTTAAAGAGCCAATAAAGATTTTTAAATAAAGTTTTCCCACAATTCACACCAGCAACTGTGTAGTTAACATCTCTTCTTACTTTGGGTATTTAAATGACCATTTTCTCCTCTTCCTACTGAAAAATGTCCAAGAACTTATTTCCAGACTGTTTATTTTAAGTTAGATGAATTTAAACAAAGGTTAATCAGTCTCAATTGTTGAAAAGTGGGTCACAGATTTTGTTTCCCCTTAAATTAAAATGCCTCGTGGCTGTTGATGTGAGAATACAGAAAGGTCACCAGCTTCCTTCCCTTGCCTCTGAAAATAAACAAGAGACTGGGGAAATCTTTTGACCAATTAATTTTTAGAAACTTATTTATTATGTCTAAAATAATAAATACTAAGAATCCTTCCCACATACCATTTTCCCCTAAATAATTGTATAGTCATAGAAATCCATGTAAAACATTGCCAAGAATAGGTGTAACATCCTCATGGGCTCCAGCTCTGTGTTGTATATGAGGTAGAGACTGCCAGAGCCAATGGCATGAGCCCACTTGGGGATTAATCACCTGCATGTTAACAAGAGGCTTCATGAGAGGTTATACTATAAAAACTCAATGTCAGCCTAATGTATTGTCTTCAACTTAATAATTACATACCATGGGATCACCTATATCACCCTTAAATCTAGCACAGCATTCCTACTATACTATTGGGGTGCTATACTATTTATAAAATGTTTACAAATTTTGAATTAGCTTGACACTTCAACTATCTAGTTCAATTTTCCTAATTTAAGAACTGATAGATGCATTCCACTTACACTTTTTTCCCTTTCTCACAAAAACAGACCTAACAAAGAAAACTTGCAGATATAAGATTTATAGATTTGGATAAGCTGTGATATTTCACGTACTGCAAGCAATTAGGAAGAAATTTAATATTTTTCCTGTGGTCACAGAAGGCTAATACAACAAGGACCATTAAGTATCTGACTCTTGATTTTGGCTCAAGTCATGATCTCATGGTTCATGGGATCAAGCCCCACATCAGGCTCTGTGCTGACAGAGTGGAGCCTACTTGGGATTCTCTCTCTCCCTCTCTGCCCCTTCCCTGCTCACGTGTGCATGCTCTCTCTCTCTCTCTCTCTCTCTCTCTCTCTCTCTCTCTCTCTCCCTCTGAAAATAAATAAACATTAAAAAAAAAAGACACAAGCTTTAAGCACCAGGTCTTCCCAACTAGTACTCAAACTAGTCAGGAACTACCTTATTTTGGGATGCTTTGCCCTTTGAGAATAGAGTGGTCACTAGCACTAAACTTCCCTTTCCAGCTCATTCTTCTAATACAAAATTCATCTTTTATACTTATGATTCTTTAATATGTCATAGCAATCACCAAACTTTATCTTTTATTTTGTAATTTGCTCACCATCATCATTATTAAAGTTATTTTCCATAATTTATTCACAATCCTAATGGGCTGATCAAGTTCCATGTGGTAGAAATTTACTGGCTTTAAGGACACAGAAGTAAAACACAGGGATTAAGAAAGAAATTGATATAGGATTTTTCTGAGGTTCAATAATCCAAGGGATCAATCATGGTAGAATACATTTTACAGGAGGAACATGATGCTATATATGGTTGAGGATATAAAGAAACTACTTAAGCAAAGCCCATTGGCAAGATGGAAAACATTGAAGGAATAATTAGTAGTTAAGGAACAGAAGGGAAGTCATATTATTATCCTGTGAGATTAATGTCCACTCTACAGGAGTGCAATAGGGCTGAGAGTAAGGAACACACTATGCCACATACTTTCACGCACATGCAACCTTGCCCAAAGTAAGATGACCAATAAATATTTGTTGAACCCCTGAATATGAAGAGCAGAGAGCGGTAGAAAAGTAAAAGTAGGAAGATGAAGCTTTGTTCTTATTTGAGCACTAGCTGCATGGGAGGAACTCTACATAAATGGAACCATCTTTCATGACAGCTAGAATCAATTCTCTTAGTTTTTATGACACATACACTGAAAACCTTCCTGTGTGAATTTCTCACTTTAACACATTCAAGTTTTTCAAGTTATTCAGGTCTGGACTTATCTGTGAATTTAATAGTATACATGACCAAAAGCGCTAAAACTTTGTTTTAAAAAAATCCAAATTTAACACGACTTTTGAAAATAAAAGAGAATATAGTATAGCAAGACAACACCGTAAGCAACATATGAAAAATCAGCCTGACAACTGCTAAGATCCAAAGTTAACAAAACTTTGGACAAAACTGGCTCTACCATTAATTAACTAGTCACCATTTACATACCAAGCGAGACCTCAGTTAGCAAGCCAGACCTCAGTTTTAACAAATCCAGAGCCAGTGCATGGAAATTCTGATTGTATTTCAAGCTTATTTAGAAAAAATAGTTCAACTTAATGGATCTATAAATATTTTATGGGTTTTATCATGGCTTACATTGAGCAGAAGCAATATGGCACAGAAAAAAATACATACTTTTGAACCAGAATAGACTTCAGACTAGTTTCTTAGCGTCAGGGTAATCAGTCTTCTTGATTACTTTTATATATTAACCTCATTAATACCCATTTTAAAAGATTGTTATAAAACTTACAATAAAAGTATTTAAAAATACATCTCGCCAGGAACTCTTATCCATTGTTAATGGAAAGCAAAATGGTACAACTACTATGGAAGACAGTTTAACAGTTTCTTATAAAGTAAACATATTCATACCATATGATCCAGCAATTTCTCTCCCTGGTATTTACCCACAGGAGTTGAAAACATGTCCATGCAAGAACCACACACATCTATGTTTGTAGCAGCCTTATTTATCATTACCAAAACTTGGAAACAACCAATATGTTCTTTAGCAGGTGAGTCAATACATAAACTGCAGTCTATCCAGACAACGGAATATTATTCATTACTAAGAAGATATAAGCTATCAGGCCATGAAAAGACATGGAAAAACCTTAAATGTGTATTACTAATTGAAAGAAGCCAATCTAAAAAGGCTATATACCGCATTATTCCAACTATATGACATTCTGGAGAGGCAAAACTATGCAGACAGTAAAAAAAATCAATAGTTACTGAAATAGGGGGATGGAGGGATGGATAAACAGAGCAGAGATTATTTTTAGATCAGTGAAACTACCCGATGTGATACTATGATGATGGATAGATGTTATTACACTTTTGTCCAAATCCATGCAACATGTAGCACCAAGACTATTGAGTGTGGGTGATAATTCTGTGTCAATTAGGTTCATCATTTGTAACAAATATACCCATCTGTTGCAGGATGTTGATAGTGAGGAAGATTGTGCCTATATAGGGCAGGAGATATATGGGAATTCTCTGTACTTTCTGCTCAGTTTTTCTGTGAATCTAAAACTACTCTAAAAAAGATAAAATTCATTTTTTCAAAAACTACAATGCACAAAAGGGGCTTTCAGAAAATTCTAACTTTGGCTATTTTCAGAGGTAAACAATGACTTATACATATGCATATATTTAATGTTATACATATATTCAACAAAATGGTTTTAGTGATTGCAAAAGGGATATGCTCTGATTGCTTCAATTTACTCACAAGGGATGAAGGATAGAGAGGAAAAAAGTCTATTTGTACAATTAAGTATTAAAATACATTTATTTTAACATTAACCAAGTCATAATTATGAAATGAGTCATCTAATAAAAATTTTAGGTAGCATACAGTGAAGTGAGAGACAGAATAAAAAGCTATATCTTTAAGCTCTTCCTTTGGTCAGATAACCACAAACATCTTTTCCAAGAAGCATGACAAGATCCGTCCCACTCAGGCAGCTTCTTTCCAAACAGTGCAGCTGGGCTGTAATCTGGGTTATTGGAAATGCTCACAACTGTGATATTATAGCCTATGAAAAGTAAATTAAAGCATTGGAAAAACTCCACTGATTTCCAAAAAGAAGAAAAAGTACCTTGCATTTGGCCATAGTGAGTCATATATGTATTTGTTTTTCAAAGATAAAATCTTTCCAGTGTTGTTTCAGAATCTTTAAAAGTTTTTAGGCACCAGTCTGCAGAACTTTCTGTTACTTAAGTAAACAGATCACAAGTCAGAACATTTTCAAATACCTATGTAGGTGTTAGTTAGAACTGCACAGAGAATAGGAGACAGGTGGCGTTATGATATCTTATCCATCACATAATCATTTCTTTCAAGTCCAAATCCTTAGCCAAGAGCATCTTCAATCTCTCTGGGTCATAAGCATATAACCAGATTATCCCTCGTTCAGCCAGTCACTCCAGCACAAACCAGAAAATATGAGGAGACAGAATATTAATATTCAAAGACAAGCCTCAAAAAGAAATATAGAAAGAGAATTCTAAAACATGTTTAAATTTTAAAACAAATGTCTTGGCTCTGCTCATTTGGAACCAAGCCTTTACTGTGCATCTGCTGTGCATAAAGAACAATGGCACGTCTACAGAATTTTTGGATAATTACAGTAGAGTCTTTTCTAACTTCCTCCCTTCTCTTTTCAAGGACTAAATAGTTATATATTATTTTCTTTAAAATAAACAAACAAACAATCAAAAAACCACTGAGACCTGTGTTATAAAAGCTCATCTAAGGAAAATGAGTAACTCAGCATCACAGTTTATTTTCCAGCTAGGACTAAAGGTTTAAGTAATGAGACTGGTTGAAGGTACGTTAGATTCTCTCTTATATGATATACTCAGAACCAGTAGTTAACTGTTTAAAGTAAAAGTTGGTTAATTTGGACAGTCAAAAATTGATTAGTACTTCACATATGTTAACTAAAACATGTAAACATACGTGTATTTGCTCATCTTCAGATATAAGGAAAGTTATCACAATATCATCTTCAAATTTCTAATTAGTCTCAGGACAGGAAGAAAACACAGGGTCTCCTGTAAAGCAGTTTAAATGAAAACCCTTTATAGATTAATACAATTCCCCCCTCCAATCTCAATTACTGAGTCACACCTAATTAGGCAGCAAGCACAGTGTCATGTTTTTACCAACACCCAAAGCATTCAGTCTTAGTGTCCACAGAAATAATTCCCATCCCAGTATTTATTTCGTTGATTTATATAGTATCTAACTTGATTGTATAATTATAACATATAATAAACATATATTAAATTGTATAATAAAATACAACTGGAATAGACGGATTTTGGGACAATTTAAATAGTGGTAGCAGAACATGGATGTGCTAGAAAGTAGTCTACAGCTATGTGTTCTGGAAGCAGCCTTTAAGAGGGGACGAAAAATTTCTGCAAACCCAGAAAGCTGGTGAATAAAGATCAGTTGGAAGTGCTTTTATCAAATTAATTAGGGATTTGGATTATGTCCTTGAGAAAAGAGGCTTAATTAACACCCTTCCCAAATATAATTCCAAACCCACATCACTTGATATCTCCAAAGTGTCATACTACAGTGTGTGTGTGCACTTAGTGGAGGATGTTGAGGGCTGTATATAAGTGCTCTAAGAATGTTTTTAAACCTTGTATCTTTACTCAACAGTTTAAAAAATGTATATGAATATATTTCACATCATCTAGAAAGCAACCTCAAAGCTGAATGCTGCCGTCTAGGTATTAGGGTCATGGGAACACAACTGATCACCAAAAGTCACAGAATTTAACTGTATGTGTAGATAAGCATGACTAACTCCTCTTTGGTTAGTGCCACCTAAAATTAAGCTAATTGTTCTACACAGTATTTGTACTGAAAACTTTTTACCAGTCATAAGACAGTTTCCCTTTTATCAAAGAATCTGTAGTTGAAAGTCATGTCTTTCATAGGAACAGACTTCAGTTTAAAGTATTAACATTTAAGCAAATTTAATGTAAAAACATAGTACACTAAAGAAATATACTAAATTGATTGTCACAAATTATGAGAAATAGCATAAATCTGGACTTCAATATATAAATGTACCCACATCAAGCCAAGGAAAATCACACCCAATTTATTATAAAAGGAGTTTTCAACAGTTCAAAATTTCTCGTTGAAGATCAAGAGAAGGAATAAGGAAATCTGAGTCAAAGTCATGTCATTTTAAATGGGTGCACAAATCACTTCAAGTACCTATGGAATGATCTCAGCCTGAATCAGACTCAGTGTTTAAACTAAATTACTATTTCACTTAGGATAATACCCTCCAGTTGCATCCACATTGTTGTAAATGGCAAGATTTCATTCTTTTTCATTGCTGAGTAGTATTCCATTGTGTATATATACCACATCTTCTTTATCCATTCATCAGGTGATGGACATTTGGGATCTTTCCACAATTGGCTATTGTTTGTAGTGCTGCTATAAACATTGGGCATTATGCTAAGAGAAATAAGTCAGTCAGACAAAGACAGATGTCATATGATTTCACTCATATGTGGAATTTGAGAAACTCAACAGGTGAGCACAGGGGAAGGGAAGGAAAAATAAGATAAAAACAGAGAGGAAGGCAAACCATAAGAGACTCTTAAATATAGAGAACAAACTGAGGGCTGCTAGAGGGGAGGTTAAGTGAGGAGTGAGTTAAATGTGTGATGGCCTTAAAGGACTGCACTTTTCAGGATGATCACTGGGCATTGTATGTAAGAGATGAATCACTGGGTTCTGTTCCTGAAGCCAAGACTACACTATATGTTAACTAACTTGAATATAATTTTTTTTTAAAAATGAAAAGGAGAAAAATAAAATAAATTGTTATCTTGCAATGTCTGCAAATATTGAAAACTTTAGATATTTTTCTTCTGCAGCAACTGGACTTAGATGCCACTGTAATGTAGAATTCAATAACAACACAATAATCTTCTCTGGAATGAACATGAAGGCTTTACAGTCACAGTAATATGTCATCAAGACTGACTTCTGGGGCACCTGGGTGGTTCAGTCAGTCAGGCATCTGACTTTGGCTCAGGTCATGATCTCATGGTCTGTGAGTTTGAGCCCCGCATTAGGCTCTGTGCTGACAGCTCAGAGCCTGGGGCCTCCTTTGGATTCTGTGTCTCCCTCTCTCTCTGCTCCTCCCCTGCTTGTGCTCTCTGTCTCTCAAAAATAAACATTAAAAAAAAAAAAAAAAGAATGACATCTAAGAAGGGCACCTGGGTGGCTCAATCAGTTAAGCGTCCAACTCTTGATTTCAGTTCAGGGCATGGTCTCACAGGTCGTGAGTTTGAGCCCCACGTCAGGCTCTACACTGACAGCGCATAGTCTGCTTAGAATTCTCTCTCTCTGCCCCTCTCCTGCTCACACACACTTTCTCTGTCTATCTCTGGCTCAAAATAAACAAACAAACTAAAAAAAAAAATGCATTTAGGATTATTCCTTGGTAGATTTTTGGTTATAGGGTAAATCTAATTGTGTGTTTCAACAAATATTCAGGTGAAAACAGTTCATTTGAATCGTACTTATTTTATTGTTTGTTTATTCGTAAATTTGGCTTACTTATATCCTGGTATAAGAGCCACAAGTACAAGGAGTTTACAAACATGTGCAAATGTAAAATAATATAAAATGTCTAAGTAATAGTTAACATAAAAAATAGTTTAAGTCCAAGTGGGAGGCCCTCCAGGCAGCTCTCACACTTTGGGGGTTTCACCTTGACACTGAGCATACATTTTTTGCTTGCTGGCACAAGGTGTTAGAGGCTCACCTGTGCCCTCCTTTCCCAGGACTATAATCAGGCATTTCTCCAAAGAAGGAAGGAGAACGCAAGTTCCAGGTACTAGGTAAGCTCATTATTACTGTAGTGTTATTGCTTCTATACCCTTCTATTGGGCATAATTAAGAAACATTTTTTTTTTTTAGTACTGATGTCTCTAATTCAAATCCATGAATACAAGATTCTTCCTCACATTCCCCATTCCCTATTTGCTTGGGACCCTCATTCCCAACATCAGTAATTTTTACTCAAATCCTTTCTCACACAATGCACATAAAACAGTTTCAGAATTAACTCACCAGTAGCACAACCAACCTCAATGACTGTAAGTAAAGTTCAAGAATTCCATACTGCTTTACTCTGACTTCTTCCCAAACACTTCAGTCCTAAAGCCATTAGATGCGGCAGAGCAGGGCAAGCATCCCTGTGTGATGGGGAGAACATGGTACTTCAGCAGAAAGAGCAGAAAGCCACCCAGGGATCCCTGAGACCTGTTCAAGTGCTGTATGGGGTCAAAACTATTTTTTAAATAACACTAAGATATTACTTGCCTCTTGCACTTTTATTATCTAAGTGTTCTGTGGAGTTGTTCAAAAGCTATAGGATTTTATAACTGTATGGGGATGGGTTTCCTTCATATATTTCAACCAAAACAACTTAATACAATAGTTTGAATGCAAAGCAGATACAGAATACAGCTCTCTTCTAGTAGCCCAGACATTCGAGATTTGCAAAAACGTAAAACAATGCTACACTTCTCAGTTTTGCTTTGGAAAATATTTGTTTCTCATAAAACATTTTATTTATGTTAATATGCAGTGGGTTTACTCTTATTTTAAATGAAATTTTTATTTAAAATATTTTCATTAATAAAGATTTTAACTTCTTAGTTTTATTTTATGATATGGTAAATATCAATAGCTATTATTCACATAAATTAAACAAATTAAATTAATAAATAGCTCGCATATATTAAAGGTCTTTGGAGTCCTCCATAATTTGTAAAAGTGTAACGAAGTCCTGAGGCAAAAAAAAAAAAAAAAAAAAAAAAAAATTGAGAACCAGTACTCTAACATATCACTGACAAGGAAAGAAGAGGGAGGAAGAAGAATCCTAATGGATAAGAAACTTACATAACCAAATGCAATGAATGTGTCATTTTTGAATCCTAATTCTAAAAAGTCAAAAAAGACATTTTTGAGATGCCAGGAAAATTAAAGTACATACTATTAGATGAAATTAAGGGGTTTTAATTTTTTTAAGCTTGATAATGGCAGAATGATAATGAAAAAAAAATACATGTGAAATGAAATGATGACTACAATTTGCTTTAAAATACTCCAGAAGAAGGATGCCTGCGTGGCTCAGTTGGTTGGCATCAGACTTTTGATTTCAGCTCAAGTCACAATCTCAGGGCCATTAGACTGAGCCCCACCTCGGGCTCCACACTGGGTGAGGAGCCTGCTTAGGATTCTTTCTCTTCCTCTCCCTCTGCCCGTCCCCCACTCAGGCTCTCTATAAACAAACAAACGAACGAACAAATAACAGTCCAGAAGAAAAATGGTGGCAGAGGATAGATGGAATATAATTGGGAATGGTTGATAATTCTGGATGATGGACATAGAAGTTAATGATAATACTCTACATGTGTGTATTATTGAAATTTTCCAAAATAAAACTTATGAAAAAGAGAAACAACTTAGAATACATTGATTTTAAGATTTTCATGGCTACATATAGTTTAAGAATCAAACTTAATTTTTTAATCAATAAATTTTGATTTCTGCTTTCTCAAATCCCATGTCTAGTTAAAAGGAAATCCAATACATCAGTAAGCTAAGCACAGTTAAAAATAATGGGAATTTCAGTAGATGTTCATACACTTCATCTCCTACTTGACTTCAAAGATTTTCCTAGATATTCCTATAAATATCTATGGCTGGATGGGAAATCTCAGGAAACGATGAAATTACAAAATAAATTTAGTTATTGGAATGAGAAGTGTCTAAATGGTGGATCTTATGAAGGAAAATAGAGCAAACAGGAAGTGAGCTTTTTTATTATTAACCAACTAAGATCAGTAACATTTTCTAGCAGAAAAAGGACGCTTGCTCAAACAATGAAGTCTTCTGAAAACAGGCTAATCAATGTTATGAAGCAACCATCTTGTGCAAAGCAGGATTTTGTGAGGTAAAGTATGTATATAATAGAGTTGCTACCCTGTAATCAAGTTAGAGCTTTAAGAGAAAGAAAACTTAATTATATAAACAGTAAAGTGTCCAAATGTGCATTAGAGATGATAAAAAGTTTACTATGTGCTTGGGTAGGAGCTATTCCAACCTATAGCACTATTCTTACCCTATCCTCTGATGTTAAAGCAAGGCTGTTCAGGAAAATTACTCCATAGAGTCTTGGTAAGGATTTCAATTCAGGAAAGGCATTCAACTAGAAAATAAAACTATTCATAAAATAATAAAGAAGGCACATGCCAGTTATCTTATACTTTAATCATAAGTATAAATGAACAACCAAGGACTGCCAGGTGTATATGTTTGAAGAGAACCAACATTACAGAAGACAAAGATCTCTTCCTTCCAAAAAAAAGAAAAAATAACAAAAGACTTTGGTAAAAAAACAAAACAAAACAAAACAAAAAAAAACAAATAGCAAGGTATAGAAGAAAAATTAAGAGACAAAAGAAAATTTATAATTTACTAGAGTTAGAAATTAAGCAGTGTGGAGGTTCCTCAGAAAATTAAAAATAGACCTACCCTATGACCCAGCAATAGCACTGCTAGGAATTTATCCAAGGGATACAGGAGTACTGATGCATAGGGGCACTTGTACCCCAATGTTGATAGCAGCACTCTCAACAATAGCCAAATTATGGAAAGAGCCTAAATGTCCATCAACTGATGAATGGATAAAGAAATTGTGGTTTGTATACACAATGGAATACTACGTGGCAATGAGAAAAAATGAAATATGGCCTTTTGTAGCAACGTGGATGGAACTGGAGAGTGTGATGCTAAGTGAAATAAGCCATACAGAGAAAGACAGATACCATATGGTTTCACACTTATGTGGATCCTGAGAAACATAACAGAAACCCATGGGGGAGGGGAAGGAAAAAAAAGAAAAAAGAGGTTAGAGTGGGAGAGAGCCAAAGCATAAGAGACTGTTAAAAACTGAGAACAAACTGAGGGTTGATGGGGGGTGGGAGGGAGAGTAGGGTGGGTGATGGGTATTGAGGAGGGCACCTTTTGGGATGAGCACTGGGTGTTGTATGGAAACCAATTTGACAGTAAATTTCATATATTAAAAAAATAAATATAAAAAAAAAGGGGGGGAAATGTAGGGAAAAAAAAAAAAGAAATTACATCCATAATGCTAAAAGAGAAAGCAATGAAAAAGAAAGAGAATAATAAAGAGCTTTTAGGAATTTTTTTAATGTTCATTTATTTTTGAGAGAGAGAAAGAGGGAGAGGCAGAGAGACAGAAGATCCAAAGCAGGCTCTGCACTGAGAGCAGAGAGCCAGATGTGGGGCTCAAACCCATGAACTGGAAGATGATAACCTGAGCCTTAGTAGGATGCTTAACCAATTGAGCCACCCAGGCACCCCTAGGGATTTCTTTAATAGCCAAATAAAATAAATGTTTAATAAAATGACTGGAAAATAATTTAGTAGTCTCCTAGAATAATAAGACAAAGACATAGACTATATTAAAGGTAAGAAAAATGGAGAACTGATCCAGGAGATTCAATTAACAAGAACCTCAAAGAGTAAAAAGAAAATAAATGGCAAGAAAAAAAATTATCAAAGGGGATAATTTCAGGGTTTAAGGACAAATCCTCAGACTGAAAGATGGAACAACTATACATTAAAATTATTTCCTAAAAATATATACTCAATTTTTAGGAAAGAAATTTTGAAATTTTAGGTCAAGGATAAAGAATAAATCCAAAACAAAAACAAAAGAGTAAGAATTAGATTAGCACCAGACTTCTCATCGGCAACATTACATGCTAAAACACTGTGGTAAATTAGGTGTATTAAAGGCCCCAAATAATGATTTTCCTATAAAGAACCCTTTGTCTTATAAGTTTATTGTCCTCTCTCATCTGACTATGAGTTCAGCCACATGACTTGCTTTGACCAGTGAGTGTTAGTAAAAGAGATCTGAAAAGGAGCTTGTGCACTTCCAGTCTTTCTCTGGGATCTCTGCCACTATCATGAGAACATATTCAGGCTAGCCTGCTGGGAGAATAAGAAAGCAACATGGAAAACAGCTGAGTCATCCCATATGAAGTCATCCTAGCTAGCCTACAGCTAACCAATTTCCAAATATATGTGATTCCCATTAAAATCAGCAGCCCCTTAACTGCTCTCAGCTGAACACAGACTCGTCTGAGACCCAAAGGAGTGCCCAGACAACTCACAGAATTGGAAGCAATAATAAATGGTTTAAGCTACCACATTTAAGGTACTTTGCTATGTAACATTATTGTGGTGATAGATAATAGAGAGAACACAGAGGATCAATGCCCTCAAAAAACTCTGAGGGAAAGTTTGAAACCTAAAAGTCAACAGTAGGTACCTGGGTGGTTCAGTCAGTTAAGTGTCTGACTCTTGATCTCTGCTCAGGTTATGATTACATGGTCATAGGATCAAACCCCACGTTGGGTTTTCTTGGGATTCTCTCCCTCCTTATCTCTCTGCCCCTCTCCTGCACACATACTCTCTCTCTCTCTCTCTCTCTCTCTCTCTCTCTTTCAAAATAAATTTTTAAAAAAATTTAAAAATAAGTAAATAAATAAAGTCAGTACCTAGCCAAACCATCAATCAAGAATGAAAGGCAAACAAACAAACAAAAACTAAAGACTCCACCAAAAAAAATAAAAAACAAAACAAAACAAAAAAACACAAGAAACTATTAGAACTAATGGAATTCAGTAAAGTTACAAGATACAAAATTAATACACAGAAACTTGTTGTGTTTCTGTACACTAATGATTAACCATCAGAGAGTAGTTAAGAAAAGAATTCTACTTACAGTTACATCAAAAAGAATAAAATACCTAGGAATAAACTTAACCAAGGAGTTAAAAGATTTGTATTCTGAAAACCATAAGACAGTGATGAAAGAAATTGAAAACACAAATAAATGGAAAGATACTGTGCTTATGGATTGGAAAAATTAATATTGTTAATATGTCCATACTACCCAAAGCAGTCTAAAAATTCAATGCAATCTCTATCAAAATACCAATAGTATGTTTCACAGAACTAATCTTAAAATTTGTATGGAACCACAAAAGACCTCAAATAGCCAATGCAATCTTGAGAAAGAACAAAGCTAAAGGTATCAAATCCACATTTTAAGATATACTACAAAACAGTATGGTACTGGCACAAAAACAGACACATAGATCAATAGAACAGGATAGAGAGCCCAGAAATGAACCCACAATTATAGGGTCACATTATAGTGACCTATAATTATAGGTCAATTATAGTATGGTTAATCTATAACAAAGGAGGAAAGACTATACATGAGGAAAAGACAGTCTCTTTAATAGTGTTGAGAGAACTGGACAGCTACATGCAAAAGAATGAAACTGGACAATTTTCTTACACCATACACAAAAATAAATTCAAAATGGATTAAAGACTTAAATGTGGGATCTGAAACCATAAAATTCCTAGGAGAAGATTTGGCAGTAGCTCTTTGACATTGATTTTAGCAATATGTTTTTGGATCTCTCTCCTCAGGCAAAGACAATAAAAGCAAAATATACAAATGGGACTACATCCAACTAAAATGCTTTTGCATGGTGAGGGAAACAACACAATGAAAAGATGACCTACTGAATGGGAGAAAATATTTGTAAATCAAGTATCTGATAAGAGGCTAATCCCCAAATATTTAAAGAATGTACACAACTCAATAGTGACAAAAACCCCAAACAATCCAATCAAAAAATGGGCAGACGATCTTAATAGTCATTTTTCCAAAGAAGACATACAGATGGCCAACAGGCACATGAAAAAAATGCTCAACATCATTAAGTATCAGAGAAATGCAAATCAAAACCACAATAAGGTATCCACCTCACCCATGTTAGAGTGGCTATAATAAAAAAATTAAAAATTAAAAAAATTAAAAAAAAAACAAGAAATAAATGTTGACAAGGATTTGGAGAAGAGGGAATCCTCATGCACTGTTGGTGGGAATGTAAACTGGTACAGCCACTAAGGAAAACAGCATGAAGTGTCCTCAAAAAGTTAAAAATGGAACTACCATACAATCTAGTAATTCTACTTCTAAGTATCCATAGAAAATGAAAACCCTAATTCAAAAAGACATATGCATTCCTATGTTCATCACAGAATTACTTATAATAGCCAAGATATGGAAGCTACTTTATTGTCCATCAATAGATGAATGGATAAAAAGGGTGTGATGGATACACACACACACACACACACACACACACACACACACACACACACTGAAATGTTACTCAGCCATAGAAAAGAATGAAATCTTGCCATTTGTGATAACATGGATGGACCTAGAGGGTATTATGCAAAGTAAATAAGTCAAAGAAAAATACCATATGATTTCATTTATATGTGGGTTCTAAAAATAAAAATAGACTCATTAATAGGAAAAATAAACAGGTGATTGCCACAGGGGGAGGGAATGGAAGGATGAGTGAAATAGGTAAAGGGGATTAAGAAACATGATCTTCCAGTTATAAAATAAATAAGACACAAGGTAAAGTACAGCATAGGAAATATAATCAATAATATCATAACAATCTGTATGGTGACAGACGGGTAAGTAGCCTTATTGTAGGGATCGTTTCATAATATATATAAATAGTGAGTCACTATGATCACTATATTGTACACCTGAAACTAATACAATATTGTATGTCAATTATTCTTCAATTTTAAAAAAGTAAAGACAAGAACAAGACATTTCACAAATGCAAGAATACATACCTATTCTTTTGTCCCATGTCATTTTCTCAGGAAATTTCCTGAAAATGTTTTTCAGAAAAATGAGGAACAAAGTAAGATAAAACAAGCCACTCTATATAGAAAACAGTGAATCTAACCCAGAAACCTAGGATAAATTCATGCTGTAGACCCAGGGAGAATGTCAAAAAATTGGATAAGGAGCACACAGGTTCTGATCTGGGTGGGGGTGGAGTGACTTAATAAAACAGTTAAATATGACTGAGACATTAGAAAATAGAATGTGATTTTAAAAAATAATAATAGTGCAAGAGTATTATCAGTGAAAATGGCAAGTAAGATCATTTGAAAAACTCTTCTCCATAAAAGCAATGAGAGCACTGGTAAATCTTGCCAGAACCAACCTTTTGGAACTGTGGAAATTAACCGAAGGCTTACAGTAATCCAGGGAGCATTTGTTCAAGACAGATAACTGGATCTCAGTAAGTATAGTGAGTTTTGTGGTATTTTAAGCTGCCCTACTCTCATCTCCCAGCCTGAGGCTCTGTAGCAGCACCCTATGATCATGGTAAAAACCAGTAGCTTGGAAGCCAAGAATTGCCATTATTTGACCTCTCTGGCCATTCTTTGTAAGACCCCACTCATGTCTTTACTTGACTATCTCAGAGCTCACCCAATGTGACAATTAGAGGCCCTATACAAAAGAATGAAGTTGAATATGTTTCTCACACAATATGCACAAATTAATAAAAATGAATCAAAGGCCTAAAATTAAGTGATAAAACTATAAAACTCTTATACAAAAATAGATAATTTCTGTGGCCTTGGATTAGACAGTGGTTTCAGAGATATGACACCAAAAGCATAAAAACAATGGAAAAAATGGATAAATTGGACTTCATTAAAATTAGACAATTTTGTTCTTCAAAAACGCTATCAAGAAAGTGAAAAGACAACCCACAGATGAAAATATCACATATCTGATAAGAGTTTAATATCCAGAATATATTTTTTAAAACTCTCAAAACTCAAAATTAGACAACTCATTTAAAAAAATGGACAGAGAATCTGAATAGATACTTCTCCAAAGATATAAAAATGTTCAATAAGCTCATAAAAAAATGTTCACTGTCACTGGTCATTACAGAAATCTTAATCAAAACCACAGTAACATATTACTTTACACCCAGTAGGACGGCTCTAACTGAAAAAAAGAGACAATAACAAGTCTTGGTGAGATGTGAAGAAATCAGAACCCTCATACTTTGCTGGCAGGAATGTAAAATAATGCAAATGCACTACTCTAGTGGAGGACTTTGATAATAGGGAAGGATACATATGTGTTGGGGTAGGGAATATATGGAAAATCTTGTTCTTTTCCTTTCAATTTTGCTGTGACTCTAAAGCTGCTCTAAAAAAACAAGCGTTAAAATACAAAAATCTATGTACTATTTTAATTACTCAATAATCATTTTCCGTAACAAACAAAAAACAGAGAGAGAATTCTGTAGCCCTGGAAACAAAGCACATGGATTTCCAGGGCCTGGAGATAATGACATTGAATCTAGAGAGAAAGAAATGCAGTGAGGGTCAAGCTTTGAATATATATATAAAATAAAGCTATAATAATGTAGGCAATATTTATTGAATATAAACTTTTGGAGATAACCAAACACAGAAGAGTTAGAAGTGGTTGCAGATCAAAGGCAACTGAAGACTATAATAAAGACAGAAGGAAGGGAAAGTTCTCATCTTATAAAGAGGAGATCAAGAAATAATATCAAGAATTGAAGGACAAGAAAAAGATATTTACAAAGGTTAAAGAAACACAAGTTAAAAATAACAGAATTAAAGTTACAAATATAAATATCAGCACATCAGAAGAAAAGGAGGAATAAAGAATCAAAAGATTCATCTTTTATATTGGGAGTCAATAGACATGAAGTAGCCAGGTCAACAAATAAATAAATACAAGTTTAAGTACATTATCTGCAACTTTTGAAGTGACCACTAGGAAGACAAAAAAGTTAGAGTGTATTTCCTCTGAGAGTGGAAGTGCAGGTAGGGAAGGGAAAAGCAGAAAACACTGTTTTTCAGAAGTTGTTCTCTACTGCTCTGATGCCACGTACTTGAATTGGTTTATTTAAAATGAGTTAATTAGGAACTTTACAACTCATTGGATTGGTAGCAAAGGAAAAAGGAATGAAGGCTGACCTTGGTTGAACCCAAATAATTGGGAAAGTGATCTCAGAGAAACAAAAAGCCAAGATAGGAAATTGGTAACTGGCCTGAGGGAAGAAGATAAGGACACTGGGAAATACAGTAAAAATATAACACAGTTACTGGATTATTGAGTAGCTCTATTGTTAACTTCTTGATAAACCTCCATACTGTTTTCCTGAATGGCTACACCAGTCTGCAAAGAGGGTTCCCTTTTCTCCACGTCCTTGCCAACATCTGTTGTTGCCTGTGTTGTTAATCTTAGCCATTCTGACAAGTGTGAGGTGGTATCTCATCGTGATTTTCAGTTGTATTTCCTGGTATGACAGATATTGAGTATCTTTTTATGTGTTGATTAGCCATCTGGATGTCTTTTTTTGGAAAAGTGTCTATTCATGTCTTCTACCCATTGCAATTGCACTACTAGGTATTTACCCAAAAGATACAAAAATACTGATTTGAAAGAACACACGCATCCGAACATTTATAACAGCATTATCAACAATAGCTAAACTATGGGGAGAGCCCAAATGTCCATTGACTGATGAATGGATAAAGAGGATGTGATATAAAGATACACACACACACACACACACACACACACACACACACGAATATCACTCAGCCATCAAAAAAAATGAAATCTTGCCATTTGCAATGATGCAGATGGAGCTAGAGTGTCAGAAAGACACTAATAGACACTAGTAGAGAAAGACAAATAGCATATTATTTCACTCATGTGTGGAACTTAAGAAACAAAACTGATGAATTTAAGAGGAATATAGGAAAAAAGAGAGAGAGGCAAACAATAAAGCAAATTCTTAACTATAGAGAAAAAACTCAGGGTTGCTAAGGGGGAAGGGGGATATGTATTTAATGGATGATGCATATTAAGGAGGGCACTTGTGACGAGCACTGGGTGTTATATGTAAGTGATAAATCACCAAATTCTACTCCTGAAACCCCTATTATACTATATGTTAACTAACTGGAATAAACTAGAAAGAAAAAAAAAGGAGGCTCAACCTAAAGAAATCTAGAGCACTCTTCTAAGACATAAACAGGCATTGAGAAAGCTGAGGTGTGAGATTATACTGCTTGTCAGATCATGTACAATATGTTTAACAGAGGAATCTGGCTAAAGGAAAGATAAATGGGCACTGCAGCCTGATTGTGTTAAACAACACATTCCAAGGTAGCATAAAGGAAAGAAACTTGAGCAAATGGAACACCAGCCATGGAATCCTACTGTTGAATTTGTTTCTGGGATATCAGTTGATAAAGCTGATTTGTTATGCATTCTTTAAAGAAATCAGGTATAAAAATATGCGTGTATGACCAATATATTGGGTAAATGAATAGTACTTAGGACCATTTATCTGTGTGGTCCTTCTAAGTTAACGTATTTTAATGTGACCAATAAAACTATTATGCTGTTAAAAAAAGAATATAAGGCAGTTAAGTGAAAGTAATCGGTGGTAAAATACAAACATGAGGGGCATTTACATAAATGTGAGAGTTGAACTGATAGCTACAGAAGTTGGAAAAGGAAAACAAAAAAAAGAAAAAAAATTTAGGAGCGTCCCAGTTAAACTTAGAGCACCTGTAGAGAAAGTGTAGCAACAGGAAGGAGAAAAATATCAAAGTGTAATGGGGTCCAAGGAATGAGAAAATTCACCACAATTATAAACACAGGCTTCATCAATTAGATTTAAAAGAGAACAAAGTACAAATACACCTGTGACATTCAAAGGTGATACTCAAAATAGGCACATGGAAATTGAAAGCTGATCCATAGCTTTCCTCACTATTTTTAACTGCCTCTTTCCTAACATAGTTGGAAAAAATACTGCTATTTATGATTTTTACTGCCTAACGCATGCAAAAAAAAAAAAAAAAAATGTTCTGCCAACTCTATTCTAAATCTCACTCACCCATTGTGACCTGATCCAAAAACATATCATTTGGGAGAAAGAGTACATGCAATCACAAAAAGCTTAAAGCCAATTTTTCATCAAACCCAGCAACGTAACCTTTGGGAATTACATCAGGCAGCATTGCTATGAAACAATTTGGCAACATTCACAGTTTGCTTATTTGTAAATGAAACTCTGTGCAGCTTTCACCTTGGGATCTCCAGAGAGATGGCATGCTATTACAAGTGTCATGGAGTTAGTATTAAAAGAAGGCTTACTATTGGAAAGGTCTCAAGTTACAATCTAAAGTTTGAAGGAAAGGTGCATTTGAAAAGGAAACCCAAGGGCCTTCTAATAAATTATAAACACATATAGCTTTGTTTCTCAGTGATAGTATCAAAACCGCTATGTTTCATCCATCTAAGCTTCTTCAGTTTAAATTTTTTTTTTCAACGTTTTTTATTTATTTTTGGGACAGAGAGAGACAGAGCATGAACGGGGGAGGGGCAGAGAGAGAGGGAGACACAGAATCTGAAGCAGGCTCCAGGCTCCGAGCCATCAGCCCAGAGCCTGTCGCGGGGCTTGAACTCACGGACCGCGAGATCGTGACCTGGCTGAAGTCGGACGCTTAACCGACTGCGCCACCCAGGCGCCCCTAAGTTTCTTCAGTTTAAAACTCTACCATGCACATCCCCCTCCAGCTTTTCTCTCTATAATGGTCACACATAATTCAGAGATGCTTAAAGCGGTTTCATTTTCTTACTTCCAACTCTTCTGATTTGCTTCCATTCCATCACTCTGTCCAAGCAGCTCTTGCTAATCAAGACTGTGATGTTTCGGAGCTCTTTCTATTTCATGTTAGGCTACATTTGATACCTTGAATTAGTCTTTCATTTTTGAAACACATTTTTTCCCTTGTTTTCAAGATAAAGGTCTCTTTCTGTCCCCCACACAGGAACATAATTATCTACCAGGTTCCAATTACCCATCTTTAAGCCCAATACTGTAAAAGCTCACCAATATATACAAATATCTCGTCAACACCTACACTTGAACACCTGGAGGATCTCAACTGATCTCATGATATTTACCTGTGGACCTGATTTTCTTTGGTTCCTACCTCAATGAAGAGACTCACAATCAAAGTATATGAGCCAAAAAAACTTGAAATTGTCTTTGACACCTCCTATATTCAACTCATCATTGATTTTTCTCTCTAAATGTCTCTTGAATGCATACGACTCTTTGTCTCCGCTATCACCCACTAGTCCAGGCTGCCTGTTACCTGAACTATGGCACCAGCTTCCTAACAGGACTTTCTGCATTCACCTAGAACTCCTTCCAAACTGTTTTCCCTTATTGCAGAGTTATCTTTTATAAACCATAAATCTGACCTTGCACACAACCCTAATTCTATCAACCTCTCTTAAACACCCTTAATGTCTTCTCATTGTTCACAGGCTGAAGATCAAATTTCTTAGCATGATCTACCAGCCCTTGCATGACGGTCTGGCCGCTGCCTACTCCTCAGGCTCACCTCACACAACTCTCCTCTCTCTCACTGACTTAACTCTATCAACTGACATTCGAATTCTTCAAATAGGTCATGCTCTCCTCACTCCCACCCCCAGCCCTGTTCACCCAGTCACCTACTGATCCTTCAGCTTTTCTCAACCACTATCTTCACATAACATCATTTCTTGACTTCCAAGCCTAGGTTAGGTTCTTCTCTTATCTGTTCCTTTCTTTCACAGCATTTATCTCAGTTTGTAATTGCACATTCAATCATGTAGTTCTTTTATGAATGCCATTCCTGGCCATTAGTCTGTGAGCTTCATGAAGTCAAGGGCCACATCGTTTCTGCTTACCATCCTATATCCAGATTCTAACTGTATTCTATATTCTTACATATACAGTACTCAGTAAATATTTGCTGAATGAATGAATAAATGAATAAACAGCATATTTTGTTTAAAAAAAGTATATGGCTCATAAGTCCATCCCTCATGCTGATTCACACCTGATTTTCCACAATTTTTAGCTTAAATATGTTACTGTTTTCTTATGCATCTATGTTCATAAAGATTGTTCACAAGCCTGAAATGTTACAATCCTCATGAATATATTAAGTTCAGATAAACAGAATAGTAATAATATGAATACTGGATTTGTCATATGAAATAATTTTAGATAATTTCAGATAGATCCTAGACTAAGGGCCTGTTAATGCCCTTAGACAATACGAAAGAGTTGACCAAGGGTCTGTTTGTATGACATTCAGAGACATGTAGGTAATTTTACTGGCTCTTGTTCCGGCTTTCCTTCATAGAATTCAGGCAAGTATTTTAGGCCAGGCCTTTCTAGCCTGGGACTGAAGGAGGGATAAAAACTTTCCCTTCCTTCTGCATTCTCTCATTTGACCTCTCAGTTGTCATGGTGGTTCTTTGTTGTTGTTATTTTGCTATTTGATGTTATCCTCCCTTGGACAAAAAGATACTTGTTGGGTGTCACTAGTGTCTAGGTCCTGTCTGTGACTGGATGGAACACAAGTGCATAAAACTGACTTTCCCCATGCCCAGGCCCCTACCAGGGGGGAAGGGCAATAGTAATTGCTGAATGGGGTAGAGGAGCAAGTGGCTGAGAACCCCACATGGAGAGGCAGAGAGAGGAAGGGAGGTGGTGGCAAGTGGGATCTCTCATGAGTGAAAGCTCCAAACCCCCCACGTAAGTTTCATTCTGCCATCACACTTTACTCATAAAACACAAATTCAAAGACAAATTATTAAGAATTTTAAGATGGCAATAACAGCATTAAACCCCAAGTGCAGAGTTCCCTTTGGAGTATGGGTGCTATGCAGCTGCACTGGCCACACACACATGAAGCTGACCTTGCCCAGATGAGATGGTCTGTAGCCTAATTCAACATTATAAACTAGGCTGTAACACGAAGGGGAGAGTAATGCTCCCAGATAGTACAGTGGATCTTCACACACTCAAACATTACCATCTGCAACTGCGTGTGCACTGTGCCTCCTGTCACAGTGTCAGATTTGTGTCTTCTTTGGCAAATGTTGTGAATCTCTGCTAAGCAGCCTAACTGTACTAACTTCACTCGGATAAGTGCATCTTGTGTAATTTATCCAAGTGTTGTTAGTACCTGGTACTTCCTCAAGTCCAACAGACATGCAGGCAGGAACCCATTGTTTTAAGAATTAATCTAGAGCATATGCTTTCTTAGGGCAGGACTGATCATCTTCTTATCTATAGTAACTCACAGTACTTTGGTACGTTGGTGCTCAGTAAATATGTCTTCAGTTGAAATCAGAACCCTGTGCTGCTCTTCATGTTACTCTGTTTCTAAAATAACAGTCAACTTTTTAAAAGTGGATGTAGCTAGGGGCACATGGGTGGCTCAGTCGGTGGCAAAGTCAGCTCATCTGACTTTGGCTCAGGTCATGATCTCGCAGCTTGTGAGTTTGAGCCCCGTGTTGGAATCTGTGCTGACAGCTCAGAGCCTGGAGCCTGCTTCGTTCGGATTCTGTGTCTCCCTCTCTCTCTGCTCCTCCCTGCTCTCTCGCTCTCTCTCTCAAAAATAAATAAACATTAAAAAAATTTTTTAAGTGGATATAGCTAGAATTATCAAATCCCTTTAGTGTATGTATGTGTGTGTATATGTAAACACACACACACACACACACACACACACACACACACACACGCAGAGTCTTAATTCCATACATGTATTCTCACAAGTTCAATGTGGTTATCAAGACTAATCCAACAAATAAATAGGTTGAAAATTCACACAAAGTTATTGTCTTAAACAAAAGCTAATCTATTTTAAGGAAGCCCTAGTTAAAATGTAAAAAAAAAAAAAAAAGCCTAAAACAATATTTACAAGGAAAATTTAAATAACATGGAAAAGAGCTTGTGGTATAGTTAAATGAAATATCAAGAGGAAACAATATAATATTGCAAGTCTTCAAAATAAGAACATGTACTTACATAAAGTAAAAAGATTGGAAGGAAACATTATCCAGCAATATTAGTGTTTAAATCTTGGTGTATAAGATTATGAGGGACTTGGGGCATTTTCTATTTATTTTGCATATTAAACTCTTTCTCCCACAATGAGCATATGCTGATTTCATAATTAGAAAAAAATGTATAAAAAGTAAATCTTTGGAAAAAATAACTTTCATTATTTAAGCAACACTTAAAATTATTTTTTAGTTACAAAAGTTTTTGGTATCAATATTCTGGAACCCCAATATATTTAAAAAAGTTAGTGGAGAGGGGGGCTTGGATGGTTCAGTCAGTTAAGCATCTGACTCTTGATCTCAGCTCAGTTCATAATCCCACAGTTTGTGATTTGAGCCTGCAACAGGCTTTGCACTGACAACACTGAGCCTGCTTGGGATTCTGTCTCTCCCTTTCTCTGCCCCTCCCCCACCCTCTCTCTATCTCTCAATCTCAAAACAAATAAATAAACTTTATTTAAAAAATTAGTGAAGAAAAGATTCCTTAGGCAATTTAAATCTTCATCACAGGCAGAAAATTCTTCATTCTTTGGAAGCACTCCTCAAATGCCACTCAGACTCACTAACTTAAATCCAAATCCTATTCAGTGGTTGTAAAATAGGCACGTGGAGTGTCCTTTTATCCCATTTCACTGATTCATATTTCATGCATTATTTAAGTAATTCTCAGTTGTGCCTCAATAACAAATAAATCTGATATCTCAGAAGCTTAACTACAATGGTTTGTTTTTCACTCGTGTCAATTCAGTACAAATCATCTGGCCAAGCAGTGACCCAGGGGCCCAAGCTCTTCAATGTTCCAACTCCACCATCTTGGATTTCTTCTCTTCCAGCTACATTGATAAAAGAGAAAAAGAGATGGTGGAAACACTTGGTCCTTAACTGCTCTGGCCCAGAAACCATCTTTTTACCTACATATACACTTACGGGGGGGCCTAAAATAGTCACACGCCCCAATCTAAATGCAGAGGAGAGTGGGAAATGTCAAAAAGTACGAGAATATTTGGGTATTATTAACAGTGTCTGCCACAACATTTTGTTTTAAAATTTCAAGTAACATTAAAGAAGGACATAGGATTTATCACAACAAGACAAAGGTTAAGAGAGGTTGTAAAACACTATATTCGCAGAAACTAATGTTTTTCTGAAGATCAATGTACTTGAAAAAATTCTTAGAGGATACAACCAGACAAATCATTGATATAAAATAGTGGTGAGGATGAGATTAAATAGAGTTGAAACAATATCCTAAGATGTTCTATAATTCTACTTACCACCCTCTGATTTCTAGAGGTTCTATATTAAGACAGGTAAGTGGGGCTTTTAAAATGTCCCAGCAGAAGTAGAAAGCTGCCATAACTTAGGTTAAGATTTGATTTGATTTGCGCTGCTTACAATAAATTTCAAAGAGATACATGCCAGTGGTTCCTAAATGTCATATAAACACAACTTCATGTAAACATCAGTCTGGAACTCTCCCAACCTGTTCAGAGCTAGTAGACATTCAACAGAGCAAACCAGCAAAGGACTTTACTCCCAAGTCTTCACAACTGAGGATAACATTGCCCATTTTTCTGCTTATTTAGTAGAGTGATTCTTTATTGTTTCCACTTTCAAGCAGCAATATATGTTCTCCACAGTTTTGCACTTCAGTTCTGATTCCTCAAGAACATTATAAACTTAAGGGAAAGACTATTTTCCAATCACGTATAACATACCTAGGATTGTGCTCTGTATACCAGCAGTCATTTCAGAATGTGGTGATTCATATATAAATACAGTTACTCAAATCAATGGGAGATACACTTGAAAGATGATTCTACTAGCATATGTGCCTGAGATAATTTTTTATTTTTATTTTTTCTTTTCAAATTTCTATTTAAGTTCTAATTAGTCAATATATAGTGTAATATGGGTTTCAGGATTTAGATGGAATTTAGTAATTCATCACCTACATATAATGCCTAGTGCTCATCATAACAAGTGCCCTCCTTAACATCCATCACTCATTTAGTGCATCCCCTGCCCACCTCCCTCCATCAACCATCAGTTTGTTCTCTATCATTAAGAGTCTCTTAAGGTTTCCTTCATCATATAGTATTTGTCTTTCTCTGCCTGACTTACTTTGCAAAACATAATAACACTCTACTTCCAACCACATCATTGTAAATGGCAAGATTTCATTCTTTTTGATGGAGGAGTAATAGTCCATTGTATTTATATTCCACCTCTTCTTTATCCATTCATCAGTCAATGGACACTTGGGCTTTTTCCATAGTTTGGCTATTACTGATAATGTTGCTATAAACATCTGTGTGCATACATCCCTTTCAATCAGTGTTTTTGTATGTTTTAGGTAAAATATCTAGTAGTACAATTGCTGGGTCAAAGGTAGTTCTATCTTTAACTTTTTGAGGAGCCTCCATACTATTTTCCAGACTGGCTGCACCAGTTTGCATTCCCACCAACAGTGCAAGAGGGTTCCCCTTTCTCCACATCCTTGCCAACATCTGTTGTTTCCTGTGTTGTTAATTTTAGCCATTCTGACAAGTGTGAGGTGGTATCTCATCCTGGTTTTGATTTATATTTCTCTGATGATGAATGATGTTGAGCATCTTTTCATGTGTCTGTTAGCCATCTGGATGTCTTCTTTGGAAAAGTGTCTGTTCATGTCTTCTGCCCAGTATTTCACTGGATTATTTGTTTTTTGGGTGTTGAGTTTGGTAAGTTCTTTATAGATTTTTTATACTAACCCTTTATCAGATATGTCATTTGCAAATATCTTCTCCCATTCCATTGACTGCCTTTTCATTTTGTTGATTGCTTCCTTCACTATGCAAAAGTTTTTTATCTTGATGAAGTCCTAATAGTTTATTTTTGCTTTTGTTTTCCTCGCTTCTGGCTGAGGTCAAAGAGGCTGCTGCCTGTGTTCTCCTCTAGGATTTTGGTGGTTTCCTGTCTCACATTTAGGTCTTTCATCTACTTGGAATTTATTTTTGTGTATGATGTAAGAAAGGGCCCAGTAATACAATTCCTATCAAAATGCCACCAGCATTTTTCACAGAGCTAGAACAAACAATCCTAAAATTTGTATGGAACCACAAAAGATCCAGAATAGCCAAAGCAATCCTGAAAAGAAAAGAAAAGCTGGAAGTATCATGATTCTAGACTTCAAGCTATATTACATACAGTCATCAAGACAGTATGGTACTGGCACAAAAACAGATACCTAAGTCAATGGAACAGAATACCTAGATCAATGGAAGAGAATAGAAAACCTGGAAATTGACCCACGACTATATATATGGGCAACTAATCTTTGACAAGGCAGGAGAGAATATCCAAAGAAAAAAAGACAGTCTTTTCGGCAAATGGTGTTGGGAAAACTGGAGAGCAACATGCAGAAGCATGAAATAATTTTTTTAAGTGTGGCCTCATTCCTATCACTGAAGTGTATCGGCACCAAAATGTAAGATCACTTTGTTCCATACCATATCTTCCTATAAATGTCTAAGAAAGTTTTAAGTTTAAACTAATGCTCAGAAATTTATAAAGTATAATCCTTGCTCCTCCACTCTAAAAGGAGGGAGGGAGGGAGGGAGGGAGGGAGGGAGGAAGGAAGGAAGGAAGGAAGGAAGGAAGGAAGGAAGGAAGAAAGGAAGGAAGGAAGAAGATATCTGTTTTGAAGTATTTAAAGAACATTTTGTACTCTCTTTAGATCATGGGTATTCAATTTCTTTATTATTCTCAATGGTTTTATACCTTATGGATGGCAAACTACAAAAGTCTTATTGGTTTTTAAATGGATAATATGAAATCAATAGTTTTATTCATTAAGGGATGGAACCTCTGAGTAAATAATTTTGTTTTATTACCTGACCTGCTTCTTCTCTGAAAAAGAATGAATCAACAATCTAATTCATCAAATCTCCAGGGGCACCTGGGTGGCTCAGTCAGTTAAGCCTCCAACTCTTGATTTCAGCTCAGGTCGTGATCTCAGGGTTCATGAGTTCGATCCCCTCACTGACGATGCAGAGCCTGCTTGGGATCTCTTTCCCCCTTTCTCTCTGCCCCACTGCCCACCCCCTCAAAAATAAATAAATATGTTTCTTTAATCTCTAGGAAAGTTCCCAAGTTTAACTTATTTTTTAAATGTTTATTTATTTATTTTGAGAAAGAGAGACAGAGAGAGAGCAAGCAGGGGTGGGGCAGAAAGAGAGGGAAGGAGAGAATCCCAAGCAGTTTCCAGGCTTCAGCACAGAGCCTGATGCGGGGCTTGATCCCACAAACTGTGAGATCATGACCTGAGCCAAAATTAGGAGTTGGATGCTTAACTGCCTGAGCCACCCAGGTGCCTGAAAGTTCATTAGTAAAAAGTTTTAAAAGTTTAAAAAGGTGAAAGAGGTAAGGCCACCTCAGCAACTCTTTCAACAATTTTACCTGGGTTCAGAGACTGTTCAATTATCATATGAATGAATGATTGGATACATCATTTCAACTCTCCTATCTTGGGCCCATTGCTAACACAAACTTCTAATCAGGGAAATGAAATAGGTATGATTTGCTAAGAGCTTTGCTCCAATTGTTTTTGCTGGTAGAATAAGGCAATAAGATTTGTAACTGAAAACAATCTCAGAGACTTCTGACTCTGCCATTTTCCCAGCACCAAGGCTCCTGCAGCCACTATTCTACTCTTCCAGAACAAATGAGGACAGTCTTTACACTTCTGGACTTCTCATACGTGTGTAGCAGAATTAAGAACTTCTGTGACATCCAAAAAAGCAGAGGGTGCTTAGGCATTTACATTATTATTATTTTAATTATCTGCTTACTGGTCTGTCTCCCGTATTAAACTGTGAGAAACATGAGAGAGTTTCTGTTACATATGATTGTGTTGTTTCCCATATACATCTCAACACTGACAAGTGTTCAATTCAATTTTTGTTTTTTTTAAAGATGTGCCTGGGTGGCTCAGTTAGTTAAGCATTTGACTTTTGATTTTGGCTCAGGTCATAATCTCATAGTTAGTGAGTTCAAGCCCCACATCTGGCTCTGAGCTGACAGCATGGAGCCTGCTTGGGATTCAGTCTCTCTCTTTCTGTGCCCCTCCCTGGCTCGTGTTCTTACTCTCTCTCTCTCTCTCTCTCTCTCTCTCAAAAATAAATAAATACACTTAAAATTTTTTTTTTTTATAAATAAAAATTTTTTAAAAGATGTTCATGGAATACTAAATTTTAATTAAATTAATATATACAGAAGGAATCGGGCAAATATCAAGTGGATATTCTTCTTTCCAACTTCTTTGCGAATTCTTTCCAAATGCCAATAATCCAACAAAAGGACCTCCTAGTAGCCTTGGCTTTAGCTAATGGGTGAAAAATAGAAAAAGGAGATTGTCTCAAATGAACTATGAATTATAACTACATAAAGAAAGATAAGAGGAACTTAAAAGGCTTAGAAATTTTATGTAAATTATTTTTCTTAACAAAAAAACAGAATATTAGTGAGAAACCTCAGCAGTTCTTTGATGGTAAAATTTCTGCTCATATTTGCAATCCAAATTTAGGTTTTGGATCACAGTTCTCTCCCTCATCTCCCTATTTCCTTTCCTGTCACCAACTTTCTTAGATGGAGCAAGACTTCTATTTTAAAATTTACTATGTAAGGAGCTGGGTCTAGAGAACTGGGAGCATTTAAAAAGCAAAGAAAGAAAGGTAACCAAGAAAATTACACTGACACAGCCTGTCACTCAAAACAGGAAAGAAAAACTAGAAGTCCATTAACCAGTTCTAGATCACTATTCACCTTAAACATGTCCTCCAGGCAAATTTCCACATATTCTTACATAGTAAGAAACTGTTGGAATAATCTACGTGTGGAGCAATGCCAATCTGGACTAGACTCTAGGCCAGTGGTTATTGAATGCCACCCCAAATCAGAATCATTTGTCAACTGCTTGCCAAACCACAGTTAAAATACAGATTATAATTTAGAAAGTCTGGGATAGGACCTAGAATTTGCATTTCTAACAGACTTCCGTGCTGTTGATCCATGGACCACTCACTCTGAGTAGCATTTCTCTAGACCACTGAGCTAAAAACAGCAAAAGCAAAAACTATTTTCACTAAGAGGCACCTGGGTAGCTTAGTCGGTTAAACATCCCACTCCTGGTTTTGGCTCAGGTCATGATCTCACAGTTCATGGGTTCCAGCCACACATCGAGCCCTGCACTCACTGTGTGGAGCTTGCTTGGGATTCTCTCACTGTTTCTGCCTCTCCCTGGCTCATTCTCACTCTCTCTCAAAAGAAATAAATGAACTTTAAAAATTTTTATTAAAAAAAAATTTTTTAACCTATTTTCACTAATATTCAAAATGTTATAAGAAAGCCTAGTTGTAAAAAGTAAGATACGAGGGCGCCTGGGTGGCGCAGTCGGTTAAGGGTCCGACTTCAGCCAGGTCACGATCTCGCGGTCCATGAGTTCGAGCCCCGCGTCAGGCTCTGGGCTGATGGCTGGGAGCCTGGAGCCTGTTTCCGATTCTGTGTCTCCCTCTCTCTCTCTGCCCCTCCCCCGTTCATGCTCTGTCTCTCTCTGTCCCAAAAATAAATAAATTAAAAAAAAAAAAAAAAAAGTAAGATACCAAAATTTCTAACATAATGGTGGGGTCAATGACCTTTATGGAAATTGGGGAAAAAAAAAAACGGGTGGGACAAATGAGAGATGAATTTTGTTTTTATAAATTCTGGGTTGGAGAAGGTATCAGGTTATCTACGGGTACATGATCTATAAAAAAGCAGAAAATAGATGGCTGTCCCAGGCATATAGTTAGAATTCACATTTAAAGGTAGAGATATGCAAGTGTAGTTAACAAAGTAACTAAACCCAAAAGACAATAAAGTCTCTGAGTTACAGGGGAAAAAACACAGCCATCCACTGAACCTCAAAGAATTTCTATTTCACAGGTTAGAAGAATGAAAGACAACCAAGAAGAAACAAGAAGGACTGGTTATAATGATTATGATGGAATAAGAGGAACTAATAGGTAAATGTCATTGGCATTTAAAGAAGGGAAGGTTCATGAGGTGCCTGGATGGCTCAGTTGGTTAAGCATCCAACACTTGATTTTGGCTCAGGTCATGATCTCAGGGTTCGTGAATTCAAGCCCCTCATCAGGCTCCATGCTCAGCCTGCCTAAGAGTCTCTCTCTCTCTCTCTCTCCTGCTTGAGCTCTCTCTCACACTCAAAAAAAAAAAAAAAAATGAAAGGAAGAAAGAAGGGTTTCATTTATTAATAAGTGATCTATGCTAAACAATTCAAAGAGATGCACCAGGATTTGGCTCCACGGTCACTGATAAACTTGAAAGCATTTATCAGTAGCATGGAGCAGAAGCCAAACTGCAAGAGGTTAAGAATAAAATGGGGGGCGCCTGGGTGGCGCAGTCGGTTAAGCGTCCGACTTCAGCCAGGTCACGATCTCGCGGTCCGTGAGTTCGAGCCCCGCGTCAGGCTCTGGGCCGATGGCTGGGAGCCTGGAGCCTGTTTCCGATTCTGTGTCTCCCTCTCTCTCTGCCCCTCCCCCATTCATGCTCTGTCTCTCTCTGTCCCAAAAAATAAATAAAAAACGTTGGAAAAAAAAAATTAAAGAATAAAATGGAAAAAGAAAAAGTGAGGTAGTTAGCATGATTAAAATAGGAGAATTACATTAAACTTGAATTAAACTTTGTTTACAGAACTAGGATTCCACATCTATGATGTTTATGGCTTCTTTTTCTTTCTTTTTTAAATTTCCAAAGAGCCTTATAAAGGTTGTGGAAGGCTAGATAATGGTCCCTCAAAAGGTGTCCACATCCTAATCCCTAAAACATGCAAATGTTACTGTATATGGGGGGAAAGCAGGGAGGGTCTTTGCAAATATGATTGACTTAAGGATCTTGAGATGGAAAAAATAGCCTGGACTATCCAGGTGTCTCTTAAATGCAATCACAAGTATTCTCTTTACAAAAAAATTTCTTGAGTATGGTTGACACACGCTGCTAACAATAGTTTCAGGTTTATGACATAATGATTCAACACCTCTGTACCTTATGCTTTGCTCACCACAAGTATAGCTACCTTCTGTCCCCATACAATGCTGTTACAGCATCATTGACTATATTCCCTATGTTGTGCCTTTACTGTCATGACTTATTCACTCTGTAACTAGAAGCCTGTATCTCTCTCTAACCCCTGCTTGAGCTCATCTTGCCCATCTTCTCACCCTCCTTCTCTCTGGCAACCAGCAGTTTGTACTCTGTATTTATGGTCGAATTCCGCTTTTTGTTTGTTTCTTTAGTTTCCACATGAGTGAAATCATATGGTATCTGTCCTTCTCAATCTGACTTATCTCCCTTAGCATAATACCCTCTGAGTCCACCCGTGGTGTCGCAAATGGCAAGTACTCACGCTTTTTTATGGCTGTGTCACAGTCCATTGTAGATATACACCATAACTCTTTACTGCTTCATCTCTCAATGGACACAAGCTGCTTCCATATTGGCTATTGTAAATTATGCTGCAATAAACATGGGGGTGAGTATATCTTTTCAAATTAGTGTTTTTGTTTTCTTTGGATAAATAGCCAGTGGTGGAATTATTGACTTATATGGTATTTCTATTTTTAATTTTTTGAGGAACATCTATACTGTTTTAAATCTCAGGAATTCTTATGAGGGAATCAGAAGGAAATTTCACACACTCAGAATAAGAAAGCATCGCTACACTAGAAACAAGATGTTATGTTTCTGGCTTTGAAGATGGAGGAAGAGGACACACAACAAGGAATCCAAGAAATGCTGCTCTGGGTGCTGGAAAAGGCAAGAAAACAGATTTTCCCCTATAGCTTCCAGAGGGAGTATGGTCCTGATAATGCCTTCATTTCAGTTCAGTGAACCTGATTTCAGGCTTCTGGGTCTCCAGTACTGCAAGAGCATAAATTTGTGCTACTTTAAGCTACCAAGGTTGTCGTAACTTGTCATAGCAGCCATAGGAAACTATGGTCAATTCACAATCTGGTCTTGGCAATAAATTTAGTTATTATGTCATCTACTCTTAGACGAAAACAAACAAAAACAATTGTAAGTGATTATGAGATATTTCTCAGTTAAGGGTCACAAAATTTTGTTGCTCTTCTCGCATCAAATTTGGTAAGAAACAGATGTGCTGTGTTATAAGACCTTGGAGAACCTTATTTAAATAATTTGAAAAATTAGGGAGAAAATATGAATTTTAACTGCTAAAATGTAATCTTTTTAAAATATGGTTTGATCAACTTGCCATAGTGGTTTATCCAGCTAGCAACTAAATTAGAACACATGCCAGAAAGTACAGTCATCAGTATTTCATAACACAGATGCTAACATGAAAATCCCAATTTCCCAGTAAACATGAAAACCCAATGAAAAAATTTTAACAGAAAAAAAATGAAATTTGAGCATAGCAAACAAATTCCCAAAAATCAATACTATATGGAAATCGGAAACTTTTTATAAAAAGATTTTTTTTAATATTACTCTTTTCAAAATGACAGAGCAACTCAACGACAACAACAACAACAACAACAAAAACCCAAGGCAATTAAAAATCGACAAAGAAATTAGACATCTCTCCCAAGGTATATTAATGGCCAACAAGCACAGAAAAGAGATTGACAGTAACAACCAGTAGGGAAATGCAAAGTAAAAACCATAATGAATTATTACTTCATATGCATTGGGATAGATATTTATGAGAGGAGAGAGGGAGAGGAAGGGAGGGGTAGGGAGGGGAGGAGTGAGAAGGGGAGGGGAGGGGAAGGGAGGAGAAGAGAGAGGATGGGAGGGGAGGGGAGGGAAGGGGAGGGGAGGGGAGGGGAGGGGAGGGGAGGGGAGAGGAGAGGAGAGGAGAGGAGAGGAGAGGAGAGGAGAGGAGAGGAGAGGAGAGGAGAGGAGAGAGAGAAAGAAAGAAAGAAAGAAAGAAAGAAAGAAAGAAAGAAAGAAAGAAAGAAAGAAAGAAAGAAAGAAGAGAGAAAAAGAAAGAAGCAGGAGAAAAGAAGGAGGGAGGGAGGCAGGAAGGAAGAAGGGAAGAAAGAAAGAAAAAGAGTTGGCAAGATGTGAGGAAACTGAAACACTTGTGCAATGCTGGTGGAAATATAAAATGGTGCAGTCACTGTGGAAAGCATGGAGGTTCCTCAAAAAATTAAATATAGAACTACCACATGATCTAGCAATTCCACTTCTAAGTATATACTTAAAAGAATTGAAAGCTGGATGTCTTAGCTCAGGTTGCCATAAAATGTTATAGATGGTGTGGCTTAAAGCAAAAGAAATCTATTTTCTCACAGTTGTGGGGGCTGGAAATCCCAGATCAAGGTCCTGTGGGGTTCAGCTTCTGGTGAGAACTCTCTGGTTTGCAAATGGCCACCTTCTCGCTGCTTCAAATGACAGGGTGAGGGCTCTCTTCCTCTTTTTACAAAACCATGACCCTGTAGGATTAGCGCCCCACCTTTATGACCTCATTTACCTTAATTACTCCTAAAGGCCCTATCTCCAAATACAATCACATTTTGAATTAGGACTTCAACATATGAATCTGAAGGGACACAATTCAGTCCACAACACAAGAACTAAATCAGTACACCCATGTTCATAGTGCATTATTCACAAAGCCAAAATGTGAAACAACCCAAATGTCTATGGACAGATGAATGAATAAACAAAATGTGGTACATTCAACTGAATATTTTTCAGTCTTAAAAATGAATGAAATTCTGATACAGGCCACAATATGGATGAATCTTGATGTCATCATGGTAGGTGAAGTAGGTCAGGTAAGGTAACACTGAACTAGTTCAGACCTTCAAAACCTATGTTTTAACTGGCCCTTCTCTTCTCTCTAGGCTATCCTTACTGGAACACCTAATACAAAGTAAAAGGACAAACTTTTTTTTTTTTTTTTGTACAACAGGATGTTAAAATAGTATTCTTATGTCTGTTTTGGCTGAGAGTTCTAGGAGACAGGTAACTATTATTGTCACACCTGAGCAATATTCAGGTTGTGCAAGGCTTCTAAAAGAGGTAAAAAAAAGAACCAGTTTTGTAAACCCTTGGCTTACCAAACATCGTCAGACTTCAGAAAAGAATGGGAAGCTAAATGGTGAGAAAACTTCTGTTGAAGGTATACAAAACTGGGGAAGAGGTCCTCAACTCTCCTCAAATTTCATGAGGGAGTCTTCATGAAGACTTGAGATACATATATATATATATATATATATATATATACATATATATATATATATATGTATATATATATATATATATATCTCCATCCCTTGCATTTGGGGACACACAGTAGAGACCCCAGATAAATGTCAGACACTAGAGCCCCTGCTCTAAAGACAGAGGAGGTATGATAGCTGCATTTGGGACAGTCTCTGTCTTAGCTTGTGTTGTGATAACAAAATGCCATAAACTGGGTGGCTCAAACAACGGACATGAACTTCTCACAGTTCTGGAAGCTGGGAAGTCCAAGATTGAGTCGCCAGAACGCCCCAGTTCTCGTGAAAACACTCTTCCTCACTTGTAGATGGCACCTTTATCCTCACCAGGTGAAGAGAGAAAGAGGAAGCAAGCTCTCTGGTGTTTCTACTTATAAGGGCACTAATCCCATCATGGAAAATCTACTCCTATAACTTCATTTAAACTAATTACCTCCCAAAGGCCCCACCTCCTAATACCATCATACTGAGCAGGTAGGGTTTCAACATACAAATTTTGAAGGGACACAATGTTCAGTCTGTAATAGTCTGTAATCCCAGTATTCATGCTTCTCCGGGGCTAAAGATGATCAGGTGTTAGAACCTGCCCAGGAGGGCTGCCTGGAGAAGGGAGGACCTCAGCACAAAAAAACTAAAGTTGTACTGCCCAAAGTTTGAAGTCTGAAGGAGGAATTTTAAGTAACTTGCTGGAGAAAATGTATTAATCACTGAACTACATGTAAGGTGTTGCTGGTATTTGGTGGGGACAAGTTTCCTGAAGACCCACAAAGCACCCTGTGAGCATTAGCTTTAAATATCCACCAAAGCTAGAAGAAGCCAAGGTCCTCATAAATTGGGGCCACTCAAGTAAAAATCTTTTTTCCTTTTCTTCTTTCACTGTTTTCCAAACCAAGAGGGATCCAAAGCTAACACTAGGAAGTTAAGACTGGGGAAAAGGAGCTGGTGAAGAGCACAGTGAAGAGAAAAAAATAAAATCCCACCAGATCCCACCCTTCTGACTAAAGGCTGATGTAGTTTTGACTATTTTTTGATTCTTGATATTTTATTAATTGAAATGAGACTGATGAGGAGTAAATAGGAGTGAAAGACAATACCTGGGCACAACAAGATTTCAGCCAGAAAGAGAAAACGATCTTCACAGAATGAGGGACTATACATGAATAAAAGTCCATTTGATTACACCTTCAACATTTTGCTCCTTCAGCATACAAGTTAAATTTATAACTTGTATTAAGATTAAACAAGAAATTCACTTTTGTTTCTCCCTGTTATTTTAAAGCCAACTAACTGCCTGTTTCCTCACTACCCACTTATTCTTATAACCTTAAAACATATTTTCTATAGAAATTGCCAATACCAGTTATTGGCAGGTCCTGTCAAATAATTTTTTAAATGATTTTATATGGCAAAATGTTTCAGAAAAATGAAACCCAGCCCAATCTTAAAAGAATGATACATGATGACATAGTTTGATTTCTTCCAAAAATGGAAGACTGGTTTCCTATTAGGGCATTATTAATATAATTCATCATATCAGTTGATCAAATGAGAAAAACTATATGATCATTACAAAATTCATAAAATCAGTAAAGATTTTAAGAAATCTTAGGAAATGAAAAAAAAAAATGAATACCTTCTTGTGATAAAGACCTCAGACTTTCCAAGTCAACATCTTATTTAATGAGTTACCATGAAAGACAGTCTTCAAAGTCAGAAAACAGCTTGAGAACCAATGAAAGATCAAGGATATAGAATAGAAATCTTGAAAGAAAGATTCATATATAGACAAAAAATATGGCCAGTATCATTTCAAATCAATGGGAAATTGATAGAGATGTCAATGAATGGCATTGGGACATTGGCCAACTTTTCAGGGAAGAAAACAGACTACTTCAAATACTTTCCACATGGATTTAAGATATAGCTATAAAAAATGGTGAGAAATGCCACTAGGAAGTATAGGTCAATATTATCCTGGGGCAGAGGAACCTCAGTTGTAATAAATAGGTAAAAACTATATACCCAGAAAGACATATTTGACTATGGAAATCTTCTATACAACAGAAGCTACCATTAAGCAAACACCCATCTGGAGGCATCCGAGGTTCAAGGACAAATTAAACTAGACTTATTCTCTGACAGCAGGTAATGCAACCATTTCAGAGTCTATCACTTAGATTCAATATTCATCAGAATTCTGTATGTGGACCTGGCCAGGTGTTTTATTACTTCACTCTACCACCCGCCTATGATAAGGGACTAGTGCCTGGGTCACAGAACCATGAGATGCTGTGATAAAGAGCTGACAATACCCCAATTATTTCCAAGATGATTAAGTAAACATAATGTCATCTCATGGTGCAGTTGGGGTAGTGAGGTGATTCTTTACCCTAGCAGCACATTAACATCACCTGTGGGGGGCACCTGGGTGGCTTAGTCAGTTAAGCATCTGATTCTTGGTTTCAGCTCAGGTCATGATCTCATAGTTTGTGAGTTTGAGCCCCACATTGGGTTCTGTGATGACAGTGTAGAGCCTGCTCCGGATTCTCTCTCCCCACCCCTCTCTCTGCCTCTCTCTCTCTCTCTCTCTCTCTCTCAAAATAAATTAAATTTAAAAAAATATAAATAATAAATAAAATAAAATAAAATAAAATCACCTATAGGAAGCACAGGGCCTACCCCAGAGATTCTAATTCAGTTCATCTGAAGTGAAGCCTAAACCCTTTACTTTCTTATTTTGTGTGTCTGTTTGTTTTAAGTTTTCAGTTACATAGTATTTCATCAGAAAACAAAGGGGATGCGACTTACTACTAAGCAGCAAATCTGTAGCATTGGAAGACTTTTAAAAAATAAGAGTGATTTACTCTCTCTTCAAAAATACAGCCTTGGGGCACATGGGTGGCTTAGTCAGTTAAGCATCTGACTTTGGCTCAGGTTATGACCCTACAGTTCATGAGTTTGAGCCCCAAATCAGCTCTCTACTGTCAGCACAGAGCCCACTTCTGATTCTCTCTCTCTGTCTCTCTCTACCCTTCCCCCCTCCCTCTCTTAAAAATAAATAAACATTTTTTAAAAATTACAGTCTTCTAACCTAAACAATCCTATTCAGTAATTCTGAAAGAAACACATTTCCTCAGAACAGATCTAGTTTCTGGTTAATGCTTCCAAAGCTACCATTTTGAGTCCCCCTGCACTCTAAAAACCTCTTACACTTCATCTTTGTCTCCCCATACTTTATAACTAATTTTTATGATTGTAAATCTGTTCTCTTTAATGAGAGTACAATGCAAATGACTAATCAGTTAAAGAAACTTTATATTTGTATTTTTGAAGACAGGAGTAAAAGACAAGATCAGACAAGGCACATGGCACACATTCATGCTGGAACAATGAAAGCTCTTGCATTGTTTTTCCAAGACACTATGCTTACCAGGCAAACAAAACAAAACAATACAAAACCACCAAAACCTGCTGGGGGTGGGGGGGCAGGCAGACTTCAGCATGAACCCCTAAATATTCTGTACATAAGCACAAAAATTTCTTCACACTGAGTACATAAACCTTAGTCGAATTCTCTCCCTGGAGAGAAAAGCATCCTTAAATTTTGGTGCTGTCTCTAATGACTTGGAAATGTGATCTTTACTCACCACTGAAAGCTTCACAACAACTACTTGGGCTGCTGGGTTTACATCCTAAAATTACTTATATTTTCCAAAATTATTTGACCTTTTAGTGTATTCATTCTACTTAAACTATATAGTTTGAACTAGCTTCTTAAGGGCCAGGAATGTTCCTTTGTATCTTTATCCATGGTAATTGGTACCAATTAGCACTCACATAACAACCGAATAATAGTTTTTAAAAATCATCTCCTTCACCCTAAAGCAAGAGCTCACATGCATGTGAACCCAGGTACACAATCCTTAGGCAAAAGAAATCTCTCCAAACTCTCTTTGTCAGAAAACCTGCCCTGTTAAGATACTCAGTTATAGGAGGAGAGGGGGGCAGGCAGCTGACAGTGGTAGAAAAGGCAGCAAATTGGAGTTGGGAACATCAGAGGAAAGCTCCTTGGATCCTCCCTTCTCCAAACTTCGCCATTGCCACGACAGGTTCCAAAGGGCATCAGAAACAGCAAACACCACCAAGGGAGAAGAAGAATAGGTTGGGGTTATTGTGGCTGTATACTGATTTGTGACCAAATGGCCAGCCCTTTGGGAGAAACCCAGAAATATTATAGGGGATGGTCTCTTTGTAAGAGGATGGAAAGTCCTACATAGGCAATTAGAAGCAAAAACAGGAACTTTGGCTTACTGGCATCCTTGTGACCCCATTTGCATCCTGAAGCTGCTGAAATTTGGTCATATTGAGTTGTTACCATATGAGAATGCCAGAGATGTGCCAAATGTCCTTTCTCCTGATGCTCCCAAGCCCTAAATCTATTTTTATTATGCCTTCCAGCTGTCCCAAACCCTTTCTCCAACAGCACAGCCCATATATGGATAAGGGATGGGTTTGCAGTCAAGATTCAAACCTTATGGTGTATAACATATTCAAAACCCATGCATTTCCCCCCCCCCCACACACACACACACACCACACTAACATAGGTCAGACATACAAATAATTGAAACATAAAGTAGTATTTACTATTGTTAAGAAAAAATATCCAAAACAGAAATTTGGCAAAAGGAAGGCTGCATATCCTTTCAATGTCATACTTGAACATGATCTCATAGGTCCACCCAAGGATTATTTATTTCACTAGGAGAATGTACCTTTCTTTGACTTGTTATTTAATATTGATTCTATGAGGTTATGTAAAACTTGTAGATTTTTTTTCCAGCAGAGATGCCAGTGATTTCTATTCAGTGGAAAAAATAACCCCAAACATTATGATTTTACTGCCTTTAGGGATATTGACCATTTCGTCTCTAACTTAGCCAATTTAGTTTGTCATCCCCAGCAAACTATAGAATTCTCTGTTCTTCAAAAGGCCTGTGAGTCAATTTATTACCCTGCTAGCTCCTTTATTAACGAGTTAAATAAGTTTTTGACAAGGGCTCACTATGTACTTACATAAGTGTCACGTTAGATTCTTACAAATTATGCCTTGACACTACAACATGTTGTCAAGGTTTGACATAAGATGTGATTTCATGCAGTAGGGGCCAAGACAAAGGAAAGTTTGCCAATGAGGCGAGCCTCAAGGAACGGACGAGATTTTAGCTGCGGCTGTGGGAAGGAAAGCCATTGCAGGCACAACTTTAAATATTTATACATTTACATGTAAAGCTAACAAAGAGGTTCTAACTTGGATCACTAAAAAAATACTTATTTTAGACCTATTGTATGTGATCTTCTAGATAAAATAGTATCAAATAAGATCCATCAATGCATAAAGAGAACAATACATTATAACTAAAGAGAACTTATTCCAAGAAGTGAAAGGAGATTCAACAACTGAAAGTCTATTGTCATAATAAAGTATATCAAGAAATTACAGGAGAAATACCACGTGATATCAATAAACTCAGAAAAAGATACTCATAATCAGACCATTTCTAATACAGATGGTAAGCAAAATGGAAACAACTTAAATTTATCTAATCTAATCTAATTAGATTATCTAAATCTAATGAAAGCTATTTATTAAATTGCAATAGCAGATATCATTGTAGACAATGAAAACTGAAATCATTTTCCTTAATACCAATACCAGATAGAGATGATGGCTACCATCACTATTTTTCACTGTCTTGCAGATGCTAATAAATGCCACACACATTTTAGAAAAATTAAATACCATGTAAAAATCATTGGAAAACAAGGTTAATCCCTTTGTTGATAAGACCATATTTTAAAAAAAGAGAGAAAAATTTTATATGAATTTGTCAGGTATATACATACAAGATAATTTTTTTAAAGCAATAAATTTTCCCTGTGTAGCAATAGTCACTGAGAAATGGAAATGGGGAAGGATTTCTATTCTTAAGGACGATAACAAGAAAAAATATCTAGGACTAAGTTTAACAAGAATTTTCTATGAAGATCTACATGATGAAAATTTTACACTTTATTGAAAGACACAAAATAGGATATGAAGAAATGGAAAGATGCGCATTATGTTCTTGGATTTGAAAAAAGAATATTATAGAAATACAAATTTCTCCAAAATTAATATATAAATGTAATTCAATTTCAATTAAAAACCTACCAGAGATAGTGAATTACATAATAAAGTGTTTATAGAATCTTAGTTCCCCTAGGTCCTATCTTGTGTTCTGAAAATTTCACAGCCTCATTGATAGCCTTTTTTCTTCTACCAAATTGCCACCAAAGGGAGGAAACAAAACTCAGAATTCTTACACTGAGGGAGGAACAAGATGGGGTCTTTCTCCACCAACTCCCATCACTCATTGATTAAAGGTTGCTTCAAGAAATACCTCATATGAAGTTCTACCTTCCCCTGCAAGCCAAGAAAACTCCTGCAGCTAGAAAAATCATTCTGTAAAAAACGTAAAAAGATGCAGGCATTTGGGGTTTGCTATGATCTCAAGTTTTCAGCTTTCTACTTCTGTGTGGTTCCCGGCCAACAGAATACTCTATTAAGCACTAAAATAAGCAGAGAGGAGATTATTTTTCTAATCTGATGGCTGGAGGAAGGGGGTGACAGAGATGAAGTGGGAGAATGGTTTCCACTCTGTGCTACAGCTTACTTTCTCTAAAGTATCTGAAGGCAATTTTACTCTTTACTGTGAAGACCACCCTCCTCACTACACGATATGGGTACAAGTCTATTGACATAATCTAGACCTCATTTCTTGAGAACAAATTACTTGCCTAAAGAGCTTCTGCCCATCCCTGACCTGGGAGCTTCTCTATATCATACAGTTTCCTTCCTATTTTTCTTCCCTTTGTCCACTGGTCTGCAGCATAACAAGAATGTGTCAGCACCTCAGTTCATGCAGCCTCAATAAAATCGGTCAAGGAAGAGAAGGGATATTTACAGGTGAAGTTGCCTCCAGAGGTACTTAGAAGAGCAAGAAGCTCGGTGAAGTCTGACATTGACTTCATACCCAGCTCTGACACATTTTGCCTACAATTCCCGGAAACTTAGGACCTCCTGGAAACTTTCCAGACACCCCCGATGGCCATATGCACTTTTTTTTTGCTTAGCTAAAATACTGTTGTGTTAAACTCTATTTCCTTTCACAAATCCATTTTTCCAAAAGAGGGATAGAAAATATTAATATCTCATTCAAAGTCTTCACTCTGTTAGAACTTCAGTTTAAAGTTTTGTAGAGAGGCAGCTACAATTAATTTATCCTAAGTCTGTCATTCCAACTTCCTAAAACCACAAATAATAGACTCTCCCCAGAAATAATTGTCTTTAAATAGCAGGGGTTTTGTTGTTTGTTGTTTTCTTTTTTAATAAAAGAGCTTTAGCCTCAAGAGTCTCTATTGAAAGTTAGTCTCCGGAAAATCAGCGGTCCATACAGAGAAGTTAGAAAGAAGTTGGACAGGCTAGTTTGCCTTTAAACGACTTGAAGCGACTTTATATGACTTTAAACCTTCATCCTCAAACTCATAACACTTTCAAACTCATTAAAAGAGGAATTGCTTCTGTCTGTCGTCTATGAAAAACACCAGCTGATACCACAAAAGATAGCAATCTGAGCAAAGCATCTTTTTTGGGAATAAAACCACAGCTGCTGTCCAGGCAACAACACTACTTATTATATTTAATTACTAAAGCAAAACAAATATAAGGTGTTTAAAATGGGCCAACTAATAAACAACCATTATTTAGCACTTAAGTACCATCAGAAAATATTTTACATCATAAATATCAGCTGATGAAGAAGACATTGTTATTGTAGTCAACATAAAGCTGCTTTTCAATCAATAGATACTCAATTCATCCTTCAAATCCCACTCCCTCTTCATCAATAATCATTTATAGGTACTTACTATGTGCCGGCCTCTAATGCTTCCTGAAGGATCCATATTAATTAGTGAGTTTTAGCTTTTCATATTCTAAAATGTACCTTTCAGGATCGCCTGGGTGGCTCAGTTGGTTAAGCGTCCGCCTTCAGCTCAGGTCATGATCTCACGGTTTGTGAGTTTGAGCCCCAAGTCGGGCTCTGTCTCAGAGCTCAGAGCCTGGAGCCTGCTTCTAATTCTGTGTCTCCCTCTCTCTCTGCCCCTCCCCAATTCATGCTCCGTCTCTCAAAAATAAATAAAATGTTAAAAAAAAATTTTTAACATACTTTTCACATCTGATAGTTCTACTTGAAATGCAACTCCTTGTCATGTTAAGCAGTAGATATATTCTTTAAGTGTCACATTTTAAATCTAATCCCCTGAAGGGAATTCATTTTAGCAAGTATGAATTAGCTCCTACAACACAAATTTTCTACTGCAGTAACTGTCTCTTGAAGGTTTTTTTTATTATTAAAATCAACCCCAAAGCTCAAGGCAAGAAAAAAAACTCCGAAAATCTCTTTGCCATTCCAAAAGCAACTAGGAAGTCCCAATGAGTGAAATGGAATTTGAATAGTTCATTACATCCTATTAAACATGCCAATAGTTTTATCAAAATATATATGTTCGCCAGCACAGGAAAGCAGGTTGCTTACCTGTTTCCTGACATTGATTTGCTCTGCCAACAAGGTTATTGTAAAGGTTAGGACATTTAGAAATGATTCAGACAGTGCTGGGAACATGTGGGTTCAGAGTGGCTTCCTGCTTCTATATGAAGCATTGTATAAAGCCATTAAAGCTGTAGGAAATGACTGGGGTAAGATGAGTGTGGCTGACATGTGATTATCACTCACCCCACCCTATGAGCTGCTCCACTTCTGAGCTGCTTCACCAAATCCCTGAAACGTTTTGAGAGCTTGATTCATCTGTTTGAAGACAAACCTTACTCAAGCCAAGTTCTAAATTTGCAGGCACAGGTTTTCAAGCGCTCTGTAGTGTAATAAGAATCACATGGAGTGCCTCATTCTTGCTCTTCCCTCTCAGGATCTTTGTGAAGCTGGGGGCTGGGAATATGCTTGTTTATATGCTGCCCAGGTGTTTCTGAAAGAATTGATGCTGTTTTAGAAACACTGGTTTAGAACCAAAAAAAAAAAAAGAGAGAGAGAGAGAGAGAGAGAGAGAGAAATCTACTCCCTAATGGACAGGAGGCAGAAATGAGAAATGACTGCTTTACAGTGAAAGAGGTCAGATTGGTGTTTATAGGCTCCTACAAGAAAAAGCTACCAGAGGTAGATATAGTTGACAGATGATATAGATAAATGATAGAAAGAAAGAAAGAAAGAAAGAAAGAAAGAAAGAAAGAAAGAAAGAAAGAAAGAGGAAGGAAGGAAGGAAGGAAGGAAGGAAGGAAGGAAGGAAGGAAGGAAGAAGAAAAGAGTTGAAGTCTGGCTGAGGCTGGCAGCTAGATCACATCTCATTTAAATCTAGACCAGGTTATGCCATTGTTTCTTCAAAAGTGGTACCATCCACTCTACTCAGTTAAATCACAGAGATATAAGACAGAGAGAAAGAGATGTCATCGAAATAAGATTGATTCTATAGTACGGAGCTTTTGGTACAGAAAGAGCCTGAACTAAGAACAAGATTATGAAAAGAATAAAATAACCTGTGTTCCCCAGAAGCAGTGAGCTGAAGTACTTAAAAACAGAGACATAGAGCTCCAAATGAGTGGAGCAAAGGCATGACTATCCATAATGCCAGCTATGTCTTTCAGATCTCAGACCTCAACAGAAAGTCCCATGCAGCAAGATGCCATATCATCACACCTCTTCTGTCAACCAAGGTGACAAGCTCTCACTCTGTAGCCCACCTTCACCCTTCCCACCTGTCTTCTCCTTGATTAGCTCCCTTTTGGAAAGATCTAGTGTAAGCCCATGCCATTTTGCTGGATGGTAATAACTAGAAATGTATTGATGTAGATATAGGCATTAATTTCACTTATCAGAATTCAATTTGAACTCCACACTGGCCTATTGAAGAAGGAAAGACTATCTCACCCTGTCCAGGAATTCCTTTGGAGGCGCACCAATACTGAACCAGGTGTTTTGGGATCTGGCCATGCTTTCCTTCCTCAGCAGAGTTCCAATCCAAAATGGCTTTTGGGGGTTTGTTTGTTTCTTTGTTTGGTGCACTTATTATTAATACCAAACAATTAGCTCATATTATAGAGGTTTATTCAGTAAGTTCCATATGTGTGTCTGTTTTCTCTATGCTGAAAATTCCTTCTGGGCAAAGACTATGTGATTTCTCCTTTTATTCCCCTCTCATTGACACTCAATAAATTACCTTTGTTCTAACCATTATATCTTGAGAATTTCATAGGCATGATTTCAGCTCCTTAAAACCCCACGATCCCAAACCAGTCACAGTGGGGAAATACAGATATAACTTTTTAAAAACATTAACTTGAAACGAGAAGAGAAAGTGAAAGGAACAGCTTTGAATCCAAATGACAGCCCTGCCTTAGTTTAAAACTAGGTTCTCTTTTCTGCTTATTATGGATCTTTGATAAGAAATACAATTGCTGAGAAGTCTGTTTTGCTTGCTGTTTGCTATGAGCATTGTGAGACCTTTCCTGATTGTAACCTGCTGTGCAGTAGAATGGGCTGTAAAACTTCCTAAATGTAGTCTGATATGTAATGGAATGAGTGATTGTACATAAACTAACCGGCATTTCTCGCTTCTGTAAACCTGCTTGCTTAGCACATTCCTCACCTACCCCCTTCCCCCTTTCTTCCTCCCACCACAAGTAACGGACAAAGCCTTCCCGCCAAAGGACAGACAAAGGACGCCCAATCAGAGAACAACAAATGTCCTTACTTTAAAATCAACTAATCAGGCCCCTCATAATTTGAAACCTCCCCTGTGCTATTTGTCTCTGTCTATAAAAACGCTATACCAACCCTCATCGTGGCCTCTTGCGTCACCGGCAACGAGTGCGCAGAGGACCAGGTTCGAACCTGCAATAAACGACCCTTGCCGCTTGGCTTTGACTTACGACTCTGGTGGTCTTTTGTGGGAGGTTTTGGAACTTCAGGCATTACAAAAGGTTTTTTTAAGGTGTTATTCCTTATTGCTACCTGCACCTACTTCCCGTGAAGGATTTCCCCTGATATGTCTTAGAATAACATGCCATCAAACTAACAAGGGAAACTGATAATACAGATGTAGAAAGCAGCTCAAACACTGTGCACAGAAGGGAACTTGACTGTGGGGAAAAGTGGGTGAGATGTGTGGTAAGCAGTGTTAGTTAGCCCTGCTGTACAACCCAGGATATAGTCTACAACATCTGATAATTGCTTGGAGGACATGTAGCCACACATCCCCAAAAGCAACCACTACCTACAACAACAACCAACAACAAACCAAGCAAACAAACAAAACAAGAAGATCCTCTTTTTCTATCTTCCTCAGTTTCATCTTTGGAAAGAAGCAGAGAATCTGGCTCCAGGCCAGTGGTCCAGGGAGCCAAGTCACACTTCTGCCTCTCTCCTCATTTTCCAATCTCCTTCCAAGTCCCTAGCAGGAAATGTTTTGCCCACATATTGGGGATTGGACTGTACTGAGAATATGATCATTGAAAGTGAAACTGGGTCCTGACCCCCTGCAAAAACATTGCTATCTATGTGAACCAGTTCTTTGAATCAAGTGTGTATCTGGCCCCAGTATATTTCTACTGGATGGTATTTCCATGAAATAGAAAAAATAGACAGTTAAAACCAGGTCTCTCTACCTATCTGATGAGGGAGCATAAAGCAAGCTGACACCCTGCAAACCATTTCCCCCAAGGTGGAATATGTGTGATATTCCTCAGGCACTCCTGGCTGCCCAAGAACAAAGGAAAGGGGAAAACAAGTGGTTAAACTGACAGAGCTTCCATCAATTTACAAATATCTCAATAGCCTAATCTCTAGGAACTCCCTACTGTCTTAATGTTAATGCTTTGCTAGAGGGAAAAGCAACCTTAGCTTGACAATAGTTAGGCCTTCAGTAATCTGTAAATCCTTTTTAGCATATGGAAATCCCTTTAAGAAACTTCCTCTTGATTTTACCTCCCTCAGCTCCACACAGTAAATAAGCAGCCACTCTTTACAACCCCAGTACAGTTCTTTCTGCCCATTGGTCCTGTCCCCATGCTTTAATAAAATCAGCTTTTTGTACCAAAGACGTCTTCAAGAATTCTTTCTTGGCCATCAGCTCCAAACCCCCACCACTACCTCAAAACCTCATCATATCTGTCTCTCTCCCTCCCTCTTTTTCCTCCTACAACTAAAATGCTTACGCTACCTTTTTCAATAGTACATTTTATTGAATAGTAAAAACAGACTGTTAAATTGGCAAGAAAGCACAAGAAATCCTAGGTATCTAATAGCCTAAATTACTCAGACAGGGGATGCAGGTCCCCTACCCTATTGCACCTCTTCAATCTCCTTGGCATCCTGAAAATACTATTTGTTTAAATGTACTAAGCTACTTTCCTAAGTGTAAGTGATAATAGATATAGATTCAAATTGCAGGCTAAGAAATTAGAGCTTTGGAGATTTAAAAATAAAGAAAAGTGATCTCAGATGTATCATTCAGCAAATACTTACTAAATTCCTGCTGTGTGTTAGGCATTGTGATAGGAGCCTGGGGTAAAAGAGAACTAGTCAGACATGATGGGTTGCTCAGGTAGTAAAGGTTTTATCCAGAGAACTCTAAACACAGGATACATTCTCCCACTACCAGTATGGGCTTTAGCCAGGTAACCCTTCATCTTCCTGCTGGATGCACGATTCTGAAGTACCCACATAATCCCATGCCCAGATCTACCATGGCACTGGTGTTTTTTTCTTTTCTTTTTTCTTGTTTTCTGTTTTTGTTTTTGTTTTTGTTTTTGAAAGAGAGAGCTCACATGTGTACAGGGGTTGGGAGAGGAGCGGATGGAGAGGGAGAGATGGAATCCCAAGGAGGCTCTGTGCTGCCAGGGCACAACCTGACATGGGGCTCAATCTCACGAATTGTGAGATCATGACCTGAGCCAAAATCAAGTGAGACGCTTAACTGACTGAGCCACCACACCATGGCACTGGTTTAAAGAGACTGTGACACTGTAGAACATCAGTGACTGAGGCCTCTTTCCAAGTTTCCAAGGGTGACATCTTTAGTGTCATCCAGTGGGACATTTATTACAGGAGTTTTATTCAACAGACTGTAATTTTCTTAACCACTTGCCTCACTGTTAAGATAACATCTGGTTAGCACATTACTATCTTTAGAGGAAAAATACAATATAAATGTCAAACCTCTGGTGTGCTTATTTTCTTATTATCTATATTGTAACTCTAAATTGCCATTCTTAGACTCTTGATTTGTAAGACACTGCACTCTTGCCATTAGTACTTAATCTGTCTGCAGAGCAGTGGATGGGGTCACATTGGCCGTAAGGCAGATCTGAGTGCTCTAAGCCTCAGAATTCTGAGGAGGGGTTGACTGGGAATGGGCAATTACATGCAGCTAAAGCATTCTCTTGTGACACCTAATTTTCCCTCAGGATGGGTAGCACAGGCCCAGCATAATACCAGTGGGGTTCTGGGGGCTAAACCTTTATCTTGCCAATGGGTACGCAAAGTGGAAAAACACAGGGTAGTTCAAATCTCACCCAAGGAGATAGATCAAAACCAGAAAAGTGTCACAAAAAGATAATACTGCATGATTCATTTATATGAAGTACCTAAAGGTGCCAAAGTTATAAAGCCAGAAGGTAGATAGGTGATTGCCAAGGGCTGAAGGGAAGAGGGGAATGGGGAGTTATTGTTTAATGGGTACCAAGTTTCAGTTCTGCAAGATGAAAAGAGTTCTGCAGATTGTATTGGTTGCACAACAATGTCAAAGTACTTATCACTGCTGAGCAGTGCAGTTAAAAATGTTTAAGATGGTACATTTTATGTCATATATTTTTTACCACAATTAAAAAGCAAAACAAAACAGGAAAATTAACTGCTGATAGATCAAACATGTTTTAGTGGGGACAAAAATGGAAAGCAAAGCTCTAAACAGTTGGGTTTGGGCAGACAATGGCTCAGAGCAGAGGCCACAGTGAAGGAAGAGCACCCAGACTGTTTCCAAAATCAGGGTTTTATACTCAAAATATCTTTTTGTTGGAAATTAAATATGCAATACTATCTATCTGTTCTAGTTTAGAGGCCCCCATCACAGTGGTCATATAATGCCTCCCACACTATACTAAAGAGCAGAGCATATACCTCAGAGATACATAGTCCTGAACATAGTCTTATGCATTCAGCTTAAGAACAGAACAAATCTCAAATTGTATTTAACATATTGTTTGTTTGGATGTTGCCTAGTTGGGCAGGGGCCTAAGAAAGAAAAGTATTCTTTCCCTGGTTAATGGTCTTCAGGAAGCAGAAAGAGGAGACGGAAAGAATTAAAATGGAAAGAGAATAAAAAAAAAATATATTGAGTGTTATACTGTATCATAAAAAGTTTACTACTCGTTGAGAAGTCTTTGTAATGTTCACAATTTTGCCACTCAAAAATAATCTGGTCACTCCAAATTTAGACCAGGCAAGACTTTCAGCCTGCAGCCCATTATAACACTCTGTTCAAAGTGCCAGTCAAATGTTCAACTGCCAAAAGGCTATTGTCACATAGATGTGCCCCTGGACTTCAAGCTCAACATTTGCGAAACTTAGAAAACAGTACAGAGTCTTTTCCTTCTCAGTTCCCTTTCCAGTAATGGCACCAGGGTCCCCACAGTCACCCAGGCTTGAACTGTTGGAGTCAAAGAAATTCTCCTTAACCCACACCACTTCAGTTGCCAAACCCTTGAACTAAGTTTCAGTGAAATTTGTCTCACACATCTCCCCCCCCACCCCCCGCCTCTGCCGCTGCCCTAATCCAGCTCTTTTTTATTTTTAATGTTTATTTATTTTTCAGAGAGAGAGAGAGACAGAGCATGAGTGGGGGAGGGGCAGAGACAGAGTGAGACACAGAATTCAAAGCAGGCTCCAGGCTCTGAGCTGTCAGCACAGAGCCTGACTTGGGGCTCAAACTCACAAACCACAAGATCATTACCAGAACAGAAGTCAAGGCTTAATGGACTTGAGCCACCCAGGCGCCCCCCCTAATCCAGCTCTTAACATTAATCATTTGCTTGGTGTGTTGCTAGGGCTTCCTAACTGATCCAAGTTTACACTCCTTTTTTTTTTTAATGTTTATTTATTGTTGAGAGAGAGAGAGAGAGCATGAGTGAAGGAGGGGCAGAGAAAGAAGGGGACATAGGATCCAACACCGGCCTCACGCTGACAGCAGTGAGCCCAATGTGGGGCTCAAACCCACAAGCCAGGATATCATGACCTGAGCCATGTTGGTTGCTCAACCAACTGAGCCACTCAGGTGCCCCAACACTCTTGACTTTAACTCCAACTTGGAAAAAAAAATTTTTTTTTAATTTTAATTACAGTAGTTGACATATAGTGCTGTCTTAGTTTCTGGTATACAATATAGCAATTAAACAATTCCATATATTGGTTTGCAAGCATAATTCATTCTGGTAAAATGCTTGTAATCCAAAGCATTTGTATATCAAAGCAAATTTCAAGAACCATTGGCTCAGTTGTGATCCTGCGACATTTGGCATTGTGTACTATTCATACTGCAAGACATCGCTTGCTTATCATGTTAAAATTTATTAGAAATGTTTGCTTATCTTGTGGAACACTCACAGAACAAGTTACTCACAATCCAAGGTTTTACTGTATTTCTCAGTATTGATCAAGATAAGTTACTCTTCTCTCTCTCTCTCCCTCTGCCCCTCCCTGGCTTGTGCTCGCTCTCTCTCGCTCTTTCTCTCTCTCAATAAACAAACCTAAAAAAAAGAGAGAGAAGTGTACTTTTAATGTCCTTCACCTATTTCACCCATAGTACCACCTCCCTCCGGTAACCCTCTGTTTACTCTCTGTAGTTAAGAGTCTGTTTTTTTGATATGTCTCTCTTTTTTTTTTTTATTTGTTGATTTGTTTGTTTCTTAAATCCAACATATAAGTTAAATCATGTAGTATTTGTCTTTCTCTCTGACTAGTTTATTTTGCTTAACACAATACCCTCTAAGATCCCTCCATGTTGTTACAAATGGCAAGATTTCATCCTTCATTATGGCTGAGTAATATTCAGTGTGTGTGTAGACATCTGGGTTGCTTCCATATCTTGGCTATTGTAAATAATGTTGCAATAAACACAGGGGTGCATATATCTTTTTGAATTAATTTTTTGTTTGTTTTCTTTGGGTAAATATCCAGTAGTAGAATTACTAGATCATATGGTAATTCTATTTTTATTTTAATTTTTTATGCTATAAATGCTTGTATTAAGAAAAAAATTTCAAATAAATAAAATTACACCACAAGGAGCTAGAAAAAGAAACTTATCTGAAATTTAGCAGAGGAAGGAATTAACAAGAGAAAATCGGAAATAAATAAAATAGACACCAGAATAAATAATAACATAACATTGAAAGATTTCTAAAAAAAATAAACAAAATTGGCAATGCTTTAACTACATTAAGAAAAAAAAAGAGAGAAGATTCAAAAACCAAAATATGGAAGACAGAACAATACAACAGATACCACAGAAATGAATAGTGTAATAACAGATTACTGTAAATAAATACTAACAACTCAGATAACTTACGGGGAAAAAAAACATATAGTTCCAAAAAATGCACAAGTTATCAAGATTCAAACATGAATCTTTAATCTGAGTAAGAGGAAATATTTGTAGACCAATAACAAGAATGGAAATTGAATTAGGAATCAAAACTCCCCAGCACAGAAAAGTCATGTGTTCTATTTTTTAAAACCTTACAGTGAGCTATAAAGAAAATATAGTCTAGTCTTTACATTATTCTTCCCTATATTTTTTGTTTACATTTTATCTCTCCAGCAGGATTATAAATTTCTTGATGGCAGATATTATATCTCATTAATCTCTTTAACCACCAATGAACGACCTAATAATAGTGGTTTGAATCTAGTTGGTGCTCAATAAAATTCAACTGATTGAATGATAAAATAAATAAATAAATGGGGGCTCCTAGGTGACTCAGTCAGTTAAAGCGTTTGACTCTTGATTTTGGCTCAGGTCACGATCTCATGGTTGGCGAAATCGAGCCCCACCTCGCACTCCACGCTGACAGCGCCTGCTTGGGATGCTCTCTCTCCTCTCTCTCTGCCCCTCCCCCACTCACACACTCTTGTGCTTTCTCTCTCTTTCAAAATAAATAAATAAACTTTAAAAAAATGAGTGAATAAATGGAATAATTCATCTTTGTATGTCAATGTATTATACATTCTAGCCTTTCAAAGCAACAAAATTTCAAATATTTTCATTTGTGAGTTTTATTCCTAACCTGGAACTCAAAGTTATTCACACATTCTTTAAATCCAGTGGATTTGCCAAGATGAAATCAAGCCACATATGCATCCCAAAATATCATGTACCTTCCTAAAAGTTTCTTTTTATTTATTTATTTTTAATTGTTTTATTTATTTTTGACAGAGACAGAGACAGAGCATGAGTGGAAGAGGGGCAGAGAGAGAGGTAGACACAGAATCTGAAGCAGCTCCAAGCTCTGAGCTGTCAGCACAGAGCCTGACACGGGGCTTGAACTCATGAACTACAAAATCATGACCTGAGCTGAACTCAGACTGAACCACCCAGGTGCCCCATGGTTCTTTTTATTTTTTAACACCACTGCTAGTAGGCTTATTTGCCAGCTATAGAATGTTATATGCATCAATGTGGTATGGACATTTCCAAGAATATGCAGAAAAAAGTTGTTCTCCTCTCTTGTGTTGAATTATATTTTAATTTAGGGTCTATGGAAATGCTGAATGTGCACAAATTAGCCAGAATCTACAGCTAATATATTCTAAATTTTTTAGGTATATAACTATATAGCTTTGAGGAGAGATAGTGCTAGAGAGAATTCCACAAGATCCATAGAGAATCCTCAATCATTTGTCAACATTTCCTTAAGCAATATTCAAAAAGTAACTGGGAAAGATGCAGGAACATCTTTGGTGGGTTACTGTTCAGAAATAGTCTCAAGCTCTCCCTCTTTGTCCCAAATTTGGCCATGGACTTGTGCACATCAATAGAACACTATGGCATATGACATGCCTGAAAGCTTGAAAAGCATTTGCTCAATTACCTTACACCCTTGCACTTCTGTCATCTCCACGAGAAAAGTATCCATGGGTGACATTGATGGTCCCAGGAGGAAGGGACACATGGAACAAGCTGCTCTGGCCAGCCCACCCCAACCAGGCCCAACCTAGAAAACACACAAACGTGGAAGCTAAATAAATGCTATTTCTGCATGCCACATTTTGTGTTGTTTACAGTGCAGCAATCATATGGTGAGCTAATAACCCCCTCCACCATATCCTCCAATCTGGCAAACTACCATCTTCATCATCATTTTTAGACTCAGTCCCATACCTGATATCTTGTGATGGACACACTTTATTTGCTCCTCCAGATCTATTCTCTATCTTTCTCTACCCTGCTTTCTCCCCTTGGACTCGGACCTGGAGAGAATGCATCAATAGGCTCCCTTCTCTCAAACTTCCAGTTGGGATCTGCCAGTGGGAAATCACAAAAAGAGATCACTGGAAGGGAGGAGAGTAAGACAGGGCACCTATTCCCCTGACTACCCGCCTTATTGTGTCCCTTAACTGAGGGTCACTTCACTCAGAAAGGGCTCTTTTACTCGATCTGGGTCCTGGGAACAGTTCCCTCCCTTGTCTATTTGGGCCTAGATAATAGTCCAATTGCCACTAATCCCAGGTCATCTCCTGTGGTGCCCTACACCTCAGGACACTTTTACAGATAGTCCCTATGTAAATAAATCTACCTGGAAATGTCCTCATTTGAATGTTCGATCTCTTCCTTGTCAGGGTCTTGACTGATACGTGTCCCCCACGGGGCCTCTTGCACTCTCTGCCAAGCATCACTTTTCTGATGACAGCTGCCCTACTGGGTCCTTCACCAGTTGTCCATCCTTTAGGCCCCTGCTTAATCAATCCACTCAGGCTGATTTAACACCTCTGATCTCACACACGGTCAATGAGCCAGTCACTGAAATGACTTTGAGTGCATCCTGTTACTAGGCAGTGGAGATACAGAAGTCCCTACCTTCATCAACTAGCGGGAAAGACGGACAAATTAAAATCTAATGCGACAAGAATATTGACAGAGATATGCATAGAATGCTAATGAAGCCACAGAAGAAGGAGTATTTAACACAGGACATTCCCCCTAAAACAGAAGCTGCAGCAGTCATCATGAGACAGAATATAATAATGTAAGGGAATAGCAGAATCAACTAACGGAATTGCAGGGCTGCATATGTCTAGCTGTGTGTCTTTGACCAGAAGAGTTCAGCTTTTATTTGTTTTAAATTTCATAAAATAATTCTTTTGAACAAGAATTCAAGGCATTTGAAATTTGAGAGCCTCTAAGTCAGGGAATAAGTGAAAACAAGTTGGAAAACTGACACTGCTAACATTTATGAACAAGGAATAATAAAATCAGATAGACAACAGAATGCAACTGGGAATGGTAAATGCTTGTGTTGCTTGGAACTAACAGCATTAACTGAACTAACTGCAGAAACTGAAGAGTAGCTTTTAGCAACACATATCTATACTGTAGGACAGAGGCAAAGGCAAAGGCAAAGGCAGAGACAAGTTCTGATGTGTTTTGTTTTGTTTTGTTTTCTAATTGAGGATACACGTGGTTTGATCAAATGTCAGCTTTAACTACATCTGATAAGATGTACTACCAAAAATGCTTTCTTGGTCTGAATTGCTGAATTCAAAAGATTAAACTGTGCATACAAGCATAACTAATAAACAGTTTTTTAAAAACCTATTCAAAAGACTAATTAGGAGTTTATTTTCCTGTCATTTGGAAATGACTGGGAAGGGAGTGTATGGAAGCAATGGAGGGTTTGAGGAAAGGGTCTAAAAATACGTCTGGCCCAGGAAGAGCCAGTCAGTACTCAGGAGGGAGGGGAACAGTCTGCAGAGAGATAAAAAGACTCAATAATTATCAGCTATCACTAACTGAGCACCTGTTCTTTTGGGCTTTATGCTATGCACTGATTCTTATTATGAATAATAATAACCGTTATTGAAAATAACCATTATTGATAATAAGCTAACCATTTATTGACTCCCAGTAATTATGCTATGAATTTTTATTACAATGATTGATAAAAATAATATAAAACTAATACTTTTCTAATAAAAATTATTATCAATTTTAAAAGAATTATTAAATTATTTAAATTATATCAATTTTAAAAGAATCATTATTGATCACTTGCTACTTCCAGGTATTGTGCTAAGGATTTTATATACTTATTTCATCCTTACGATAACCATATGGAGTATTCATTCACTCATTCAACAAATATTTTACTTTTTCTCCATTGTTCAAAAGAAACTATAAATTGTATAAACAAAAAAGACACAGATACATACAGGTGTTTTCTATATTCTGGCTCCTGTGCTGAAATTGGAGACACAGCCATGAACAAATAAAGAAGTAAATACAAAGTATTATGTATGGTAATAAATGGTATTTATTGTTAATGGTAATAATAAATGGTATTATATTGATAAATTTATTATAATTATAATAAATCATGAAGTGAAGAAAAATGAAAGAGAGTAAGAAAGATGATGAAGAGATAGTAATGGAGGGGGCTAGAGAGGCTCGTACATACAAGGCGGTCGGAAAGACCACTCTGAAAAACAGACATTTTAGCCGAGACCTGAAAGAGGTGAAAGGGGAGTTATTCCAAACAGATGTCACACCAGTAAATACCATTAGAAGACCCATCTGACAAATTAGAAATCAAGACCAGGATGGCGGCACAGGCAATGAAGTTCACCAGCTATTCCACTATTCCATTTGTTCCCCTACATTTCCTGATCTCCCTTCAGCCTAGCAGCATCATGACAAGGTTAGTTGGTCACAATGAGATATACATAATTTGAGTCATTTGTGTTATTTACAGAATTATATGCCATTTATTGCATAATCAATTATGGTTTTGAAACCACTCCAACAATATAGAAATAGGTTAAGAAAAAGGGAAAGTCCAAGGGAATCCTATGATTCCCTAGAAAGTTACTATAATGAATAAGTGTGTGTCCTTCCAAAAATGTTGTTATACTAGCATATTGTTTTGTAGAAATGAGAACAATTTCATAACATGTATTAAAACTAAGTGTAGGGGCTCCTGGGTGGCTCAGTTGGTTAAGCATCTGATTCTCAACTTCAGCTCAGGTCATGACCTCATGGTTGGTGAGCTGGAGCCCCACTCAGGCCCTGCATTGACAGCACAGAGACTGCTTGGGATTCTCTCTCTCCCTCTCTGCCCCTCCCCTACTCACCCTCTTTCTCTCGCTCAAAAATAAATGAAAATAAACTTAAAAAAATAAAAATCGAACAAAGTGTGAATACCACTTGACTAGCCAATACCACTAGTCTGGATGACTAAATGTAAGTGAAAATGACATATGTCACTTTCAGGGTAAGGCAGGGAAAAGCCTACGCATGGTTCTCTAGCATTTCTCTCCCCCAGCTACTGCATATGTGGAGCCTCCATGTCCAGATGCAGATAGTGGAGACTTCATCAACCTGACCCACTGTATGGAACAGAGGCCTCCCCTCCTCCCTCCCTGGCTTGCATTATGAATGAACATAAAATTTATTATGCAAGTCTCTGAGTTGTGGACATTACTTGTTATTGCAGCAGACTCCAGTCAATCCTGACTAATACAGAGAAGGTAAGGATACTGCCCAAGTTTTCCCAGCTACTAAGTGGAAGATCTACATTCAAACTTTGAGTGCAAAGTCTCCACTCTGTTATACGGCTCTCCATAAAATGTCATATTTGATTTTAATGAAGAATCTGGGAAGACATATATTATTAGCCTCATTTTACAGAGGAGGAAACTGAGGTTTAGAGATACTGTCATTTGTTGAAGATCACACAGCTGACAAGTAGCAGAGCTAAGATACAAACTACCTATACTGACAGCTCATTCTCTCCATTCTTCCACACTGGAAATGAATGCTTCTCCTATTTATAACTCATCCTATTTAAGAACCCACAGCTGATGTTGGTATACTTTTTTTTTTTTTTTTTTTTTTTTAATTTTTTTTTTCAACGTTTTTTATTTATTTTTGGGACAGAGAGAGACAGAGCATGAACGGGGGAGGGGCAGAGAGAGAGGGAGACACAGAATTGGAAACAGGCTCCAGGCTCCGAGCCATCAGCCCAGAGCCTGACGCGGGGCTCGAACTCACGGACCGCGAGATCGTGACCTGGCTGAAGTCGGACGCTTAACCGACTGCGCCACCCAGGCGCCCCAACTTTTTTTTATTTTAGTAACCAATGTAGTTGAGAATTTTTAAGTCTTTTAGACTATGTCCCCATCTACCTAATGTGAGGGAGTATTAGGAAAGGCTTTCGGTAATATTCTCAACACTACCAAGAACCGATGTTGAGTAGTACACCTGCATTTCAATGTGTATGTGATTAATTTATACAATTTTGGAATAAGATAGTGAAAATATAAAATTTACCTACACACCACTTTCAAAATTGCGTATGTTAGACCAACTGCCCAAACATCCCCCATCCCCCACATCAATATAGTTCAGGACCACTAGGAGCTGGCCAAGGGGGCGTTATGCAACAACACTCCCAACATGATCCAACGCAATTTCTCAGCTGGAATCGCCCAATCCAGTCTCCACTAGATGCAGAAGCAGTGAAGGCTATTGGCTGTAGACTCAAAATGAAAGGTGTCAGTTGTATAGGAAAAGGCAAGAGGATCACATTTCTTAGGAAAAACATAGTCAGTAAAAGCATTTTCATCAAAATAAAAAGTGAAATTAGCTTGGAACATTAGAAACTAGGACAGAAAATATCCTTTGCAATTATGCCTCTGTGGGAGGAGATGCAGTGGACAGGGACTATTTGCTAACAGCTCACAATAATAATCGATTATTTTTACCTCAAAGCACTCATCTATTATCTCTCAATGCTTAGTGGGTTGCTAGAGTCAAAATTCAGCATGCATCAGAATCACTTGAAGAGTTTGTTAAAACACAAATTCCTGGGCCCATCCCCCAAAATTCTGATTCAGTGGGTCTCTGGGATGTCAAGAATTTCCATTTCTAACAAATTCCAAGGGTGCTTGGAGGGACCACCCTTTGAGAACCACATCATAGAGACTCTGGGGAGGATTGAATAGATGGAAGAGAAACTTGTGCAAAGAAAATCACAGGAAAAAAACAAAACAAAACAGGTTTGGTTTTTTTTTTTTCCTGAGCTGAAAAAACACTTCCCTGTAAAAGAGCACCCTGATAATTAGCAGACATTGTTGAAAGAAAATATAACTAAAATATTTTCTGGTGAGAGTTCTGAAATCAAAAATGAAGAGATGAATCTAATAAATGGAAAGACAAAATAAACATCCTTACAGACAGGAAAAATAAACTGAGAACAGTTATGTATAAACTTAATGCTAGGCAAAAATGGTATAATTTCTACAATATTCATTCAAGGATTGTGACCCTGGAATTCAATATAGAAGCAAATTGTTTATTTTAATGTTTATTGATTTTTTTAATTGTTTATTTATTTTTGAGACAGAGCGTGAGCAGGGGAGGGGCAGAAAGAGAGAGAGGGAGACACAGAATCCAAAACAGGCTCCAGGGTCTAAGCTGTCAACACAGAGCCTGACATGGGGCTTGAAGCCACGAACTGCAAGATCATGACCTGAGCCAAAGTAGGATGCTTAACTGACTGAGCCACCCAGGTACCCAGAAGCAAATTGCTGTTTAAATGTGATGGCAAAGGAGAAACACTTGCAAATGTGCGAGGACTCAAAAAATTTACTTCTCACTCATTCTTCTTGAAAAATATTGCTTAAGGGTGTCACCCAGAAAAATGGCTTAAAATTACCAAAAAATTTAAGAAAGCCAAATGGTATATAGGAAATAGCAATGAGACCAGTGCAGGGGAAATACTTAATTCTATATAATTGTTGCATATGCTTCTAATTCTAATAAAATTAAGAAAGGATTTCCAAAAAAAACACAAGGCAGGATATTTTTAAAAATCCAAACTGAAATTCCAAATGATTTCTGCCAAAACCTCTAGTGAGGGGTGACAGAGGTGTGGACGCTTCCTGCAGCTCAGGGTCGGCTGCATTCTACAAATCAGATGCACTCACTCTGGACTTTGAATCAAGAGCTGGGGACACACACGGAAATAAGCTCCACCAGGAAAAGCTCAGAAGTGGCAACTGAAATGGGTTGACTCTCTGGGGTTGGAGAAACAGTAGTATTGGATTTCACACCCAGTCCACGCCTCTGGTGTTACGAATCCAGATTCCGTGTCTAGAACTTGGCTTTCGTGATGGTGGAACAAATATTCTCCCCTGGCCTCTTTCTGGGACAGTATATTTGGGCACTGTTCTTGGCTGTTTAGCCTCCAAGCCTGGTTCTTCAATCCTCATTACAATTCTGGAAGATGCTGAATTTCATTTGTAAATTGGAATGTTAAATGGGAGGCAGAGACTGAAAAGCACCTGAATACAATTGTCAAAACATTCCTAAGTGAGGAACCAAACCAACTGCAGAAATTTCCAAGCAAGTGGCTGAGAAATTATTCCTCCGCTTAAATTAACCAGAGTTACTTTCTACTCTTTGCAGTTGATACCTAACAGATACAATGACCTTGATCCATGGCCAAAGTTGATTTGTCAAAGGATGGAAACTTCATTCCAGCTTGACTGTATGATTATGCAGTTTTGTGTAACAAAACCTAATGGCCTACAACAATAATTTATCTCTCAATGTTCAGTTGATTGCTGGAATCAGCTGGAAAGTATCACTTTGCATCTCTCATGCACTCACAATTATATATCAGCTGGGTCTGTAGTCATCTTATAAAGGGCATTAAAGTAAGCAGGAAAGTGGCCCTCCAGGGATGTTTATATTGTCATCTCTGGAACCTGTGACTGTATTACCTTACATGGCAAAGGGGACTTTGCAAATGTGATTAAGAGTATGGACCTTGACATAAGGAAATTATCCTTATTATCCAGGTGTGCTCGATCCCATCATATGAGCACTTCAAAACGGAAAAACTTGCCCAGCTCCAGAGAACCAGAGAGATGGCAGTGTGAGAAGGACTTGGCCCGTCACTGCTATCATGAAGTGACAGAAGGGCTCAGGAGCCTAGAAAAGGCAAGAAAATGGATTCTCTTTTAGAGCTTCCAGAAAGGAATGCAGCCCTGATGACACTGATCTTAGCTTGCTGAAACCTACGTTGGACTTATGACCAACGGAACTGCAAGCTGATAAACTGGTATTGTTTAAGCCACAAAATCTGTGGCAATTTGTTACAACAGGTAGTAAGAAACTTTTACAGGCATAAATACCAGGGGGTATGGCTCAGTAGATCTTTGGACACCTGGTACCACACCCGATCTACAAGAGTCCCCTCTTAGGAATTTAGAATCAGAACTCAAAGATCATTCACTCTCTTAGACGAAAGACATTAAACCCAGAAACTGCTAACAGTAGCCCATTTTCTAATGACTGCTCTGTAAAATCAGAGTACACCACTTATAATTTTAAAAATAAATTAATGAAGGCAACACTAATTGAAAAGTGAAAATTCTCAGATACTTAATATGTCATATTTCTTGTGTTGGACAGAGGCTTTACTGATTTACTTAAACCATCAGACTATTTCCTTCAACCATGAAATCATTTAAGCCTAGAAAAGTCATTTTGCCTTAACTTATAAGTTCCTTGGGTAAGAAAGAAATGTATACATATGATTTGGAAGATATGAAATGAATATTCAAATGTACCCGAACTTAAGTAGGAACAAAAATGTGTAAAGCTGAGTATCTTGAGAGGAGCGTTTAAGAAACTAAGAATTAAACATATGAGTTGCCTACCTCATTGGAAGGCAACTCATCTGTGCCAACAAACTGGAGAAGACTTGTCAGAGAGAGGTTAAATATTTAGGGGTTTCTTGTACACATTGTTTTCTGACTATACATCAAGTTTGGTTATAGGACAATGAGGTGAAAATAAGCTCAATTCTCAATAATGTTCATTTGCTTTGCCTTCTTCAATATTATTCCTATAAGCAAAAAACTGAAATATAAATTTAGAGGACAAGGTTGTCCTGTTTTCAACTACCTCTTTCTACTCACCAGCACTTCCTTCCCCAGCAAATCTGTAATGAGATGACTGGCCAAGTTTGTGTTAATGGAAAGCTGCATTTTTAACTTCTTTAGAATAAACATAAAGTTGAACATACAGATAAAAAAGAACTGAGCTAGAATCTTCCCTAATACCAGAAAAACTTTGGTGGTGAATGAAGGAAACCCTTGCCTTTAAATGTGCATGTCTCTGTCCTTCCCATCTAGACAGGGGACAGATATGAAAGCACCAAGAAAAAGTCATAGTTGCTTCAATAAAATAGGCCCAAACTATTTTTATGGGTAAGATTAAATTAATGAAACTTCTGGGTGATCCAAGGAGATAAAGGAGGTCAAATATTATAAATTCACCCACAGTACTATTTATTATACTTATTACACAATTGAATATGTTGATTTTTTTGTCTTTATAAGAAAAACAAATATACCCCAAGCATCCTTCCATCTATTTTGTACCCTACTAATTTTATTATTCGTATAATAAATGTTTTAAAGATTGCTTTTCTACATGACTCCTTCAAAAAATATTATATAGAGAGCTGAAAATATTTCAAGAAATAATCTCTCCCTCCATGACCCCTATGACCAACCACTGCAAAGAAAAGTTGGGCAGGGGGTGTAGTACAAAATAACTTGGTCCCTGTTCCTTTCTATTTCAATCAGTTGCAGTGGACAATCTCACTCATCAGAACTGGAAGTCTCCGGGCGCCTGGGTGGCGCAGTCGGTTAAGCGTCCGACTTCAGCCAGGTCACGATCTCGCGGTCCGTGAGTTCGAGCCCCGCGTCAGGCTCTGGGCTGATGGCTCGGAGCCTGGAGCCTGTTTCCGATTCTGTGTCTCCCTCTCTCTCTGCCCCTCCCCCGTTCATGCTCTGTCTCTCTCTGTCCCAAAAATAAATAAAAACCGTTGAAAAAAAAAATTAAAAAAAAAAAAAAAAAGAACTGGAAGTCTCAGAGGCAGGAAACATGGACCACTCTCCTTCCTTTATCCTCTCAGTCCCCAGCACAGCCAATGGCACACATTCAGCTGACCTCCGTTGATGCCTTCTTTTCTATTCTCATTGTACTTCAGATTTCAGGTCCTTATTATCTGTCTCCCGTGGACTATCTTTAAAGCCTCTCAACTAGTCATTACCCGTGGACTTTACCTTCCACAATAGAGCCATCTTTCACACAGAGTTAGACTCCTAAAATCCAGGCTTGAGGGTTGGGTTAGTCAGATTTCTAAAATCCATTCCTTGCTCACCCCCTGCAATGGTGTCTGTTGCCAACAGAATAAAATCCAAACTCTATATAATAATAAAGACCTCTATTATTTAGAATGAAGATCTTCTGTCTCAAACCCCTATGTCATTCCCCTCTTCCTCCTTCTCCTTCTCATCTCTAGCCTCATCCCTACTACTACCTAAACATGCGCTGCAATTTCCACATTTGCTTACACTGTTTCCTCTACTTAAAATACCTTTCTTCTTCACCTCAATGTTTCCAACTTCTGTCCTCTCCCTAAAGCTTTGGTCCTCCACTCCCAAGTCAGGTATAATCTCTCCTGTATATATGTACTATGGTGCTTCATTTTTATGTTTACTATATCCTCCATCATAGGCTGTCCTATGAGGACAGGGATTGTGCCTCACACTTCATAACACAAAGCTTTGCTTATATTGAACCTTGGTCATTAACTTTTTGCTGAAGTGAACTCAAAAGGGCTAGTCTAGACAAAAAAAGGGATGGGGTTGGGGGAATGATATTCTATTAAAATGAAAGGTTATCATTCTTAATTTGACAAATTCTAAATTCATTTACACCACAAAGAACCCACCCAAGAACTACTGCTTGGGCAAAAGAAATGTGAATCTTTAAGCAAAAAGCTTAATGACAAAACCAAATCCATTCCTTTCAAAATTTTTATTTCAAAATCTTTGTTTTATCTCCTGGGACTTTTCTCAGTAAGAGCTGGAGGACTGACTGGAACTGAGTCATGGATTCCACATGTTTATCGTTAGCAGACTGTCCAAGGCAGTGTGGACCAGAATTATCCATACACATGCCATTAGCCACAAAGAGTCTACCTGTGACTCACCTGCCATAAGCCAATCATCTGAGTGAGGGACAGGAGGATCTGAGGTGACCATGTGCCGATGTGGATGATTTTTCATCACCCCTATTCCAAGAATATAATGCAGGAAATTGATTCTATTTATTAGCATCTCCCTGCCAATATCTGCTATGAATCCACAGTATGCCAGCAGACAATACACATAGCAGCCAGGGGTAACAAACACCGTGTATTGTGCCCATGAGAATGGCTATATAACATAGTGATGAAGGGAACAGGTTCTGGATTTAAATCCTGACTATACCCCTTACTAGCTGCATAATCTTGGGGAAATTACTAAACCTATCTTTGCCTCAGTGTCTTTACCTCTTCAAAGAGGGCAATAATAGTAACTACCATTTTCCCCCCACTATTGGAAATATCTGAAGTTTGTTACTTAATTTACATATGGAAAATATGATCATTACTGGCCAGAATTAACACACGTGATAAATATTAGTTTTCACTATTACCATTATTATTATTTTAGTTAACGAAAAGATGTCTAAAAGAGAGCATAACTGAAATCAACAATATAAAGAAGAAAATAGATATTATAATTCTTACTTTCATTGGGAACATCTACACACATAATCAATCATAAAACCCCAAACAAAATTAATAAAATCCAGATCGGCATTCATCATATTCATCTGGCAAAAGTTCCAAATCTCTTTATTAATAAATGCTAATATATGACTTTTCATCTCACACTCCAAGAAGAGCTCTTTAATGTGTAATTTATCTAGTATTTTCATCCTGTTCTCCATCAAACCCTAGATGGGCTAATTAATATAATATCAACTGTTGTGTTGGCATATTCTCCTCCTTCCACTAACAGTATCTTAGGGGAGAATAAAGAGGTGAGAGGACAGACAATATGGAGGCTCAAAAACAATCAGTGGTAAATATAAACACCCAAATCCAGGCAAAACACCAGATAGACAGTCATCTGACCATCAATTTCTGAATAATTGTGCATTGATTTTAGTAAACAAAATGAAGATATATTTGAAAGTATATGTTTTCAGCAGCACAGCATAAGAAGTGATGATGTGAATTCAGTAGAGTTGAATTTCTACAGCTCTTGAGACTATATCTCTATCCCCAAATGGTAAAATAATCAGCAGATTCCATAAAATAGTATTACAAGAAGTCATTTGATTTCTAACAAAAAAAAAAAAATCTTGGCTTTCAAAGTGGTATTTGGAAGGCTGTTTTAGAAAAATTTTATTAGCCTCAGAAAGACAGAAAATGAGCATCCCAGGTGTTATTCCATGAAATAAAGCAATGTGTTTCTTTCCTGCTTCATTATATATATTTAACAATCAAATGCCAACTTAGTCCTTCCCAAAATTCAATTTTTAAACTAATTTAACTCTAAGAGCCATACTTAGGGGGAAAGTGGCAGTGTTCCTAAAGGGACAAGATATACTAATATATCTTACTGACTGTCTTTACATGTTTGACTCCCAGACCTACTATTTTTCCACTTCTGGAGTTCCTATCAGAAATGTGTGTATCTTCTTATGAAAACCATTTTGAAAGTACAATCAAGAAAATGCTTAGAGAACACTTGGTTCTCTAAGTGTTTCACATTCATGTTGTGGCCTCTTCAGAGAAATGAACAATAAAGTAAACTCACTGGGACCATACAATTTGACATGGTGGCAATATTCACATGCCAAAGATGAACCTTGAGCTCCAGATGAGCACTTGAGAGCACATAGCCCATATTTGATGCCTTTATAACTTTCCACCCCAGAAAGTCACAGGAACATGGAGAGTCAGGGAAGTTGTGTTCAGTAAGTTCACTCTTGCCCCAACAGGTATTAATTATATTTTGTCCTCATCAATATAAGATCAGAGGATACCAGCAGTGTCAAGGTGTGGGCTAGGATACAAATTTTCTCCATGCTGCTCATATTTGGGACTGCCTCACACTCTCCACATTGAACCCCACCGTGTTAGAAAAAACTGTATTTTCAGGATCTTTGAACATGGTAAAAATTTTAAACAGTTTAAAAACAATACAAACTGAAGTCTCATTAATTTGTGTTCATCTCTAACAGCATGAAACTGAGCAATTTGTTTATGCTTGTCTGGGTGCCCAACTTTTTCCAGGAGAGAGAAATTAGGAAGGTTGAGAGCTAACAAAATCACAATGCTCTACTTGGGAATGTTTAAGAATCATACCTTCTTCTAAACAAAAAATTATAGTCACATCAGGCTGTAGTTGTATATTGCACAACACAATGAAAGTTTCTTGAAATCAGTATCAATTTCATGTCTATAAATATTTTCTTAAAAACAAGAAACCCACACACAACTATAATGGTGGCCAAATGAATGACTGCTATGAATAATCTGGGACCAGAATGTTTATCACAAGTGACCTCATATCCTCTTCTCTATTTCTAAGAACAGGAAAGACTTGTATGTACATGTCCAGGACTGCAATACAGTATTATTAGCACATGAAACAGTCTGAAGTGTCTTAATTTTGCTAAGTGTGGTGATGGCTACAAAAGAAGTGAGTTAGAGAACAATTTTACCATCATCTTCTTGTTAAACATGGAAGCAACTCTGTGAGAACTATTAGTTCTCTCATGAGCTAATGTACTGCTCCTAAGATGTGGCAATTCCTCTGCGAAGCATTCTGTGAAACGCTTTCCAAGGCAAAGTGGTAAAGATGTTTCAGTAACTCAACATCCTCAGGCACTTCTAGTGGGAAAAATAATCGAGAAAGGCAATCCCCAGTAATCCCAGACTTTACACATGGATTTAAGCTTTTGTTCCAATATCAGAGTTATTTACTGAAGCTGTGGGATGAAAGTGAAACAAATTTCATATTATATGCAATGAATCATGAATCATGTACATGTACCTAAGGGAGAAAATGGCAACTATTGTGAAATGTAATTTCTCAAAATTTAAAGGCAGTATATTACAAACTACCTTGTTTCCTAGGAATGTTTCCATGTATGATCAGTTCATACAGCAATTCTACATAAAACAGTATTGAGTAGTAATAGAGGTAAACATATATTTTATACAGAAGTAAAATATTTTTCCTCAATTGCTAGGTTTTTATTTTACTCAAATTTTATTTGTACTGAATTCTAAAACACTTCTGAAATGAAAAAATATTTTTCAGAAAAATAAAAACTTCCAGCCGTTACTTGTAAATAACTGAGCGAATGAACACAATCTATACATAAAATCTAAAAAATAATAAAACCTAAAATTTCAAAATAAATGCAATCCTTGTATTTATTAAGCTAGTTACAACAGATGTTACAATAACCTATCAATATATTTTATAACTTCTCTCAGTCTCTCTGCAAAGGCTCTGGAGGAAGAGAAATTAGGTTACAATCCAGAAAGGTATTTCAGTTTATAAGCCACTCTAACCTTTATGAAATGGACCAAGTCCCTGAAAACCCACTTTATGGTTACAACTGATATAGATTATAGAGAAATTTAGAAGGCCTTGGAAATAGTATTTCAATTAGATACTGCCAAAATTCCATGAACAGGTACATCATATTTAAAATTCACATTTAGGGCATTCTTTTACTCAATTACAAGAAAAGAAGAGAAGGGACATCTTGTATATTTTAGATATCTGTGACTTGATTTAAAGGGAATCTTCCTCTGAATTTAAATAGAAATACTCTTCTGGACAAGCATGTTTTTCATTTTAATGTGCTTACAAATCACTCAGACTTTGTTAAAATGCATTTTCTTCTTCCTGCAGGTCTGGAGAAGGATCTGAGATTTTTTCCTTTCTAACAAGTCTCCAGGGGATGGTGATACTGCTGGTCCCAGCCACACTCTGAATAAATAGCAAGATCCTGGGGACTTAACAGTATCTGACAAATCACTGTAGAGTCTCTTAAAATCACCAGTATCTCTAGAAACTTTGACTTTAACTCAAAATCTTAGTTGCTCAAGTGAGGAATCTAAATTTTTATTTCTTTTTTTAAATTTTTTAAAAATTTTTATTTATTATTGAGAGTCAGAGAGAGACGGAGACACAGAATCCAAAGCAGGCTCCAGGCTCTGAGCTGTCAGCACAGAGCCCAACGTGGGCTTGAACTCACAAATCACGAGATCATGACCTGAGCTGAAGTCGTAGGCTTAACCAACTGAGCCACCCAGGCTGCCTTAAATTTTTATTTCTAATACCATTAGATTTATTTTCTAAAACTGGCTACTTCCATAAAGTGCCAGAAAGACCTAAGACCTTCAGCATTTTTTCTATTTAAAAAAAGATAATAAGCAAAGAACATATTACATTCAGCTTCTTCTAATTGATACTATAAAGATTACTGTAGCCCACAGTAAATCATAGAAGAATCTAAATGAATGTTATATATGTGTGTGTTTGATGTAGTAGGGAGTTAGGATTGGATTTATCCCCTGGATGATATCAGTTGCCAGTTGGCTAAGCTTAAGAAATCCTGAACACTAGTCTTGCCAGAATTCTGCCCCCACAACCTGGCTGACAGCTTTATCAACAACCCAGGAGGGAGAACAGGCCCCAGCCTGTCCTTCATCTCTGTAATGCCAACTGTAGTCTGAATGTTTAGGCTTCATCAGTAATAGAAGCAAGCAGGTCTGAAAGATCTAGAGTGAGCATATGTTACTTTTACTAACAACAACAATGAAAAAAAATCTGTGATATTCAGAATATGTATGCACTTTTAAGACAAGGATGCCTTAAGCAATCAGCAATGTAAGTTCTTCAGTGATAACTTACCGAATATTATATTCAAAATATAAATAATCACATTGATTAGTTAATATCACTTTTATTAAACACATATACCGTTCAGCCAGCTAGAAGGCAAACCATACCAAAAAGATCAGAACAATGAACAGATCAGAACAGGGAGTCAAGATATGTCAATCCTTCTTCACCTTCAAGGATAGTCAGAGCTGAAGATGACACACTAGAGAAAGAGCCTGTAAAGTTGGTGTGAATTTCTTGTTCCTTTACTATTTCTATCAAATGAAGTTATGCTGGTGGTTCAAAATTGCCCTGCAGACTTCTCTATTATTCACTTATCAATTTTCCAATATTGGCTGGAAGTGACAAGAGGGGAACGATATCAACAAAGACCTCCAATGAGATAAGCAGCTCAGTCTTGGCAGTCTTGCTTTAGGGATAAGGCTATTCCAGAGGCAAGACTGGCTAGAAAGATGTAACCAGCGGCTCATAGGGACAAGCTAGGAAGCAGTAAATTAATATTAACCTTATTGTTTAATAATAAAACAACTAAAAAGTAGCTAAGATATCCATTAGGATGTCAATCACCAAAAAAGGAAGATAAAAAGAACGAAAGAAAGAATGAAAGAAAGAACGAAAGAAGGAAAGAAAGAAAGAAAGAAAGAAAGAAAGAAAGAAAGAAAGAAAGAAAGAAAGAAAGAAAGAAAGAGGAAGAAAAGAAAGAGAAAGGAAGAAGGGAGGGAGGGAGGGAAGGAAGGAATAGAGGAAGGGAGGGAGGGAGGGAGGAAGGAAAGAACAAGTGTTGGCAAGGTTGTGAAGATACTGAAATCCTTGTGCATTGCGTTGCTAGTGGAAATGTAAAAATAGCATAGCCATTGTGGAAAACTGTATGATGTTTCCTTAAAAAGTCAAATATACAAGTACCATTTGATCAGGGAATTTCACTTCTGAGTATATACACAGAAGAATTGAAAACAAGAACTCAACAGATACCTGTACACCAATTTTCATTGCAGCATGATTTCACAATTGAAAACAACCTAAATGTCCATCAACAGATGAATGAATAACCAAAGTGATGTGTGTATGTGTGTGTGTAATATTATCAACCCTTAAAAAGAATGAAATTCTAATACATACTACAACATGGATAAATCTTGCAAACATTATGCTAAGAGAAATAAGTCAGACACAAAGGGATAAATATTGTATCATTCCACTTAAGTGAGATACCTAGGATAGGCAAATTCATGGAAACAAAAGGAAGAGTAGATGTTACCAGGGGCTAGAGGAAGAGAAACAGGGAGTTACTATTTAATGGGTAGTCTTTCTGTCTGGGATGATGAAAAAGTTCTGAAAATTCAGAAAAAGTTCTGAACCAATGATGTTTCAACAATGGTGTGAATGTACTTAATGCCACTGAATTGCCAGAGTGAATATATTTAATGCCACACTTAAAAATGGTTAAAATGGTAAATTTTGTTGTATATATTTTACTACAATAGAAAAACAGAAAAAAATTCATTGAATATTTAAAGAATCTGATTTCAAACTTTCCTCTTTTATTCTTCCCCATAAATTAAATGTGGACAATTGTCCAAAAAAATTAAAAAGCTAAGAATAGAAAGTCTATTTTTAGAGAAAGACACATGTGCTTGGGAGCATTTTCTTTCTTTATTTCTCTATTGTTAACTCTATTTGATTATTGTCTGAACTAATACAAAGGATCAGATTCACACAAATTATGCTCTTAGCCAGTAAGCTTACAGTATTAAGGTTTTGTACTGATGTAAAAGATTCAAGTAATCCAGGGCTCAGACAAAGCAGAGAGAAGTCTGGAACATTGAAGGAGGCCCCCCAGGTCCTTCCCTCCCACGATGATCACATGCTCTCAGGCCCAGGGTAATAGATGAGGTTTCCAGTGGAGAATTTATGGGTTCCCTCACACAGTAAGGGGAACATTTCATTTATGAAACATCTGTTTTATTTTTTTAAATATAATTTATTGTCAAATTGACTTACATACGACACCCAGTGCTCATCCCAACAAGTGTCCTCTTCAATGCCCATCACCCACTTTGCCCTCTCCCCCACCCCCATCAACCCTCAGTTTGTTCTCTGTATTTAAGAGTCTCTTAAAGTTTGCCTCTATCCCTCTCTATTTGTTAACTATTTGTTTCCCCTTCCCCCATGGTCTTTGGTTAAGTTTCTCAAGATCCACCTATGAGTAGAAACATATGATACCTGTCTTTCTCTGACTGACTTATTTCACTTAGCATAGCACCCTCCAGTTCCACCCACGTTGCTACAAATGGCATGATTTTATTCTTTCTCATTGCCAAGTAGTGTTCCATTGTATATATAAACCACATCTTCTTTATCCATTCATCAGTTGGTGGACATTTAGGCTCTTTCCATATTTGAGCTATTGTTGAAAGTACTGCTATAAACATTGGGGTATATGTGCCCCTATACATCAGCACTCCTGTATCCCTTAGGTAAATTCCTAGCAGTGCTATTGCTGGGTCATAGCATAGTTCTATTTTTAATTTTTTGAGGAACATCCACACAGTTTTCCACAGTGGCTTCACCAGTTTGCATTTCCACCAACAGTGCAAGAGGGTTCCCATTTCTCCACATCCTCATCAGCATCTATAGTTTCTTGATTTGTTCATTTTAGCCACTCTTACCGGTGTGAGGTGGTATCTCAGTGTGGCTTTGATTTGTATTTCCCTGATGATGAGTGACGTTGAGCATCATTTCATGTCTGTTGGCCATCTGGATGTGTTCTTTGGAAAAGTGTCTATTCATGTCTTCTGCCCATTTCTTCACTGGATTATTTGTTTTTTGGGTGTGGAGTTTGGTAAATTCCTTATATATTTTGGATACTAGCCCTTTATCCAATATGTCATTTGCAAATATCTTTTCCCATTCCATCAGTTGCTTTTTAGTTTTGTTAATTGTTTCCTTTGCAGTTCAGAAGCTTTTTATTTTGATGAGGTCCCAAATAGTTCATTTTTGCTTTTATTTTTTTCATATAATTTATTGACAAATTCAATCCCAATTAAAATTGCACCAGCATTCTTCTCAAAGCCAGAACATTTTTCCTTTTAATTCCTTTGCCTTTGGAGATATGTCGAGTAAGAAATTGTTGCGGCTGAGGTGAAAGGTTGTTGCCTGCTTTCTCCTCTACATGAATTCAGTAAAGTCACAGGGTACAAAATCAATGTACAGAAATCAGTTGCATTTTTATACACCAATAATGAAGCAACAGAAAGAGCAATAAAGAAACTGATCCCATTTAGAGCTGCACCACAAACCATAAAATACCTAGGAATAAACCTAACCAAAGATGTAAAAGATCTGTATGCTAAAAACTATAGAAAGTTTATGAAGGAAATTGAAGAAGACACAAAGAAAAGAAAAAATATTCCATGCTCATGGATTGGAAGAATAAATATTATTAAAATGTCAATACTTGGGGCGCCTGGGTGGCGCAGTCGGTTAAGCGTCCGACTTCAGCCAGGTCACGATCTCGCGGTCCGTGAGTTCGAGCCCCGCATCAGGCTCTGGGCTGATGGCTCGGAGCCTGGAGCCTGTTTCCGATTCTGTGTCTCCCTCTCTCTCTGCCCCTCCCCCGTTCATGCTCTGTCTCTCTCTGTCCCAAAAATAAATAAAAAATGTTGAAAAAAAAAAAAAAAAAAAAAAAAAAAAAAAAAAAAAAAAAAAAAAAAATGTCAATACTACCTGGGGGGAGGAGCCAAGATGGCAGAAGAGCATGAAATTCTTTTGTGTGTCTCACAGCCATGAAATACAGACAAATCAACACTAACCGATCCTGCACACCTAGAAAACTGATTTGAGGAGTAACACAACAATCTACACAACCAGAACCACAAAACTCAGCAGGTATGCAGCACAGAAAGGTGAACTGGGGGAGAGAGAAGTTGCGGAGGGCAGGAAACTGTTTTTGCTTTCAGAGAGAGGACAGAGACTGAGGGGGGGAGGGGGAGGAGAGTACGGGAAGAACACCTCCCCACCCCCGCAAAAGCAGCTGGAGAGAAAGTGGAAAAGTGGAAACAGCCACAGGGACTGAACTAAAAAGGGAGAAAGGAGAAAGGAGAGGGTTTAAATTCCATTAAGACTCTCTAAACAGCAGGAGTACAGAGTCTGAAACTCTGCAGATCGATACCTTGTGGTGCTCTGGTGGGAAGAGCAAATCCCCAGAAGCAGAGTGAAGTCCAGGTGGTCTTCGGGCTACACGGGGAGAGGTGGTTCCCTTGCTGGGAGGACATTTGGTAGAGGCTGTATAGCCTCCCCACAGTGGACCTTTGCCAGTGGCCACATCCACCGGTGTTGGAGTGAGGATGTTATGGGTGAAACCTGGCACCAGATGTGTGTTGCGATTTGCCACAATCCCTGAAACGCTGCTGCTACACGATTGTGTGAACTTTTTCTGGGGTGAGCTGGCACCCAGCCACAGTCTCTAAGCATCAGCAGCAGCACGGTCCTGCAAATGTTCCCGGGTGCTGCTGTCACCTGGCCATTGCTCACTGAGACCTGCCCACAGAGGGTCAGAACGGGTCAAAGCCACAGTCCCTCAGAAGTGAGACGTCAGGAAACACAGCCACACCTGTGATAAAACTCAGGAGGGAGGTGCTGCCTGGCAGCCTGACAGCTTGGTCACAGACAGTGTAAAAGCAGGGAGTAGACAAAAACTGGAGACAAAGGACAGGTCCACAATTGCTGACTGGGGAGAACAGAATTCTGATACTAGAGACTGGGTAGCAGGGTGACGCCATATTCACCCCTCCTGCTCATGTGCATACACACCTAAGAGCGCCACAACAATCCACCCCAGTAAGCTATGCAGCAGCATCTAGTGGAGAATGGAACCATTACACTAAGCACAGCCCAACTGGGCCAAACTCGCTCTTCAGGAACCCACAAGTCTCTCCACCTGATTAGTTGATGGACTATAAAGTGCTTCACAGTGCAACTTCCAGGAGAAAATGATGTAATTTTAATTGTATTTCAGTCTGTTGACTGGTCCATCTATTCAATTTTCTTTTCTTTTTTTGTTTCTTTTCTTTTTCTTGAATACAGAAAGAGAAAAAATTTATTTTTATTTTCAAGTTTTATTAAAAATATTTTTAGTTTTGGGGCGCCTGGGTGGCGCAGTCGGTTAAGCGTCCAACTTCAGCCAGGTCACGATCTCACGGTCCGTGAGTTTGAGCCCCGCGTCAGGCTCTGGGCTGATGGCTCGGAGCCTGGAGCCTGTTTCCGATTCTGTGTCTCCCTCTCTCTCTGCCCCTCCCCCGTTCATGCTCTGTCTCTCTCTGTCCCAAAAATAAATAAAAAATGTTGAAAAAAAAAATTAAAAAAAAAAAAAATTTTAGTTTTTTTCTACTATATTGTTTACTTCTTTGTAAATTTTTCAAATTCTATTTTACTTCCATCATTTCATTTTATTCTATTTCATTGTATTCATTTTTTCAAATTTTCAAAAGTTTTCCTTTTTTTTCTTTTTCCCTTTTTCCTCTAATCTATCAAGTGCCTTTCAACAACCAGACCAAAATATACCTACAATCTAGCATCATTTATTTGATTTGTGTGTGTGTGTTGCTTTTAATTTTTTAATTTTAATTTTTTTTACCTTATTAATTCCTTTTCTTCCTTCAAAATGACAAAACAAAGGAATTCATCCCAAAAGAAAGAGCAGAAAGCTACGACAGCCAGTGACTTAATCAAGACAGATATAAGCAAGATGTCTGAACCAAAATTTAGAATCATGATAATAAAAATACTAGCTAGGGTCAAAAATAGATTTGAATCCCTTTCTGCAGAGATAAAAGAAGTAAAAGCTAGTCAGGATGAAATGCTATAACTGAGCTGTAGTCTCAAATGGATGCGATGTCGGCAAGCATGGATGAGGCACAACAGCGAATCAGCTATATAGAGGACAAATTTATGAACAATAATGAAACAGAAAAAAGAGGGAGACTAAGGCAAAAGAGCACAATTTAAGAATTAGAAAATCAGTGACTCATTAAAAAGGAACAACATCAGAATCATAGGGGTCACAGAAGATCAAGATAGAGAAAAAGGGGTAGAAGGGTTATGTGAGCAAATCATAGCTGAAAACTTTCTTAACCTAGGGAAGACACAGACGTCAAAATCCAGGAAGCACACAGGACTCCCATTAGATTCAACAAAAACTGACCATCAACAAGGCATACCATAGTCAAATTCACAAAATACTCAGGCAAGGAAAGAATCATGAAAGCAGCAAGGGAAAAAAAAGTCCTTAACCTACAAGAGAAGACAGATCAGGTTTGCAGCAAACCTTTCCACAGAAACTTGGCAGACCAGAAAGGAGTAGCAGGATATATTCAATGTGCTGAATTGGAAAAATATGTAGCCAAGAATTCTTTATCCAGCAAGGCTGTCATTCAAAACAGAAGGAGAGATTAAAAGTTTCCCAGACAAACAAAAATTAAAGGAGTTCGTGACCACTAAACCAGCCCTGCAATAAATTTTAAGGGGGGCTCTCTGAGGGGAAAAAAAACTAAAAAAAATCGGCAAAGACTACAAAGAACCAGAGAACACCACCAGAAACTCCAACTCTACAGGCAACATAATGGCAATAAATACATATCTTTCAGTACTCACTCTAAATGTCAATGGACTAAACAATCCAATCAAAAGACATAGAGTAACAGGATGGATAAGAAAATAAGATCCATCTATATGCTGTTTACAAGAGACCCACTTTAGACCTAAAGACACATTCAGATTGAAAGTAAAGGGATAGAGAACCATCTATCATTCTAATGGTTGACAAAAGAAAGCCCAAGTAGCCATACTTATATCAATCTACACTTTAAAATAAAGACTGTGATAAGAGATGAAGAAGGGCATTATATCATAATTAAGGGGTCTGTCCACCAAGAAGACCTAACAATTATAAATATTTATGCTCCAAATGTGAAAGCACCCAAATATATATGTTAATTAATCACAAACATAAAGAAATTCATTGATATATTACCATAAGAGTAGGGGACTTCAACACCCCACTTACAGCAATGGACAGATCATCTAAACAGAAAATCAGCAATGAAATAATGGTTTTGAATGACACACTGGACCCCATGGACTTAACAGATATATTCAGAACATTTCATCCTAAAGCAGTGGATTATACATTCTTCTCCAGTGCATATGTAATGTTCTTCAGAATAGATCACATACTGGGACACAAATCAGCCCTCAACAAGTACAAAAAGATCGAGAACATACTGTGCATATTTTCAGACCACAACGCTATGAAACTCGAAATCAACCACAAGAAAAATGTGGAAAGGTAACAAATACTTGGAGGCTAAAGAACAACCTCCTGAAGAATGGATGGGTTAACTAAGAAGTTAAAGAGGAAATTAAAAAGTACATGGAAGCCAATGAAAATGGTAACACCACAGCCCAAAACCTCTGGGATGCAGCAAAGGCAGTCATAAGAGGAAAGTATGTAGCAATCCGGGCCTTCCTAAAAAAGAAAGAAAGGTCTCAGATACACAACCTAATCTTACACCTTAAAGAGCTGGAAAAAGAATAGCAAATAAAACCCAAAACCAGCAGAAGATAGGAAATAATAAAGATTAGAGCAGAAATTAATGCTATCAAAACCAAAAAAAAACAAACAAACAAACAAACCCCACAGTAGAACAGATCAATAAAACCAGAAGCTGGTTCTTTGAACAAATTAACAAAATTGATAAGCCCCTAGCCAATTTGATCAAAAAGAAAAAGGAAAGGACCCAAATAAATAAAATCAATAATGAAATAGGAGAGATCACAACCAACACAGCAGAAACGAAAACAATAATAAGAGAATATTATGAGCAATTATATGCCAATAAAATGGGCAATCTGGAAGAAATAGACACATTCCTAGAAACATATAAACTACCAAAATTGAAACAGGAAGAAATAGGAAATTTGAACAGATCCATCACCAGTAAAGAAATTGAATTAGTAATCAAAAATCTCCCTAAAAACAGAATCCAGGGCCAGATGGCTTTCCAGGGGAATTCTACAAAACATTTAAGGAAGAGTTAACACCTATTCTCTTGAAGCTGTTCCAAAAAATAGAAATGGAAGGAAAACTTCCAAACTCATTCTACAAAGCCAGCATCACCTTGATTCCAAAACCAGACAAAGACCCCACTAAAAAGGAGAATAAAAGACTAATTTCACTGATGAACATGGATGGAAAAATCTTCAATAAGATATTAGCCAACCAGATCCAACAATACATTAAAAAAAATTATTCACCACGACCAAGTGGGATTTATACCTGGGATGCAGGGCTGGTTCAATATCCACAAAACAATCAATGTGATTCATCACATCAATAAAAGAAAGGACAAGAACCACATGATCCTCTCAATAGATGCAGAAAAAAGCATTTGACAAAATACAGCACCCTTTCTTGATAAAAACCCTCAAGAAAGTAGGAATAGAAATATCATATCTTGAGATCATAAAAGCCATATATGAAAAACCCACAGCTAATATCATCCTCAATGGGGAAAAACTGAGAGCCTTCCCCCTAAGGTCAGGAACACGACAGATGTCCATTCTCTCCACTGTTACTCAAAATAGTATTGCTTAGCCTCAGCAATCAGACAATACAAAGAAACAAAGGGCACCCAAATCAGCCAGGAGGAGCTCAAACTTTCCCTCTTTGCAGATGACATGATACTTTACATGGAAAACCCAAAAGATTCCACCAAAAAGCTGCTAGAATTGATCCATGAATTCAGCAAAGTTGCAAGATATAAAATCAATGCACAGAAATCGGTTGTATTCCTATACACCAACAATGAAGCAACAGAAAGAGAAATCAAGGAATTGATCCCATTTACAATAGCACCAAAAACGATAAAATACCTAGGAATAAATCTAAACAAAGAGGTGAAAAATCTATACACTGAAAACTACAGAAAGCTTATGAAAGAAATTAAAGAAGGCACAAAAAAATGGAAAAATATTCCATGTTCCTGGATAGGAAGAACAAATATTGTTAAAATGTCACTACTACCCAAAGCAATCTACATATTCAATGCAATACCTATCAAAATAACACCACGATTCTTTACAGAGCTAAAAACAAACAATCCTAAAATTTGTATGGAACCAGAAAAGACACTGACTAGCCAAAGCAATCTTGAAAAAGAAAACCAAAGCAGGATGCATCACAATCCCAGACTTCAAGCTGTATTACAAAGTTGTAATCATCAAGACAGTATGGTACTGCCATAAAAACAGACACTCGCGTCAATGGAACAGAATTGAACCCAGAATTGGACCCAGAAACATGTGGCCAACTAATCTTTGACAAAGCAGGAAAGAATATCCAATGGAATAAAGACAGCCTCTTCAGCAAATGGTGCTGGGAAAACTGGACAGTGACATGCAAAAAAATGAACCTGGACCCCTTTCTTACACCATACACAAAAAGAAACTCAAAATTCATGAGAGACCTAATGTAAGACACAAAGCCATCAAAATCCTCGAGGAGTAAGCAGGCAAAAACCTTTCTGATCTTGGCTGCAGCAACTTCTTACTCAACATATCTCCGGAGGCAAGTGAAACAAAAGCAAAAATGAACTACTGGGACCTCATCAAAATAAAAAGTTTCTGCACAGCAAAGGAAACAGTCAGCAAAACCAAAAGGCAACCAATGGAATGGGAGAAGATATTTGCAAATGACATATCAGATAAAGGGTTAGTATCCAAAATCTATAAAGAACTTATCAAACTCAACACCAAAAAACAAATCCAGTGAAGAAATGGGCAAAAGACATGAATCGACACTTCTCAAAAGACAACATCCAGATGGCCAACCAACACATGAAAAAATGCTCAACATCACTCATCATCAGGGAAATACAAATCAAAACCACAATGATATACCACCTCACACCTGTCAAAATGGCTAACATTAATAACTCAGGCAACAACAGATGCTGGCAAGGATGTGGAGAAAGAGGATCTCTTTTGTATTGTTGGTGGGAATGCAAACTGGTGCAGCCAGTCTGGAAAACAGTATTCCTCAAAAAATTAAAAATAGAACTACCCTACAACCCAGCAATTGCACTACTAGGTATCTATCCAAGGGATACATGTATGATGTTTTGAAGGGGCACATGCACCCCAAGGTTTATAGCAACACTATCAACAATAGCCAAATTATGGAAAGAGCCCAAGAGTACATCGATGGATAAATGGATAAAGATGTGCACGCACACACACACACAGACACACACACACACACACACACACACACACACACACACACACTGGAGTATTACTCAGCAATCAAAAATAATGAAATCTTGCCATTTGCAACTACGTGAATGGAACTACAGGGTATAGTGCTAAGCGAAATTAGTCAGTCAGAGAAAGACAAATATCATGACTTCACTCAGATGAGGACTTTAAGATACAAAACAAATGAACATAAGGGAAGGGAGGCAAAAATAATATAAAACCAGGGAGGGGGACAAAACATAAGAGACTCTTAAATATGGAGAATAAACAGAGGGTTACTGGAGGAGTTGTGGGAGGGAAGATGGGCTAAATGGGTAAGGGGCATTAAGAAATATATTCCTGAAATTGTTGTTGCATTATATGCTAACTAACGTGGATATAAATTAAATAAATAAATTAAATTAAATGGTAAAAACAATGTCAATACTACCCAAAGAAATCTACACATTCAATTAAATCCCAATCAAAATTTACCAGCATTCTTCTCAAAGCTAGAACAAACAATCCTAAAATTTGTATGGAAACACAAAAGACCCCTAATAGCCAAAGTAATACTGAAGAAGAAAACCAAAGTGGGAGGCATCACAATCCCAGACTTTAGCCTCTACTACAAAGCTATAATCATCAAGACAGTATGTTATTAGCACAAAAACAGATACATAGACCAATGGAATAGAATAGAGAGCCCAGAATTGGACTCACAAATATATGCCCAACTAATCTTTGACAAAGCAGGAAAGAGTATCCAATGGAAAAAAAAAAAGGCAGTCTCTTTAGCAAATGGTGCTGGGAGAACAGGACAGCAACATGTAGAAAAATGAAACTAGACCACTTTCTTGCACCATACACAAAAAGAAATTCAAAATGGATGAAAGACCAAATGTGAGACAGGAAACATCTCTGTTTTATACCTGAGCTTTCAGGTCAATTTTCAAGGACATCCTGTGAAGAGTAGTCCATAGAAAAGATCTTCCTGCAAGTACATATCATTAGTGTATCTACTGGGAGGTCCAGAATCATTTTGTCTAGGAGATTAGACAGGATTACCTGCCTTTTTCATCCAACCCACGTGGAGCATTCCCTGGTAGTCAGGGGAAAACTGGGTCACTCCTTGAGTTAACTCCTTCCTACTTATTGACCAGTTATTCTGACTGCACCCATGAACTAATACACAGGTACTTGTCTTTAGAAATAATCTTTTAATATACAAACATGGTATGATATTTCCATGGAAGTTTTCTACTCCTAAAGCTTGATATCTAGACCTCAGTATTAGGAACACTCCTTAAACAAGTGCATCAAACTATTACCTGGTGATGGTGAGGCAGAAAAGACAACTCCCTTCCCAGGGTCTCTAAGCCCTCATATAGCTTGACAAGTTCAGATGGAAGGAGGTATAGGCAAGGAAACCCTAAAGGAAAAGGCAAATTGTTTTTCGATCAGTCACATTTTAGGCTAAAAGGAACTGAAGGATCATTTCATCAGTGCCTCAGAAGGGCTCTCCAGGGTCTGCCTCGCTTACTCCATCTTTCCCGTTCTCTGTTGCCAACCTTTGATATGAGAGTTCTTGCTCTCTACCTACCCTCTGGGACTGCAGGATTCAGACATTTCTTCACATCCCAGGTCAATTCTGCCTTTAACATAACATGAATTTCCCCAAATCCTTGGTTAGGCTTTAGCCCATTCCATCCAGGTCCTAACTCTCCAGGACTAGAGCTGGATCAGGAGGAGAAGCTAGATAAAACTCCCAAAGCCTTAGGGGTGCCTGGGTGGCTCAGTCAGTTAAGGATCTGACTCCCAATCTCAGCTCGGGTCATAATCTCATGGTTCATGAGTTTCAGCCCTACACTGGGCTTTGTACTGAGAGCAAGGAGCCTGCTTGGGATTCTCTGTCCCTCTTTCTCTCTGCTCCTCCTCTCCTCAGGTGCTCACATGCACTCTCTGTCTCTCTCTCTCTGAAAAAAAATCCCCAAGCCTGAGGGCTCGTGGTGGCAGCAGCCTTCACCCCATCCTGACCACCACATAGAAGACTTGGCCCTTTCACAATCACTTGTCCTTGGCACAAGGTTTCCCCCTGCGCTGTTCCTCCTACCAGAGCAACTCCTTGTAAATGTGAACAAAAGAGAAAGGGAGATGCATGGACCATGGTGTCTTAAAACCCTCCTCAAAGTTCCCTGATGGTGGTGGTGAGTCTGGACTCTACCACCAGTGACTCAAATTCTGAGATTAACAGTGGCACCAGGGAGCCATGGGAATGGAACCAAAGCTGGCACTTGAGCCATGGGTATATAATGTCCTTAATTAATCCCACCTGGCTTCATACAATTATCTAAGCAGAAGTGCCTTTGGCATTATTTGAATCACAGATTTAGCTCTGCCTTCTGCTGGTAGCTACAAAGCCCTTTCTTCAAAGCATGTAGCAATGAAAGCAAAAGGACTAATTTGCTTCTTATAGATATATGCCCTGGACAAGGGACATCTGCTGGGTGAAATACAACCAGAAACATAATTATAAGAACTAAAACAATCCTTTTTGTAAACAGTGCCAAATGCAATTTTCAAACCCTTGGAAATCATGGTAGTTTAAACGTGAATGATACAACACTTACAAAGTGTTTTCGCCAATTTTCCCATTTGAAAGGAAAATAGGGAGTAAATGTCACAACAACTTTAAACTAAAAACAACAGAAGAAGATGTAAGGCTGGTTGTATAGGCTTTTCAGAAACTCATAATGCTAGATAATTCATTCACAGGAAGAAAATGATTGGGTTTCAGCTACAGAATGTGTTTTCAAGAGCTTCTATGTTATGATCACACCCATCCTTTATAATCTTTATATTTCAGGCTCTGAAGAATGCAAAATATGATTTTCACCTCATTTATATGTGTCAGAGAAGTGCAAGAAAACATTTCCATGAAGCCAACTACAGCATTCTGCTTGACTGCAACAGTGTGTTTGATGTAGGTTCTGAACACAAAGCAAACCCCCAAGGTTGGAATTGACAATGGATGCTTTTGCCAAAGCCTGCCAGTGGCTGGTGACCATGACCTGCCTGGTCCTGAGTGCCTGACTCTTAGTGGTGGTTTCCTGTGCATGTGTGTGCCCCACCATGTTCTCTGGGTGGCTGACCTACAAAATATTTGGAAGTTATGGCCAACTTTGCCCACAGACAATTAGGCTAATATATGAAATGCTGTTGCATGCTGTTTGACTGTTGAGTGGCACCTACTTTATTCTCCCCAGAATCAAATCAAACACTAAGGATGCTATAAGATCATAGTTACTGTTAGAATGACTTCTTCATGAGCAAGAGGAGGAAAGGCCAATACATACAACATAGCCTTCAGAGCCAGGGTGAAAAATGAATCATTCTTTGCCACTTCTTCAAAAAACAGAAGAGGAAGGGAGAAACTGAGAAACATAGATTCTATCCTGTGTGTGCCCATAGATAGCCTCTTTTTTCTACTAAGAGTTTCATTCTCTCTCTAGAGTTCTAATGTATGCCAAATCACTTTTCACATGATATCTCAAAATTTTGAATATAAGGATTTCAAAGCAAAACAATCTATTGTTGAAAAAGAAGCCTCTCCCCATTATACAAATGATTATTCAAACACCATACTAAGCTATCATGTCTTCAATTTAGAAAAGTAATATCAAAGTACTTGACATCATACTTAGTATGAATAAAGGATATAACAATTGACTTTAACTGAAGAAGAAGGATTAAGAAGCTAACTCCTACCAATAAACAACTAACTTAAGACCAAACTTCAATATCAATTTTATATTTGCCATTTTAAGGGGACAAGAGAGAACCCATATGGGTTCAGATATTCCTGCTAGTCTTAATTTCATCTTTGAAATGATGGATTCATTGCACATGTATTGAGCATCTAAAAGCATCTACTGTGTACTAGGCACTCTTCTAGATACTGAGAATAGAGCAGAGAACAAAATAAACAAAGTCTCTGACTTCATGGAGATTTTAGTGCACTCTATCTTAATGTAATTACAATAAAAACAATGAGTACATTGATATCCAAATTTATAAAGCAGTGTATGCACCCACAACTCAGTACAAACACATAGTACCCTATTGTAATCCTCACTTTGGTCACCAATCCTTCTTTCCTAGGGATCAAGTCAAGACAACAAAAGTTTCCTCTTTAGCCCCAGAGTCAGACTCGAACCAATTTTTGTGCCTGTTTTGGCTTTTTCCACTCAGTCTTATTCTGTATCAGACTACATGGTCTGTGCACCAATCCCCATAACCCAGCTCTGGAGAGCTACCCTCCTCCACTGAGAAACTGCCTCCAGCAACAGGCCAGTGGCAGAAACCCACCTGCTGCTTCTGGTCCACTCAGTGTCCTCAAAGCCTTCCTCTCTTATCCCCTTTCATCACGTGGCTTCTCTGACCTGCATGTTCTTAAACAACCCTAGCAGCACAGAACTTCTTTCTCAAAGTTCCCAATCTGTCTTGATTGCTGAGTGGAAAACAACAATTCCTACCCTTTGTTAGAATGAGACTGTTAATTCCTCAGGCCACCTCTTTGCTATTCAGAGGCAGAAATTAGTTTCTGAAACACTGCAGAATGATTCCTTCTGCTAAAATAGCCCTTCCTCAACCTATCTCCTGTAAAGCTTTTTGAAAATACAAATGCCACCCTTGGAAAGTTCATTTTAATAGGAGTCAAGTGGAACCCAGACAACTATTTATTTTAACCATGTGGGTCATTCAGACATGCACCTGTGTTTAGGAGCATTGCCCAGAGAGTTAATTCATTAAAATACAGTTGTTGCGGTGAGCTCTGCACTATGCCACTTGCCCTCACATGTGTCTTTCCCAGTCTTCCTCCAGACACATCACCTTCCATAGTATATTCAACCTTCACATTGCATTTCTGACCACACTTGGGTTGCATTGTTCATGGTTTCATTCATCTCCATCCCTTTTATTCTCCTAAGTGATCTTAGCCTCAGTGCAGCCTCTATTTGGTTCTTTCCAAATTTATTTCTAATCTACCTGTATTAGACTCCTGTCAAAATATAGGGTAACACCTTTGTCTAGGCCAGGCTTGAATTTAAGGTATTTTAAAACAAGTAGTAACTGACTTATTTCATTTAGCATAATATACTCTTGCTCCATCCACGTCGTTGCAAATGGCAATATATCATTCTTTTTGATAGCTGAGTAATATTCCTTTTTTTATATATATACCATATCTTCTTTATCCATTTATCAGTCAATGGACACTTGGGCCCTTTTCATTAAGTCAGGCAGAGAAAGAAAAACATCATATGATCTCACTCATAGGTAGAATTTAAGAACCAAAACAGATGAACATAGAAGAAGGAAGGAAAAAAAGAAAGAAGGAGGCAAACCACAAGAGATTATTAACCATAGAGAACAATCTGGGGGTTTCTGGAAGGGAGGTAGGCAGGGGGATGGGTAAAATGAGTGACAGGTATAAAGGAGGGCACTTGTGTGTTATATGTAAGTGATGAATTACTAAATTCTACTCCTGAAAACAATATTACACTATATGTGAACTAGAATTTAAATAAAAATTTGAAAAAACAAAAAATATGTTTTAAAAAAACAAGTAATGATGCAAACAATAACCTGGAAATCAAAGTGCTATCCTGCTTCCCTTATAACTTCCATTCAAAACAATTATACAGAATACTCTGGCTGTGGACCAGCCTGGATCTGACTGGGACATGGGCATCTATGGCCATCTTAGCTTCCTGGGAAAAGGCATTGTGAGCCTAGATTTCTTTATTTGGCATTAATTAATAGAAAAAGCAACTTGTACCATGAAGTGGCCAACCCACCACAGTATTGCTGAAGACCATCACTGGATGGAAAGGTCTATGAAGCAAGTGGTCTTTTAACACAGCAGGATTTGAAGGTCATTAACTTTTCTTTGTTTAAACCTCCACTAAATGCTCCAGAGAACAGAATACACTGCCGAAATAACATTTGAGCCCTTCAAAACTCCGGACTTGTACATAACCATGCAGCTGTTCTTGCATTGACAACATCCTGAGCATCAACACAAGAAAATTGGGGTGCCTGGGTGGCTCAGTTGGTTAAGCATCCAACTCTTGACTTTGGCTCAGGTCATGATCTCAGTTTGTGGGTTTGAGCCCTGCATTGGGTTCCACACTGACAGTGCAGAGGCTGCTTGGGATTCTCTTTCCTTTGCTCTCTGTCTCTCCCGTGCTCATACACTTGCGCGCGCTCTCTCTCTCTCTCTCTCTCTTTCTCTAAATAAATAAATAAACTTTAAAAAAAGGTAAGAAAATTGATATGGTGTGACTGGTGTGATACCAGATAGTGAAGACGGCATCACTGCTGTCCTTCCTGTGGCTGAAGGACATGTGATCAACAGCTGTGGTAAGCACATTCCAATCTCAGGATGAGCTATAACATATTTCATTCAGCACCTGCTGAGAGGCTGAGAAGCACGAATTCCTCTAGAGCAATCCCTGGAAACAGTTATGGAAGTAAAGAAGTGCTATAGTTAGATCTGCCCTGATTTAGTAAAAGAATTTAGCAAGTATGACCCAGAAGAGCCAAGTGGATTAAACAGTATACTGGAATCAAGGCAATCTTGAAGAATTTTCCACTGACATTCGTTATGACAGATCCTTGGGACCTGAAATCTTTTTCATCCAGAATTTGCTAATCTAGACTTCATAAAACCTACCTGAGAAGTAGTAGATGAAGTAATTCAGAATTACCGTATTGGTGTCGGGGTTCTCTCTACAGGAACATTGATGTCACTTAACTGCGTGTGCAAGGATGTTGAGTGTCACTTTTCTATTTTGAAGGAAAAAGGTGACCAAGTAAGATACATTTCAAAAAGTAGCCTTGTTTATAACAAGGTGAATGTATTTAACGCCACTGAATTGTACACTTAAAAATAGTTAAAATGGTAAATTTTTATGCTCTGTTTTTATTTCCTTAATCAAATAAATTTAAGAAAACACTTTAAAATAGCCCCATAACATTTGCCACTACTAATTTATAGGGATTTTAGTAGTTAGGACAAGGGATTTCAGCAATTACGAATTGCTACCATTGTCACTATTGCTCCTTTTCACTATATCCTGACATGGTGAAGAAGAGATGCTCCAGTGTCTCTTCCTTTTCTTATAAGGGCATTAATTCCAACATGGGGGCTCACGACCTTCATGACCTAATCTAAACCAAATTACCTCCTTTCAAAGGCCCTCCCTCTTCATATCATCACATTGGGAGTAAGAGCTTCAGCATATGAATTTGGATGGGAGACAAACTTTCAGCCAATAGCACAACACAATAATATTCCCTTGTACAGATATATTACATTTTATTTATCCATTCATCAGTCAACAGGTATTTGGGTTGTCTCTGCTTTTTGGCCATTATGAACAATAGTGTTATGGACACTTGTGTATAAATTTTGTGTGGACACATGTTTTCAATTCTCTTGAGTATATACTTAGCAGTGGAATTGTTAGCTCATATAGTAACTCTATGTTTAACCACTTGAGGAATTGCAAATCTGATTTCCCAAGTGGCTGCACCATTTTACAATCCTACCAGCAATATATGAAGGTTCCAATTTCTCCAAATCCTCACTAACACTTATTATCTCTTTTTTTATTATAACCATCCATCCTAGAGGGTGTGAAGTGATATTTCATTATAGTTTTGATTTGCATTTCCCTAATGACTAATAATGTTGAGCATCTTTTCATGTATGTGTTGGTCATTTGTATATATTTATATTTCTTTGAAGAAATATCTATTTGAATCCTTTACCCATTTTTAATTGGGTTATTTGTCTTTTTGTTATTGAGTGTAAGAGTAATTTATATATTCTAGATACAAGTCCCTTATCAGATCTGCAAATATTTTATCCCTTACATAATTTGAAAATATTTTATACCATTCTTTGGATTGTTTTTTTACTTTCTTGATAGTGTCCTTAAAAGTACAAAAGATTTATAGGTGCCTGAGTGGCTCAGTTGGTTAAGCATCTGATTCTTGGTTTCAGCTCAGGTCATGGTCTCACGGTTTGTGGGTTTGAGCCCCACATCGAGCTCTGTACTGACAGTGTGGAGCCTGCTTGGGATTCTCTCTCACCCTCTCCCTCTGTCCTGCTCCTGCTCATGCTCTCTCTCTCAAAATAAATAATCAACTTTTTTTAATGCACAAACTTTTTTTAAATTTTGATTATAAGTTGCTTTTTTAAAAATCCTTTGGAGATCTGGATTCAGAATAATGTTTCCCTAATATGTAATGATTAGTTTCATAAAATTTTATAGCAAATAGGAAAGTAATTCAGAGTGTATTACAAGAAGTTGAGAACCTAAATGACAACTAAAAGGGAAAATAGAAAAATATTTTCATGGATAGGAAATTAGTTACACATAGTTAATACATAAGAATAAGGTCTCTGTAATATATTTTGACTTCTTTTCATATGTGTAAATGCACATAAAGCAGATTGCAAGAAGTTATTTTACAAACACAAGCCAGAGAAAAATCATTGCTTGCCTCAAAATCTAAGTGTTGTTGAAGGGAAAATAGGCTTGATTACGCAGGTGAATGGATTGGTGTCTATAAATGACAAATGGCTATATTAAAGAAATAATTAATCTAATATTCTGAACCATAGCTAATGATATTTTAATTAATTAAAGTTGCTCTTGAAATAAACCCTTCTGGTTAATTTCTCCTCTCTCTTTGGGATCTTTGGTAGTTAAAAAAAAAACTAAACTAAATTCAATGCACATGTGAAACTTTTCCAAGAGTTCATGCAGAGCATACAAAATTAGCAGCTTATACATTCTCCTTACTTCTAGAAAGAAAATGGGCACAAGAAACTAAGAACCTCTATAGTCACCACTCCTGCTAAAAAACTTCTTCAGTATACTTTGAGCTATTCATCTCCTTTTTTCTTTTTCAGGTGTGATTGACATATGACATTCTATTAGTTTCAGATATACAACATAATGATTTGATATTTGTATATATTGTGAAATTGTCACCACGATAAGTCTAATTATCATCTGTTACCACACATAATTATAAATTGTTTTCTGGTGATAAGAACATTTAATATCTACTCTCTTAGCAACTTTCAAATATACAATACAGTTATTAAATATAGTCACCATCCTGAACATTATACCCCCATGATTTATTTATCTTATAACTGGAAGTTTGTACCTTTTGACTACCTTCATCCATTTTACCCAACCCCCATCCCCCACCTCTGGCAACCACTAATCTATTCTTTGTATCTACAAGCTCTGTTTTTTGGGGTTTTTTTAGATTCCACATATAATTGAGATCATACAGGTATCCATTTTTCTCTGTCTGACCTGTTTCATTTAGCATAATACCTTCAAGATCCATTCATGTTGTCTCAAATGACAAGATTTCATTCTTTTTTAGAACTGAACAATATTTCATTGTGTATATATACCACACCTTGTTCATCCATTCATCCATCAATGGACATTTAGGTTACTTCTATGTCTTGGCTATTGTAAACAATGCTGCAATGAATATGGAGATGCACATATCTTTTCAAATTAGTGTTTTCATTTCTTTCAGATAAATACCTAAAAGTGGAATTGCTGGATCATGTTAGTTCTATTTTTAATATTTTGAGGAATCTCCATACTATTTTCCATGGTGGTTCCACCAACTTACATTGTCATCAACAGTGCACAAGGGTTGCCTTTTCTCCACATCCACACCAACACCTGGTATTTCTTATCTTTTTGATCATAGCCATTCTAACAGGCATGAGGTGATATCTCACTGTCTTTTTAATTTGTAATTCCCTGATGATTAATGATACTGAGTACCTTTTTATGTATCTGTTGGTTATCTGTCTGTCTTTTTTGAAAAAAATGTCTATTCAGATCCTCTGCCCATTTTTTAATCACAATGGTTTGTTTTGGGTTCTTTGGTTTTTGCTATTTAGTTGTATAAATTCTTCATATATTTTGGATATTAACCCTTATCAGATATATGATTTGCAAATATTTTCTTCCATTTGGTAGGTTGCCTTTTCATTTTGTTTTATGGTTTTCTCTGTTGTGTGGAACCTCTCTGCTCTTTAATGGTAATATTAAACACCAAGATAATAATACTATATCATTGTATAATAATAAGATATGATTTGTATCATTCTATTTTTGCAATAATATGAAATTTATCTTTCTTGAGAAAGATGCACTCAGATTTTGGTGTGCATTAGTTCTCAAAGCAATTTATTTCCATTTTTTCTCAAGGAAAAAGGATGAGACATTAATTGAATCTAAATACTAAGGGCTTAAGTCTTAGCTCTAATAAACTAGAGTCACATCTCACACAATTTATATACCCTCCATTCTCTAGCTGCTTCTGAAAAGAATGGAAGTGTTTTTGACTAACACCTTTTACTGAGTGAGTTTTGAGACTCTCGCTGAGTCTCACCTTCCTACCCAGTGTCCTGATCAAGTCAATCACAGTTTATGTGGTCAGTAGTCTATGCCCAGAAATTTATGGGGCAATAAAAAGCCCTACAGTGGCATGTTATCCTTTCACCTTAGAACAAAATTTCCATCACCATCATCAATGTATAGAGTTGAGATGTGTTCATGTTTGTTTATTTGTTTATAGTTCTAAAAAGAATAAGGAGGCTGGTAGATGACATGGCAAATTGGTGATCTGTTTCTGTACATCAAGCAAGCATTTATTAACTATGTACTGTGTGGCCAGCATATAAAGCTAAAACATGGTTATCGTCCTCAAGGAGACTGCAACAGATTTGGGAAGGCAAGATAAACACACAAGTGTTAGGCAGGAAGAAGCAGGCTTCAGGAAGGACATAGGATAGTGTCTCCTGGCTTAACATATTGTGTGGCACACCCATGTCTTGGCCAACCTTGTTTGCTCCTGATATTGGCTACATTGATTCTAGGTCCTTCCTGATCCTAGCTCTCATCTAAATGAGAAGAAATCTTTTGTCCTTATTACTTCCAAAGTGCTATATTCCACCACTAGGTGCTCTGAAAATCTGAGAGGTCATCACTCTATCTACCCATGTTATGCTACAATGGAACATAGTGCTACCTTGTGACCTCAGTTTTTTGAAGATTTCACCCTGACTCTGGCTAGTCTTTGGAACTTGTCTCAATCCGACCTATTCCAAGCAATTTTCTCCAAGTGTTCCTACCCACTTACATTCTTAACTGTCCATGTTAATATATATTATATTCTGTCTTCCCCTACCTGTTAAGGTTCTGCATCTTTCCTAAAGAAAGTGAAACTTCCATGAGTTCAGATTCTTATGCTATACCCATAAACTTAAACTAGTAAGCACTTGACAAAGACATATTCAATTACTCTATATCAGTGGGTAACCCAAGAGGATGGAATTCACAGCTGTAGTAACACTAATATCAATAACAAAAGTCTCAGTGACCGTACTGCAGACTCATTCCCCAGATTTTACACATCACAGGCTGAATCTGCTGTAGACCAATTAAAACCGAATGAATGAGACTCCAGGTCATTTCCCTGAGGTGCTACTCAAGGCTGATATTCCAATCCAACAGCTATTCTGTCACCTTTTCATTGTTTTGTGAAATAAAATGGGACATTTTGGAGGATCCCACAGCAAAACTTTACAATTCCTATAGCATCACAGTAATTAGTGATATTGAAGACTATTGGCGCATTTAGGTTTCAGAACACAGAGGCTGTTGAGGCTGGGTATTAAATATGTGGGAAATAAAATGGATGAACCAGACTTTAAGAAAATCTTCAAATCCTCCTCTGTGATCCAAGTATGAATGAAACATTTTCTTTGAGTAGAACAGTCTTGAATAGGTATTTGCAAATTACCTTTACTTTTCTTCCTACTTTGGTTACAAACAATGGCTTTAGACAAACTCTATTACCTCCATACCTTCTTGCCTATGAATTTTCAGGCCTCCCAAGTAGGAACCCATGACCTTCCTTATAAAACACAGGGAACCTGAGGTCTTCAAGTGCAAAGCTAACCTTGCTTCAGGGAAGGACTTAAAATGGAATTATGACCAGTTGTCCAGAGATACCATTAGGACAAGATGCACAGCAGACATTTCTCCTGCTGGCCTCTCCTGTTAATACAAGAGCTGAAATGTGACTAAGTGGGTAGGATTAGGAATCTACCATGGAGGACATATTGCTGATACATAAAATCTTCGTGGGAGTTTCCTTGTCTGAGTCAGCCTCAGACCAGGACATTGCCTGCCTCCTGTGGGTATAGTGGAATCCATGTGGTACATAAAATCTTCCAAGATTCTGCAAGCCAAGCAGTCATTGCCTCCCCTAAATTATCCGAGGATCCAAAAGGGGGTGTTCCTGGTGATACAACTCTTTCACTTACCACCAAAACTAGCTAAGCAAAGATTTCACACCCAGGCTCCACAAGTTCTATAGCAAAGACCCCACAATCCATCCACCCCTCCCACTGGCCTCCTCACCACCTGCCACAGCCACTGGGGCTGCAGAACTGCCACAGCGATCTCAAATGATTAACCCAGACATCAGTGCTTCTGCAAAGTACAACTGTTCCTTCTCTATTTTATGCTTGGTCAGGATGAGTTCCCAGGAAAATTGAGTCTCAAGAGGCTCTCATGTTCTTTCTCTTTATCCCTCCCTTTTCCTCTCCCCTTTGTGCTTTTTCTTTATCACATTTTTCTCTATCATATTTTCTCTCATTCTCTCTCTCTCATAAACACACACACACACACACACACACACACACACACACACACACTTGAAGAGCCAGGTTTGGCTCATTATTTACTTTTCCATAAGTCACATTACCTCAACAGATTACCAAACATCAAAAAACTTTCCTAAGGTACTGGAAGAAAAGCACTGGCTTCTTTATGTGTAGATGTGTATGACACGCAAGGCCCTCTTGCTAGGTCTGTAGGTATACTACACACATGCACAGAGCTACCAGGATGCCTGACTGGCACAAATGCCACCAACCACCACATTGCTGGGTCTTCCAGGTCTTCATAGAAAATGCTCTCTCAGAGACCTACAACCTTTTTCTGAAATCTGGTCTCTACTGTTAACACTTACGGTCTGCAAATAATTTTTGGACATTCCAGAATAGCAGTGCTCAACCTGGGCTGCACGTTAGAATCACCTGGGAAATTTTATTAAAAAGGTGATGCTTGCCCACCCTAGAGATTCTGGTTTCATTGGCCAAGGACATACTCTCAAATCAGGGAATTAAAAGTTCCCAGGTGGCTGTGATGTTTGGCACAGGTCAAAAGAACCTGGAGATAAAGGAGCAGGTCAGAGTTCCAGCCTCTTTTTACAAATGGCCCAGAGCCTTTATGTGAATTCATATTTGCAAGTAGATTTGAGAGATAAATGATATGCTAATTGTTCTCACCATGAGTATCTTAACCCTGCTTCTGCCCACCCATTACAACTATTTACCTTTCAATTATGACCAAAAACAAATATAAAAAAAATTTTATAAACAACATTATTTCTCTTTTCATGTACTGTCTCAGTAGGGAGATGTTAACTGTTAGCATTGCCTTAGATAGTATAGAGAAAAAATATACCATTCCAAGGGACATCAGAATGTGTTCCTCATATAATCTTGTTCCTCATTCATTGATTGTTATTCAAATTCAAATCAGGAAAGAGTCATAGCTCTTTTGTGCAAATGTAAGCTATTTTAATTAAAAGCAAGCACAGTTAATTATCTGAAAGGTCTTCTATTGTTAGAAGCAAATAGTTCCTCCTAAAAATGCGAATAAATAACACCCTTACATGACATATGATCATAATCTTGCTCCAAATGAGGATAAGACCAGTTTATCAGATTTTCCTCTGCCTCATAAAATTCTCCACTCTTTCAGAGCCTGCAATTTAATTGCAGAGAGAAACTATAAACGACCCTGCAGAGTGCATAAGAAAGAATTAGTGATTGTCTTTATTTATAAGTATTCTAAACAAAGAAGCTAGCAAATATGAATACAGTCAATGTCTCCCTGGCCACACCAAATGGAGGGTAAAAATAGGTCACCGTATGATATAAAAAGGATTTATTGGCTTTGTTTTTCAATAACTCTGCCAAAACTCTGGTCCCCCATTAGATAAATCTCAAAGAATTCTGGGAGCCTTCAGGGGCCCAGGAACTAATGTTTATATTTGCCATGAATAGCTGCCCTTTTCTTCTGTACTGCTCAAGCTCATGAACATGACAGTGACTGTCTCAGAGGACTTCAGGGTTGTGAGCTACACCATCACCTCTCATTAAAGAAGACAGCACAGTTTCAGTGTTATAGCACTTGCTCTAAGAATGCCATGGCCACACGGTGAAGGGGCAGCCTTTATACCTGGAGTGGCTGCTATCACACAGCCAATCACATTGCCCTGGGACTTAAGTATGACTCCATGGAGTCGGGGCCAGAGCATAATATGGATGAAAGGCATTTGCTTTATATAAAATCATCCCTCTCATCCTCCCCTCTGGCTTTGGTCCATTCTCCTAGAATCAAGTGTGTGTCTTCATTTTCTCTTACCACATTTTTTAGTGGAGATTCTCCAGTGCACCTGTTCACCCCTCCTTACCCCCAGTCCTCTAGATGTATACATTCATTTATTTATATATTTATTTATTCATTCATTCATTCATTCATTCATTCACAGACTATGTTAGACATCGTTGAGGATACAACAGTAGCCTGGACATATATGGTCCTCTCCTCACAGACCAAGTACCATAGAGGGTTATGTGGTAGGAAGGCTCAGGATGCTGCACACACAGAGGGCAGGCACTTCCTCCTATTTGCATCATGAAGAAAAGGTTCTCAGAGGAAAGAAATGGCCTCAAAACTCAAACTTAACAAAACATTAGGACCCAGGCAGGCAAGGTAGAGCAGGGCAGAACAAGAGTGCAAAGAGAGAGGTGGGGGGCAGGAAGAGGAAGGGGCACCTCCAGACATAAAGAACCTCATAATCAAAGCCCCAGAGGTTAGGCAGAACATATCAAATTCCAAAGATAATTTCAGAAGACTCACTTCCACCAAAATGTTAACTTTCTGCCCCAACAACTTGTAACCACAGAGCTTGATCTCCTGACTTTTTCTTGAAGAAGGTTTTAAGTAAAGACAGGCTCTGAAGTTCAATGAAAATAGAGTTGCTGGGTTAACTCCAGAACACCTAATTAAATTTAAATGTCAGACAAACAACGATAATTTTTTGGTCTCAAATATTGCATGGGATACACTTATACTAAAAAGTATTTGTTGTTTATCTGGAATCAAATGTAACTGGGTGTACTGTATTTTTATTTGTTAAGTCTGGCAACTGTAAATCATGAAAATGACCGCATTCACTGGAAAATCAATTGGAAAAAGGAGAGATAAGATTACAAAAGCAGACATCAATGGTAAAAACATAAAAATGCAACTCACAGAAAAAAAGACTACAACAGGCCAAGCAAATTTCCTTGTCTGAATTCTAAATAACTAAAATCCATGAGAATGCTCTACAATAGCAAGTAGAGGGTTTGTTGCCAGAAGCACTTCATAAGAGCAAGATTGCAGAGAAAGGATCCCTAAAACTGAGTCCCCAGCTCCATAGTAACCACCAGCTCGGGCAATGAACATGATACCAACAGGAGACCTGCAGTCATTGAAAAACAGGGCCAGCCACCCCTGGATTCCTGGTCACACACAGCCAAGTGGTGACTGCATCAGGGTTCTTGAGAATTCTGATGGGTGGAAATACATCCAAATGCATGTGTGCTTGTCTTCTGTCATTTCATTATAACGTAGCCCAGTGCCCATATTTCAGGTTCAATCTCAATACGTAGGCCTCTGTCTCAGCAGAAAATGGATGAGAATCAGTGTGTCCTTGGAGAGATGGAAAGTTTATAGCAGCAGCAAACAAACAAATCAAAAAGATGGGAAGGAGGGAGGAGGAAGGTTTTCTGCTTTCTTAGTCCTAAAGAACAGTAGAGTTTGATGAATAAATTAAATAGGAAGGAGGGGAGTCGAAATAAAAATTTCATAGGTAGGGTTGCAGCAAATCTGGGCCTTTAATGTCTCCATAGCACTGGCTTTAGGGCTGTGTGCATGCGTGTGTGTGTGTGTGTGTGTGTGTGTGTGTGTGTGTGTGTGGTGGGGGGGAGAGACAAACACAGAGACACAATTCAAGGGATTAATATGATGGACACAAAAGAGAGATTGAAAAAAATATTCTTATTCTGTTGCAATTTCCATAAGATTGTTGACCTTAAGTAGAAATATACCACATTTGAGACAGACAAGAACAAAACCAATAACCTTCATAAACCTGGAGTTAACACCAGGTGTTGAAAGTCTTACCAAACCAGGTGTCTGCTTTCATCTCTAAGAGACAAAAGAGATATATACTCTATATACAGTATACATATATATGTAGATATATGTACATACACATTATATATATATACAAATATATATACATATATATATATATATATATATATATATATATATATGACACAAAAACAAGAAGCATTACAGATTATTACAAAGTGCAAATGCACAGCCCCAGTTTTAAAACCAAGATGCACCTTCACGGTCCATTGTCCATTTATTCCTTACCCCCAATTTTCTACCCCAGACCCCTGAGCTTCCACAAGGACCTGTAGGTCTCAATTCTGTACATTCAGTCCTCATCTGAAATTATGGTTTGGGGTCCAGTTTTGAATAGTTCAAATGCCTAAAAGCCTTCTAATTCCTTACCCCCTTGAAACCATCCTCTTCTCCTCAATAAACCTAAGTATATTCATTGCCAGCTTTCAAGATGGAGACAGCCTCTTCTTTCCAAAAGCAAGCAGAGCAGCAGAGTGGGCCAGGCAGGTTGATCCTCCTGTCCAGTTCTTTATATCACATTAAAATAAAAAATGGGTTTTGCTAGTAAGTTTCATACTTATAAATCTGAATATATATTATAACTTTTTACAATTAAAAAGTAGGAATTTTTTTTTCTGGAGACATTCATAAAATGTAACTATTAAAAAGTAAAGTTAAGCTTTGCTTATATGAAATAACGTAAAATAGAGGTGAGCCATGTTAAACATTATCTCAGATGGACATTCGAATGAACCAAAGCTGCTATGCTTAAAAATAAAATCAGCTAGGGGCACCTGGGTGGCTCAGTCTGTTAAGCGGCCGACTTCAGCTCAGGTCACGATCTCGCGGTCCGCGAGTTCGAGCCCTGCGTCGGGCTCTGGGCTGATGGCTCAGAGCCTGGAGCCTGCCTCTGATTCTGTGTCTCCCTCTCTCTCTGCCCCTCCCCCGTTCACGCTCTGTCTCTGTCTCCAAAATAAATAAACGTTAAAAAAAAAATTTTAAAAAAAATTAAATAAAATAAAACCAGCTATTGTAAAGTGAACATAGCCTTAAAACAGGTGATTACTTCCCATCCTTTTCTTCTTTTTTTTTTTTAAGAAATAGTTTTCTTATTTCAAAAACATTAACAAAAGTTTAGGGAATCAAAAGCACAAAGAAGAACATTTAAATCACCTATAATCATACCCGTGAGAAGTAACCACTATTAATTAACAAGTTTAACCTCCCAATCTTTGTTTTGTATTTACATGATATTGCTATAAAATGAGATCATCCTGTGTTTATTATTTACTAACAACTTTACCAATAAACATATATATATAGGCAACAAGTATACATCATTAAAGATACTTCTAAAACACATAGGTTAATTTTTAAGCACTGTAAATATTTCATTGCTGACCTTAAATAGAAATGCACTAAATTCGATGACAAGTGAGAATAAAATCAGTACATTAGTTTTGTTTTGTGGATGTGCCTTAATTTATTTTACCAATCCTCCTCTGTTGTTGAGAATTTAGCTGCTCCTCTACCGTTATTAGTTCTCTCTCATGCTCTCACTCTCTTTCCCCTCCTTATCAGCAGTAATAACTGTAACATCCTTGTAGCTAAACTTTTTGCACATTTAATTATTTCCTTGACATAAACTCCTAGAAGTGCAATTTCTGGGTCAAAAGGAATTTACTATGATTTCTAAACCAAATGTTTGTCTTTCTCCTGTTATTGGCTAGGATTAAGCAAGAGCCCCACATGGGTCTTCTCTATGATGCCTGCAGTTTACATGCATGTCTCTTTCTTCTTGTACAATTCACTGACAATTTCTAATTTCATCCTACCAAGTGGCAGATGCTAAGCACATGTGTATGTAATTATTTTTAAAAAACCAGAGCCACTGAAATTGTCTCATACTGATAGCTCCCATCATTTCCAGTTCATTAAACTATATCATAAAACTAAATCAACTCCTAGAAGCAACTTTACATTGTAAAACCAAGGAGGAATTCTGTCCAAAGTAATAGGGAGAACTATGTTATTCTTTTGTTGTTGTTGTTGTTGTTTTTTTGTTTGTTTGTTTGTTTTTTTAGATATATGAAATTTATTGTCAAATTGGTTTCCATACAACACCCAGTGCTCGTTCCAAAAGATGCCCTCTTCAATACCCACACGCACCCTCTCCTCCCTCCCACCCCCCATCAGCCCTCAGTTTGTTCTCATTTTTTAAGAGTCTCTTATGTTTTGGCTCTCTCCCACTCTAACCTCTCTCTCTCTTTTTTTTCTTTCCCCTCCCTCATGGGTTCCTGTTAAGTTTCTCAGGATCCACATAAGAGTGAAAACATACGGTATCTGTCTTTCTCTGTATGGCTTATTTCACTTAGCATAACACTCTCCAGTTCCATCTACGTTGCCTCAAAGGGCCATATTTCATTCTTTCTCATTGCCACATAGTACTCCGTTGTGTATATAAACCACAATTTCTTTATCCATTCATCAGTTGATGCACATTTAGGCTCTTTCCATAATTTAGCTATTGTTTTGTTTGTTTGTTTGTTTGTTTGTTTGTTTTTTGCTGCTGAGATTAACACTTTCAGATATTTTATTTTATTTTATTTTTTTTAATATATGAAATTTATTGTCAAATTGGTTTCCATACAACACCCAGTGCTCATCCCAAAAGGTGCCCTCCTCAATACCCATCACCCACCCTCCCCTCCCTCCCACCCCCCCATCAACCCTCAGTTTGTTCTCAGTTTTTAACAGTCTCTTATGCTTTGGCTCTCTCCCACTCTAACCTCTTTTTTTTTTTTCCTTCCCCTCTCCCATGGGCTTCTGTTACGTTTCTCAGGATCCACATAAGAGTGAAACCATATGGTATCTGTCTTTCTCTGTATGGCTTATTTCACTTAGCATCACACTCTCCAGTTCCATCCACGTTGCTACAAAAGGCCATATTTCATTTTTTCTCATTGCCACGTAGTATTCCATAGTGTATATAAACCACAATTTCTTTATCCATTCATCAGTTGATGGACATTTAGGCTCTTTCCATAATTTGGCTATTGTTGAGAGTGCTGCTATAAACATTGGGGTACAAGTGCCCCTATGCATCAGTACTCCTGTATCCCTTGGATAAATTCCTAGCAGTGCTATTGCTGGGTCATAGGGTAGGTCTATTTTTAATTTTCTGAGGAACCTCCACACTGCTTTCCAGAGCGGCTGCACCAATTTGCATTCCCACCAACAGTGCAAGAGGGTTCCCGTTTCTCCACATCCTCTCCAGCATCTATAGTCTCCTGATTTGTTCATTTTGGCCACTCTGACTGGCGTGAGGTGATATCTGAGTGTGGTTTCGATTTGTATTTCCCTGATAAGGAGCGACGTTGAGCATATTTTCATGTGCCTGTTGGCCATCCGGATGTCTTCTTTAGAGAAGTGTCTATTCATGTTTTCTGCCCATTTCTTCACTGGGTTATTTGTTTTTCGGGTGTGGAGTTTGGTGAGCTCTTTATAGATTTTGGATACTAGCCCTTTGTCTGATATGTCATTTGCAAATATCTTTTCCCATTCCGTTGGTTGCCTTTTAGTTTTGTTGGTTGTTTCCTTTGCTGTGCAGAAGCTTTTTATCTTCATAAGGTTCCAGTAATTCACTTTTGCTTTTAATTCCCTTGCCTTTGGGGATGTGCCGAGTAAGAGATTGCTACGGCTGAGGTCAGAGAGGTCTTTTCCTGCTTTCTCCTCTAAGGTTTTGATGGTTTCCTGTCTCACATTCAGGTTGTTTATCCATTTTGAGTTTATTTTTGTGAATGGTGTGAGAAAGTGGTCTAGTTTCAACCTTCTGCATGTTGCTGTCCAGTTCTCCCAGCACCATTTGTTAAAGAGACTGTCTTTTTTCCATTGGATGTTCTTTCCTGCTTTGTCAAAGATGAGTTGGCCATACGTTTGTGGGTCTAGTTCTGGGGTTTCTATTCTATTCCATTGGTCTATGTGTCTGTTTCTGTGCCATGTTATTCTTAACTCTAAAGTCAATAAACAGCAGGCACATACAACAACATGAATGAATCTTATAGGCATTATGTGGAGCAAAAGCTGAACACAAAAGAGCACATATTTACGAAGGTTCACGAATAAACAGAACTAATGAAGGAGATAGAAGTCAAAATAGCGGTTATCTCTTGGGGTCAAGGAAGATGATATTGACTGGGAAACAGCCTAAAGGAAGCCTTCTTAGGTGTTGGAGATACTTTATCTATTGGTCTGAATGATGGTTACACAGGTGTATATAAAAAAATTACAATTTACATACAAAAATTGAGTAATACACTTAAAATTTGTGGACTTTCATTTTATGTTCTGCATTATGGCTCAATTTTTTTTTAAACTCAAAGAAATCTAAGTTCTACATCAATAATTTATGCATTTCCTAGGGCTGATTTAACAAAGTACTACAAAAGTGGGTGCCTTAAAACAACAGAAATGCATTCTCTCACAGTTTTGGAGGCTACAAGTTTCAAATCAAGGTGTCAGCAGGGCCATACTACCTATAAAATCTTTAGGATAAACTTTTCCTTGCCTATTCCCAGCTTCTGGCAGTTTGCCAGCAACCTTTGGCGTTCCCTGGTTTGTAGATGTTTTGCTTCAGTCCTCTGTCTTTACATGGTATCCTCCCTGTGTCTCTGTCTTCACATGGTTATGTCTTTATAAGGACACCAGTCATATTGAATTAATTCCCGTATGACTTCATCTTATCTAATTCTATCTGCAATGGCCCTACTTTAAATAAGGTCATATTTTCAGGTACTGAGGGTTAGGACTTCAACATATATTTGGGGGAGCTGCAATTCAACCTGTGAAATTTTACAATATTGTTTTTAAATTCTCTTTCAAAAACTTAAATTCTGCAAAAGGAACCAAAATGAAGGAAATGGTGTCTGGAAGGGCTTATATTAGAGTTGGCAGTGAACAGACTCTTTGCAAGGAGATTCTGCAGGAAAGCCTCATAGTCAGGACTACAAATTTGTTCTTAGTTTCCAGAGTATAATATCAGAGGGAGTAAAGATAATTACTTGTAAATAATTACCCAAGGGGTATTTGAAGATATCATGAACGAGCTCACACAAGTAGCAAAGCAGTGTAATACTTCTGCCATTTTAAGATATGTTATGCTCATTGTTTTCCCACACCAGCCAGCTGGCTGCCTCAAAGGAAGCTTTTGGCAGTGCAGAAAACAGAATCAAACAAAGCAAAATCCGTATTTTGTGTTCTAGAGGGAGGAGATTAGATGTACAGACATAACCTTTGGAGGCGAATCTCACCCCTGCCCCTTAGATGCGAGCAGATTCTTTCCACTTTGGGATACAAGAAAAAGAGAAAGGGGGCCTCCTTTCAGATTCCTAGTAGAGTTGTGCTCGCTTCGGCAGCACATATACAGATTCCTAGTAGAGCCAATGAGATTAGGGGGATGGTTGTCAGATGTCAGAGAAGGAGTAACTACAGCAGAAAAGACTATGGACAGCCTCATAGATATTTCTGTGCCCAAGGTGTGGCACAACATCACCAGAGAAAGCTTCATGGTCCTGGGGCCGTGTGGAAAGTCAAGGATCACCTCAAAAGAGAGCTACAAAAGCCAAGGACTGCATGGGCCTTTTACCTAACACACAGGGAAAAAAAGTGATTCATCAAATTGGTAATGAAATCCCACATAGTTTATCTCCATTTATAAGACATTTCAAATAAATAAATGCACAAATCAGAATAATCTATCCCTTGTCAGATCACATACTGCAATTTTTATTTCAGATATCATGGTCACCTAAAAAATCCAGCAAAAGGGAAAAATATTTAGTGCCTCTAAATGTACCAAGAGGGATAGGAACTGAAACTGGATTCAAGCTAAAACCTGGAAGCAATAATCTGACTTCTATTAACTGCTCAGTTCAGATCTAAAAAAGAAGAAACAAAAAGTATTTGTCAGGCTCTCTAGGATTTAAGAGCATAAAAGGAACTCAGACCAAGAATGACTGGTTAAGTCTTGTCCACAAAAATCAATTCAGAAGAAGAAAGCAACAGATAGGAAGCAAGGAGAGATGCTGTGAGAAGCATTTCAATGAGCAGGTCTTGTTACTTCTCTTAAATCCATCTGCCAACATTAGCTTAACTCTGAGTGGCTCCTCAGTTGTAAAACATGTACTCCACTAACAAAATGACTTTTAGAAGAACACTGATTGAAAGCAGATATGTTTATACATACCTATACAAATTAATGTTGTCTTTAGCAGACAGAACTGGCCTGTATCCATTTGGTTTGTTCCTTCCTAAGTAGCTCTACTTAACTTTTAGCACCACTGAATATTTCTGCCTTTCACTTGACCTTGTAGATGACCGTGAGTCCTGAACCAAAATTTGGAAAATCTGATCTGAGAAAGTTTTTCCTCTGATTTGTGACTTTTTTTTTAAGAGAGAAAGTGAGTGCATGTGTGTATGTATGTGTGTGTGTGCATGCACACACACACACACACACACACACACACATGCAAGTAGCGGACGGGCAGAGAGAAAGGGAGAGAGACTCCCAAGCAGGCTCTAAGCTGCCAGCACTGAGCCTGAGGCAGAGCTCAGTCTCACCAACCACAAGATCATGACCTGAGCCAAAATCAAGAGTCAGCCACTTAACCAACTGAGCCACCCAGGTGCTCCATGCAATATATATATATTATTCCTATAAATGCAGAACAATTATGTCACATTTAGTTAGAAATTTAATGAATGATTTTTCGAAAAGAATAAACTACATGAAATTGAGTCTCAGCTAGAAAACCTAGGACATATGAACATCATACAAAGAAAACAGGGCTTTGTAGAGAAGGGAGCAGCCATCATCTGGAAACTGTCCCTGGCTTCTGGCAACACAGGAATTTGCCTTAGGAAAATTGATCACTGTGAGCACAGGGTCCAGTTCGGCATCCCCTGCCAAGGAAGATCTAACTGTCATCTGGTGATGAAAATGAGAAAAGAATGATTCCACAAGCTGAAGCAGAGCATTTACTGCGACCCAATTCCCTTCCGCTGCATTCACATAGGCCCAGATCTGCTGTCATCGGTTCCCTACGTGCTCCTTTCCATCCTAAGTACACTTGTGCTGTTCCACGGACGTCTGAGGTTTCTTTCCAACAGACCTAACCACGAGACGGCCTTTTCCGCATGTTTGCCGATTCTGTTAGTTACATCTTGTGCCTTGCTTCTCAAATAATTCCTCAGCAGATGAACATTTTGGCCAGAGCAAAACTAGTGAATATTTCCATTTCTAAAACAGTAGAAATCATCAAAGAAAATAAACATTATTTCCACTCACTGATTACTCTCCACCACGTACCTATGCATTTAACTTTTAAAATAAAAAGCTGATTTCTTGGTTGAGGGTAAAAGTATCACACTTCCTTTTTTTCAATGTTTATTTACTTTTGAGAGAGAGAGAGAGACAGACAGACAAACAGAATGTTAGCGGGGAAGGGGCAGAGAGAGAGGGAGACACAGAATCCAAAGCAGGCTCTGGGCTCTGAGCTGTCAGCACAGACCCCAATGAGGGGCTCAAACTCATGACCTGAGCCGAAGTCATCCACTCAACTGACTGAGCCACCCAGGTGCCCCAAAAGTATCACATTTCTTAAATCATGAAAAAATAATTGAAATTTATCATTGTGGCACTATCCAGGACACCTGACAACATCTAATAAAGCAGTCCCTTTTATGAATGAGGAACTTGAGCCACAAAGAGCTTAAGGCAGCAGGTCTCGAACTTGAACATACATCAGAATTATGGACACGTTGACATCAGGACATATTGACAAATGAAACTCCACTCCAGCAGCAGAGATTGTTTCAGAGGCTCTGAATGGGAGGGTCAGGAATCTGCTTGCAGGAGGATATAACCTACATATTTAACAGCCACCCCGTGTGATTCTTATGTAGGTAGTGTCTAGAACACACTATGAAAATATATTGAAACCACCCCTAGGGTCACACAGAAATATCAGAGTCTCAGCTTAGACTTTGAGGACTATGCTGAGAGGCAAGGAAGGTATCATGGCCCTTAAGCCTGACTCTTCCTCCTCAGCCCTGTTTCTCACTGTCCAGCTGCCCTCACACTGGGCAAAGCCATCTCGTTTAATGATTATATTGGTATTAATATCTGAATGGCACATTGCAAAATATACCTGACCATTATAGACCTCACCATTATTAACTCCCCATAATAAATGTTAGGTACTTTTATTATTTTCATTTCACAAGAAATTAAAATGGGGCTGAAATAGTTAATCTGTCCAAAATCACACGAAAAGAAAGTACTGCAGCCATACCCAAACCCATATTTTAGGCATATAACCTACTGCTTCCCTGAAGGGCCAAGTGCAACGGATCAGCTTTTCCCACTTGAAGTTTTGCCACCATCAAGCTTGTCCAGGTTCTCTCTGAGCCCTTCCATCAGTCAGTGAGTGGTATTTATTTGGCACCCACTGTGTGCAGAAAGCCAAGGAACTAAAACAAATATCCACAATTGCTTTTACAGGAGCTTAGGATACTCTCAGGCCTTAGAATATTTTTCCTTTGTATCCCTTTGCTTTTTCACTTCTTCAGGAGCACATCTGGCCCTCTGAAGAGTGTTAACAGTGGGTTATAATAAAACATTTTCCAAATTGCTTCCTGATTTGTATTCAGTTTTTAAAGCCCAACATGGTTTGGGAGGCTATTTAACTCATTCTAAAAGCAGAACAAGAATTCTTGAAAATAGAACTTTCACTTATCATTTAAGCCCCACTGCAAAATTCAGAGCCTTTTCAACTGAATGTGGGTGACCTCAAATTCGAGCAAAAAAATATTCAGTATCCTGAGGCACAAACACCCTCTCCAGGGCCAATCCAGTTACCATCACCCACCATCCCAGTACAACCCCTGTCTAGTCAGTATAAAAGTATTGGTGGGAGGGAGTGGGGGTTTTCCAGAAGTCTGTGGAGAGTGTTTTGGCTTTTCCCACCTCTCCATAAGAGGGAGGAACTAAAAGAGACTATCTCATAATATGAGGATTTACCTCAGCAGTCCTCACACTGTGGATCCCCAGGCTGTCTCCCAAACACCTTCAGAGGGTTCACAAGGTCAAAACTCATTTCATCCTAAGACATTATTTGCCTTTTGACCAGTGGTGTTTCCACTGATAATGCAAAAGCAATGGAGAGTAAAACCACTAGACCCTTCACACATATCAAGACAGTGACACCAAACTTACTAGTGGTCATGTGTCCTTTATTCCACAGATTCACAGTAAGAAAGGGGAAAGAAAAGTTCACATAAAGCTGGCCCTAATGAAGTAGTAAAAATTAATTTTATTACATCTTGTCATTTGGCTTCATGTCTTTTTAAAATTCTGTAAGAAAATGAGTGGACGTGCAGGTCAAGCACTTTAGCTATACACTGAGGTACCATGTTAACTTCAGGAAAAGTACTTGTGTGATTGGCTTGTAAGCTGAATTGGCTGCTTTTTCATGGATTACTGTATTGGTTTCCTATGGCTGCTATAACAAAATATCACAAACGTGATATCTTCAAACAACACAAATTTAATATCTTACATTTCTGGAGGTGAGTAGTGTGACACAGCTCACACTGGGCTAAAATTAAGGTGTCAGCAGTGAGTTCTTTCTGGAAACTCTAAAGAAAAATCCTTTTCTTTTTCCTTTTCCAGTTTCTAGAATCCATCTGCATTTTTTGGCTTGTGGCTTCTTCCTCTATATTCAAAACTACAAGGATAGCATCTTCAAATCTCCTGCCTCCTTATGTTACTTAAAGGACCCTTGTGATGACTTTGGGCCCCACCATGATAATTCAGGATAGTCTCCCTATCTTAAAATCCTTAACTGAATCACATCTTCAATGCCTCTTTTGCCATGTAAAGTAATACAGTCATAGGTTTCAGGAATTAGGACATCTGGGGGGGGCGGGGGGGCGGGGCGCGCCTTATTCTACTTCCTACCATTTTTACTTGAAAGAATGAATAACAGACAAACTATTATTTTTCGGTCTTGGGTATTTGGCAGGTATCTTCTTAAAATCAAAAAAGTAAGCCGATAACTTCTAGGAAAAGAGCTCATATTATTTGCTACCAAAGATAAAATTCAAGTTTTCAAGTAAAAATTAGAACGTTGGAAGACTTGTGTCTACTACAATGAAGTTAACAGTTTCCCAATATTTAACGACTTTTCTTTTTTTTTTTTCTTTTTCCTTTTTGGTAATGATTTTAATGTAGCTGTTTAAAAATACAAATGTGAAAACTGCCAAGTATCTTTTTGCTCCTTCATGATCTTTCCATCTTACCCTTGGATTGCTAGGTTTATCCCTGAGAGGTCTCAGGTAGTGCAGCAGAGTTGTTAGAGAATTGCCAGCTCCTGTGCCTTTTATCTTTATTCTCTTTTTGGCCCTTCCTAGCCTCACCTGCCTTTTTATTCCTGTGCGGCAACTTAGGTCCAGTTCCTCTCGACCAGAAGACTTCCTGCCCGGCTGATATTTTTTTTTAATTATATGAAATTTATTGTCAAATTGGTTTCCATACAACACCCAGTGCTCATCCCAAAAGATACCCTCTTCAATACCATCAGCCACCCTCCCCTCCCTCCCACCCCCCATCAGCCCTCAGTTTGTTCTCAGTTTTTAAGAGTCTCTTATGCTTTGGCTCTCTCCCACTCTAACCTCTTTTTTTTTTCCTTCCCCTCCCCCATGGGTTCCTGTTAAGTTTCTCAGGATCCAGATAAGAGTGAAAACATATGGTATCTGTCTTTCTCTGTATGGCTTATTTCACTTAGCATCATACTCTCCAGTTCCATCCACATTGCTACAAAGGGCCATATTTCATTCTTTCTCATTGCCATGTAGTACTCCATTGTGTATATAAACCACAATTTCTTTATCCATTCATCAGTTGATGGACATTTAGGCTTTTCCCACATTTGGCTATTGTTGAGAGTGCTGCTATAAACATTGGGGTACAAGTGCCCCTATGCATCAGTACTCCTGTGTCCCTTGGATAAATTCCTAGCAGTGCTACTGCTGGGTCATAGGGTAGGTCTATTTATAATTTTTTGAGGAACCTCCACACTGTTTTCCAGAGTGGCTACACCAATTTGCATTCCCACCAACAGTGCAAGAGGGTTCCCATTTCTCCACATCCTCTCCAGCATCTATAGTCTCCTGATTTGTTCATTTTGGCCACTCTGACTGGCGTGAGGTGATATCTGAGTGTGGTTTTGATTTGTATTTCCCTGATGAGGAGCGACGTTGAGCATATTTTCATGTGCCTGTTGGCCATCCGGATGTCTTCTTTAGAGAAGTGTCTATTCATGTTTTCTGCCCATTTCTTCACTGGGTTATTTGTTTTTCGGGTGTGGAGTTTGATGAGCTCTTTATAGATTTTGGATACTAGCCCTTTGTCTGATATGTCATTTGCAAATATCTTTTCCCATTCCGTTGGTTGCCTTTTAGTTTTGTTGACTGTTTCCTTTGCTGTGCAGAAGCTTTTTATCTTCATGAGGTCCCAATAGTTCATTTTTGCTTTTAATTCCCTTGCCTTTGGGGATGTGTCAAGTAAGAAATTGCTACAGCTGAGGTCAGAGAGGTCTTTTCCTGTTTTCTCCTCTAAGGTTTTGATGGTTTCCTGTCTCACATTCAGGTCCTTTATCCATTTTGAGTTTATTTTTGTGAATGGTGTGAGAAAGTGGTCTAGTTTCAACCTTCTGCATATTGCTGTCCAGTTCTCCCAGCACCATTTGTTAAAGAGACTGTCTTTTTTCCATGGGATATTCTTTCCTGCTTTGTCAAAGATGAGTTGGCCATACGTTTGTGGGTCTAGTTCTGGGGTTTCTGTTCTATTCCATTGGTCTATGTGTCTGTTTTTGTGCCAATACCATGCTGTCTTGATCATTACAGCTTTGTAGCAGAGGCTAAAGTCTGGGATTGTGATGCCTCCTGCTTTGGTCCTCTTCTTCAAAATAACTTTGGCTATTCGGGGCCTTTTGTGGTTCCATATGAATTTTAGGATTGCTTGTTCTAGCTTTGAGAAGAATGCTGGTGCAATTTTTATTGGGATTACATTGAATGTGTAGATAGCTTTGGGTAGTAATGACATTTTGACAATATTTATTCTTCCAACCCATAAGCACAGAATGTTTTTCCATTTCTTTATATCTTCTTCAATTTCCTTCATAAGTTTTCTATAGTTTTCAGCATACAGATCTTTTACATCTTTGGTTAGATTTATTCCTAGGTATTTTATGCTTCTTGGTGCAATTGTGAATGGGATCAGTTTCTTTATTTGTCTTTCTGTTGCTTCATTATTAGTGTATAAGAATGCAACTGATTTCAGTACATTGACTTTGTATCCTGCGACTTTGCTGAATTCATGTATCAGTTCTAGCAGACTTTTGGTGGAGTCTATCGGATTTTCCATGTATAATATCATGTCATCTGCAAAAAGTGAAAGCTTGACTTCATCTTTGCCAATTTTGATGCCTTTGATTTCCTTTTGTTGTCTGATTGCTGATGCTAGCACTTCCAACACTATGTTAAACAACAGCAGTGAGAGTGGACATCCTTGTAGTGTTCCTGATCTCGGGGAAAAAGCTGTCAGTTTTTCCCCATTGAGGATGATGTTAGCTATGGGCTTTTCATAAATGGCTTTTATGATCTTTAAGTATGTTCCTTCTATCCCGACTTTCTCAAGGGTTTTTATTAAGAAAGGATGCTGAATTTTCTCAAATGCTTTTTCTGCATCGATTGACAGGATCATATGGTTCTTATCTTTTCTTTTATTAATGTGATGTATCACATTGATTGATTTCCAATGTTGAACCAGCCCTGCATCCCAGGAATGAATCCCACTTGATCATGGTGAATAATTCTTTTTATATGCTGTTGAATTCGATTTGCTAGTATCTTATTGAGAATTTTGCATCCATGGATATTGGCCTGTAGTTCTCTTTTTTTACTGGGTCTCTGTCTGGTTTAGGCATCAAAGTAATGCTGGCTTCATAGAATGAGTCTGGAAGTTTTCCTTCCCTTTCTATTTTTTGGAATAGCTTGAAAAGGATAGGTATTATCTATGCTTTAAATGTCTGGTAGAATTCCCCAGGGAAGCCATCTGGTCCTGGACTCTTATTTGTTGGGAGATTTTTGATAACTGATTCAATTTCTTCACTGATTATGGGTCTGTTCAAGCTTTCTATTTCCTCCTGATTGAGTTTTGGAAGTGTGTGGGTGTTTAGGAATTTGTCCATTTCTTCCAGGTTGTCCAGTTTGTTGGCATATAATTTTTCATAGTATTCCCTGATAATTGCTTGTATTTCTGAGGAATTGGTTGTAATAATTCCATTTTCATTCATGATTTTATCTATTTGGGTCATCTCCCTGTTCTTTTTGAGAAGCCTGGCTAGAGGTTTATCAATTTTGTTTATTTTTTCAAAAAACCAACTCTTGGTGGGGCGCCTGGGTGGCGCAGTCGGTTAAGCGTCCGACTTCAGCCAGGTCACGATCTCGCGGTCCGTGAGTTCGAGCCCCGCGTCAGGCTCTGGGCTGATGGCTCGGAGCCTGGAGCCTGTTTCCGATTCTGTGTCTCCCTCTCTGTCTGCCCCTCCCCCGTTCATGCTCTGTCTCTCTCTGTCCCAAAAATAAATAAAAAACATGGAAAAAAAAATTTAAAAAAAAAAAAAACCAACTCTTGGTTTCATTGATCTGCTCTACAGTTTTTTTAGATTCTATATTGTTTATTTCTGCTCTAATCTTTATTATTTCTCTTCTTCTGCTGGGTTTAGGCTGCCTTTGCTGTTCTGCTTCTATTTCCTTTAGGTGTTTTATTAGATTTTATATTTAGGATTTTTCTTGTTTCTTGAGATAGGCCTGGATTGCAATGTATTTTCCTCTCAGGACTGCCTTTGCTGCATCCCAAAGCGTTTGGATTGTTGTATTTTCATTTTCGTTTGTTTCCATATATTTTTTAATATCTTCTCTAATTGCCTGGTTGACCCACTCATTCTTTAGTAGGGTGTTCTTTAACCTCCATGCTTTTGGAGGTTTTCCAGACTTTTTCCTGTGGTGATTTCAAGCTTCATAGCATTGTGGTCTAAAAGTATGCATGGTATGATTTCAATTCTTGTATGCTTATGAAGGGCTGTTTTGTGACCCAGTATGTGATCTATCTTGGAGAATGTTCCATGAGCACTCAAGAAGAAAGTACATTCTGTTGCTTTGGGATGCAGAGTTCTAAATATATCTGTCAAGTCCATCTGATCCAATGTATCATTCAGGGCTCTTGTTTCTTTTTTGACTGTGTGTCTAGATGATCTATCCATTGTTTTAAGTGGGGTGTTAAAGTCCCCTGCAATGACCACATTCTTATCAGTAAGGTTGCTTATGTTTGTGAGAATTGTTTTATATATTTGGGGGCTCCTGTATTCGGCACATAGACATTTATAATTGTTAGCTCTTCCTGATGGATGGACCCTATAATTATTATATAATGCCCTTCTTCATCTCTTGTTACAGCCTTTAACTTAAAGTCTAGTTTGTCTGATGGAAGTATGGCTACTCCAGCTCTCTTTTGACTTCGGGTAGCATGATAAATAGTTCTCCATCCCCTCACTTTCAATCTGAAGGTGTCCTCAGGTCTAAAATGAGTCTCTTGTAAACAGCAAATAGATGGGTCTTGTTTTTTTATCCATTCTGATACCCTATGTCTTTTGGTTGGCACATTTAGTCCATTTACATTCAGTGTTATTATAGAAATATATGGGTTTAGAGTCATTGTGATGTCTGTAGATTTATGCTTTTAGCGATGTCTCTGGTACTTTGTCTCACAGGATCCCCCTTAGGATCTCTTGTAGGGCTGGTTTAGTGGTGATGAATTCCTTCAGTTTTTGTTTGTTTGGGAAGACCTTCATCTCTCTTTCTATTTTAAATGACAGATTTGCTGGATAGAGGTTTCTCAGCTGCATATTTTTTCTGTTCATCACATTGAAGATTTCCTGCCATTGCTTTCTGCCCTGCCAAGTTTCAGTAGAGAGATCTGTCACGAGTCTTATCAGTCTCCCTTTATATGTTAGAGCATGTTTATCCCTAGCTGCTTTCAGAAGTTTCTCTTTATCCTTGTATTTTGCCAGTTTCACTATGATATGTCATGCAGAAGATCGATTCAAGTTACGTCTGAAGGGAGTTCTCTGTGCCTCTTGGATTTCAATGCCTTTTTCCTTCCCCAGATCAGGGAAGTTCTCAGCTATGATTTCTTCAAGTACCCCTTCAGCACCTTTCCCTCTCTCTTCCTCCTCTGGAACTAATTATGTGTAGATTATTTCTCTTTAGTGCATCACTTAGTTCTCTAATTTTCCCCTCATACTCCTGGTTTTTTTAATCTCTCTTTTTCTCAGCTTCCTCTTGTTCCATAATTTTATCTTCTAGTTCACCTATTCTCTCCTCTGCCTCTTCAATCTGAGCTGTGGTTGTCTCCATTTTATTTTGCAGCTCATTTATAGCATTTTTCAGCTCCTCCTGGCTGTTCCTTAGTCCCTTGGTCTCTGTAGCAATAGATTCTCTACTGTCCTCTATACTGTTTTCAAGCCCAGCGATTAATTTTATGACTATTATTCTAAATTCACTTTCTGCTATATTGTTTAAATCCTTTTTGATCAGTTCGTTAGCTGTCATTATTTCCTGGAGATCCTTTTGAGGGAAATTCTTCCATTTCGTCATTTTGGATAGTCCCTGGAGTGGTGTGGAACTGCAGGGCACTTCCCCTGTGCTGTCTTGAATAACTTGCGCCGGTGGGTGGGGCCACAGTCAGACCTGATGTCTGCCCCCAGCACACCACTCTGGCTAGAGTCAGACTGGTGTGTACCTTCTCTTCCCCTCTCCCAGGGGTGGGATTCACTGTGGGGTGGCGTGGCCCATCTGTGCTACTTGCACACTGCCAGGCTTGTGGTGCTGGGGATCTGGCGTATTAGCTGGGGTGGATTGGCAAGGTGCACAGGGGTGGGAGGGGTAGGTTCAGCTCACTTTTCCTTCGGTGATCTGCTTTGGGAGGGGCCCTGTGGCACCAGGAGGGAGTCAGACCTGCCAAGGGAGGGATGGATCCACAGAAGCACAGCGTTGGGTGTTTGTGTGGTGCAAGCAAGTTCCCTGACAGGAACTGGTTCCCTTTGGGATTTTGGCTGGGGGATGCATGGGGGAGATGGCGCTGGCAAGCGCCTTTGTTCCCCACCAAGCTGTGTTCTGTCATCTGGGGTCAACAACTCTCCCTGCCGTTGTCCTCCAGCCCTCCCGTTCTCCAAGCCGAGCTGTTAGCTTATAACCTTCCAGATGTCAAGTCCCGCTTGCTGTCCGGACACACTCCATCTGGCCCCTCCATTTTTGCAAGCCAGACTTGTGGGCTCTGCTTTGCCAGCGGGCTGCCCCTCTGCCCCGGCTCCCTCCCGCCAGTCCGTGGAGCACGCACCGCCTCTCCGCCCTTCCTACCCTCTTCCGTGGGCCTCTCGTCTGCGCTTGGCTCCGGAGACTCCTTTCTGCTAATCCTCTGGCGGTTTTCTGGGTTATTTAGGCAGGTGTGGGTGGAATCTAAGTGATCAGCAGGACACGGTGAGCCCAGCGTCCTCCTACGCCGCCATCTTCCTCCGTTGCTCCTCTTAAGGACTTTTCTAATAAGATTGGTGGCATGATTTTTTTTTTTACATTGAGTAATGAAGATGTCCACCTTTGGAAGATCTGACTACGTAAGCCAATATTTTTCACAAGACCGCTACATACTATTACCAAATCATTCATGGGTAAATAACTATTCAATGTACAAAAAGGATCAATTGATTTTAATGCAAAGAGTATGAAAATTTGTTGATATGATTTTAAATTCCACATTACAACCATCCTTTAAGAAACTACCACTTTCAAATGTTTGTGTAGTATTAAAGACTATTCAAAATTACCTTAAGAGGCGATCAAAATACATCTCCCTCTGGGGTGCCTGGGTGGCTCAGCTTGTTAAGCTCCTGATTCTTGGTTTCAGCTCACATCATGATCTCCCAGTTTGTGGGTTTGAGTCCCATGTTGGGCTCCATGCTGATGGTGTGGAACCTGCTTGGGATTTTCTCTCCCCCTCTCTCTGATCCTCCCCTGCTTGTTCTCTCTCAAAATAAATAAATAAACTTATAAAAATTAAAAAATATACATTTCCCTTTCCCACTGTGTATCTGTATTATGCCAGATTTTCTTTATTTGTCTCAATTTTTAAAAATCACAACAAATTAAACACAGAATAAGATTTTAAAATCCAACTGCCATCTATTAAGCCAGGCATTAAAGGTATCACCAAAAATAAAAAAGAAAGCTACTCTTCTCACTGACGTTTGTTTGGGAAGATATAGTTATTTTTCGTTAAAAATAATTGATTATTGATGTGGAATTGGTTTATAAATGTTATTTTTAATGAATTAATAAATAAATACTTTTCAGTTTCTCAGTTTTAATTTCTAATATGTAACTATTGACAGCTATAATTTGCCTAAATAAAAGACATTCAGTCCTCAATAATTTTAAGAATAAACTGGCCCTGACACCAAGAACTTCTCATCTACTTTATGCCTATCAGAACAGGAAACAGAAATGAAAAGATGATAGAGCAACAGTGAACCCTAATAATTATTCAACTAACACTGAGAAATGAAGTTTGAACCATCTTCGCAGTGGTCTGTCCCCAGTGAGAGGGGATCCAAGTACAAAGCCAACTGAAGGGGACTGAAGAGGAATATACAGGACACTGTGCAATAGGTATCTCCCTACCAATCCCTGGGAGAACTTAATCATGGTCCCCACAAGAGCACCAGCACTTGCGACACCCGCCACATAGAAAGCATCAGGATTTATTCAGGGTTAGCTAGAAAAGTAAGGTCAATCAACAAAATGTGACATTTGTCCCTTTCCTTCTCTTTAAAAAGAAAAAAGGGTAGGAGAAATAAGGATTACAGTATCACGAGGCATGGAAGTCTTCTCATCCAAGCAGATGAGTCTTTAAAGCCACTTCTGTTGTTAATTTTTCTTATTAGTAGTGTCCACAGCTCCTGGAATTTCTCAAGTGTTATACAGAAAGAGACTTCTCAAGTGATAATCATTTCATAGTGTCTACCATTAGCATCATATTGTAAAGGACGCTGAAATCACACCTGGGCTCTGTTTGAAAAAGTATGGTTATTCATTAGAAAGGTCTGTCATTGTCATAGGAGAGAAAAGTAGCAGGATTCATGCCTCATATTTCTCATCCAGATCTAATCCTTTGACCTTAGCCCCAGATGCTTCTCTTGAGTTAAACCACCTGTAGATCCTCAAACTGTAAACATTGACTCTTCATTTTTGCCCCACTTACTGACCAGTCCAGACTCCGGTCCAAATTTCTCCCTTGGTGATAATGTTTAACTTCTAGTGACCTAGAGATTGTGTACCATCCAACAAGCACTACTGGTTCCAAATTCAAGTGCAACAATTGAGTCTTCACAGTTGTGCATTAGGCTAATTCCTCAATATGTTCTGAATGCCCAGACACAAAAAGGAGATGGCAGAGGTAGACTTAATTTCCAGTACAGCAGTGTTGTACAAACATTTCCACCCCTAGTGACCAAGGAGCATTAATTCCTTACGTCCAAGGCTCTGACCATATCACCACCAGTGGTATCATAGTTAACATTTGTGTATTTACTATGTGCCAGACATTAAGCTAGACACCTTTAATGTTCACACTAACTCTATAAGTCACATTAGCCACGTTTTATAGAAGAGGAAACTGAAGGGTAAGGAGGGTAAGTAACTTGCTTAGGTTTAACAAGGTTTTAAGTGGCTCACCTGAGTCCAGAGATTCCACTCTAAATATTACACTTTACTGCTCACATCTTGAAAATAACAACCAGGTGCAATACTGTTCTATGTTTTGAAGTCATACAGGTAACATTATCTGCTCTACAATAAATCTGAGTGTTTATATAAAATATAAAATATAAAACATATTATTTCCCAAGCATCTTAATGAAGTTGATACTCCACCAGGAAATCCCATATTTATCCTAAGGCTCAATATTCCTCCTGGGGGGTCAGGACCCTGTGAGAGAAACAGTGCCAGCGCATTTGATTTTGGTGTACCTACACCTGCTGATAAAGTCTGTGAACTCAGAAAGCTGATGTTATTCTCCATAACATTCAACCATAGGCATCCTCCATAGGCATCCAAACTATGTTTGAGACTACGAAAAAATGGGGTGGAGGGTTCAAAAAAGAAAAAAAGGGATAGGATACTCTAGGCAAAAATAAGTAAATAAGTAAATAAATAAATAAATAAATAAATAAATAAATAAATAGAAAGAAAGAAAGAAGGAATTTCTCATTTGAATCATAGATACTCAGATTGACAGCATTTGAAAATTACTTCTTACTCTTATAGAGAAAACAGAAGTCATCATCACATTAATTGTAAAAAGCCCATTAAGTCAGTTTTATGTAAATGGTCATAAAAGTAAATAAGTTTTTTTTTAAGTCCTAGGCTCCACTTCTTATTCCTTAGTCCCAGACCCAGAGCCTTTGCCCTATCATCTATACTAATATCAGTGACACATGTTTCACATCTAAGTACTTAGAGGAGAAAGTCCTACCTCATCTCAATCCCCATAGGCCAAAACTTGTAAGGTTGACAGCCACAAAGCATTGTGTAGTGAGACACATATAATTACAACATGAAATAGCACACAGCTTATGTCAGCAATATATCCTATACTGAGGCCAAATTTCCTAAATTTCGATTCTCTGGGGATAGAGTTGTACCGTATCTACCACAAAATACAACATTGCATACTTACAGTTATGTGTCATCCCCTGAAGTGTGTGACATTAATCTTGAGTATTTGATGAGTAACCTCCTGAAATGTACATAATTAATCCTCAACATATTATGTGTTAGAAACCTGGCCAATATAAACCTAAAATCTTGACTCAGCTTTAGTCAGTGACAACCTAAAGACAAAAATAATCAAAGAAACTAACAAACCAGAATGGCAATTGTTCTTCTTTTTCTGTATTCAAGAATACAGGAATGTTGTCCCATGAACAGAGGTTGTATTTTGAGTGTCATATTAGCAGCATATTGTTTTTCATATTCTTCTCTATCCAAGTGGTGAGCGGATGTCACACTTAAGTAAACCTGAGGCCTGAAGCAGGAGGCCAAGCTTTCTTAAGTAGGAGGAAAGAAAAATACCATGTATAATCCCTGCTCCCAGCCCTTGACCAGCTACGGAGTCAGACTTTAACACCATCACAAGGAGGGCTGGCTATCAGCTCTACCAAGTCACTGGTGCCATTGTCAATGATGGCCAAAGACAGGCCTACCACCGGGGGAGGCAGAAGAGGAACAGGGAACAACAAAGTCAATGCTGACCATGTTGTTCCCAGGCAGAAGCATGAAGAAGAAAATTAGGTCTTCAGGCCACACCTCCTCTCCTCCCAGCCCCTTCATTACCCCACTCTCCACTGTTGGAGACAAAGAACTTATCATTTTATCAATAGATGCTTGAGTATCTGTATTAGGATACAAGGATATATGTATCTTTGTACCAGTCCTGGGCCTTTTGCTCTCGGTTCCATTCATAACCCTTCCTTTCCTCTGGATTCTACCTCAGGCTTTGTTTCCCAGGATCCTGTAGAGTTGGATTCTGGCCATGTCAGGCCAATGGGAGGTATTGAGAGTAGACTGGAGCGCAAGAAGAAGGAAGAAGCCTCCCCTCCTCACATGACTTATAGCAGCTGCATCTCCTCCATGGCACAAGTTTACTCTAGACAGGTCCAATGTTTCTCGAGCTTATTCCAGATGACTTGACCTCCTGAGAACACTACATCCCTCTTTTGTTCCTCCAGTCTTAGGGTGTTAATGGTTACTCTGGGTTGCCTCACAGACCCCTATTGTTTATTGTCCCTATCACTAGTTTAACTGATTACCTAGATTAAATCCCCTCTGTTAGGGTCTGAAAGCAATGACACCTCAATAGCAATGAGCAGTCAGAGCCAGATCTTGGTCTCTATATGTCATTCTCCACTAAAAAAGTCAGAGATCCTTAGAGATACGGCTGATTTCAGGGGCATGGCTAGGAAAGAGTAAGATGAGCCTGGAATATCTTTTGGGGACAGAATGTAAGAAAGTACTCAAAGGATGGTGGGACATGCCAAAAGGACACTGAAGCCAGCTTGAAGGGGCTGCCGATGGCCAAAATAGGGGCAGTTTGAACATCAAAATAATGACAGTAATATTATAATTCTTTGAACAGATTACAGAACCAAGAACTTATACTGATACTGATTAATTAAAGTTTGATGATGAATAGGATATTTACACAGTCCCAAAGTAAACCCTCTCCTCAAATTCTTAGTAGCTACAAAGGGAAAAATATTAGTTTTGTGGTAAAGAAATCTGACAGACTCTACGAAAACAATCAAAATGAACATGATCAAAAACAGAAAAAATAAAAGTGTGTGCCACCTGATAGGATGCATGGAGAACATGGCATCACTTCTGTGCATTTTCCCCAAACACATGTAACCTGAATCTAATCATGAAGCAACATCAGACAAAGCCAAACTAAAGGAGAGTTTAAAAACAAATGGCCTGTAACCTTAAAAAGTGACAAGATCCTGAGAGTCTGTTGTCCTTTCAAAGAATGAATGAATGAATGAATGAATGAATCCCTCTGTTGAAAACTTAAAGTGGTTTGTTTTCTTGTCACACTTGATTGATACCCTTATCTTCTAAATAGTAAGCTCTTATTGGCAGAGAGCTTCTTTATATTTTCTACAACACAAGCCCAGTCGCATGCATATAGTTAATACCAAACAAATATTTGTTGGTTTGATAAATGTAAGAATTCAATAGTCCATGTTAGTGAATTAGTAAACTCCCATAGGCAAAGCCTGTTAGCCCAACTAACTAAATTGGTCCCAAGGTCAATCGTCCATCTTATGGCCATCTTATGCTGAATACTGGGCTTCATTTTAACTCCAGCTTGAGCTGGCATTTGCGCTGGGTATTAGGGTTTGGCAGCATGCTTTTACTTAAACCTCACATCATCTTGATGCCTTCACAGCAACCTGTGAGATAGGTACAGTGGGTATTTTACCTCTATCATATAGATGAGGACACAGGCACTCAGACTGCTAAGTGATTCAGTCAAAACTACCCAGTTAGGAAGAAGCAGAGTAGAGATTTGAACTCAGTTCTTCTGATTCCAAATCTTTTATACACATCTCTGAGCCTGGAAAGAACTAGGAAAGCAGTGTGCCTGTAAGGTGACCCATCCAGCCAGTTGTTCCAAAAAGGATTTAAATGGCTAAGAGTGTCAACAGTTTCATCTCCATATGTGAAGGGCTGAGTGGTTAGATAATAATGTCTATGTCTTAAAATGAGTTCCCTCCTTGGGGTGCCTGGGTGGCTCAGCCGGTTAAGTGTCTGACTCTTGATTTCAGCCCAGGTCATGATCTCAGGGTTAGGGCCCCACGTGGGGCTCTGTGTTGACAATACTGAGGCTACTGGGGATTCTCTCTCTCCCTCTTTCTCTGCCCCTCCCCTGCTCTGTCTCTCTCTCTCTCAAAATAAATAAATAAACTTAAAAAAAAATGAGTTCCTTCCTGTTTTGAAGCAGAATTTAACAGCATCTTAACAGAGACTTAAAGGCCCTTAGGATGATGTAGCAATAACACCTTTATATACAATTGTACTATAAAAGCTTCTGGACATCAGAAATGTGGGTTATGAAAACCTGATCAGTTATTTTCAGAAGGCTTAAAAGCCATCTTGCTAATAAATATTCTATAAATTACAAGTAAATAAAACAAGGAACACAAACATTAGACTTGATTATAAAGGGTGTTAGTTACATAAATATTTACATTTTGAAAAAAACACACACAGGTACAAATACTTAAAATTAAGTTGTGTTTCACATTTTGCTTTATTTTCCAAAATCTTAACTGTGAGCATCTTCTACTTAATCATCTGCTTTTTCATTGCTTTATTTTCAACACTAATTAGATTACTAAGTGAAAATTTGTTAAACTGATGAACCGATAAATCAATCAAAATGAGAATAAACCAAAATATGGAATCAAACTATTGTATTAATATTTTACTTCACATACTTCTTTCCATGTTTACATTTTTTAAATCAATATTAATTCAGATTACTAGACATTCCAACAAGATATTAAAAAGCAAAGTTGTAGAAGTTGTTGAGTTGGTATTTAGTACAACATTTAATAGTTTTACTTACTAAACAAGGTTTTCAAAAAAGACAGATTAGGGAATGTAGGCTAGGAATATAGACAAAATGTAGACTTCAGAAAAAGAAAAATATAGTCCTGCTTAGCTAAAGTAAGGAATCTGAGAACTGACCTCACCCTTTCCCCTGTTCTATTAAGTGAAATTAAGTCAATTTCCAAGGATGTGTGGGTCTGACATCAGACTTCCCTGATGTATAGTGCAAGCTAGCCCAGGCATGTGGCAAATCCTATGGGATTAAAAATGGAGCCTTCAAGACACAGACCAAGAAAAAGTATACCTCCATAAAATAACTTGTTCTCTGTATACCATATATATGTCAAAAACAAAAAAGTCATAGAACTTTTGGAAAGGATCTTAGATGCTACCAAATTTAACCTCCTCCTAAACCCTAGCCCCCATTTACAGATAAGGACAACTAGGGCTAGAAATGGTGAGGTCTTTGCCCAGGTAGCAGAACTAGGAATAGAACAATATTGTTGAAATTCCAACCCAGGATTCCTTCTCCTTCCCCATAGTTTCCATAACTTAAATTTAAAACACAAATGAGGTACAAAACAAGGGTTAGCAAAATTTTTCTGTAAAATGCAAGATAGTAAATAATTTAGGCCTTACAGGTCATTTGGTTTCATATGGTCACAGCAACTCAACTCTGCCATTGTAGCATGAAAAGCAGCCATAAACAAAACACAAACAAATGAGTGTGCCTGTGTTCCAATAAACCTTTATTTTACAAAAACAGGCAGCGGGCTGGATTTGGCCTGTTGGCAGTAGTTTAATGACCACCTGGCCTATAGGACAAAGTAGTGGATATCCTCAAACTTCTGATTCACTGCCTTCAGGTTCATTGTTCAGTCTGTGGTATGAATGAGCGTGGAATAAGAGTTGTTTTGACAACCAATGTCATAAATTACTAAAATCACATACTAATACACACACCTCAGAAAGAGAGGTGCAAAGGTGGAGAGACATTATTAAAATAAATGGGACCTGGTTCTTTTTCCTTTCTGATGTTCAGAAAGTGAACATGTTGGTCCACCCAGCACATGTGACCATTGAGCATTTGAAATTAGAGTTCTAGTTATGAATCAACTACCTCTTTTTTCCTCATAGTCACTTAATTAAGATTTGAGATCAAGTCAACCGGCCAAATTTCTTTGGTTTTTTTTTTTTTTATTCTGGGTGGGTTTTTTTTTTTGGTATTTAGGGTACTCATTAACTACCTAAAAATCTCTGCTGCTCTCTGGTGGTAATATGAAGGCGTTAGAAGACATTCCAGAAAAGTTGAGTACAGTGGAATTTAGAAATTGAATTCACAAAATACTTTGGGAAATTTTAAGAACTAAATAAGAGTAAGATGGAATATTTTCAAATTTGCTAGGCAGAATTATAATCAAATCACTAAAATACTTCTATAAATGGTTTTCCTTGGTCCTAAATCCCCATGTTTTTTCTATTAGGACAAGCACCAGTTTTTCTGACACTTGAAGGTTCTGTACTTTTTCTCTCTCCAAAGTAGAAGCATCATAATTGATGAACCATAGCTCAGAAGATGCTTTAATTCTTTCAGAATTTTTGGATTGGACACAAAAAAGTCCAGCAGAGAGTCAAAGGAGATTAAGTGTCTACCTGGCAGTTGGCTGACAGCAAAGGAATTTTTAATGCAAATTACAATTCCAGGCGGCACATGTATCTGAATGTCAGCAGATTTCACTTTGCCTTAACGCTGAAAAGATGATTCTCTATTTCTAATTCCTTAATTACACTAGCAAAATGAAAAAAAAAAACCAACTTCAGTTTTCTCATTGCCAAAAAATGCCCTTTATGGATGGATTGACATTTTGTAGTAGGAAACAAAGTCAGACCACTGTTTTCATATCAGTAGGTTTGTGGCTCCTAGCGAATCATGCCAGACAAGGAAGAGAGGGATTCTAGAAACCAGGGATAAAGAAGAATAGAAACAATGAGATAGCTTGAATATGCTATGAACACAGGGGTGAAGCTTCTCCCACCCACTACTGTTAATGCATTCCAGCTACTGGCACAGCAGCTGATAAATTGCAGGGACTCAATACATCTCTACTGAATGAGCAAATAAATTACATTAGAAGTAGAGAAGAGGTAATTACAAATCAGGAGATAATGGCAGAAAGTGGCACAGCTACTAAAGAAGGATGTTTTTTCCTAAATCATACTTCCATATCTCATTTCTCAGTATTATAGTATCATAAAATTCTGGGGTTGCAAGAGATTTTGAAGCTTTTCTTGCCTAAACAATCTATTTGATGGTTTTTATTCACAATATTCCTACCAAGCAGTGGTTACCCAGCCTCTTCTTGAATACTCCCAGAGACAGGTAACTTGACATCTGCAAAGACATTTTGTGTTTTTGTACAGAAAGGGACTTCAAGTGGTTGATAAGAGTAGAAAAAGGAGATTCTAGAGCTGTGCTGATCAATATGGTAGCCACCTAGCACATCTGACCATTGAGCATTTGAAATGTGACAAGTTCAAATATTGAAGTGTGCTGTGATTTTGAAGACTTAGTACAAAAAAAAAGGATGTAAAATATTTCATGCATTCTTCATTCTTCATCATTCATTCATTCTTCATCATTACATGCTGAAATCACAAAATCCTGCGTACGTTGAGTTAAATAAAAGATATGATAAAATTAATGGGACCTGGTTCTTTTTCCTTTTCAGTGTGATTACTAGAACATTTAAAACTATATGGGGCGCCTGGGTGGCGTAGTCGGTTAAGCGTCTGACTTCAGCCAGGTCACGATCTCGCGGTCAGTGAGTTCGAGCCCCGCGTCAGGCTCTGGGCTGATGGCTCGGAGCCTGGAGCCTGTTTCCGATTCTGTGTCTCCCTCTCTCTCTGCCCCTGCCCCGTTCATGCTTTGTCTCTCTCTGTCCCAAAAATAAATAAAAAACGTTGAAAAAAAAATTTAAATAAATAAATAAATAAATAAAAAATAAAACTATATATATAGTTCACATTATATTCTATGATCTAGAGAACATACTTTGTTTTTCAATTTAGCAGAATTAATGTCTCCTATGACCTTAGGAGACCCTGATTGGGAAACTCTGGTCTACAGCCATACCACCCTGAATGCACCTGATCTCATTTGGAAATCCTGGTCTACTTTCAGTAGGGAAATGAGTATCTTTACAATTTGAATTCCATTTACTCTTTTGTGGTGCTTTTGTCTGTGTCTGCTACCTATGAAATGGAAATAATATTTTCTTCTTCTCTCTACCTTTATAGACAGCCATAAGCTCATTATGAGCCTCTCATAATGATAGACTCCTACTGTCCTGGAGACAGTGTAGAAGAACTGCCTCAGCTCGGTAAATGAGGAATCTTCTAACATATGGAGAATGGTCAGCTTGATTGGACACTACCCTGGACAATAGGCAAATCCTACATCTTATATTATCTGAAGTGTCATTGCTGCTAAAAATAGGACAGGGAAAAAATGTTCTCAGAAGATCTTCCTGACAGCAAAAACAACAAATCTTGACCAGTTATTATAAAATGTACTGTTGCTTGACCATATGACTATAGCTTATATGCATGCCAATCACAAATATTAATTTTTCAGTAGAAAATGCCTACGGTATGTAGGATAAACAAAATCCTTAAGTAATGTGATAATTCCATTCTTAAAACTCCACTTGGTATCATTTGACATTGTACCTATACTTTATATTTTAAGCTTTTACAATAGTTTGTGGAACAGTCTTGAGACAATGGATAAAATATGAAATAATTTCACTGTACTCATTTTACTTCCTCATTTGCTCATTTTACTCTGTTATAATGTGTACAAGCTTTATGCATGACTCCACTAACTTTAGAGAGGAAGCACAGCCTCCTTCCTCACATACATACACACACACACACACACACACACACACACACACACACAGACTTCAAGGATTTACTCTTATCCAATATTCAGATTAAAGGGATTTGGGTTGGGATGAGAGGAGTCTGTATTGATTTGGGCAGAATCATTTTTTCTCCTTTTTCATTAGCCCTGGAGGGTTATCCTCTCCCAAGCCATTGCTCAGCTATGAGCATTTGGAACAACAGAATTTGGCAACTGATGCGTCATAACTGTCAACTATAAAAAATGGTTTTAGGCAATATTTGAATTGCCATGTGATCCTAACATAGCAAATAGCATAGGAAATGTAAAAATGCATTTTCTGGCATTTATGGCTATTAAACTTTGAGTCTAATAACAAAATGAGTACAATCGATTGTGATTGTCTTTGGAGGATTTTAAGATCAGAGAAAAATCTTACTCTATTTGAGCAGAACATTCCTTTCAAAAGCAGTGAAATAAGTTCTCCAAGCTCCTTCCAGCTACACAGATTTAGGTCCCTATTTCATGCAGCCCTTCAAGGAGTAAGAGTTTTCACATCTTCAGGTATCTTTCCTCAGAGGTGTTTTTCTCTATTTTAGGGTGGAGAGTTCAGTTGAGCAACTGAGTTAAGCATTGTGCTATCATATAAATTCTAGGCATTCCAGGAAATCTAGCTCAACTTCCCAAAGAAAAGAAAAATTCGTTCTTTTATATGAGTGGGGGAAAAACACCAATGAGATTTCTCCTAACCACTTGTAATAATCACAGTGGAAATAGAGGCTTCTCCTCATTCCATTCCATCAGAACTTGGCCACATACTATTGAACAAATATATAAAGCTTGAAACAATCTAGCTCAGTGGTTCTCAAATTCAGAGACATGAGAAATACCCAGAGGTGTTGTGAGAACACATAGTGCTTGATCCCATTCTCCTAGTTTCCAATCCAGCAAGTCTGGGGTGGGATCTGACAGCCTGCATTTCTGACATGTTCCTGTGCAATCCTAATGCTGCTAGTCTGGAGACTGCCACACTTTGAGAATCACTGATCTAGATACAGATTATCCAACAAAGGAGCACAGAGATAAACATGAGCAAGAGCTGTTCTTTCACAATTCAGACTGAGTTCTACTCTTCAATTAATCTTTTCAAAAAACGTATTGAAGTCATTTTTCAAATTATTACACCTAACCATCAAAATATGGTTCAGAAATATGGTTTCTCTATGCTTGATTAAATAAATAACTTGCAAATGTGGAGCATAACATTTGATTTGAAATATGGCCATTTTCCATCGTGATTGTTTCTACCAGGGAAAGCCCTGGAAAAATTATATTCCTCAAATTTTAATCAGCATGAAAAAAAGTCCATGTAATCATTCCACAGCTTTATATTTGTTCTCATAATATATACTTTTATTCTTAAATCTACCCAGTTTCAAGTAACTATAAAAATTTTTTTGAAACAATATCAAATGCACCTAGGATTTATACTTAAAATCTGGTCAAAAAACTAAACTAAAATAAAATCTGGTTCACCTTGAAAATCTCTTCATTTTATAAATTGTCTAAATCTTGCAGTAGCACTTCAGGATTACCAGAAGCCTTGAAACTTTTATGCAACCAGACATTCAAGCTTTCAAATCTTAATTAACACTAAAACATTTATACAAGCTACTACTGAATATTAAGATGACTGATGTCACCAAATGAGGCTCTAAATAATGTTTAAGTAATGTTTCAAAATGTTATTTGGAACAAGTCTTTCAAAACACTTGGCCAAGTTCTTCCTGCCAGAAGAACACAATCCCTCATCCTCAGGCTACTCCAATGTCACAGGGCTCCAAGAAGATGAGATCAAACGGAATAGAGCGAAGAGCCTGAGCCATATGCCTGCGGAGAACATACCTTGTCCTCTCTGAAGAGTCAGATGAACTAACCTCTCATCAGGAGTTGACTACATGCCCTCATGTGCATGAAAAAAAAAAAAAAAAAAAAAAAAAAAAAACTTTCAGGGGCAGAGGAATGAAAACATGCCCTAAGAAACTCTGCTTAGCCACCTGTTTCTTTAAAATGTACCTACCCAGCTTCTAGCTACCAGAAGATGAAATGTTCCTGACTGTATCTCTTTAAGTTATGACTCAGTCATCATGTGAGCTGAACACATTCAAAACAATAAGCAGCAAATAAGGCATGGTCATAAGTAAATTTAATTAAGGCAAAAAAAAAATGAGGAGAAAAGTAGATCTATGAACTTTTTTGACAACAAACTAAGCCTGAGCCAAAATAGTGATGCAGCTTCCACTAAAAATGAACATTTTCCAGGTGAAGAGAAGCCATTCCCATTTTACTCAAAGCAGACTACTTCTGGAATGCTGTGGTAATTCTGCAGACTCCATCTGAGAAGCGTCATCAACACATAGGAGAGCCCTCAGAAGTGACCAGGACGGTAAAGGGTCTAAAGAGTATGTGTTTGGGGGAACATTTGAAAGAACTTGAAGGGAATGACAGGAGAAGAGGTGGGCATGGGGGAGGGGCACATGGACACATGAATGTTCTTGTGAAATATTTGAACAGCTGTCACAAGGGAGAGAAATTAAACTTGTTCTTTTTCTCTGCAGATGGAAAAATAGGAACCTATGAAAGTATCAGAAAGATCGAGAACACAGCTTTCAAGTCAGGAAATGAACTTAAACCTTGGTTCCAGCAACTGTTACATGTATAAACTTGGGTAAAATGTTTCAACCTCCACGAGCCTCAGTTGTTCATGTGGAAAGAGGGATATTAGAAGTAACTACTGCTCCGTAAGGATTAAATGAGATAACAGAGACAATGGACTCAGCACAACGCACCCGACAAGGGTTCACGCAATGTTAATTTGAACCAATGAATTAAATAGAGATACCTGAAAATGTAATGAGTTGTCTCTAGAAGGGGGTTTCAGCACAGGCTAAATGACCATCTGACAGGGTGCTGTGCTACGTATCCTGCACTGAGTAGAACTAAGTAAACTGTAAGGACCATCCCAATGCAAAAATCCTTTACTACTACTAACTAGCACTTAACTTGCTGTCTCTTGTGCCCCCACAGCACTCTGTTCATATCCTTATTGTAGGATTTATCAGTTTCTCATTGCTAATTATGAACATGTATGTCTCCTACCTAGTCTGAGTTCCTCAAGGTCAGACTATGGATCATTCATCTTTGTTCCCTGTGTATCTTGCCCAGTACCTGGCATAAAGCAAGTATTCAGTAAACACTCAGGGCTAGGACCAATTTGGGCTCATGGCTGCTTCTCTGCGTGTGTGGCAATTCCTCCAAGAAAAGGGCCCAGTCAATATTTAGTCCAGGAAATTTTAGAGTTCTTGTGATTATGTAAAAAAAAAAAAAAATAGAATTCTTGTGATTATTCTGGAAACATCACTCAGTGGATCTCAATTTTCTGGGATAATAGAACATTCTAATTATACAGTACCCAGTATATTGTGAATTTATGAAGTTTGGAGAAATTCCTGACTCCCAACCTATGAATTCCCCTCCTAGACTCACTGGCCATTGCTCTTTGAGTTCTTATACACATTCTACAATTGCCTTTTCCAGCTGATAAAATAGTTCAATTCACACCCATGGTAATTCATATGTACCTCTTCCCTTTTCTGTACCAGAAGTTTCTAAAAGAGGCAAGAGGCGTAGTACCGCACTCTAACCATGGTATGTCCAAACTAACATCTGCTCATCTACCAGAAAAGCATGTTTGCATAATTACCAACTCTGATTCTTCTAGTGCCTCACCTCTTCTCTGGATAAAACTGAGGCATCTTCCAGGCTCATTAATCTTTAATATGTTTGTCCAAGTACTTACCAAGATATTAATGTTCTTTTGGTCACTCAATAAAAACCTGATGAGTAACTAAACACTATCCTGATGGCATGACAGAGCTAAGAAGACAGCTTCCAAATCTGCTTAAATTATAGCCATGGAGTAGCTCCAGCAATTAGACAAAGTGTTTCGACGATCATTCACTGCAGAAGAAAAATTGTAATACTTTATACGCTGAATAAAACCAGTGCTCAAAGAACTGAAACTCCCCAAACCACCTGAAGACTCAGAATGAGATACATATAAAAGTAGCACATGAACTGCCAGGCCTGTTAACACACAGCATACGATCATGTGATCCTGAACATCCTGACAGTAGTTTAGTTTCAACACCACACGCTCTCTCTGCTCTGGACTGTGCTTAAGGGAAAGTCTGAAAGGAAAATCAGTCTTGGCAAAATCTCTTCTTCCTTCACAAATTCCAAAGACATGGGGCTTGGGGCGTGCTCAACTCCCCAGTCCTGGGCATGACTGAATCTGACTTTTACAAACTGCAGAACAATTTCCCTTCTGCTTCAAACGTACGTGCAGCACCAAGAGCACAGAACCTGCTCAAACTGCAAAAACAAGAAAGCATATGCTTTCGTTCAGGACCAATTTCCTCAGTAATAATCTGTTATTTCTTTATGATATTCTAGAGGCCATTCTTTTTCTATAAACTGTGTATGACATTTTTGGTGAGAATAATAATAATAAAAAAGCTTTTCATCAGTGTTTTTCTACACCTCCACCCAACCTTCTAATTCTTTATGTCATTTGTTGTAATTCTTTGTCATTTATGTCCTTACTGATGAATCATCTATCTCAGCAGGAGAATCTATATACAGTCTATATCATTTGGCCAGTGATGATCATGACTTTTATATAGTTTTCTGACAACTATTGAAAGAGTAAGTCAAGAAATGTGAGACAAAATGGTAACCACCCTAATAACCTACTGACTCCATTGGTGTCTATTATTTATTATCACTGTGATGTATCTGGTAAATCATTCATAGGCTTAATAAATTTGTGTTCCTGTCCCTTGGTGCATTGAATTTATGGTTGTGTGAGCTCAAAGTAGCTTTTGCAAAATGAAAAAACTTTCTTAGGCAAAATTATTAAAAGAGTATCTTATATGCAGAGTTCATTTGCCAGGGCCACTTGGCTAAACTAATTTGACATTTGTAATGACCCAAAAAAAAAAAAAAGAAAGCCTGCACAGTCATGGCATCTCATAGAAAGTAACTGGGAAGGACCTAACATACTGCCTACAAAAGCCAGCAGGATGAACGGAATATAGGAACTGCAGGATATATGAAGATCAATCATGAAATATCAATCCTTGGGTGCCTGGATGGCTCAGTCAGTTAAGCAGCCGACTCTTGGTTTTAGCTCAGGTCATGATCTCCTAATTGGTGACATTCAATCTCTCTCTCTCTCTCTGCCCCTCCCCTTCTCTCTCTCGCTCTCTCTTAAAATAACTAAACTTAAAAAAAAAAAGTAAAGAAACACCAATCTTTGTTCAAAACAGTTCTTTGTTTACATGTGCCACAAAGTTTAAAACAGGAAGGAAAGACCACCGTGACAGAGATATGCTCTGTCATCAAAATTACAGTCATCAAAATAACGTCAAGAATTTTCATAGCCATTCACCTGGCAGCGAAGGATCTTGAATGTAGCCAAGCAGACTGCCCAGCATAAAGTTGAATTTGTAATAGTACTCATAAATGCCCATAAGTAAAGTGGAAGCCACTCCTGAAGTGATAAAACCATACAAAATAAAGATAACTTTCACATTCTTTTTTCATTAGAACCTGAATAACAAAGATGTTAGGATCACTAACCATTCTCTTTGTAAGAGATTATAAAGCTTTCACTATTCACATGACTAAAACTGAGGATGTGGTTATATAGTATGGCTCCTCCAGATGGAAGAAACCCCTTATAAGAGGTATTTCCAAAACCCCCTTGAGAAGGAATAATTTCACAAACCTAGTAATTAGTGCCACTGTGCATATACTAGTGGAAAAGTCTAGCTATAGAAACTGATAACAAATTCCCCAGGGTATTCTAGAAGGAATTCCAGCATAAAAAAGAAGGAAAGGGTGTCAGTCCATCTGGATCAAGCCTTTTCTTCATTTAATTTTCTTAAAAAGAAAAAAAAAAGGAAAAGAAAAAAACAAAGTTTGAAGCTGAGCCTGGATATCAATTATATGTATCCAGTGGTTACCTGTATCATATACATATAATTATATGTATCACACTGGGTATACTATCAACAAATAATGATGGTAAGTAAGACAGGGGAAATGAGCTGTGGGAAAGAGGCAATAAAGTAGTATATATATATATATATATATATATATATATATATATATATATACACACACACACTCACACACACACATATATATGCCCATTGCATCAATTCTGGATTGTTCTTCTTGGGAGCTTTACAAAGTCTGACCACAGCCAAGTAGAACAAAAAATACAGGAAGCTATAATGAATACATGAATATTTCTAAGTCTGTGAGGAGTATTCCCAGTTAAGGAGTGCTTCACTTAGAGATTCTTTTATCCCTTAAATATTCCATTGCTTTATAAAGACCTTGCTTTCAACAATTCCAGAACTGTTATTGATGTTATAAATTATAATTATTATACAGCATTTACAGTTTGTGACATAACTTTCCATAAATATTATCTCATTTAATACCTGTGAAATTGGTCTTATAATTCTTCCCAATTAATAGATGAGGACATTGAGGCTTAGAGGTGTAAATTATCTTCCCCATTATCGTACACCTATGAAAAGCTCAAGACTTGAACTCATATCTTCTGAATATGAATTCTCTGACCAGTTTTCTACATCATGTTCTCTGACCAGTGATGAAACAACTGAAAGACTTAAGAAGGATCAATTTAGAAGCAGCCATAGAATATTTCAAAGCATGGATGAAAGCAAGAAATATATAAAACCATAACCAGGCAACTTGTACTCATTTTTCAGTACAAAACTAGCTTTTGGGCGTCCTGTTGCTACTTTATTTCTACCATATTTTCCTTTCACAAAAGGCAGGTACTGCCAAATTATCATTACCTAATGGGAAAGGCTCTTTTTGGCAGGTCTTTGAGGACAATTTCCAAAATGTCAAGAGGCTTTTGACTCTAAACTCTGGGTTAGCACATGAGCATGAATATAAACTTCTGTTTCTTCCCACTGACATTCCATCTACTAATGTTGGGACTGAGCTTTGCCACAAAATGCCAGCTGCCACAGAGTCCTGCTCATAAGTAACGTCCCATAACGAAAAGAATTGCAAATTGACAAAGAAGCTTTTGTGCCTGTCATAGACAACATGGATTTCCAAAACAATCACAGTATCAAGCCTTTATACTTTGCTCTATCATCAAACTATTGTTAGGTCTTTTTTCTAAAAATAGGCCTTTTCTGTCACTTCTGCTACTGTGTAGGCTGCTGTGGAGTCTTTCACTCAGTGACCATGACTGACTGCTTACACGTAAACTTGAAATGGTAGAAGTGATGTAGAAAATGTTGAAGTTCAGAGACAACAGCCAAGAAAGAATTCTTGAGATGTCTTCAGTGCCAAAAGATGGCTTTATTAAAGCACAGGGACAGGACCTATCTGCAGAAAGATCTGTACTGGGTTTGAGACGGGTAACTGATTATATACCTTCATGTTGGGAGGGGATTAGGGACAGTGTAAGCCTCTAAGGTATTTTGGAAACAAGGTTTCCAGGACCTTGAGGGGCTAGCTGCTGTTAGAAAATGGTCATTTATTACCATTTAGTAAAAACTCAGTCATGAGACGCTTCAGATATATATCAGGGGCCATGAGCTTGGAGTATAATTGCCAACATGTATCTTGGCAGGGGTAGAGATAAAGGAAGTTTCCAGAATAATTTTTATATGTTAAAGTAGACTTACAGGATCCTGAAGGTTGTAATAATGTTAAGTGAAGATTGCCTTTTGCCCTTAGCCAAGTGTCATCATCAAGGCAGCTGAGCTCCTAGAGGAACATCACTCTGCCTGTCTCAAGGACTTGTCAATGGGCTGTAAGTTGTAAGGAAATTTTTTTTCTTTTGCCTTTGTTTCCCACATCAGAATTGCTTGCTGATGTCACTGAAATCACCATATTAAGTGCAGTCCTTTGCTGGAAGTTTTTATGTAAGAAAAACTATTCAACTTACCTTTATAAGCTGATCAAATCATTGGTCGATTGTCTCATATCTTAAGCTGGGTGTAGATATAGGAATCTTGAAGAACAACTGGTGGAGAAATTTTAATTTTCACAAAGACTGAGCATTAATCACCTGTCCATAAAGGGGGTCTTTTATGGGCAATCATATGGTTATCCAGAGGGCTGCTGTTTCCAGTCTTTTCTGAAAGTGTTCATATCAATGTATTATCTTCAAACTACAACTGGAGACTTGACATTGATTTTGATATGAAAAGATTATAAATCACTGTAAAACATGCCAGGCCATTCAGTATAGCCCATGAAATACACATAGATTTCCATGTAAGTTAACCAAGGAAACATGATTAAAAAAATGCTATATTGATTTGGAAAAATCATTCCAGGAGAAGAAACTTGATTGCATAAGACCTCTACTCAAAATAGCTTGAAACAACCTTGGCTCCATCTTGCAAAACTACAAAATGAATCACAGAACTTTAGAATAAAAGAGACTTTATCATCTCATTCAACCTCCTCATTTTAGGTGGACAGGAAGGAGGCAGGATGACATTTTTGCTTTTTACGTGCATTCCAAGTTTTCAAACTTTTTATTATGTACATTTTTTTGACAGAGAGAGAGAGAGAGAGAGCACAAGCCAAGGATGGGCAGAGAGAGAGGAGGACAGAGAATCTGAAACATGGTCTTCACTGAGCAGAGAGTCTGGTGTGGGTCTCGAACTCACAAACTGTGAGATTATGACCTGGGCCAAAGTTGGACACAACCAACTGAGCCACCCAGGTGCCCCTATGTACATTAAAAAAAATTTTTTTTTATGTTTTTATTTTATTTTTGAGAGAGAGTGAGAGACAGAGTGAGAGTTGGGGAGGGGCAGAGAGAGACAGAGACAGAATTTGAAGCAGGCTCCAGGCTCTAAGCTGTCAGTACAGATCCCTATAAGGGGCTTGAACTCACAGACTGTGAGATCATGACCTGAGCCGAAGTTGGACACCCAACCGACTGAGCCACCCAGGCACGCCCCCTCAGGCACATTTTAAAACATACTTACTTCAAGGTAGGGAAACAAGTGCAATAAACCCCCATGTGCAAGTACCAATCATAACATTTGAGTTGCTCATCTTTTAACCTCCTTGCTTTCCAAATGAGGAATTCAAACCCAGAGAAGTAATTTGACCAAGGTTATAGTTATACTGTGACTGATCCATGACTCCATGACTAAAAGTCCTAACTGTCCCCACTCCCAAAACAGTGCTGTTCCCCCTCTGTCTCACAGCTCTTGCCATTTGTTACACAGGGATTGGTCAGATACTTTCATTTCTAACAGAAATCTGTATTTATCAACACGCAAACATACCCATATGAATTGAAGGGACTTGTGATAGGGAAATTTTCCCAGACTGCCACTATTATACCTCTCTATCATCAAGAAAAAAGTCATTTTTGGGCGCCTGGGTGGCTCAGTCAGTTGAGCGTCCGACTTCAGCACAGGTCAGGATCTCGTGGTTTGTGGGTTCGGGCCCTGTATCAGGCTCTGTGCTGACAGCTCAGAGCCTAGAGCCTGTTACAGATTCTGTGTCTCCCTCTCTCTCTGCCCCCCCTCCCCCACTCACACTCTCTTTCTCCTTCAAAAATAAATAAACATTAAAAAAAAAAAAGTCAGTATGAATGAATGTTACAGAAGACTAAGGACATCCTTGTCTAGACTGTGAGAACACCCTTGCCAACTAAGTTATCCAAAATGCCTCTCTACATTCAGCAACAGGAATTAGCTCTACAGATTTACAATGAAACAGCTTCTCAACAGCTGTCTTCACTATCTTCTCCCAGATCTGGCTGAGAATGTTTAACACAAATCAAAATACATCATTCTGTTTTTTGCTACATCTACTATTTTCTTGTTTTTAACACAGGAGACCAGAAAGCATGAAATCAAATCAAGGTAAAGCTATTTCATTATAATTTTCTCGGTCTTGTGTTATCTACCCCATTCTTTAAATCCAACCAAACTACCCATGCAACATTCAGCCAGCAGCTAATAAAAGCAAGTCATAGGCAATCCTACTCTGGAATTGCCGTGTTTTATTCCTCATCTTGCTCTTGCTCCACACTGTCTCACTTTGGTCCAGCTTCCAACCCCTCCCTCATCATTTGCACTCTATGACTAACTTTGTCTTAACCAATTTGGTATCTTTCTTGCTCTTAAAGTATCACTTCACTCTTTGGCTCCACTTGGTGCTAAATGCCTCAACTCACTCTTTTTCATGCCATCTCTTTGGAACTCAAACCCCTACAAAGAGGGATGTTGGGATGTATCACATAAGGTCAAGGCTGCAGACAGAATACTGTGTGGCAACGTGCTGCAAAGTCATTGTTGCCTTCCAGGGAAACTTGACTACCATTGCTATTTGATGATGCTTTTTTATATGCTAGAACTTGATGCTTTTGCACTTAGACCAATCAAGAGCTCATCTCATCCACAAACATGAAGAAATCTTTCTTTTCTGCCTTTTACAACTGTTGAAAGTAACAGAGAAACTTGATGCTCCTTTCATTCTCATCTAATAACCTAGAAATAGTCTTGAAAATGGATTCCAATGTGCTTATTAAAAGAATTCATCTTGTTAATTTTCTTGCCAAGGAGTTCAAAATGAGTAGTTTTATTTCTCTTAAGTACACACAATTACATGTTACAGTGTTTAAGGTAAAATGACCCAGAGTAATGTTTGCATCTCTATCTCATGTTCTACAACCCAACACAACCCTTTAAACATTAAGATGCACTAATCTATTAATTTTCATTCATTTCTTATTCTTTCTTTGACATCTATTGTTGAAGAGTAAATAAGTTAGTAAAGGAATATATGGCCAAGGCTCTAAAAACATACACTAACCCACTGTAAGTACGGCATGGATCTGGATGTGTGTGTATATGTTTATCTGGAGTATGTGTATACACATATGTGAATATGTGTGCACTCATGGGTGCATGATTATGCATATACATGTTTTGGAAGTGGAAACTGATTTGTAATGATTTACTCTCCCAAACTCCTAATCTCCCAGATGTTAAAAGCATGAATTTGTAAACTGATTTGTTTATAATGAGGGGCAAAGTATGTTGCCAAAGAGCAGAGCAAAACTAATTAGTCCACATGGGAACAAAAGGAAACAAAACTCATGATCTTTGTCTTGGTAACATTATACCAATTAGCTAATTACGCTGGAACACAAATAGTTCATTAATCTTGGAAGAAAATCTTGCATCCATCAAAAGTAAACTGTTAACCCACTATTCCTCACCCTCAAACTCACCATCTAGCACTCTAATATCAACAAAACAAAACCTCAAGAGAAGAGGGGGCCAAAGGAGAAGTAGAAATCATTTCTATAGCTGGACATATAACCCTTTTAGCCGTAAAGTAATACCCAATCTAAGTATCCATGTTTCTATTTTATTTTATTTATTTTATTTTATTTTTTAAGAATAGTGTCTTTTTATTAATTTAACAGTGAATAACAAGGCATATTTGATGTGTCTTCCAAAGAAGTGTTTAATTTGTGGCACTACTTGATAATTTACACTTTCTAATTTTATTTTTATTTTTTTTAATATATGAAATTTATTGCAAATAGATTTCAATACAACACCCAGTGCTCATTCCAAAAGATGCCCTCTTCAACACCTATCACCCACCTTCCCCTCCCTCCCACCCCCCATCAGCCCTCAGTTTATTCTCTTCCTGTTTCTATTTTAAAACTCCATAAAGCTTCTGGTGCCTAGAACTTGAAATTTTAGAGTTATCTGACGTTTTTATTTTTTCCTCTACTCGATATCTAGCCAGACTTTAAATCCCATCAGCTCTTTTCCCATGTAAAATTTCTTCAATGCATTCATTTTTATAAAATTTTCCACATTCCTACCCTGAGGCTCAAACTATAAGAACGCCCATTGAACTGGCCTTCTTACCTTCTTTTCATACTCTAATATTATACAGGCATACCTTGGAGATGTTGTAGGTTCAGTTCCAGACCACCACAATAAAGCAAATATCACAAAAAAGAGTCAAGTGAATTTCCCGGTGCATATAAAATTTACATTTACGCTATACTGTAGTTTATTAAGTGTGCAATAGTACTGTCTAAAAAAAAAAGTACATACCTTAATTTAAAAATACGTTATTGCTGGGGCGCCTGGGTGGCTCAGTTGGTTAAGCATCCGACTTCGGCTCAGGTCATGATCTCATGGTTTGTGAGTTCAAGCCCTGCGTCAGGCTCTGTGCTGACAGCTCAGAGCCTGGAGCCTGCTTTGGATTCTGTGTCTTGCTCTCTCTCTCTGCCCCTCCCCTGCTCACGCTCTGTCTCTCTCTGCCTCAAAAATAAATTAAACAATTAAAAAATTAAAAAAAAATACGTTATTGCTAAAAAAATGCTGACCATCATCTGAGATTTCAGAGAGCTGTAATCTTTTTGCTGGTGGAAGGTCTTGCCTTGATGTTGATGGCTGCTGACTGATCACGGTGGTGGCTGCTGAAGGCTGGGGTAGCTGTGGCAATTTCTTCAAATAACACAACAATAAAGTCTGCGGTATCAATTGACTCTTCCTTTCACTTGACATTTAGAGGCCATTGCAGGGTTATTAATAGGCCTAGTTTCAATACTGTGTCTCAGGGAATAGGGAGGATTAAAGGGAGGGAGAGATAGGACAACTGCTGGTTGGTAGAGCAGTCAGAACACACAAAATTTGTCCATTAAGTTTGCCATGTTATTTGGGCAGAGTTCATGATGCCCCAAAACAATTACAAGAGTAACATTAAAGATCACTTATCACAGACCACCACAACACTATAACAATAATGAAAACGTTTGAAATATTGTGGATATTACCAAAATGTGACAGAGAGACGTGAAATGAGCAAATGCTGTTGGAAAATGGCACCAATAGCCTTGATCCATGCAGGGTCATCGCCATCCTTCGATCAGCAAAACACACATTATCTGTAAGCCCCAATAAAGTGAAGCACAATAATATACCTGTACCCCACAGTTCCAGGAAAGAAAAACAAAATCCCCCAAGGCTTTGCCACCAGCATGTTTCTTACCACCAACGGCTTCCTATTGTCTGTCAGAATAGGTTTATAATGCTCTGTCTGCTGCTCTGTATCTTACAACCACTGCACCTCTTTCCCTTCTAAATGCATCTTCCACTGCTTCCCAACCTGAACGCTCTGACCAGGTAGGCCAGTGTCCTTCCTGCCATGCCACAAACAGCTACTCTCACCCCAATCACCTATAATGTCTGGTAGAACCCAAGTTCAATCTAGGGCTAACCTTCCTGGCTAAGCCTCTTCCTCTGACTCTCCTGAGCACCAGAAATAACCTGCTCCATCCAAACTAGTATTTGATTACATTCACTGTGTTTGTGTCCTGTCTTCCCAACTAGATTACAAATTCTTTAAAAGGAAGGATTGTGCTTCACACATCTTTCACTTTCCCACAACAAGGTTCTGAATGTGTAGCAAGTATTTAAAAACTGTTTTTAAAAATATCCTCTTGAAACAATAAGTTAGAAATATTTCAAAAAGAAGATGAATCAAGATGAAATCTAGAGTAATGAAGATGAAGGGGAAAAATATACATGGAATTTCTTCTTTAATAAAAGTATCAAGGTCAGGGCATCAGGGGTGGTTCAGTCAGTTAAGCATCCAACTCTTACTTTTGACTCAGGTCACGATCTCATGGTTTATGAGATAGAGCCCTGCATCAGGCTCTGTGCTGACAGCATGGAGCCTGCATGGGATTCTCTCTCTCCTTCTCTCTCTGCCCCTCCCCCACTTGCTCACACATGCACGCACTCTCTCTCTAAAAAATAAATAAATAAAAAGTAGCAAGGTCACGTGAACATTATTCATCATTCTATATTGGTATTTTTATATAATTACTACTAGCTTCTCATTTTGTATAGAGGGTTTATAAATATTAGTTCAGTAGAGACTTTTATCAAATAAGTATTTTTCTAAACATTATAGTGATACATTGAAACAACACCCAAAAGTTTATAACTCAGAATAAAAAATTAAGAGTAATTTTAAATAATGGTAGTAAAAATTCACTTTTTAACAGTGATCTTATACTCAAGTAAAAAGTGACTAAATATCATAAAATAAACTTGTACTAACTCACCTTTGATTTTTAAAATAATAAACTAAATATCCTGGCCAAATTCAGTTGAGCCAAGGTCTTAGCAAAAGAAGTGAGTGGAAAGTCAAGCCTGGACATGCTCTCATGCTGGCCGCCGACAGCCCCTCCATGCCAGGCCAGCAGGAGGCCCAGTCTGGTTAACACCCATGCAGTCAGTCCAAGAACCTGCTTTGCAGATACTATAAGCAGATTGGCCAAATGGAAAGAAAGTTCTATGACTTGATCGCCAAGAAAGTATGATAAGAAAAAACTTGAAAGCTCAATTAAATAAATCTACAAATCTTTCTGAAGGCAATATTCAGAAATTCAGAAAATACAATGGTATTCCTCACATTAGTCATCCTGGCAACTTTCAAAATCAGAAATAATCTAAAATAAATCACAATATGCGAATGGCTAATGCAAGTTTTGGTAGAGCCATCCCGAACTCTCAAAGCATGTGCTCAAAGTGGCCAGATAGATCACACAGACAAATTAAGTGGTCTGGCTGATGTGAAATCTCCTGATTTTAAATATTTTGCCAACTAATCCAAATATTTGTTAATAATGCAAAAGCCAAATAAAATACTTCCATGGGCCAGACCTGACCCACACACCAGCTTGCTACCCCGATCTACATGGTAGAATGTTTTTGATGTGATTAAAGAATTTTTAATGAAAATGCTCTTTGTACAATATTAGGTTAAAAGAGGAGAGGGAAGTACAGTAGGAAAAAAGACTAGCAGAAAAGACATCAAAATAATAATATCTATATCGGGAGGTAGATCATAGATGATTTATTTTCTTTACACTTTTCCTTTTTTTTTTTCAAAATTCCCCTAAAATGAAGATTTATTTCTCTATGTTTTTAAAAACCATCTTAAAGAAGGAAAAATATACTTTCTCAGCCCTTCCTTTGGGTTCAACATTAATGTCACGTCATTAATTGGGTGATGTCCCTAAAAGGGGGCAACTCAGAAAGCCTCCAACCTTTTTTCCAGTCGTTAAACTGTTTGTGTTAATGGCTGCTTCTGAAGTCCCACAATCTTGAATAGCTCTAAGACTGGCTAATTTAACATTATTATTAACAGATTGGAAAAATTGCTGAAGGTAGATACAAAAATGATGCAAAGAAATACTATATATAAAGCACTTAGCCAAAAAACACACTCAGTAAATGGTAACTTTTTTTTTTATTTGAGAGAGAGAGAGAAAGCACGAGTGGGGGAGAGGGGCAGAAGGAGAGACAGAGAGAATCTCAAGCAGGCTCCACACTCAGCATGGAGGGGGACTGGGGGAAACTCAATCCCACAACCCTGAGATCATGACCTGAGCCAAAATCAAGAGCTGGACACGCAACCAACTCCGGCTCAGATCACGATCTCATGGTTTGTGGGTTCAAGCCCCACATGGGGCCCTCTGCTGTCAACACAGAGCCCACTTAAGATCCTGTGTCCCCCTTGCTCTGTTCCTCCCCCACTTGCACTCTTGCGCATTCACTCTCTCAAAAATAAATAAAAATATTTGGGGTGCCTGGGTGGCTCAGTCAGTTAAGCATCTGTTAAGTGTCTGATTTCGGCTCCGGTCATGATCTCAAGCTTGTGGGTTCGAGCCCTATGCCAGGCTCTGAGCTGTCAGCACAGTAGCCTGGAGCCTGCTTCACATTCTGTGTCTTCCTCTCTCTCTGCCCCTCCCTGCTCACACTCTCTCTCAAAAATAAACAAACATTAAAAATTTTTAATAAATAAATATAAATAATATAAATATAAATAATAAATATAAATATAAATATAAGGTATTCACAATCAGTAGGGAGTAGAGATGTCTCATTTCCAAATGAGAACTGAAAATAAGCAACAGCATTGCTTTTTTGAGACAGGCATTCAACTGTAACAGCCAACAACAGGCATTTAAGAGTAAAGCCAGGAATAAGTCTGTAAAACAAGTAAATACCAACTAAATACCAACAGAAGTATAATGCCTGTCAACATAAAATGTATCAATGTTTTTAAAAAGAGCAACAAGATGCATTGGCAGCTTGCATTTTGTGCCATCAATTAGATGTTGATTTAGGTTCACTTTTCAATACTATGCCCAGAGGTTATTACTTTTAAGTCAGAATTCTGTGCTATAGGGAATGTTTTCCACTGCATTTCAATGGTTGCATCTGGTAGGATTTCATTTAAACTAATTTACAAACAGAAGAACCCTTAGACTAAGTCAGTATGGCCTTCTGTAAATTTGAGAATTAAGAATACAGAACAGCCAAGTAACTCAGTGAGTAGCCAGCACCATAGGACTACCCCTGGGAAATCAGGTGCCCCTGATTTTCATTGTTATTTTCACACTACTGCTCCTTGCTCTCACCTCCCAGCCTCAGTCAGGCTCTTCCAATGCCTGCTTCTAGTGCAGAGCTCAGGCAGCACCAGGGGAGAAATCCTTGTCTCTCAGGAGCCATTGAAACCTAGAAGTAGGGACAGGAAATTTCTTCACATTGAAGGCATACTTGCTAGACTGTTCCTTTGTTCACTGATGTCTTTTCCTTTCATCTGCTATGGACTCTTCCATCCTGGACACTGACTTGGACCTCAGAGCTCCTGTGTTGAACTTCTGAATTTTGTAGCAGCTTCTGGCTCTCATTGACTTGACTTCAGAAATAACTGCCTTTGGCTTGCCTGTCTTGATGCTAACGTCAGCCTATCCTGATTTCAAAACCATTATCTATCTATGCCTCAGTTATTAGCCTTTCTGAACCCTCTGCCCACCTCCTCCTCATCACCATCACCACCACTTGTGTCTCAGATTCTGACTGTCATGGATGACAAAAAACCACATCCCTGATCGCTTCCAGCTTCTCCTTGCCCAAGTCCCCAACCCCTGGTTATCAGAATCCAGCAATAAACTGTGATGCTAACTCCTTTGGGGAAGCCTAGGTCAATTACTCGTCAGAAGTTTTTAAAGTATGTGTTTGTCATAGCCCCCTTTTCCTTCTTCTCTTTTTGTTCCTTATTTAGCCAGTGTTTATGAGTTATTCCAGTGTTTCTTTTCCACTCTGCATCATTCTAAAACTCTCTGGAGAAAAGGTGTTTAGAGACTTAGAAGAACATCCCGAGGAATGAATAAGATAAGACACTGGATAATCCTGTGTCTACATGAAGCATATTCACCCAAGTTTACATTCATGTTTTGATTAGCTAAATATGGAAGTTATTTTGCATGCTCCAAACCTAGATTATATGAGCATAAGGGAATCTGCTTATCTGTTAGAAAGATACAAAATTTGGGGCACCTAAGTGTTTCGGTCAGTTAAACATCCAACTATTGATTTGCATTCAGGTCATGATCTCACAGTTTATGGCTTTAGGCCCCACATCAGGCTCTGTGCTGAGAGTGCAGAACCTGCTTTGGATTCTCTCTCTCCCTCCCTCTCTCTCTGCCCCTCCCCTACTCATGCGTGCTCTCCCACTCAAAATAAATAAACTGAAAAAAAAGAAAAGATATAAAATTTTACCATGGGTAAATTAGAGTTGCCTGTTGTCATCTTTCTTCAATAATTTTAGAATCACACAGGACACCCAAACTACTAGGAGACCAAAGAGAGGCATATGAAAGAAAACAAGAGTGTCTTTATTTAAAAAAAAAAAAAAAAAAAAAAAAAAAAGCATTCCTTTGGGAATGTAAATTTGATGACAATATTTACACGTAGACCAGCTGGTTTAATTTAGTGTTCATCTTAGCAAGAGTGACTAGTTTTGAGGCTAGGAGGAGAGATGTCATATTATTTACCTGCCACACACCTCTACTAGCAACTTTAACAACAGATTGTACTTTCAGCCTCTGTTTTCAGCCCCCCAGCCCAACCTGCTCTACCATCCACTCGGCACTGTGTAGCACAGCCTTGGACACAAGTTCTCTGTGAAGGTGATGACCGTGGAGCACAGACACTGAGCTCACGTAGCAACCATGAGTACACATGGCCAGGGTAGAAGAGGAAGCCAGAGCTGGAAGCCACCAGCGTCTCAAAACATGCAGAAGGACAAGAAATCACATTAAGAGGAGAGGAGAGGGAGAGACATTACATGTATGTACCCATCAACACAAAAGTACCTCCCTCCTCGCTGGTGGCTGAGATGGGAGTTAGGTTTTCAGATATGGGTGGCTTGTGAGGTCTGTACAACATGGTGTAGGTTCTGGAAGGTAGATTCAATACTGGAAAAATCAAGTCTCATGAACATCTCTGTTGGCTATAATTACTGCATTTTCCAGTTTCCTAGATAATAATAAAATAAACTTCAAATGGGAAAGTTATTAAGGTATTTTACTTCCTATTTCTGCTTCTGAGGAATAGTTTTATTTATAACTTGGAAATGGGAATATTAAATCCCACTTATACTTAAATCAGTATAAAAGTTGAGAGGTTAAGAACATTACGTTTCAGTTCATGTAACTTGGCAATAAAAGATGGCTTCAACAGTAAACATTTTAGGTAATAATTTAACCCAATCCTCTGTTCTAAATTAAACAATATTAGTGACAAAAAGTTTTTAAAACAATTAGATAGAAACTCTGGAGTAACTGAATTTTAAATTAACATATTTATCTCTGCATGTTGCCATGTAAATCTCATCTTTCCCCAGTAAGTTCTGGCACAAAGAGCAGGGATCTGGCCCTCCCTTGCTACATTGCTGAACCGTCCCAAGTGATGGTCACTGTGAGGTCCTGATGTAACTGTGTAGGTAGATGAAGGGTAGCACAGTGTATCACAGGCCAGGGTCAAGAAGAAATGATTAAATGCCATCAATCAATGTGGCTCCCACCTGGGCCCTGAAGAAATTCTGGCAAAGCCAGTGTGTTTACAACATACTCACTAACATTACCAGATTCCTATTCTTTCCATCTTGGTTTAGAAAAACGGAGAAGAATCACCTGATTTTATAGATCTTTCTAAAATACCAATTTTATATATTTAAGTTTAAATTAACTTAAGACTACCCTCAAGACAGAATAATGTCTAAACCTGTTCATTAATGGAAAGTCCATTTAAGCTTGCAGCCTTGCAATTCCAAGTTAAATGCTGATTTTGAAACATCACTGGCAAATCTGAAAGTAAAATAAGAAGAAGTGAAGCAATGGAAATTTTTCCCCTGGCTGACACTATTGAACAGAAGGTATTTCCAATCCTCAACATGTGTTTTAGAGCTTTCTATTATGAGGAAGAGAGTACTGTCACGGAGAGCACTTCATAAGGAAAATACATATCTCTAGAAATAAGTTATCTTTACATTTACATTTTTAAAAGAAACAGGCAGCATCTTCAAGGTGCAATTCCAACCCAACAGTCTCCTTATGTAGATACTTTGAAGAGTATTCTCACCTTGGAAACAGGCCATCGAATCCATTTTCCCAGCAGAGACTGCAACATGAATTATTGATTAGTCATCTAAAATGAAATTGTCACTGAATGGTAGAATGTGATCTAGATGCTTATTTTATCTGTGGCCTTCCGAATCCAAATAATATTTAAAGAGAAAAGATACAGAACAATTTCTTCTTTAATTCAAATCAGCCTTCTCTCATTTATAGTAAATAAGATACTAAGAGAGCAGAAAGCAGATTCTTTGAGGAAAAGAAATTTCATAAAAGCTTTCTGTATAAAAATTTTTAAATGTAAAAGTGGGACCCATGGTAAAATGTTGTAAAAAGGCAGGGAAAAATGCATCATAGCTACTTATCAATAAAATTCAATTAGAAATTAAATCTATACCTGTTTTCAAATCATTACAATTTAATTTTTCCTCAAACTTTAAAATAATTCTAATATATTTTTTCTCTAACTTCAGAGCAATAGCAGTTTAAAACCTGAATCAAAAATGGGTTTTGCTCATTCATTATAGGAAATAAAATTTTTACCATTTGCTTTGTATCATACAAACCTTTGATGGTATCATGTAAGCAGCAATATCATCTTTGTTGAGTATATGCCAATTATCGACACTGAGCAAAACTAATACCCACCCCCTAGGAGCATGGAGCCAAACAGATGCTTCCAAGAAGTCATATCATATATGGGAAATATGTTCTCGAGGAACCTGGCATGAAGCCTTCTCTCTTCAGGGCTTTTCCTTCAGAGAACAGAGACACCAGCCAGTCTGCTAGGTTTAGTTACCAATTTTCCCCTCATGTAAACACTGGGAACCTGAGAGGAAATACCAAAATCAGATGCTGTTATGTGCAAGACAAACATGACCAATAGTGAAGGCACATCATCACTAATTTTCAAAAGATATCATTACAAGAACATGAATAACCAAGGTTTTTCATGAATACAAGAACATGAATAACCAGGTTTAACCAACTATGTATCCCTCTCTCTGGTAGCGTTTTCCTGTTGTTTGTTTGTTTTTTTAAGAAAGGGAAGAACTGAGTCACATCTTGCTCTCTTTATTTCAATCTTCCCTACACAATAAATAAATAAAAGCATTATAAAAAAAAACTTGTATTTTAAGATTAAACAGTACCTTCTATATGTATTATGCTCCCAAATCTACCAACAGAAAGTAGAGTCAAATTTTTGTTCCTACAAACCTACCTCTCTCTGCAAGCTCTCCGATCTTGGCACCTCCACCAGCCATACACTGGAAGCGTGTTTCTACTCTCCTAGCACATTCCTCACACTCTTTCTCTTCATCCCAGCTTCCTCCTCGAGTCTGTGGTTGAGAAACTCAGGCTACTACATCTGGATGTAACAATCCATATATTGATAAGTTTTTGTAAAACGCTTACTACTTTATGATCTGTGATTACTCAATGAGAATAAGATAGATATAAATGTTCAAATCTGATCCCTTGAAACCTTTATGGTTATTTTGAAATCTCTATAAACCATTTCTTTCAAAACAGTTTGTAAACCACACATAGGTCCAACTAATTTGTTCCAAAAATACAAGTTAATCATTTGCTTACTAGTCATGAAATAGATATCTATATATAACCCATTATCTCAAGCCAATTGAATTAATAATCATTGTAGACAAACTGTCTGCAGTAGACAAATCACTCTTTGGTTTCATGAATAAATAACAAAGAGCAAGACATGACTTTAACATCAAAGAACTCAGTTTAGTGGAAAATCAGTGACACAAATAAAAAATTACAAAACAGCATTGGTAAATAATGGAATGAAGCATGTGCATGATAGAAAAAGGCATGAAAGGAGTTTTTGTCAGTTTTCTGAAGCTTCTTCAAAGGCCCCCCTGCTGAAAATGTGTGTATTCTTCCCCAAACCTGCCACAGTGTGTGAAATATTGACAATGGGAGTTATTCATTTGGAAAAATGATTTATACCCAAAAAGCCCACATACCATGTTGGTGTTACTCAGAAAATCATGATTCCTTAACAGCTATTATTATATGAGTAGAAATTCATTTATACTAAAAAGGGGGGTAGGACACAAAATGTGTGTGTGTGTGTGTGTGTGTGTGTGTGCGCGCGCGCGCGCGCGCGCGCGCATGTGCGTTGCTGAGAAGATAATTTAAAGTTTAGTTCATGGAACACAGCCCATCAAGAACTAGCTCAGATAGGACATATATTCAGAAGGACCTAGAAAGCAGATTATCGAATGAGGGCAAGCGCTAACAGTGACTAGGGCTTATCCTGACCAGACTTATTAAAAATAGGGCTACTGGAGCACCTGGGTGGCTCAGTTGGTTAAGTGTCCAACTTGGGCTTAGGTCTCAAGGTTCGTGAGTTCGAGCCCTGCATGGGGCTCTGTGCTAACAGCTCAGAGCCTGGAGTCTGCTTCAGATTCTGTGTCTCCCTCTCTCTCTGCTCCTCCTCTGCTCACATTCTGTCTCTCTCTCAAAAAATAAACATTAAAAAGACAATAAAAATTTAAAAAATAAAAATAATAGGGTTATTACTCTTTCTTCTAATTAATAACTAAAACGAGGTTACTAATTAATTAGTTAACCGGTATTTTTATTAGACATATTTCTGTTTGTGTTTTTATAATGTTGTCTTTGGAATCAAATTAAGACTATCTTCCCCTGTCTAAGAATGATTTAGGATTTCCTCATGCCCTGTTGCCATAAAGCCAAGATGCAAATGTAGGAAGGAAAGAAATTGAAAATTGAGGTTTCTGATGATGATGCTTAGGTTGGTGGTAGGTGATTTTCCTCCTGCCCTTCCCATGCAAAATTGGTTTAGACTGTTGTTACCATATTTAGGTCTTATCTGTTCTCTTTAGACAGGTGACCAATTCCTTCTCTAGTTACAGGACAGCTGGTGCTAGCTACCAACCTCACCAATCTTTTTTAAATCAACTCTATCAGTTTTCTTTCCATCCCTGCCTTAAGCAAATGAGGAAAAAATGAAAGTTTCTAAGAGCTTAAAAGAATAAAGTTCAAGAGAGGTGAAATAATGACTCAGCATCATTAACTATTAACAAAATTTAAGGCAAAAATTGGGCTCTAAATTTGTCTTCAGTTCACCTAAATCCTCACTACACAAAGATTAATCAAAAGATGATTTTCGTTTCCACCTCATGCTCATGTGTGTATCGCTGGTAATCATAACACAAATGTTGCTAGAATCTACAGTGCTTTATCTTAATTGACAAAAAAAATATGTGGGGAGATTCTTAAAAGAGAAGTTTATTAATAATAAAAATAGCACAATTATATACATGAGAAAAGAAAGATCTTTTTAAACTTTTATTTCTAATTAGTTAACATTAAGACCAGCACATTTCAAGAAAAAAGTACAATAACATGAACTTAGTTGATCTATACTTTAAGTAAAATGTCATAAACAAGATGAAAAAGAAGAATCTCACATTATCCATACTCCATACTGAATATATATTATGGCATACACGATTGCTTCAGAATCATGACATAATCCTGACACATAAATAATTATGCATCTGTTCTCTAGTATGATGTTTACTTTTTCCTACTAATATCCGTAATCTCTAAAAAAATAATTACATGTGAGAAAAAGAAAAGCCAGAATGAGGGACCATTTAATCTAGGCTATAGCTGTAAATTGCATAGAGGAGAAGAGTGTTTTAATCTGCGTTTTACTCTCCTGAAGAGAGTGGTTTAACCTGTGTCTTATTAACTCATAGTAGTAGAAGGTTTTATAAAATGCATTAGTCAAAAACATTTCCAGGCAGATTCTTTACATCACCAGTTACTTTCTGGTACTCTCCCACCTTGCCACCTCCAGCCAGGATCTTTTGTGGAACACAATGCAATTGATTTAAGGACTGTACCCTTCACGCTGTTTTTCTGCATTTATTACACACTAGGGAATAGAATGAGCTAGGCTCCATTACTCATCACAGCTGGATAGTAGATGAGGAAGACTGGTCCCACCCATTCCTACAAGGAATTGTTATAAATATTTTAGGGGAAAAAAAATGACCCATATTTCTCTTGGTTAAAACATCTCAATGTCATAAAAATAAGTTATTCTCCTAAATCAGCTATTTCCTTATGGAATAAATATGTTGCCTTTTCTTCCCATTTCAGAATAAAAATTCAATCCACAGATTGACAGATATCAGAGTATCCATTACTGAAAACATGTAAATGATACAAAGATCCTAGCTGCCTAAAAATCATGAAACAGAAGGCAAACATAAAACAAGCACACAAATGAATAACTAAATCAGGTGTTATTTGAGCCAACATATTTTTAAAGCCTACAGAGAATATTTGCTCAGTTTCCATCTTTTTGTCAGAAGTAATATTAAGTCAAGTCATTATAATTCACTATGTGGGCACCAAAGGGGAAGGAGGAGGGGAGCAGCCAACTCATAACAACTAGATGCTGGAGAAGAAAAAAAAAAGTGGGAATAAAATCAGGTAAAACCTGCACTTGCTTTATTATGTAAAGTAAATGTAGGGCACATAAATGTGAACAAACACCCTTAAAATACTGCCAGGGTAGAAATGAAGTCTTATTTACCAAATAAATTCCCCTTCATCCAGACCCATGAAAATAGAAATTATGTAGGTACACTCACAGCTATATGTATAAGACTCCAAAGCACTTTATGAATCAAAAAAAAAGTTTGAGTTATTTACCATACACTTTTAGCACTAACTGCATTTTATTGCCATCAAATAAGATGGCATTTTTATTAAATATATTGCTAGGTTTTGGGAAATGTTCTAATAATCAGAAAATTTCATTCCTCAGTCACACAACCTAAAGGAGAGTTTAGCCCTCATCCTCTTAAATGACTATATGCCATTAAATTGTTTCAGGGAACACTCTTCTAAAAAGAAGCTCTTCTGGTGTACTTTGCCCTTTGAGAGTGAGAGAGCCTCTCTGGCACTATGGATGTTCGCCGTGGAAACTGCATTCTCCAGTCTTTCCTACTACAGTTCAGCTATAGCAGAAGTAGGGCATAAGTCTCATTCCTGGACTGAGGCCTCCAAGTTTCTCCCTGGGAATGTGGGAGTTCCCTTATTCTTCCATTTAATAGGTTTGAAACAGACATTCATGTAGAGTTAAATGATTTGCTCTTGCCTGAAAAGGTCATATAAAAGGGAATCAGAGACAGAGATGTGCCAGAATTCCCAGCTTCCCACGTCACTGCTTGGCTTCCGGAAAACAACAATCCTTCTTTAGCTTTTTTAATTTGTGCTTCTCCTAACTGATCCACATGGTGACCTTTCCCCAGATTCCTTTTAAGCCCATGTAGACTCTGACAGCAAGCAGACATTCAAATGATTACATTCTAGGGTTAACGTGGGATAAAAACAAATCTTCTTTTCATTTAACATATATAAGTTTAGGAAAACAAGTTTAAAACGTAAACAGTTAAACAGAAACCTTTTAAAAATAAAATTAAGCATTTAGTGATGGCAAATGTTATTAACATTTATAATGCTTTAAAGATCATTATCAATTACCTTTCAAATGAGCCCAGTACGAAATGTCCCAGCAGTGACTTGGACCTATACTGAACTTGTAGAAAATCCATTAAGTGAGTAGGGAATGAAAAACAATGCTGAGATAAGGGAACCACCTTCATACAAACACATACCATACATATTTTGTAAATTACCTGGATATCTTCTAGACTTTCAATGGCTTTACTGGGGCATGCACTCAGAGCTTTAGTTTTGGGTGGCCTCATAATGAGTGCAATTGGCAATCATAAAGTTAAGAAAAAAAAATAAGTGAACCAAGTATCTTATCGTATAGTCAATCTATCCTGGTTAGTTATATCTGGTCAGAAAGAAATCGAAATGTCAAGATTGTTTTTGGCAAATATGAAGACATCTAACATGAAATAGCTTTATCAATAATAAGCTCTTTGTATATGCAATTTAATATTAATAGTGAAGACTATTTGGCCCTCTCCTTGCCCCCTCCAAAGCTACCCATTCAAAAACATACTAGAGAGAAAGAGGAAAACTTCCATTTTTAGTTAAAATTTATATAAGATGTGGACATTTCCTACCTATATACTTAAAAACAATTTTAATTGCAATAAAAGTCCTGTCACGTTTCATGTAAGCAGGAATTAATTTAGACACGAGTTATTATACAAAGGAAAAGCAATGCAAAGAAGCTAACCTATACTAACCTATACTATGTGAGGTAGTTAAATGCTGCTTTCCAAATTAATACACCAGGAACTAGAGAAGATCCAGAACTTGCCTAGGACAACATGAGATAGCCAAAGAAGAGTCAGGGTGCCTATTAGTTTGACTCAGCCCACCCATCGATCGGCCAAATACATTCTCAGTGCTGTGGCCTTGACCCAATGCCCATTCACTCCCTCCCTGTCCACATAATTAAATTAATCTGTAGCCTAATGGGAACCCTTTAAACATTATACATATGAGGAGCGCTTGGGTGGCTCAGTCAGTTAAGCATCTGACTCTTGATTTCGGCTCGGGTCATGAACTCACTGTTCATGAGATTGAGCCCTGCACTGGGCTCTGCACTGACAGTGTGGAGCCTGCTTGGGATTCTCTCCCCCCACCCTTTTCTGCCCCCCTCCCCCCCAGCTCATGCTGTCTCTCAAAATAAATAAACATTTTTTAAAAATTATACATATGTAATGCCCTTGACAACTAAAAAAAATAGGATATTGACATACTTAACAATAATGTGGTCTTGATTCATATGCTCAGGAAATTCAAAATTCTGGTGGAAACTGAAGTACAAGCCTAACTCTATATTACAGCAAAAAGGTTACTTTTTCTTCAATAGTGTAATTGCCAAAAAAACTTCATATTTTTTATGTGGATGAATGTCTGACTATAAACTATATTAAAACTACTTCAAAGGCTTCTCCTTCCACCTAACAATAACAAACATGCTACAAAATATTGTTACTGAGCCTGCCTTCTCCTGTAATGGTCTCCTGTTATCTTCTTCCAGGAAAACCTGAGCCACAGTTAAGACACACTTTCAAGATTCAGAACAGATAATGAATTCAGTCCCAACTCCTAGGCCCAAGTTTTTCTTGTAGAATACTTCCCAGAACTCATACAGCTTTGAGTTTCTTTAAATACAGCTTTTGGTCTTTGTAGGTATAAAAATGGTCACATCTCTTACTACATTCTGAAATTTTAAGCTAGAAAAAATTTTGTCCCCAAATTTAATTTTTTAATTTTTAATTTTTTCACTCTTCTTCCAACAGAGGTCAAAATCCAGGTTAATTATATGACATAGGTAACAAGTGATCTCCATCTTCTCTAGGCTTCTGATCAGTTTCATAATAAAAGTTTTGATTAAAGCTCTTCCCTGCCACGAAAAAAACAAAGAACAATTAATTGAAAAAGCAAGAAATGCTCTGAAATTCACTTTTGTTATAATACATCACCAACATATGGTTCCTAAGATCACCAACATTTTCTATTTTCTTTCTTTGCAGAAAGTTGTCCTGTGCTTTGCTGAGCTAAAAAACAAACAAACTGCCTCCGCCCACCAAAAAAAACCCCAGTCTATCAAGATCATGTAATGTTTTTATGAATCCTAAATCAAGTCTATGAACATTTTCTTGGGCTACTGGTAGATGAAAATGCTGAGACTAAGTGAAATTGAAAATGTATGAATTTACATACATTTTGTCAATGCCATCTTTCCTCAATGAACATCCCTCTTAAGGTTATAGTGTTTATGTGGACTTTCTTTTGTTTCACTGGATCTTCTTATTTAAATATTCTTTGCCACATGCAATTTTTTTTTTTTTGGTATGTTTCAAAGGCATTTTTCAAAGGCATGTTTCAAAGGCAGTTACAAGAAACTGAAGCATGTAATTAATCTGTGTGTCGCTAATTAGGGTCTCCTGAAACCCTAAGAAGGGTCTTTGAATATCTTAGCCTAAATGAAATGCATTTTTAATTGAGAGAACACATTCAAGCAGGTGGCTCCAAGAGGCTTATAAAGAGTCTTAGGAAAGACAAAAACATCAGTTATGTTCTTTCTATTGGATACCACTGAAATGGAGCCATAGGCAATCTGCTGGCCAGAGTTGTAGGGTTCTGAAGGGGAGTCCTGGTTTTTAAAAGGCAGTTTCCTGGTATATATATACAATGGAGTATTACTCGGCAATCAAAAAGAATGAAATCTTGCCATTTGCAATGACATGGAAGGAACTGGAGGGTATTATGCTAAGTGAAATTAGCCAGTCAGAGAAAGACAAAAACCATATGACTTCACTCATAAGAGGACTTTAAGAGACAAAACAGATTAACATAAGGGAAGGGAAACAAAAATAATATAAAAACAGGGAGGGGGACAAAACAGAAAAGACTCATAACTATGGAGAACAAACTGAGGGTTATGAGAGGGGTTGTGGGAGGGAGGATGGGGTAAATGGGTAAGGGGCACTAAGGAATCTACTCCTGAAATCATTGTTGCACTATATGCTAACTAATTTGGATGCAAATTTAAAAAAATAAAAAATAAAACAAGTTTAAAAAAAAAGAAAGGCAGTTTCCTGATAATATTGCTCTAACAACATTCAATAAGGTTGTCAGCACCTCCCAGGGACCAAGTCAGATGTTCAGAGATTTTTAAAGGAATCTCCACCATGTACTTGGAATTTAAAAACCATCTTCTTCAGTTTCCTTAGGTTCTAATTAATCCCTTCCTATCAGAGAGGAACCATAAGTGAAGGACTGCTTATCAGAGCAAAGGGATTCAGAGCAAAGGGGCAGAGGCTCCCATTAAGGCCATGTGTGTTATCATGACGCTTTATCAATTTCTTCTGCAAGCATGCATGAATTGCTGTGGTTTCTCTCTTCTAAAAGCCAGGCAAAGATATCTGGCCTCAGTGGAACCCCATCCATGAGGAAGTACCTTTATGAGGGCAGCAGGAACAAATATCAAAGCCAAATTATATCTCAGTCATCATATATTCAATTAATGCCCATAATGGCCTCTCTATAAGATAGTTTATTATTTTTTTTATTTTTTTTTTTTTCGAGAGACAGAATATGAGTATGGGAGGGACTTAGAGAGAGGGAGACACAAAATCTGAAGCAGGCTCCACACTCTAAGCTGTCAGCAAAGAGCCCAATGCGGGGCTCGAACTCATGAACTGTGAGATCATGACCTGAGCCAGTCGGACACTTAAATGACTGAGCCACCTAGGTGACCCACAATAGTTTATTTTGGTAACCCAAGTATGGTTATGGATCCTGAGGAACAGAGAAAAATAGTTACAGAATTTGCCCAAAATGCATGCTGAGAAAAACAAATGGAAAGTGAAAGAGGGAAATGTAAGATCAACTTGATAAAAGCAAGAGATAAATACTTTAATGAGATTTGTGTAATTCAAAGCATACTGAAAACTGTCAACCAAGACGGCAATGGAAGGAAACATTGAAATGTGTGAGGATTTTTGGCTGCTCAAGTGCTTTTCATAGAAACTGTCCATGAAAAATATTTTAGAGCATTAAATCACAGGTGTTCTCTGTGGTAACAAGAGAGAAAATACAACATAGCCCAGGAATCTCTAGGTCAGAACAGATAGTTTTAAATCTTCTCTACCATTTGTTATCATTGTGATCTTAAGTCCCTTCATGTATCGGCAGCTTCCCCTCCTCATTTATCAGTTAATAAGCATTGGTTATCACCAGAACCCATGTCATGAGGACAGGAATTATGTTATGTACCCACACTGGTGGCACTATTCTAAGGCACAGCTTAAGAACCTGCATAAGAGACTGTAACAAATGCTTACATTTGATGTTCTCTCACGAAAGCTACAAACTCAGGATCATTGGCATACAGTTCCAAAATTCTCATTCTTTCTTGAATTTCCTTAGAAAAGAAAAAAACACCTTTAGAAAAACCCCAGCAGCTTTTTTTGAAGGAGTTCTCATTTTTTATAAGGAAGTGTGGATTTCTGGGCTACCCAGGGGAGAGCTATAGGACAGAATGGCCTTTTCAGAGAAATGAGGGTTTGGTTACTGCATGAACCACTCTGGATAACTCAGACATCTATTCCTAAGGAAAGGAGGGAGGAAAGAGAGAGCATTTGCTAATAATGGAAAAAGAAAGCACTGGAGTGGGAAATTAGGTATAGCTCAGAATTGCATATCCCCTGCATACCACATCGACTGGAAGATATCATGAGGTAAAAAACTGACCAGGAAATATTTTTCACTCTTTCTTAAGGCCCATGTACTTTCATGTGTATACACACACACACACACACACACACACACACACACAGCAGCAACAGAAAAGCAAAGTTACCTACCTCTTTGGAAAGCTCACTGTTCTCATACATTTGCCTGATTTCTTCCCTGCTCAGACCACCAATCATCTCTCCACTTGCAGAGCTGTAGAAGGGGTTGTGAGGATAGGGCCCCTCATACTGCTCGGGTCCAGCTACATGGCTTTCATATACAGGGTACTTCACAGCATTTTCAATTGATGAGAGGCTGTCAGGCTGCCTGCTGGAGCAAAAAAACAAAGGTATGGTTGATTGAGGTTTTTCAGATGCTCAACTACTTCAAAGACTATTTACCTGAAGCACGATTTCTATTGGGCAAGAAAAAGAGGTGAGCTGGATACAGATGTGGGGAGGTAACTATGAAAAATATTCAGATCAATCTCAAATATTATTTATCAGGTGTTATCATTTCCTGAACTACATGGCAAGTGCCCTATGGAATGACTATTTCATGTCTTATTTGTCTTTATTTGCCCCAAAATGCTTGCCAATAAATGTTGATGGGGAAATATGTCCTTCACCGTACAGTATTTCATTAAATGAATACAGTTCCATCATTCCCAGAGTATGCAAGTCAAAATCAGTATGCAACCTGAGTTGCATCAGTAACCAGAGAATTTGATAGAAAAGTAAATACAGGGAGACCTCAATGAAATTCCATTCAGATCTACAAATATTTACTGAGCATCGATTATGTGCCTAGGATTGTTCTAGATGCTGATGACACAAAGAGTTTGTTGGAACCCTGTCCTGAATACACTCTAAAGCAAAATCAGAATTAATAAAAATAAAATGTAACAACAATGATGGAAGTATGTCCTGGGTGCTCTAGGAACCTAGGAGAGTTGTCTCCCTAGCCATGCCAGAAAATGAGGACAGGTAACCTGAACCTGAAGCAGCAGATCTTACAGACTAGAGTAGCACAGAAGCAAAGTAAAACCAAAGATCACGATCACATAACAACTAAAAGGTCTTTGAATCTCTATCCTACTAGGAAGAGCAGATTTCATTTCCCCCATTAATGAAGCTACTAAACAGAGAAACAGACTTTAGTTCTTGTCAGATTCTTACCCAGATTTACAATCTAGCTAATTACCACTGGTAAGAGCCAAAAGGGAACAAACTAACAGATCTGGTCTTCACACAGGGGTCTCACCTCAGTTCCATCACCCTTCTAATTCCTCCCCAGTGGCAAAACAGGCCTTCTGGCCACATTCAACAATGACATTCCTTCAGTGTGTCTTGAGATTCATGAATGCCTCCCTGACTTTGCTCATGCTCATTCAATTAACCATCCCCCCCCCCCACCAGCAAACATCTACCCTCCTGTCCAGCTAAATATCATAACCATCATTAAAACTTCTAAGACACTCTCCCAGGCCAAATGAATTAATCCCTCATCTAGGCTCTTTAGCATCTTATTCATACTCCTGTTTACATCTGTTTCCAATCTGACACCCTTTGAGGATAGGGACCATGTTTTTATTCAACTTTATAGCTTCCTCTCCTCCAACCAGATCCATATATCCAATAGGGCATTTAGTAAGTACAAAATAAATGAATAAAAGGAGTATTTTATTCCATTAGAGAGCAATTTTCTTTATATACCTGCTGGGCCTCTCTCTCTCTCTCCTAACATGACGAGTCTGAAGAGTCCTGACGAGGAAGAAGACAACAGCAGACGAAACAAGGACAAGTCCAACCACGGAGGCAATGGTGATGCCTATTACCAGGGGCTCAGACACAAACTCCTCACAGTGCTCACCTCGGTACCACCAGTTCTCACCCACCCGGCATCTGTAATGAGAAGAGACAAAGTCCAAAAACAGAACCACTGTGCTGAAAACAAAAATGGGAGAACCTTTGGCGGGACCGGGGAAAGGTAGTGAAATAAATACTGACCACGTGAAGCTTCAGTAAAGGAGTGAACATAACAGGTTAAGTGATCACACAATTTAAGGTTGTGATTAATGGCTGGTGCAGACCTGGCAGGTCTTCCATGACGATTTGTAAATGACTAAATAAAAGACTGACTAGACCGAAAGAAAGTACTCTATTTAACTTTCTTATTTATACTTAACAAAACACAGGCCCACGAAGGAAAGTGACTATGAGATCACACAATTAGTCAGCAACAAATCTGGGTCTAGACTCCAGTCTCCAAACTTCTCATCTCCTTTCACCACACTGCAGAGATTCCCCCAACCCTGAGGCCCCAGGCTTGGGCAAAAGTGTCTTCAATTCCCAGAGCAGCAAGAAAATGACTGCTTTTCAAAATAATATTAATTTCTCTGGAAATCAGAAAACTATTTTTCCTTGGAGTTTTCTAGTTCAACTTTATACTTTTTCATTCAAAAGAGTCTGATCATCCCCCCCTATGTTCTCTGTGTCTGGCATCTATACCAAAATTCGCCCATTTTGACGTTCACAAACCATCTTCTTATTCATGTTTCTCCCATTTATTCTAAGCGTTTTCTCCATTTACATCCATGTGACTAGTTGTTGTGTAGTTCAGAGGTTGACTAGTTCTGTTTTGTTTAAGGGAAATGAGTAGAGGAGAATGGTCAGGCTACCTGAATCTGTTCGTCTGTCTGTGGACTTTCTTAGGCACTGCCTTTTAAAAAAAATGGATCTTAGGAACTTTATTTTTGAATACTCAGTAGGACCAAGAGCAGCTCAAAGCCTTTAACAACATATCCAAGAGGACCACAAAAACTTCACAGTATAAAGTATTAATCTTATGCCTAACAACACAGTGAACACCAACTACTGCAAGTACTCTCCAAGTAAGACATATTTAAATAATGTTTTTCTTATAGCTTCCTAAAAGTATAAAGTAAAATAACCAATTGAACTGGGTATAATTCAGGCCTATTAACTGACCCAGTCTTCACATGAGAACTAGATGGCATCCATCTATTGCCTAGATATAACTTTTATAATAAATATTGCTATGATTATCCTAAAGTCATAGGTGTAGACAATGACTACAGAGGAAGTTATCTATAACCTTGGGAAGCCAAAATCTCTATGCAACATACCTACAAATGGCCCCATGTCCAGGTATAATGTCACACTTTCCATCATTCAAGCAGAAGTCAGGCTGTAGGTCACAGAGACTCTGACAGGGCAGTTCTTCCACACTCAGGTACCCAGGGTAGCATCTGCACTCTGCTTCTCCACTCCAGGGGTTGACTAAACACTCAGAAAATTCATTGCATGCCTGAAACTTGCAAGGGTTGGCTTGATCACCTAAAATATCAAACAAACCAGAGAATTATACAAGAAAAGGCAAAATACAGGGGCTGGGATACATGAAGCCCCTCCAGTAACACTCTCCCACTGCAAAGTACCAGAGGGCAACCCCATTCCTGAACCATTAAAGTATACCGTCACCACCAATACCACAAAAAATTCTCACCCATCCTTGGATTGATGAACTTTTGTCAAATTTTCTGAAACCCAGAACTAAAGTATAAAACCCAATGACCTGGTTTTTTTTTTTTACATTTTTTTATCAAAGAAGCATGTGGAAGCCTTAAAACACATGCCATGTAATTATCAATCTAAATTCAACATAGTTTTCATATACCATTCATTTGCACCAACCCTAACCTACTATAGTAGTTACAGTACTACCTGTGTTCTGTATACAATGCTAAATGCCAGTTCTCCACACTGAGAACATGGGATGAGGAAACAGAGCCCAGAGAAGAACTGATAGGAGCCTCAGGGGTGGATATAACCCAATAAGAGTAGCTAAGCACATCTGAAATTTGCTGAAGCCAATGTGAGAAAAATAAATCACCCCTATACCACCTGAGGCCATTCCCAAAAATATTTTGACTTCAGTAACTATTTTTCTTTATTATATGAGAAAAAATAAAAATTTTAAATAATTATGACAATAACAAGTCAAAAGTGATACAAGACAATGACCATGATGGGTCTTCTATCCTACCGAAGAACATCCCACTATATGTCTTCACTGATAAACAGCAATCTGTGAGTGGCAAATGGTGACACAGATACCAAAGACAGGTGAAATAGGTGGAGATGATCCATAGACTCATCTAGATGAAAAATCATGAAGTTTAGCCAAAAGGCTAAGGGGAGCTAAAAAAAATAAAGAGCATAGTCTCTGTTTCCAGAGAAACTAATATGGTTTTGAGAATCAATGATTTCCTTGCTGCTCTGGAGATTAAAGATACCCTGCACAAATCTGTGGTCTTGGACTTTGGATCTCTGCAGCTTATTTTCCTTTATCCTATGAAGGAATGCGGAGATGAACGCAGTTGAATAGTATAGCCCCCAAAATTCATGTCCACTCAGAACCTCAGAATATGACCTTATTTGGAAACAGGTTCTTTGCAGATGTGATCAAGTTAAGATGAAGTCATATTTGATTAGCGCGGACCCTAACCCAATAACTGATGTCCTTAAAAGAAAAGGGAAATTTGAACACAGAGACACAAACACACAGAAAAGAAGGCCATATAAAGATGGAGACAGAGACTGGCATGATGCATCCATAAGTCAAGATCATCGAGGATTGTCGACAAACACCAGAAGCTTAGAAGGAGGCAAGGAAGGAATTTTTCTTAGAGCTTTCAGAGGAATGTGGCCCTACCAAACACCTTGATTTTGGATTTCTAGCTTCCAGAACTATGAGAGAATAAAGTGCTATGTTGTTACAAACCAATCAGTTTGTGGTTCTTTGTTATAGCAGCCCTAGGACATTAATATAGGAGACACTAATAAGATACTCTTATAACAAGGAGAGCATCCAAATGTGATGACAGATGGGCAGTTTCTATATGCAGGATTCATCTGTGTATTTCCTAAGTCTATGCATCTTTACCCTAGTATTCATTTTGTCACTCTGTAATGAGAAAATAATCTAATCTTAGATGTGAAGAAAAGGAGTGTATATAGGGGGTGGGAAGGATGGTATTGTGTGGCTCCCTTTTCTTGATAAAAGTTCAAGAATTTCTGAAACATGACGTGAAAACAAGTAAGGCAAGAGACAAGTCAGCCTTGTCTCTAGTCCATCTTGGGATAAAATAGTGTTTTAATTGGAAGTCTTTTAACTAAAAATATGCATGCTATAGGAAAATACCTACTTAGAAATTTGAAAACTTCGTGGCCATTCTATGTGGGTATAGGTGAATGTTTTTGCAGGAGGGAGGGAAGGAAAATAGAGTATAAGAGGAAAAAAAAAATCTTGCTGCCTTTTGCTTCCAGACTGAGAAAAACCAAGACTAATATATAATCATGTAAATAAAAGGCTGTAGTTTGAAGGTCTCTTTCTAGGTCTTTGTGCGGGTTGAAGGTGAGGATGCCCAGAATGCATGACCCTCTGTTTGGAAGAATCAAAGGTAGACTTAGAGCTCAGCTTAAGATAGGAGACAGGATCTAAATTGTAGAATGAATACATTCTGGTTTTTTCCCCAGTAGAATGCTAAGAGAAGGATTTATGGGTTCAGGAAAATAAGAGTGAAGGAAATGTGAAGAGGGTCTGGAAAGACAGCAAGAGCAGCCAGAATAACATGGTAGCTGACTGGGTCCTGGAGAAAAAGTTGGCCAGTAAGAGATGACTTTGAAAGATTTGCTGAGGAATTTAGGATGGTTAAGCCTAATAGTAATATACTTAAGCCACCTGCAACGCTACAATAAAGCCTCTTCCATCACCCTCATACCATCGGCAAATATCTGACAGAATCAACTACCTTGGGTTAGAGGTGTTCTGGGAAGTGAAAAACGGGACTGTGATCTGCGTTGGGTTAACATAAAGAACAACCACATGGGTCAAAGTAAATGTGAGACTGGAAACTCAGCTCAACTAACTCAGAGCTGGAGATAATTAAGAAATATTTAAATTCCCGGATAATTCCTAGAGATAGTGAGAGTGAGAAGGCCGTGAATGCAGGTTTTACACTGCACAAGGGAGAGGCTGATTCCAGTTCATTTGAATATTAAAGGAAAAGGTGACCCTATAAACCTAGATGACTTGCCATGCAGCTGACATGTGAGTTACACACAAAACTGAAGTGAACGCACTTCTTTATTGTAATTCTCTCTATTTTTTATTTTTTCAATGTTTATTCATTTCTGAGAGAGACAGAGACAGAGCAGGGGAGGGGCAGAGAGAGACGGAGACACAGAATCCAAAGCAGGCTCCAGGCTCTGAGCTGTCAGCACAGAATCTGATACAGGGCTCAAACCCATGAACTGTGAGCTCATGACCTGAGCCAAAGTCGGACACTTAACTGACTGAGCCACCCAGGCGCCCCTATTATAATCTCTTTAAAAAGAAGTAGGTGGACTTTTGCAAAAGTTGTATAAATCATAACTGTTTGTATTTGTGTGGGTAGTCAAATGTTTTTGCATGGTTTTTGTTTAATCCTTAGACTAGCCCCCATGAAATATATAGACCAGGTAATAATACTATCCCCATTTAACATATAAGTACTAAGCCTCAGAGATAAAATAGCTCATCTGGAGTTACACAAATGACAAACAGCAGAGCAGAGGCAAGAAACCAGGCCTTCCAAATTATAATTAATTTCTTCTTCCACTGCCCCACACTTTCCTCATTTTGAATGAATGATGTTCCTTCAAAAATTTCAAAGGGAAGAATGTTGGCTTTTCTCCCAGTTAAAGAATAGTGTTGACTCCCAAACCAGTTTGAGAGTAAAAGGCACTAGAGAAATACAAACCTAGGCGTTTCACCTTACTCCTACTCAAAATCACTGTTCTCTCTATGGAAGGAAAAAGAGAACAAAGTTTGAGGATCCAACAGTATCCTCTGCATCCAAGTGTTCCAAATAAAAACAATGGTTTATTTCAGCCAGTCACAGTATTTTTGAGTATCTCTTACATGCAAGATACTGTGCTAGGTTTGGGCCAGAAAGTGATTAATAAATCAGACAAGTCTCTGTCCTTGTGGATAGCTCAACTGGAAAAATAGCCACAAAGCAACTATGTGCATAAATAATCATTATTACAAAAGTTATACACTCTATAGCAGGAAAGAATATTATATTACAGGAAAGACTAAAAGGAAAGACCCAATCCAGATTATGGGTGAGTCAGTGAAAATCTTGAGGAAAAAACATTTGAACTGAGGCATAAAAGGTGAACAGAAATCAGCAGAGAGGGGAAAGAGTTTTAGGCAACAGGGACAGTAAGTATATGCAAAGTTTCTTGCAAGTTACTTGAATCTGAAGAAGTAAAACAAGCTAATTTGAGTACAATATGGTGAGCAAAGAAGTTAGTTTCACTGGATGATACGGGGAAAAAAATAGGGACCAGAGCTCATGGCTATTGAACCAGGCAGCCACTGAAGATTTCAAGTAGGGAAGTGAAATAATCTGATTGATGTTTTAGAAAGAGCACCCTGGCTTCGGTCTGTATAGGGGAGGGGAATAAGACAGGTAGTGGGGAAACTGGTTCAAACGAAAGGTGATAATGAAGTACACAGATTTAAGACATATTTAGAATTTTCAGAATTAATATAAGTTTGGGGGTGATGGAAACTGAGTTATCAGAATGACTTCCCAGGTTTCTGGCTTAAGTAGGTGAGTGAATATGGCTTTCATTTCTCAAGACAGTGAAGCTGACAGCAGGATTCAATTTACTTAAAAGATGCCTGCTTCGAATTCTGTGTCTCCCTCTCTTTCTGCCACTCCCCTGCTTGTGCACTCTCTCTCTCTCTCTCTCTCTCAAAAATAAATAAGCATTAATAAATGTGGAGAGTTACTGACATTTATATAAGATTTACAATAATGGAAATGGATAAAACAGCTTAGGAAAGTAATATAGAAGGAAAGAGAGTGCAAATCTTTTGGGTTTGGCAACTCAGAGATGAGTAGAGCAGATCCAGGGGATAAGTAAAAGAGAGCTAGACAGAGCAGGTAGAAAAGGGAATGGGGGAAAAAAAGAAAAGAAAAGGGAATGGGAGGTAAACAAGGTAATACATGTGAACAACCCTTTTTAAAAGAGAATGATATTGATGTCCTTTGAAGAGATCATTTAATAATTACCAAGATGTGGAGATTCTGCCTGACATAATACTCTTTTTCCTACAAGTATTGAATTTACCTTGATTCACTATAGAAGAAAATGCACAAAGCATAAGAGACTGTTAAAAACTGAGAACAAACTGAGGGTTGATGGGGGGTGGGAGGGAGGGGAGGGTGGGTGATGGGTATTGAGGAGGGCACCTTTTGGGATGAGCACTGGGTGTTGTATGGAAACCAATTTGACAATAAACTTCATATATTGAAAAAAAAAAGAATTTAGGAGAAAAAAAAAAAAAGAAGAAGAAAATGCACAAGAATAATAACCGGATTCCATTAAGAAACCACCATCGGCATTCAATACCATTACCTGATTCCACATCGAGGGAGTATTTATCAATAGCCAAGTTCATGGTCTGGTAGGCCGTGGTACAGAAGTCTTCCAGAATCATGTATACAGCATTGTTGACATTAGGAGGGACAGACTTGGCAAACTTCATTCGGCTGTTCACCACAATACTGCCATTTCTAAAGTTCAGGATTTCTAAATTCTGGAACCCTGTGAGATTTGACTGGAGGTAGGGAACCAGCTACAATACATGAAAAGTAGTCAGTTTGTTTACAAGGTTTTGCTATTTTGTTCAAAACATACCAACCCCCACCCAAAAAACAAGAATGAGCCCCTCCCCCACTTTTTGACATTATATTCTATTTCAATTCTATATTCAGTATTTCAATTATTTAAACTGTTCATCAATAAAAGTATAAGTTGCCAATCACTTGAGAGTCAAGAGATTTTCACAGCAATATTTAAGAATCCATGAAACTCATAGACAGTTTTAGATAACAGAGAGTTTATTCTCTCTGTTTCACTAAAGAATCACAACAGTCAAGGCATGACTGGGTGGCTTAGTTGGTTAAGCATCCAACTTTGGCTCAGGTCATGATCTTGCAGTTCTCAAGTTCAAGCCCCATATCAGGCTCTCTGCTGTCTGCACAGAGCCTGCTTCAGATCCTCTGTTCCCTTCTCTCTTTCTGCCTCTGCCCTGCTTGTGCTCTCTTACTGCCCCCCCCAAAAAATAAAAATAACACATTTAACAAAAACCAAGGTTCACAACAGTCAAGGTATTATTAGTACCTACAGAAAACTGGTCTCATAATAAAATGTGAAAAGAAATTGTAAACTTGTTTCAGTTCCATGATTCATGGAATACAATCTTCAGTATCTAAGTTATTATATAATCTTCAGGCCATATTTGTGTTTCCCATTTCTTGTATCTATCTGTTGTGTTGTTTTTCTACCAACCGTAGACTATGATGCTATTTACAAATCAATGTGCACAACAGACCAGACTTTCACTGGCTCAGATTTTATGTTTGGGAGAAAGAGGGTTAGTACATACACGATTATTCACTAATACCCATGTTTCATTTCTTGTGCTTACCAGTTCCAAAAATCTTTGCTCCAGTGCTCTATACTCCAAAGAGTTTTTATTAAATAGGTCTTCCGAAAACATCATGTTTGTCACTCGGAGGCTGAAGAAAACCACCAAAGCTCCTGCAGTCTGGGTATGACTCAAGTCACCTCCTTCTGTGGGTTGCACCACAATAGCCCTCTCTGTGGACTGAACATTTGTAGACATTTCCACATAACTACCAACCTTGCCATTTTCCTCAGGGATTACCTCAGGCTGATAGTAATCTGTGCCTATCCGGTCCAGTTCTAATGAAATATCCTGTACACCCATAATTACTTCATCCTCTAGCAGGGTGGAGCTTGTGGTTGGAGACAATTTGGTAGACTGTGTCATGGAAGATTTCAGCCAGAGCTTGTCAGTACTCTGTAGTGTACTTGCCAATATGTCTCTGGACAATTTCCCCAGGGAAGAAGTTCTTGCCCAAACTACATCTGATTCTGGCAATATGGTCCCCAAAGGTTGCATATCTGGCTTCATTATCGAAACCTTGCTGTCAAACCATTCACGGTTGGATGATTCTATAGTTTGTTCCATATCCTTCTTTAGAAATGGTAGCTCTGGTTTACCAGTAGAAGCAGAGATTGCTATAGCTGTCAATAGAAGAGGTGCTTTGGTAACTGAGTAATCATCAATGTCAGGTGCCTCTGATATTTGCTTGGAGAGAATTAGAGATGCAGATTCAGTTGTGGTCTCTGCAAAGATGGGCACAGTAGGTCCACCAATGAGCTCTTCCTCTGCAAAGTGTGTGGATCTATCATAATATCCATATTTTAAATGCTCAGTACTTTGCCCTGTGGAATCTTTGTCATCTATACCTAATTTCTCATCTATACCTTCAGTTGGCATAAGTGATTCCTGATCTTCAAGCCATGACTTAGACAGTGATTCAGAACTCTTCTCAAATGAAGTCTCACTCCATGGCCAAGAAATCAGATCCACCTTTTGCCCAGACCCTGAACCTAAACCACTCTCAAATATAAACTCTTTTTCTATGGATGTGTCTGGCATCAAAGTGCTCACTTCTAATTGGCCTTTGACTTTGGAGGCCAAAGAGTCCAAGCCAAAAGGTATCATTGTTTCTTTAGCAAGATCTAAAGTGACAGAGGAGGCCAGATATGGTGAGGATGTCAAAGACACTTCAGAGTCTTCCACAGATGATATCGTTTCCTTTGGCACTGGATGAGTGAATGGACTTGAAGGCAATGAATGAACAGAAAGAATATCTTCTGGCCCTTCAACTTTGATTAATCCTAAAAATAAAGTTTTCCATTAATTAATCTACAGAATTGTCAAAATGTATTCCTAGTTCTCCTAATAAAGCAAGCTATTTGTTTTTCTCATTAAGTTAGGATGTACAGTGCTGATTTTTACTTTGATATATAAGCAAGCAAGAGGATCTCATGATTTTGTGATGTGGTACAATCACTCATGAATATACCCCCTTCCCTGAGGATAACAAGATCTCAGCTATTGAAATAATTCATCTTTAAAGATTTTAGTTTTTTACTCCATGAAAATAAAGAACCATATTGACAACAAAGACTGAATCTAGTGAAAACTAGACAGAAAATCCAGGAAATTTTGTCTTTGAATTCTGATCTCCTTATTACATTTATTGCCCATCATCCTCCAGATTTACCCAATGTTTAAAATCCTGGACTCATTATTTATATCTTTAACTTCCTCTTTCACAAATATACTCCCTCCATAAGTCATATTGATTTTTCCTTTCTGCCACAACTAAATCATCTACTTGATTTTCATTTCCTAATCTCTGCTATAGCTACCCTGGTTTACATTCTCCCTTCCTCAAGTCTAATGCAAGCTGAATTCTCTATATTGGGCCCCCGCAATTAATACTACTAAAAGATACTAGAATAATTTTCTTTGATGTTGTTTATCACTATAACATTTAACATCCAAGTTAATAAAGTAGCTCTTTAATAGTAATTTAATTCAATTATGTATTCTTTAATAGGATGTTCAAAACATCTATTAACTGTTCCCCCACCCCACCAAGTTTATTTCTTGTTATTTACCTATTTGGAATCTCCATTCCAACCAATTAAATCTGATTGTTTCCTCTCTCACACAGCTTTTCCAAGATATTTCCTCCTAATAGATGTTACCATGCTTCTCTATTAGCCTTAGTGGCATTCTTTCTTCAAAACCTTTGTCATCTGATATAATAAAGTAAAAAAGTATGAAAAGTGATTAGAATCACTTACCATCTTCTAATATGTGAGATCCAGAAGTTCCTTCCTTAGAAACCACAGGCAAGCCAGTCTGAAGCACTGCTGGGGTGACAGAATGAAGAGTCAAGCTGCTAACCTCTAAAACCTCTGGGGAAGAACTGAGGCCCACCTTCGCGGGAAAGGCTAATTCGGGTGTAGACACTAAATCACCCAAAGGGCTTTCTGACCAGAGTTCCCTGCCATTGGTTGAGGGAGGACCAGAGCTGAAATCAAGTGGTGAAATACTGCTGGTGGTGGATTCATCTGCTGAGGGCCATTCAGCTTGAAGGGTATTATCCTGGGGGGAAAAAAAGGCTAAATCATATCATAGATAAAAGAAACACACAAAAATGATTTCAAATATCACCTATGTGTAGCATTCCCAGATTTTCTAGGGACACATAGACAATGTAATATTGGTGGGGAGGGGGTGGGGACATGGGTTCTCCAATCAAACAGATCTCTAATCAAACCCCTATTCAACCACACACTATTTGAAAACTCTAGGGAAAAACCACGTACCTCTTGAAACTCATCGTAAATTGGGGAGAGATGAGATACCATATTTAAAAGATTCCAAAGTGAATTTGTGAGAAAAAATATTTCTCTTGCTTTAGATGGTCCCTTACTCTGTCTTATTAGCTTAAATACTCTATATACAAAATTACTATTCTCTGTAATTTGATGTCAAAAACCTAAGCACATTGCCTACAGCAGGAAAGGACAATTAGAAATATTTACTTAAGGTTTTTTGTTTTGATATGAAATGTCACCACATCAAAATGTGGTCTTGCTACCTCGAAAGAACATCAACATCTACGAAATGGCACCTCACTTAAAAAATACAATTTTCTCTTTCTAGTGACTTTTTACTAATGTAGTAATATAGTATTAATAACTTCCGGGATAGAAAAGTAGACAGAAACACAATCCTTGAACATGCTAATTATTTAATCATATAAAGATAAGTCTATGCAGAAAAGTTTAGATGTGATGCTAATGGGTAAAATGACCATGGCATTTCGTGGGAGTTTATATACTTCAATCTATGCTTACTTCTAAAAAACAAAAAATAAGAAGTGCTATATGTATAGAAGAAATTCATGAAATATTTCCTGGGCAAAAACTGAAAAAGGAAAATAGAAAACAATCATTCTCTACCCTAAATAACATTAAAATCACATGAAACCGTTTTATTTTTTTATTTATTTTTTTTTTTAATTTTTTTTTTCAACGTTTATTTATTTTTGGGACAGAGAGAGACAGAGCATGAACGGGGGAGGGACAGAGAGAGAGGGAGACACAGAATCTGAAACAGGCTCCAGGCTCTGAGCCATCAGCCCAGAGCCTGACGCGGGGCTCGAACTCACGGACCGCGAGATCGTGACCTGGCTGAAGTCGGACGCTTAACCGACTGCGCCACCCAGGCGCCCCATGAAACCGTTTTAAAAACACCAGGGCACCTGGGTGACTCAGTTGGTTAAATGTCTGACTCTTGATTTCAACTCAGGTTATGATCTCACAGTTCCTGAGATTAATCCCACATGGGGCTCTGGGCTAACAGTGCAGAGCCTGCTTGGGTTCTCTCTCTCTCTCTCTCTCTCTCTCTCTCTCTCTCCCCCCCCTCCTCTCTCTCTCTCCCTCTCTCTCTCTCTCTCTCAATTAAAAAACAAAAAACAAAAAAATGCACCAATGTCCAGGCCTCACACCCTAGAGATTCCAACTTAATTGGTTGAGGATAGGACCTAGACATGGTACTTTTAAGAGCTCCCCAGTAGAAGATACAGGCTGACCATATTCTGGCTACAGTATTACAGGCTGGATTTCTAAAATACTTCTTTCACTGTTGAATTGTTATATTTCTCGTGAGATAGATCCCTTAAGAAACCTCCTGGTGTTGGGTTCAAGATGTCAGCATCAGAAGATACTGAACATACCTTCACCTATATACACAACAAATATATAGCTTCATATGGAAAATTTTCCTCTGAAAAAGTCCTGAAAACTAGGTGGACAGCATCTCCACAACAAAAGATAAAAGGGCCACACTGAGTTGGATAGGAGAGGCAGAGATATGCTTTCACCAAAACCCACCCAAAGACTTGCAATCCACAATCAGAATGAAATCTCACCAACATGGAACTTTTCCCTGAGGAGCAAGGAGTTTGTGCTCCATATCAGACACCTCAACCCTTCAGTCCTGCACCCCTGAGACCAGCCCTCCAAACATAAAACCAACAGGGACCATGTCCAGAACTATAGGGAATGGAGAACCTGCCCTTAAAGGACTCACTCACAGACTTACTTGCCCCAGAATCCAGAGCAAAAGCAGCAATATCTGTTTGCTTGTTTGTTTGTTTGTTTCAAAGAGAGTTTTTCATCTCTTTTTAACTGAAGTAGAGTTGATACACAATGTTATATTCGTTTTAGGTGTACAACATAGTGATTCTACAACTCTATATATTATGCTATGTTCACCACAAGTATAGCTACCATCTATTACCACAGAATGCTATTATAATATCATTGACTATAATCCCTATGCTGTACCTTTCATCCCCATGACTCATTCACTCCATAACTGGACACCTGTACCTCCTACTCCCCTTCTCTCTGATAACCACCCATAACCCCATCACCCTCTCCTCTGATAATCATCAGCTTGTTCTCTGTGTTTATGGATCTATTTCTGTTTTTGTTTATTTGTTCATTTGCATGTGTATGTGTTTGTTTTGTTTTTTTTAGATTCCACATAAAGTGAAATTATATGGTTACTTGCTTTTCTCTGTCTGACTTACTTCACTTAGCATAATACCCACTAGGTCCATTGTTGAAAATGGCGAGATCTCATCCTTTTTATGGCAGAATAATATTCCATTGCATATATATATATATATATATATATATATATATATATATATATACATACATACACACACACACACACACACCACATCTTCTTTATTCATCTATCAATGGCCTACTTAGGTTGCTTCCATATCTTAAACATAGGAGCACATGTATCTTTTTTAATTAGTGTTTTCATTTTCTTTGAGTAAATAACCAGTAGTGGAATTACTAGATCTTATGGTATTAAAAGAAGTTTGAAAAGCACCTAAACCATGTGTAAAGGAGACACACTACTCTTAAAGTAACTGCCAAAAAGAAGGGACCTGTTAGAGCTTTCTCTAAGGACAGAAGCACTGTAGGTGCCATTTTTGCAATCTTACTCTACCTTACTAACGCCAGTGCTGGTGAGTGCCATTTTGTCAACCTCCCTCCACACTGCCAGCACATGTGGGGCTCCCATCCCACACCACAGGAACATCACAGCCAGGCAGGCAAACACCACCCCACACCCTGTGCCACAGCTGAGCCATAGCCAGCCAGGTAAGTGCTATATCTTCCCCCATGCCCCCAATACAGCCACTGAGGAGAGCACCATGACCCGACCCCTGCCAAAAATATGTCACCGACAGCCTGGGAAAGAACCCCACCCACCCACTCCCCACACTACAGCCCAGCACATGCACACAGAGGGGATATCCATGGAGCACCTGGCTCTGGTGGCCAGAGGGGACTGTGCTTCTGGCCCCCATGGATAAAATCACTACTTAAGACCACTCCTACAAGACTCAGGGAGGTAGCTGTTTCATCTAATATATAGAAAACAAACACAAAGAATCAGACAAAATGAGGGGACAGAGGAATATGTTCCAAGTGAAAGAGCAAGTGAAAACATCAGAAAAAGACCTTAATGAAATAGGGATAAGTAATCTACTTAATAAAGAACTCAAAATAATGTTCATAAAGGTGCTTACCAAACTTGGAAGTATAAGGGATGTGCACAGCAAGCACTTCAACAAAGAGAAAATATAAGAAAGTACCAAACATAAATCACAGAACTGAAGGATACAATAACTGCACTAAAAAGTACATTAGAGGGTTTCAACAGCAGACTGGAAGAAGCAGAAAAACACAGATCAACAAGCTAGAAAACAAAGCAATGAAACTCACCCAGACATAGCAGCAGAAAGAAAAAATAATTTTAACAAGTGACAATGCCTTAAGGGACTTATGGGACAACATCAAATGGAATAATATACACATTATAGAGGTCTCAGAAAGAGAAGAGAGAGAAAAAGAGGCAGAAAACTTATCTAAATAAATAATGGCTGAAAAATTCCCTAATCTGGGAAGGAAACAGACATCCAAGTCCAGGAAGCACAGAGAGTTCCAAAAAAGATGAATCCAAAGCAATCTACACCAAGACACACTATAATTAAAATGTCAAAAGGTAAAGACAAAGAGATACTCCTAAATGCAGCACAAGGAAAAAAAAAAAAAAACTTATGTGCAAGGGAAATCCCAAAAGGCTGTCAGCAGATTTTTCAGCAGCAACACTGCAAGCCAGAAATTAGTGGCATGAAATTTTCAAAGTACTGAAAGGAAAGAATACCCAACTACAGTGAGATTATCATTCAGAAAGATGTAAAGAGAGAGTTTTTCAGATAAGCAAAAGCTAAGGCAGTTCATCACCACTAAACAGGCCTTACAAGAAATATTAAACAGACTTCTTTCAGTTGAAAAGCAATGGAACTGATTAATGACAAGAAAACATGCAAAAGTAAAAGTCTCATAGGAAAAGTTAAACATATTATAAAAGTAATGGGTTAATCAATTATAAAGCTAGCATAAAGGTCAAAAGACAAATGTAGTAAAGTTAACTAAAACTGCAATAATCAGTTAAGGGACATATGACATAAAAAGATCTAAAATATGACATCAAAAACATAAAACAGGGGCGCCTGGGTGGCTCAGTTGGTTAAGCATCCGACTCTTGATTTCAGCTCAGGTCATAATCTCATGGTTGTGAGATCAAGCCTGAGTCAGGCTCAGATTCTCTCTCTCCCTTTCTCTTTTCCTTCCCCAGTCAGGTTTGCTCTTATTCAAAATAAATAAATAAACATTAAAAAAAAAACATGGGGGGAGGTTAAAAATGTAGAGTGTTGAAATGTATTCAAATTTAAGTTGCTATCAAATTAAAATGGACTGTTATATATATAAGATATGTGAATCTCATGGTAATCACAAAGCAAAAACTTGTAGTAAATACACAAAAGAAAATTAGAAAGGAATCTAAATGCAATACTAAGGAAGGTTATCAAACCACAAGTGAAGAGAGAAAAAGAAGAAAGGGACAGAATAAACTACAAAAAAGTCAGAAAACAAATTAACAAAGTAGCAATAAGTAGATACCTATCAATAATTACATATAAATGGACTAGATCTTCTAATCAAAAGACAAAGAGTGGCTGAATGGATTAATACACATGGCTCATCTATATGCTGCCCACAAGAGATTCATTTCCGAAGTAAGGACATGCAAAGGCTGAAAGTGAAGGGATAGAAAAAGATATCCCATGCAAATGAAAACAAAAAGAAATCTGGTACAGATATACTCATCACTCATAATGATAAAGGGGTAAATCCAACCAGGAGCTATAACATTTATAAATACATATGCACCGAACATAGGAGGACCAAAATACATAAAGCAAATATTAACATGCCTAAAGGGAAAAATTGACAGAAATACAAAAATAGGTAGAGACTTTAATACCTCACTTACCAATGGATAGATCATCCAGACATAAAATCAACAGTGAAACACTGGATTTAAATGACATATTACACCATATAGACTTAAAATATATACATACGGAACATTCCATCCAAAAGCAGCAAAATACACATTCTTCTCATGCATCTGGAATGTTTTACAGGACAGATCACATGTTGGGCCATGAAACAACTCAATAAATTCAAGAAGATTGAAATCATATAAAACATCTTTTCTGACCACAATGGTGTGAAAATAGATATCAATTACAGAAAGAAAATGGTAAAAAACAAAGAGATTAAACAACATGCTTCTGAATAGCCAAAGGATCATCAAAGAAATAAAAGGAGAAATGAAAAAATACCTACAGACAAATGAAAACAAAAATACATTACACAAAAATCTCTGGGGTGCAGCAAAAGTGGTTGTAAGAGACAAGTTCACAGCAAGAGATCTACCTCAAAAAGCAAGAAAAACCTCAAACAAATTTCCTTTATACCTAAAGGAAACAGAAAAAGAACAACAACAACAAAAGTCAGTAGAAGGAAGGAAATAAAAATCAGAGTGGAAATTAATGAAATGAAGACTAAAAAGACAAAAAAAGATCAATGAAACTAAGAACTGTTTCTTCAAAAAGATAAACAAAAGTGAAAAACCTTTAGCTAGATTCACCAAGGAAAAAAATAGAGAACTCAAATACAAAAAAAACAGAAATAAAAGAGAAGTTACAAATGATACCACAGAAATATGAAGGATCCTAAGAAACTACTATGAACAGTTGTATGCCAACAATTAGACAACCTACAAGATATGGAGACATTCTAACAACATAGAATCTACCAAGATTAAATCGAGAAGAAACAGAGAATATGAATAAACCAATTACTAGTTAGGAGATTGAATAAAAAACTTCCCAACAAAAATCCAGGACCAGATTGTCTCACTGATAAATTCTACTAAACATGCAAAACAAAAAAAAAAGATTTGATACCTATCCTTTTCAAGTTCTTCCAAAAATCTGAAAAGGAAGAAATGCTTCCACACTCATTTAATGAGATTAGCATTACCATGATACCAAAACCAGACAAGGTCACTACAAAAAAATAAAATCACAGGTCCATGTTCCTAATGACTATAGATGCAAAAATCTTCAAAAAATATTAGCAAACCAAATTCAACAATACATTAAAAAGATCATATACCATAATCAAGTAGGCTTTATTACAGAGATGCAAGAATGGTTCAACATCTGTAAATCAATCAATGTGATACAACACATTAACAAAATGAAAGATAAAAATTATGTGATCATCTCAATAGATGCAGGAAAAGCTTTTGACAAAATTCAGCATTCATTTATGATAAAAAATCTCAACAAAATGGGTATAGATGGCACATATCTCAACATAATAAAAGCCATATATTAAAACCCCATAGCTAATGTCATACTCAACAATGAATAGCTTAAAGCACTTCCTATAAGATCAGGAACAAGACAAAGATGCCCACTCTTGCCACTTTTATTCAACATTGCATTGAAAATACAACTTGGCAACTTGGCAAGAAAAAGAAATAAAGGACAACCAAAATGGAAATTAAAAAAGTAAATTGTCACCATTTGCAGATGGACATGATACTACATATAAAAACCCCAAAAGAATCCACACAAAAAAATGTTAGAGCTAATAAATGAGCTCAGTAAAGTTGCAGGATACAAAATTAATATACAAAAATCTGTCGCATTTTTATACACTAATAAACTACCAGAAAAAATCATGAAAATTATCTTAAAATAAAGAAAATAATCATTTACAATTGTATCAAAAAGAATAAAATACCCAGGAATAAATTTACTGAAGGAGGTGAAAGACCTGCACACTGAAAACTGTAAGACATTGATGAAAAGAAACTAAAGACACAATAAATGGAAAGACATTCCATGCTCCTAGATTGGAAGAATTAATATTAAAATGTCCAAATGACCCAAAGTAATCTACACAGATTCAATGTAATCCATATCAAAATTTCAATGGTATTTTTCACAAAACTAGAAAAAATAATTCTAAAATTTGTACAGAACCACAAAAGACCCCCAAAATAGGCAAAGTAATCTTGAGAAAGAACAAAGTCAGAGGTATCACACTCTCTGAGTTCACCATACTACGAAGCTATAATAATCAAAACAGTATAGTATTGGCATAAAAACAGACACATAAATCAATGGAAAAGAAGACACAGCCCAGAAATAAACTCATTCACATATAGTCAATGATTTATGACATAGAAAGCAAGAATATACAATGAGGAAAGTACTGTTTCTTCAACAAATGATGCTAGGAAAATGGGACAGCTACACACACACACACACACACACACACAATGAAACTGGACCACTAATACCATATATAGAAATTAACTCAAAATGATTAAAGACTTAAATCTAAGACCTGAAACCATAGAGCTCCTAGAAGAAAACATAGGCAGTAAGCTCCTTGACAATGATCTTAGCGATAAGTTTTGGATCTGGCTCCAAAGGCAGGGGCAACAAAAATAAACAAATGAGATTATATCAAACTGAAAAGCTTCCATACAGTGAAGAAACCATCAACAAAATGAAAAGGCAATCTATTGAATGGGGAAAGATGTTTGCAAATCATATATTCAATAATGGGTTAATATCCAAAATATATAAAGTCCTCATACAATTCGGTAACAAAATTTACAATTTGATTTTAAAAATGGACAGAGATCACTCTTTCCCATCTTGCAAGATGGCAGGTGAAAAAGCTGAGAAGCCAGATACTAAGTAGAAGAAACGTGAAGCCAAGAAGGCTGATGCTGGTGGCAGGTTAAGAAGGGTAATCTCAATGCTAAAACTCCAAAGAAGGGGAAGCCCCTCTGAAGGTGAAACCCTGTCCTCATCAGGGCAAGTGGCAGATATTCCTGATTAGCTATGTACTCCAGAAAGGCCATGTATAAGAGGAAGTATTTAGCAGCTAAATCCAGGTTGAAAAGAAAAAGAAGGAGAAGCTTCTTGCTATTGTCACAAAACCAGTTGGTGGTGACAAGAATTGTGGTACCTGAGTGGTTAAACTTCACAAAATGCCTAGGTATTACCCTACTGAAGATGTGCCTCAAAAGCTATTGAGCCACAGCAAAAAAAAAACAAAAAACAAAAAAACCTTTCAGTCAGCATGTGAGAAAACTATGAGCTACCATCACTCCGGGGACCATTTGTTCATCCTTACTGGGTGCCACAGAGGCAAGAGGGTGATTTTCCAGAAGCAACTGAGCAGTGGCTTAGTACTTGTGACTGGACTTCTGGCCCTCAATCAAGGTCCTCGGTATAGAACACATCAGAAACTTGTCATTGCCACCTCCACAAAAATTCATATCAGCAGTGTGCAAATCCCAAAACACCTCACTGATGCTTACTTCAAGAAAAAAAAAGTGTGTAAACCCAGACACTGGTAAGGTGAGATCTTAAACATGGAGAAAGAGAAATATGAGATGACAGAACAGCACAAGGTTGATCAGAAAGCTGTAGACTCATAAATTCTGCCAAAAATCAAAGCTGTTCCTCAGCTCCAGGGCTACCTCTGCTCTGTGTTTTCTCTCACAAACAGAGTTTTTCCTCATAAATTGATGTTTTAAATTTCTTACAAAGAACCTAATTAAATAACTGATCCATTTTTTTAATGGACAGATATCTAAATAGACAGTTTTTCAAAGAAGACAGACAAATAGCCAACAAACACATGAAAACATGCTCAATATTACTAATTATCAAGGAACTGCAAATCAAAACCACAATGAGATATCACCTCACACCTGTAAGAATGGCTAAAATCAAAAGGACAAAAAACAACAGGTGTTTGCGAGGATGTAGAGAAAAGGGAACATGTGCATATTGGTGGGAATGTAAACTGGTACAGCCATCGTGGAAAATAGTATAGAGTTTCCTCAAGAAATTAAAACTAGACCTACCACATGATCTAGCATTCTACTTCTGGGTATCTAACCAAAGAAAACAAAAACACTAACTCAAAAAGATATATGCACCTCTAAGTTTACTTCAGCATTATTTACAAAAGCCAAGATATGGAAACAACCTACAAGCCAAGATATGTCCATCAATCAATGAGTGGATAAAGATGTGGTGTGTATATACAATGGAATACTACTCAGTCATAAAAAAGAACGAGGTCTTGCCATTTGTGACAACATGGATGGACCTTGAGGCTATCATGCTAAGTGAAATGAGTCAGACAGAGAAAGACAAATACTGCATGATTTCACTTATAAATAGAATCTAAAACACAAAATGGCAAACAACCAAAACCCAGACTCATATATACAGAAAACAGAACAGTGATTGCCATGGGAAAGGGGGTTGGAGGAGGAAGACAAAATGGGTAAAGGGCATCAAGAAGTACAAACTTCTAGTTATAAAATAAATAAGCTATGGGGTTGTAAAGTACAGCAAGGGGAATATAGTCAATAATATTGTATTAATTTTGTATGATGACAGTAACTAGAACTACTTTGGTAATAAAATCACAATGCATACAAACGTCTAATCACTATACTGTACACATGAAACTAATACAAAATTGCATGTCAATTATACTTCAATTTAAAAAATTCCCATACACATAAACCCATCTAAAGACTAGAATTCATGGAATAGATATGAATAAAATGAAGCCCATGAAAAATAAAAAAATAAAAAACTGGCCCCCCTTCCTCCAGAGATTCCTAAACAGTGGTGGTGAATATTCACTGACATACACTGTCAAGCCTAATACACTTTTTAAACAAAAGCATACATTAATGTGGTTAATTATAGCTCAGTCTATGACCATGAAATAAAACAGAACTTACTGGCCTAAGGAGGGATTCAACCCAATGTTATGACCTGATTAGTCATTTATGTTCTGCCTACGCTTCCTCTTGTCCATCCATCAAAGGTCTATGTGAGGAAGCTTTAGGATAACACATTCTTCCAATCATAAGGGAGGGAACATGATGCAAGAAATCACTGGGTACATCCCGACTTATCCCTTCTCCTAGTGACAAATGCACCAAATAGATAATAACAGAAGGTCATCGGGTATATGTACATATCCCCTCAGTTTCACCTACTATTTCTAAACTAACTATTCTTAACTATTTCTGCCAAGTAAACTTATTTTCTTTTGTGGAACTCAGTGAAACAATCACTTCCTGTCTGTCTGTGCTGTTTTAATCAGGTCCTATTTTAAGTGGGCCATCATGCTGCTTATTCTTTATTGCCACCACCCCAGATTCTTCTCTTCCCTGCTTTCTTCCCTGGGAAGCTGACTCCTGATAATTTTATCATCCCTGCTTTTTTACCAACTCTCTTCTGTTTGAGTTTATTCAATGGGATGCACAAGCAGACAATCAAAGGATAAGAAAAGTGAGAGGTTGGGCTAATTCTTCCCTGCTCCCTCCAATAATGTGTCTCTTACAATAGCTGTATCCCTCTACAATTACAGCTTAAGCTATCACTGGGATCTGGTAACAGTTTTCTCCCCTTGGCCTAAATCCAATAGATGGTAATGGCTTCTAACTACTAGTCTCTGCATACCTCAACATTCCTTTTTTTACTCCCTTAAGCCTATATATAGCTCTATCTTGGTGATTCTATTACTACTGAGACCCTGGCTCAAAAATAATAAATAATAATAAAGAACCATAAAAAAGAGTCATAATAAAGAACAAAACAGAAATTCTGAACTGAAGAATACAATGAATGAAGTGAAAAATACAATAGCATCAACAGCAGAATGTATCAAACAGAAGAAAGAATCTGTTAAGTAGAAAACAAATCTTTGAAATTATTCAGTCAGAAAAGAAGAAAAAAAAAGAATAGAAAAAAGTGAAGAAAACCTACGTAACAGAAACAATGAGAAACATAAACAATGAGATACCATCAAAGGAGCAATCTGAATTACTGGAGTCCCAGGAAAACAGAGACAAGGGGCCAGGAAGTTTTCTTAATGAAATAATGGCTGAGAATTTCCCAAATCTGTGGAGATTTTGACCACCCAAGTTCATAACCTTCATAGAACCTCCAGCAAATTCAACTTGAAAAGAACTTCTCCAAGACACATTATAATAAAACCATCAAAAATCTAAGACAAAGAGAGACTCTTGAAGCAACAAGAGAAAAAAGCTTCTGACCTACATAGGAGTCCTCATTATGCTATCAGTGGATTTCTCAGCACAAAATTTAAAGCCAATACAAACTGGGATGGTATATTCAAAGTGCTGACAGAAGTAAACGGCCAACCAAGAATACTTTATCCAACAAAGCTGCCCTTCAGAAGTGAAGGAGAGATAAAGACGTCCCTAGATATACGAAAGTTGAGGGAATTCATTACTACTAAACCTGCTTTACCACAAATGCTGAAACTGAAATAAAAGATGCCAATTAGTAACATGAAAACATATGAAAATATACAACATACTGGTAAAGTAGTATATAATAAAATACTGTAATGTGGGTAATATTGTGTGTTAACCACTGAACTATAGTAAAAAAGTTAAAAGACAAAAGTATTAAAAATAACTATAGCCATAATAATTTGTTAATGAATACAATGTAAAAAGAATTAAATTGTAACCTCAAAAACCAAAAGTAGAGGGGAGTAAAAGGGTAGAGTTTTTGTATGCCATGAAAGTTAAGTTACTAACATAAAAATAGACTGCTATATCTCTAAGATGTTCTATGTAAGCCTTATGGTCACCATAAAGCAAAAACCTACAGTAGATACACAAAAGAAAAACAAGAGAGAATCACAGCTTACCACTATGGAAAACAATGAATTCACAGAGGAAGACACCAAGACAGAAACAAAGAAAGAAGGGAATTACAAAAGGGCCAGAAAACACTAACAAGGTAGAAATAAGTACTTACTCATCAAGTTACTCTGAATGTAAATGGACTAAATTCCCCATTCAAAGGGCGAAAAGTGGCTAAATGTATAAGAAACAAGACCCAACTCTACTCTGACCACAACAGACTCACTTCAGTTAAATATACATAAAGGCTCAAAGTGAAGGGATAAGAAAAGATATTCCATACAAATAGAAAACCAAAGAAAGCAGGCATAGCTATACTTATATCAGACAAAATAGACTTTAAATCAAAAACTGTAACAAGAGACCAATAAGGTCATTATATAATAATAAAGATGTTAATTCATCAAGAGGATATAACAATTATAGATATAATGGCACCCAACATTGAAGCACTGGTATATATAAAGCAAAGATTAACAGATCTGAAGGGAGAGGTATATAACAATATTATAATAGGGGATTTCCTCACTTATTATCAGGGAAATACAAATCAAAAACACAATGAGATACCATCTCACACCTGTCAGAATGGCTAAAATTAACAACACAGGAAACAACAGGTGTTGATGAGGATGCAGAGAAAGGGGACCTGTTGGTGGGAATGCAAACTGGTGCAGCCACTCTAGAGAACAGTATGGAGCTTCCTGAAGGAACTAAAAATAGAACTACCCTATGATCCAGCATTGCACCATTAGGTATGTACCCAAAGGATACAAACATGCTGGCTCAAAGGGGCCATGTCTATAGCAGCATTATCAACAATAGCCAAACTATGGAGAGAGCCCAAATGTCCATCCTAGAATTTATTATGCTAAGGGAAGTAAGTCAATAAGAGAAAGACAAACACCATATGATTTCACTAATATGTGGAATTTAAGAAACAAAACAGATGAACATATGGGTGGCGTGAGAAGAGGACAGAGGGAGACAAACCACAAGAGACTCTTAATGACAGAGAACAAACTGAGAATTGATGGAGGGAGTTGGGTGGGAGATGGGTTAGATGGGTGATGGGTATTAAGGAGGGCACTTGTTGTGATGAGCACTGGGTGTTGTATGTAAATGATGAATCACTGAATTCTACTCTTAAAACCAATTTTGCACTGTATGTCAACTAAAATATAAATTAAAAAATAATAGGGGACAGCAAAATCCCCATTTTTAACACTGGCTAGATAATCCAGAGGAAAAAAATCAATAAAAAATGATGTACTTGAACTATACTTTAGACCAAATGGACCTAACAAACATATATAGGACCAGATGGTTTCACTGGTAATTCTACCAAACACTTAAAGAAAAATTAATGCCAGCCCTTCTCAAATCCTTCCCAAAAATGAAACAGGAGTGAACACTCCCAAACATATTTTACAAGGCCAGCGTTACCCTGATACCAAAACCATACAAAGATACTACAAAAAAATATATATCCCTGATGAATATGATGCAAAAATTGCCAACAAAATATTAGCAAACTGAATTCAAGAGCAAATTAGAAGAATCATATACCATCCTATCAAGTGTAGTCTAACCTTGCCTATTAAAGAAACTGAGGTTCATAGAAGTGAAATGCCCACAATCACAGAAAATAGAGGAAAGATTCAGAATTACACTCCTGAGTCTCCAGAGTTCTCAGTCCCCATATTTTCCCCACTATTCCAGACTGTTCACCGAGAGATACATACAAATGTCTACCACATTGGTAGGAATATAAACTGGCATAGCTATTATGGACAATAATACAGAGGTTCCTAAAAAATTAAAAATACAACTACTGGGGCGCCTGGGTGGCTCAGACACTTAAGCATCCAACTCGGCTCAGGTCATGATCTCGTGGTTCACAAGTTAGAGCCCCGCATCAGGCTCTGTACTGATAGCTCAGAGCCTGGAGCCTGCTTTGGATTCTGCATCTCCCTCTCTCTCTGCAACCCCCCCACTCACACTCTTTCTTTCTCAAAAATAAATAAACATTAAAACATTTTTAAAAGTAAAAAAAGTGAAATGGCTTAAGCCCTTTATCCCATGCTGAAAAAATTGAGTTTTATCAGACAGTTCCTGTGACCAGACACACATTAGGAAAGCAGATCAACCCTCAATGAAAAAGAAACCCCTAAACAATATAGACAATTTCAGTATATACAAATAAAATGCCTTTCCATTCCATAAAAATTAAAAGTAAAACAATACATAACATCTTTGATGAAAGTCAAGTCTCAAGTAGACCACATAAAAAGTGAAAGGAAACAATTTGACTTTTTAAATAAGGATGACCATCTAATCTACTCCAAATAAGCACCCCCTAAAAAATGGCTTGGCAATAAAACTTTGTCATACATTGTGAAAGGTATGACATATACATGCCAGTAATAGCACTTCATTTATTTTCATAGGAATAGATGTTCCCATAGTAACAAATTCAACTCAAGAATTCTTCTTTTAGTTCAATGTAGTATATTAGCTTATACTGGCCAGTTTCACTTCTGGGTATGCCAAATGAAAAGCTTGCTAGTGCTATAGAAAGCATACTGTGCAACATGTGATTTTCCAAGTCAGGATGCCAAAAGGTGTCAAATTCAGTATCCCAACATCCTACCTCTAAAATAATTTCTAAAAATCAAATCTGTAAAAAAAATATTTTAAATCTCATTTCTATGAAAGAACAAAATCTTGTTAACAGTTGCCCAAAAAAAGAGGGAGGAAAACCAATAACCACACACTTCTAATTAATCATCCTTTTTTTCATGCCTTATTATCATCTATTAACATTCCACTGTCTCCTCAAATTGTTACTTAATGCCCCACAGTTATCACTATTCAAAAACCCAAGGGGTTGGCTTTGACGCAAATGGAACCACATTACAGGCATCATGAATAAACATCTGAGCCCAGTTAGTCAGTGCTTGTCATCATCGAAGGGCAGCCCCTTTTAGCCAAACCCTAGCCACTTTTCTGCAACAGGGGAACGTGAACCTAATGATACCAGATCACCCTGGTTTTCAAAAGAGGTTAGAAATCTTCATTTTTCTGTAAAAATATCCTAATTGCTAAATATTGGCTTTGTAAAAAACCTGATCCCAAAGCACATGCTTATAGCTGGATCCAGCTGGCTGGTCTCCAGTTTGCAAACCTCTGGCTCATACAGAAACTCCTATCTTTACAACATCATTCTCAGTATCATCACAGGTCTGTGGTTAGAGAAGCCTGAGATGAATATGATTAGAAGGCATGGGGATTAGTGATGTCATGTTCACAGTGAATCACCATCGTCTGCCACTGCATCCTGAATGGACTTCTATGACAGCATCACCTTCTTTGTGTACACATCTGTCACCAGACTGAAAACTTCTTGTAGGCAAGCCCACACCCTTATTCATCTTAGCTTCCCCAGCACTTGGCACATGAAAATCACAAAATAAATATATTGGAATGAATGAGTCAGTGAATGAATAAATAAACACCAAATAATGCAATCTCTAATGTCAATAACCCCTAACTTTCCTTCTCCAACATAGAACTCAGTAAAAAGACTATTTCCAATGACATCACATTTCAAAACTGAGTTGCTCAATAGCTGAGTAGAAGAAATGGCTGCATATATCAGTGGTTAAGTGAATTTGGGGGAGACGTTATGAATGTTCATTGAAGGATTAAAGTCAAGAAACAAATATTTTAAAAAGCTGATATGAGACAGAAAAAAGCTCAAGAGAGTAGGAGTAGGGAATGTAGAAGGAGCCCCCCTACTGTGTCTATGGGATAACAAAAGATTCATGTATGCATTGTAACCAGCTAGTCTCTAGTGGTGGTGGTGGTGTCGTTGTATAGTTGTCAGTGATGTTGTTTCAACTACACTGGAAGCCACTTTGTCTTCTACTAGATGCCTCTCTATAGGTGAAGTGGCAAGCAAACATCTGGAGCAGATAGAGGATCACCTAGGGAAGTTGTGTGGTAAGAACAAAAAGGAAAGTTCATTCCATGCTCTTTCTGTGCAAATAGGAATGTTTTCAATCCAGGTTAAAAGGATGCCTGGGGGCGCCTGGGTGGCGCAGTCGGTTAAGCGTCCGACTTCAGCCAGGTCACGATCTCGCGGTCCGTGAGTTCGAGCCCAGCGTCAGGCTCTGGGCTGATGGCTCGGAGCCTGGAGCCTGTTTCCGATTCTGTGTCTCCCTCTCTCTCTGCCCCTCCCCCGTTCATGCTCTGTCTCTCTCTGTCCCAAAAATAAATAAAAAATGTTGACAAAAAAAAAAAAAAAAAAAAAAGATGCCTGATGTTGAGTCCCTGTCATTTGTCAGCTAGCTGTTATTTTCACTCTTCTTTCTCTTTCTCTTCCACACACACACTATTGTATATGCCTTAAAGTCTAACATTTTTCTTCAATACAGTCCTTGGAGTACAAATCTATACTGTCCCTTTGTACTTTAATTTATAGTCTTAGCTATAAAAACTATCTCTGAGTAACTTTTAGAGAACAACTCAGTGGGCACTTACAGCTTCATTATTACCAAACAAGTATAAACCATAAATAAGTTTTATACCACATGTGGAGCTTGGCAATTAACCACAGTAGACTTCATTTAACCACTGCAGAAGGCTTAAATTTTCTGAACCAATACTTGGGACTCTGGAGCTGAAAACTGTGAATCATGTTCCAAGGATGATTTAAGAAAATGTTTGAAACAGGAACAGCTCAGGAAATTCATGATGCCAAAGTAATCAGGTGAGTGTACAAAGAAGAAAGTTTGAGGGCCTAATTCTAGGCATAAAACATAGAAACATACTTACCAAAATGGATGGTAGGGTTGCCTGAAGACTTGAACTTTGGGTGTTCCAAACTAGGTCTTCAGTTTCAGGAAGTAAAACCCCTCTCACTGAAGAAAGAACAATATAGAAAACATTTTTAGTTGAGACGCTATTGTATTTGAGGTTCAGGGGCAACTAAAAATAAGTTTAGATTTTATAGTTTAGATCTTGGCACAGCAGATAACGCAGACTTGCTTAGAAAATATCTGTTACTTTATTCAGAGAGTTTACTTACATTGAGAGGGGGAAACTGAAGGACTCCATAAAAATTTGCTTCTTGCTCTTTTTCCTGCTTCTATTCTTACTACGACCTACATCCTCACTTTACACATGCCTTATAGAACAAATAGTGTATGTCCTCCTTGTGAGGGATAAGAAATTAATGATTTCTGTAGAGCCTTCCAGCACAAAAGGTAACATCTAAGGAAGGACCACACAAGAATGACCAGACGAGGTCATCGTATGCATGTTCCAGACCACCAGTACTAGACATCTCAATGCCAAGACCCCCTGGCTCCAAGGAATGTGACTTATGAAGAACACCTGGGCCTGTCCTTGTTCTAGATGATTCCTGGAGGCCTGAGAGGACAACATGTACACCAGACTACAACCCTCAGTAAAAACCCCAGACCCCAAAGACAAGACTCTCTCCTTTCCTTTTCCAACTCTCCCAGATACATCATCTATATCTGCATGCGCTCTCTCTCTCTCTCTCTCTCTCTCTCTCTCTCTACATTTATATCTTCAATAACTCTGCTCACTTCCTGCAGGCTTGCGTTTTATTTCTGTCCTGTGCATAGTCAAGGACCCTCTTGGCTTGTCCTGCAGGACCCTCTCTTGGCTGGTCTCCTCGAACCCAGCCTGCCTGCATCAATATTAACACAATCTATCTGAATTACAAGACTCCAACATAAAATATTCTTCTCATTATTACATTTAAAACATTCCTATGTAATTTCTTTTTCTTTTTGCAAGCATTATTTACTCTTTTCAAGATTCCTGTAAAGATGTTTTTAAATTGATTTTTTTTCACTTTAATAAAAAAGTTAAGCTGAAATTCCAACTCATTTGGTTGATGCTAAGAATGGAGGAAATTATGCAAAATGATTTCCTTTTTGGCAGAAAGGACCTTTGAAAAGTGGGCTAGGACACCAGAGAGTTTATCATTATACCAATATTAAAGAGCAATAGAGAGAAGACAGTAGATTGTATAATTTAATTCAACAAAGGTTTACTGAATCCTTCTAGTTACACAGACTTTGATAAAGCTGAGACTATAAACATTAATAAAGCCAAGTTTCTCCTATGCAAGTATCCCCTATGTCAGAGAGATAAACACAAATTATACACTGAAGTGAGGGCATGTAATACTATGTATGGGATACAAAGAAGAAATTGATTTTGCCTGAAGGGGAGAGGGAATCTATAAAAGCTAAAGAAAAAAAAAAGGATTGCCACAATTTGATCTGGTGTATGCACCAAAAATGGAAGCAGAATCTCTCTTTATTCACCTGTTACCACTGGCCTGATGTAAAGGGATCAGTCAGAAGCCAAAAACCCTATTCGGTTTAAGTATTTCCCAAAACTCTTTGCGACTGTGTTTACAGTTGTCTTCTACGGGTCAAGGATGATATATCTTTAAAAAATGATGACCAAGTTACCTAGAACTCTCAGTTGGCATGACAATAGAAATAGATTTTAGGGATGAAATTTTATACAAGTGAAACATTCATCTAATGAAAGATCAAAGCACCTGAATTAGTTTGTACTGTATATCCTAAAGCTTTTGTTAAATTCGCTTAGAAATTCTCCGTTTTTGAACTCCTTTTTTAGGACATCTTCTGGGAGATAGCTCTACTCCCAAGCTCCATATAAAAGGAAGACCTTGCTATGCTGGATTTAGTTTCCTACACAATCTTGCTTGGCCTGCTGTATACCTTAATCTTCATGTCATTCTTCCACTACCTTCATTATTAACCTTGGTGTTTGTACCTTCTGTTCAGTTTAGGTTCCCATCTCCTTCAGGTCATGACCTCCTAGCGCTATCTTTTTTCTGATCCCAATATCCAGATTCCTGGGAACTTCTGCCTATTTGCTGTTCCCATAGGTAGTCTTCAACTAGTCTATACTAGTCTTGCCAAAAGGAATTCAGCAATTTCAGATTATAACAAGCCTCTTCTCTTTTCACTATTTTATCTAGCTCAGGTATTCCAACAAGATAGAATGATGAAAAAGGAGTGTATGAGAAAATAAGCCCAGGGTACCTGCACTGCTCCAAAATGCAAAGGTTCCTTAGTGTTTTAGAACTGATAGCCTAATGTCACTATCATCTACAAAGACAGTTTCTCCACTTTAAAGTCCTGTATAGCCTATATGAAACCCAAGCTACTTTATGACCCTGACCTAGCACCCTGTCATATTAAGGAAACATCATTCTAGCAGCCAAAATAATTGAAAACAATTTAAAGTTTTAGTTCAGCTCTCAAAAAATACCTTACTTAGGAAGAAGGAGTTATACATAGTAAAATTTTACTTAACCTTTTTTCTCTCTTTTGTCTGTCTTGTGTCTATTTGTGTTTGTTTATTTACACACACACACACACACACACACACACACACACACACAGGCCTAGGTGATAACTGCCTGAAAAGGTACAGGATCTTTTCTCCTAAGAAAACGTAGGAATTGAAGAAGGTATAAAATGTATCATTGTTAGTATTGCCTATCATTCATAAATTTTCCTCTTTGGCAGCTGGTACTTCTCCTATGCAATCACTTCAATAAAATATACTCCATGCACATTTTAAAAGCTAACTACTCTTGAGTGAAGAAATCATAAAGGAAACATGAAGTAGCAAGTAATTTAACAGGACACCGTGTCCCTGATGAGTTAAACTGTTGCAATACTAGTTACCAGATTCTTAGCAAACTTTAGTATGAGATTAACTAGGCCACTCTTTAGCCTCTAAATCCAAAGTAGTCAACCTCGCCCTGGTGATCCCAGATCCACCTATCAATTTCAGATCATAACTGGCTCTCTCCAGCTATCTAAATACAAACTTAGTACTAAATTCTCTGGGATTCTCCCCACCACCCAGTATCAGTTCTCCTTTCACCAAGATCTTCCCTGAACTTTCCTGAGCTACTCTGTATCTTCTGCTCTCTGGCTTTTAAGTCATCACACCAGTTGATTTGCCTGCAGAGAATTAATGTGTTGGTTGCTCAGGCAGCCCTATAACCTGTTTCAATTCACACTTACAGGTTCTATTTCTGTTTTTCTTATATTTTCCTCCTACTTCCCTAAATTATTTCTACATCTCATGCTCTTCTCTACTTTCTCCTCTCTTTGTGGCCTTTTGTCTACAAATATTCCTAAGAGCTCCTGACTTGTCTCTCCAAAAGAGCTGTGTCTCATGCAGTCTAGAGAACCACACATATTTAAGGAAATCAGTTTTCACCAGAGTATATTGGAAAAGAAGCTAAAGCTATACAAGGACTTTATGATGGATATCAACTCACCATTGATAAGCCGGAGGGAGTCAGGATCTGGATTCAAAGAGGAATTCCCCAACAAAAAATTCTGGTGCAGTGTCTCAGCAATATAATCTCTGAAGTTACTAATTGCATAAACAGCAGTGGGCTTATCATCCAGTTCCACAAGACCATGGTTTTCCACCTTGTTGGAATGAAGGCTAATTAGGTCCCAGGTGGTATTGCCGATGGCCTCACCATTGAAGGTTACTGCATAGTGAACATCTAAACCACTATGGATTAAAAGAGAGAACAGATTAGGCCCTGCTAAGGAAGCACAAAGAAAGGAACCCATGGAGAGCAAATATTACACCTGGGTGTGGGGAGGGGCTCATAAGGCATGGATTCCGCCACCATTTGCTGCAGACAATGTGACAGGTATTTCACATGCTTTATCTCATTTAATTTTCATAATAACCCTATAAAGGTTTTATTATCTTCAGGTTATTATTGAAGAAACTGAGCTTTAAAGAAGTCAGAAGATTTGCCTAAAATTTTGCAACATGTAAGTCAAGATTCAAACACATATCTGCTTGACTCCAGCACCTGCATTCTGAACTACTATGCTCCACTCTCAGTAGCTTTCGTTAAACTATTATGCAAAAAAGTCATTAGGAGCTTTGCTATAGTCATCACTCTGGCTTCCAGCCAGTCTATGAGATACGGCCATCAGAAGCAGTACCCATCAAGTCACATCAAGATCCTTCCACAGGAAAGGAGAACACTACCTTCTTGAAGATAAACCACTCAATATAGACATGAGATGAAAACAATTTCCCTCCTTCAGACATTCTAATAGGAGGAAAATGACTCCCAAACCAAAGCATACAAATAATTTAAGCACTCCCTCCTCTGTTATAAGTGATAACTTACTTATAAATTATTATATATTCTTTGATTACAGCCTTTATGGTTGTGTAAAGATTTTGTTTAAAGTGACTGCCTTTCAGTCTGCCTTTGAGTTTCTATCCCCAGTGTTCAGCATGGTACCTTCAGGGCACCCAGTGCCTACTAATAAACAGAAATCTAAACTTGTCTGAATATAAAAAGAAAACTACAGTCTAATAAAGATATACACATATCTAAACAAAAAGTATCAACATAATGAGAATGATCTCATGGATTCTAGAAAAAGAGATTAGTCAACTAATTTATTTCACTATTTAGTGGAAATCTTCTGACCAATGTATTATGGCTTCCTTGTAAAAGTAGATCCTTAGATTGGAGAGAGCCACAAAAAGCTAGCATGGCTTGATGATACTGGCCATTAAGATCATCCAACTTCCTTTCTCTTATTTCAAGCTTGCAAAAAGAACTTTGATTATAACTCCTCACAGATTTTCCTATGGGTAAAGAATCCATGAGCCAGACAATGCAACAATTGGTCACTTGGCAAATTTCTTGCTTTAAATCAATCAATTGGCATCCTAGAGAATGCATCATATCTTATGATTTGGTAAGCACGAATTGGTCTTAAGAGACCTGTTCTTCCTGGGAGTACAAGCAGTTTTGGACCTGTCCTAGGCCTGCTTCCTGCAGATCCACACCCTGGACTAGAGGGGACATGATGAAAGTGACCTCCCTCACCAGCCATACAAATAATCAGGTTTGTAATGATGTTTTTATCTTACTCTGAGTAACTTCCATAAGGTTTTTTTCCTAGATCTGATAAGCTATCACTTCTAATGGGATGGTTTAAGGTGCTTTCAAGTGGTAACTAAGGATTTTGACATCCTGATGCTCTACAAAGTAGTAAGACATCAGCTTGTTATCTAGAGCTTCCTTCAGTCTCTTAATTTTTCATGTCAGAATATGTTGATTTATGGGTAATTCCTGACCCTCTTTTGTAAAGTGTATTTCAGTAAAATACACTAAAATAACCAAATGATGGCACTGAGGTAGAATAAAATAGTAAGAGGGACACCTACTGGTCAGAATTCACCACACAGTATGTGTTCCAAGCATCTAGCATAATGCTTGACTCATAGTAGTTCAATAAATACTTTTGAAAATTATGAAAGAACAAATGGTCAATTTTATTCACTAATGCAGGCAGATAAGACAACTAATTTGTGCCACTTAAATAACAGTATGATATTCCTGACTTGATCCAAAGAATTTTAGTCTCTACATTTTTCACATTAAAGAGCATGCATTATCTTCATACATCTCTGTCTTCTGAGCAATCATTTTAGAGATGTTACTTCACAGCCACAACCATACCCCTGAGGATATGCATGCTCTTCCCAAACTCTATGGGATGGACCATGACTACATCTCCAGAAAGATGAGGTTCTTGGGGTCTCTGCAAAACCAATTTCATGTTAAGACAGAAACCAGTGATAAGGAAAAAAATGGAGGAAAAAAACTGATTTCATTCCTATGCTATGCAGAAAACCAGACAAGGAGAATCAACTTTCACTGGGAGTCTAGCATGTGCCTTGCATGACTTTTAAATATCACACGGAGAAGATCAAGAGAAATGTTCTTGGATCAAGAAATCTGTGTAGTCTGGATTAGATTACAGGTTTACTCTTTATTGACAAAATATAATTTGTCTCCCAAAATTTGCCTTGGATGTCTAAAAATAATACTTCCGTTACAGCCTACGTTATCTAGTGAGGAGAAATTCATTAAAGAAGATAAAGTGCCTCAGAGATATGCTACAATTCTTTACCATGGTTTTGTACTAGAAAAAGAACTCAAAGAAATGCTTAAGGAATCGGGAAACCTTCTATTCTCAGAGCTGAGACTGTCATTAGGAGCCAAAACAGACTGAGTTCTGGCATGGTAAATGTAGTAAAGAGACATCTTAGGATGAAGGACAGAATAAAAGAAAGCCCAGAGGCCAAGGAAGTACATAAGAGGCAGCAAGCACATTGGAAGACAAAACATGATCTGACTGAAGAAAGCAGGGCTGGTTCTCCACACTCAGCACCTCTGAGTTAATCAGCCACCACTGTATCATCATCTTTCATCTTCTGAACTAGACTGAAACAGCTGCTATATAGAGAAAGGTTCTCCAGAAATGTCAATCATGTGGAGGTGAAATTTACCCTTTCTTACTCTCTTACCTCAAATGCCCTGATTGGCTGTTTAACATGCACAGATTTTAAAGAGACAAAATAAAAATATTACCTCTCATTAACATCCACCAAAATAAACATATTTCAGAGAAACTCAGACATCTTTTATAAAATTTCTTCTATTACAAAGAAGGAACACACTTACAAAGCCTGGAGCTGAAGTTTTGAAGTATACCAAGCAGATATATTATTGATTCACTTCAAATGAGTAACCTACTAACTTAAAATAATATGTGAACCTTGAGCCAGGTACAAAGCAAATAGAAAATTTCATATGCATATAAATGCTTATGGAATAAGAGAAAGAGGTTATATATTATATAAATGGACTATTTCTGTGCCACACATTCATTTATACACAGGTCAGAACACAAGTATACCAAAAAGTTATGAATAAATTCCATCAACTGGCTAATATCTGACAATACTGAACAATTTTGGAAACTGTACCTAGATTAACAATTCTATCATAAAATCTAATGGCTTCATATTGTTATCTGTGTCCCTGTAGAGGACATAGCACTCAGTAACTGGATACCATTCTTTTGGTCATAGGATTAACATGAGAGTTTGGGTGGTTTTCATATTCTAATCATGCCAAGAGGGTAACAAACAATCAAGCCCTCTGGTTGAGAACTGGCCATCAACACATTACCTATAATATATACACACAAAACAGTTTACACATACTAACAGTATAGAAATCAAAATTCTGATTACCTTGGTCAAAATATCTGATACCTCCTAGTCATATAACTTATGGCAAATCAGTTTGCCTGCCTTGGGCAAAATATCCCCACCTCCAGAAGGAGAATAAATAATAGTTCTCATTTTCACTATCTCACAGGGATATTGAGAAAATAAAATGAAAAAAAAAAAGAGGCAGTACTTCGACATATCTCTAAAAGTGGTTTTCATTTGACTGTGTATTCCTAGAGGATATAAACCAAGAGTTATCATTTTTGTAGGCACGGGAATTGTCCGATTTCTAGGTACTTACTAAACACTTGCTTAAATAATATAAATGAAAATGAGGACGTCAGGAGGAGTTAAGATGGTGGAGAAGTAGGGGGACTGGGATTTCCCTTGTCCCTCAAACACAGCTGTATTGAGGTCAGAACACTTAGAATACCCAGGAATACAGTCTGCAGAGTAACAGAGAAATCTCCACAGGTGGACGGAGACAGCTTGATGAGACACAGGTGGATGTTTACAAATTGGTAGAGATAAAGTGCTGGGCCCCATAGGCACAGAGAGGAGGGGACCCCTTCCGTGGAGAGACAAAAGGAAGAGACATAGAGGCTGTGAAAGTGTGGTATTATATTTGGAAAAGAGAAACACCTCTCTGAACCACAGACTGGGGAAGAAGATATCAGGAGTTTGTACTTTGCAGTTTCTACTTTGCAAATAGCCTTAGGATTTGAAGACCAGCGTTTTCAGGGGTGCCAGACTTTCTCCAGACTGGAGTCCATGCCCTGTGCACGCACCTGGTGGGGAGAGACCCGGCCCAGGGTACGGAATTGACCTCAGGGGTGCACTGGGAGACCACAGTCCGTTCCCTAGAGTACTGTGAGAAAAAGGTTTAATGCTCCCCACCCCCACCCCCACCCCCCACCGCAAAGACACAAGACCCTGCAGGCACCAGCCAGAGGCCCTTTGTGGACTGGGTGGAGTGGTGCTACCCCAGAAACAGGTCTAAGCAGTGAGGGATCCTTTAAGACATGGGGTTTTGAATCCCAGCCAAGCGCTTAGAAGGTGTGGAAGACTGTGGAGCAGGACAAACAGCATGATTTGAGATACCCAGTGCCAAGAGGAGAGATTGAGGAGTTGCCATTTTTCTCCCCATCACCTACACATGGGGCTTCAGGGAACAGCACAGCACCCCCAGTGGAGGCAAAACACACTTACACCAAACCCTGTCCCTCCGTGCCTGGTGCCTGCATGTCTACTGGAGCAGAACTGACACTGAGTGAACCAGGAGGCATCGCCTCCAGACCAGCACAGTCACTGGTCTCAGGCACCAACAGACAAGTGTATTGTTTTTGTCTGTTAGGCTGGGATGGTTTTTTTTTTAATGTTTTTTTCTTTTTCTCTTTTCTTTCCTTCTCTTTCCCCCCCTTTCCCCCCTTCTACCCTCTTTTTTTTTTTTTCTTCCCTTTGGAATCAAGCTCATAGTTTCTGATTGGATTTTTGATCAATTCAACTCTCTCTCTCTCTTCATATATATATATATATGTATATATATATATATATATATATATATATATATATATATAATCTTTCCTTTTCTGTTCTGGTTGTCTGTTTAATCAGGCATTTTTACTTTATTCTTTTTATACCTTTTCTGTATCTCCTTCTTCTTTATTTTCCTCTCTCTCTCTCTCTCTGAATTAAACTTTATAGTTTCTTTGATTCTCTGCCTGTATTTTTTTTTCACCCCTTTCATTTCTTTCTATGAGATAAATTTCCCCCCCACACCTTTTTCCTTTTTTCCAGGATTACTTCATATGGGATAAGTTCCCCCCCCAACACACACACCTTTTTCACTTTTTCCAGGGTTATTTCAACGAACCAATCAACAATCCACCACTACGTGCAGTGGGATAGAGAGCCAAAGACTCAACAACAGAGTGCATACAACACACTCCAAAAACACTTCCTAGAGTACCAGGCCATGGACAGTGTATAACGCTTTTTAATATACTAGTATTCACAGGTATAGGACACATAACAAGCTATTAAAACACGTAAAAGACAGACACCTAGCCAAAATGAGGAAATGGAAGAATTCTCAAAAAAAAAAAATTCCAGGAAGAAATGACAGGCAGAGAATCGCTCAAAACAGATATAAACAACATATCTGAATAAGAATTTAGAATAACAGTCATAGGACTAGTAGCTGGGTTTGAAAAAAAAAACATAGAAGACAACAGAGAATCCATTGCTGCAGAGATCAAAGACCTAAGAAATAGCCACAATGAATTTAAAAATGCTGCCATTGAGATAGAAAATAAACTAGATGCAGTGACAGCAAGGATGGAAGAAGCAGAGAAGAGAATAGGTGAAACAGAAGATAAAATTTTGGAAAATGATGAAGCTGAAAAAAGAGGGACAGGAAATTACTAGACCATGAGGGGAGAATTAGAGACCTAAGTGATTCAATGAAACAAAATAATATACATTTCATAGGAGTTCCAGAAGAAGAAGAGAGAGAGAAAGGGGCAGAAGGTTTATTTGAACAAATTATATATGAGGACTTGCCTAATCTGGGTAAGGAAACAGACATCCAAGTCCAAGAGGCACAAAGAACCCCCTTCAAAATCAACAACAGGTCAACACCATAACATATCATAATGAAACTGGCAAAATACATAGATAAAGAGAGAATTCTGAAAGCATCTAGGGACTAAAGGTCTTTAACCTTTAAGGGAAGACACATAAGTTTAGTATCAGACCTGTCCATTGAAACTTGGCAGGCCAGAAGACAGTGGCAGGAAATATTCAATGTGCTGAATAGGAAAAGTATGCAGCCAAGAATCCTTTATCTGGCAAGGCTGTCATTCAGAATAGAAGGAGAGATAAAGATGTTCCCAAACAAAACTGAAGGACCTCATGACCACTAAACCAGCCCTGCAGGAGATCCTAAGGGGGACTCTGTGAGTGGAAAGCAGCAAAGACTACAAAGGACCCAAGACATCACTGCAAGCACGAAACGTACATATAACACAATAATTCTAAATGAGGAAGTCAGAATACTCTTTTCAAATATTAAATATTACAATGAAGGAGTATTACTGTATGTCTAAACATGTCCATAATTAACCTATAAATTTGCTTCATAAATTTTCTATTATACTTATCAATATTGGAAGAGAAAATTAGTTTTTTTAATGTTTATTTATTTTTGATAGAGAAGGCAGGAACAGGGGAGATGCAGAGAGAAAGAGGGACAGAGGATCCAAAGTGGGCTCTGCACTGAAAGCAGAGAGCCAGATGCAGGGCTTGAACTTATGAACTGTGAAACCATGACCTGAGCCAAAGTTAGCCACTCAACCGACTGAGCCACCCAGGCACCCTGAGAAAATGAGTTTTAAATAAATTTGAGCCCAAAGGCAAAAAAAATGACAAGCAACTACCACAAAGAGTATTGACTATGTTTTTATATTATGCTTTTTCTAAGAAATTCTAGAGTGGATTTTGTTTTGCAAATGAACTATTGAAGAGACGATCTTTCTCCCATTCATTTGCCACTTAAAGTGACACTTGATTATGTTACTGAATGACAGTATACTTGAAAGTGCTTACATTAATGGAAGTTTTTATTCCTATTTTAATTAAGTATAGCTCAACATTTAAAGCACTTGATAGTCAACAGTGTATGGAGGGTTATATAAACTATATCTTGTGAGCTAAATCCAGCCCAGTGTCCATGAGTTAATGAATTTTCTTTTTGAAATAGTTTAAAAAAATCAAAGCAAGAATATTTTGTGACATGTGAAAATTATGTGAACTTCAGATTTCAGTTTCCATAAACTAAGTTTTACTGGAATATAGGTACACTCATTCATTGTCAGTATATTATCGATATCTACATTCATCTGATGGCTGAGTTAAGTAGTTGCAACAGAGAACATATAGCCTGAAAAGCTTAAAATATTTACTACCTGACCCTTAAGTGAAAAAGTTTGCCAACCTCTGATCTGTAAGGAGATGGAAACTGATACTGACACTAATATTGGAATATTGGACACTAATATTGGAAGTTATTCCACACTGAAAATACAACATACCATATTTTCTAAACTGCCTTTCAACCAGTGAACAGTATAAAAAGTGCCAAAAAGTACTCTACCTGCCATTTTCCTTGGGGGACCTGAAAATAAAAATTCAAAGTGTTAAGTAGAGTTTGAGACAGTTATAATTGTCACATCATTCATCAAAGTGCAAGTTCTTAATATATTTCCTCTAAAATGTTTCCTTAAATCAAAATGCTTATATAGTATCAGATGCTGAAAAATGTCTGTAGATTGAAGGAAGTGAACAAAGGCAGAGAGAAGATTCTATTTTAAAAATAATAATATTTACTGTCTTTAAACTTACTTTTTAAACTATTCTTAGGTTTTCTCTTTCTAAATAAGCATTTTTTTTAGTAGATCAGCAGAGGACTCCAGTTGTTGGCATTAACAAAATTAGGAAACTTTTTTTTGGTAGATAATGAGTTTTGTAGTTTAAAATCAATGAAAAGAAAATAAGGTGTTATACAGAAAAGGGCTTAAGGGATTGGGAAAGGTCAGGACTGACTAAACTACAGGATATTGCATAGCCTTTAAAATTCATTAATTTTATGTAACAGACACTTAACAGAACTTCCCATGTGGCAGAAAACTGTGCTAAGTGCTTTACAAAAATTAATTCATTTAATCCTCATTAAGATTATTAAGAGCCATTAGAATCCCCATTTTACAGGTAAAGAAACTGAGGAACAAAGAAGCTACATAATTTACCCAAAGTATTTCTAAAGTTTTTTTAATAAAGCAGAATTAATAGTAAATTATCTTTTTTATACAAATATGACATTAAAACTTGGTAGTTTATCTAAAATCATCTGGCCAGGAGTGCCAAAAGCAGGATTTGAACCCAGGGAAGTTTGCTGCAAGGTCATGTTGCCTTTTAGGTCACATGAGAGGGGTCTTCAAAGGCCTCACATCCTTAGGTTCTCACAGAGGCTTTGGTCACAACTGGAGGAAGTATTCTGTGAAAAGTGAGAAGGCTGAACTGGGGAGAGTGGTCATGGCCCTCTCCCTTGCACAGACAACTACCTGAGTATCTTTGGGTAAATTACTGAAATTTCCTGTGCTCTGGAGTGCTTATTAGAAACAATGAAGAGTGATAATAACTATCTCATAGCATGGCTATTGGGAATAAATGAGTTAATATAGATATGAAGCCTGGCACACTGTAAATGCCACGTACATGCTTGCTGTTATTGCTAGTAAACACAGAAGTCGTGACAAGAGAGGGTGCCAAGTTTAAGATGTTGGCACTATTAATTATGCTGTGAGGTTACACAGTAACCCTACTCATGCTCCCCTACATCCAAGAGCTGGGCCACAACTATCCTCCAAATGCCCCAAACCCTAAGAATACTGAGTCTAGCATGGGGGATAAGAGAAAGAGCTAAAAAAGGTATTACATTGAAATAAAGAGTGCTACTGAACATGTACATTTTTAGAGTCTGCTTACCTAAAGTCAAGTACACGGATGTCTTTATAGCCTGGTAACCCAGTAAATGCATTTTCAACCTGTTAAAAATAAAAATAAAATTTATAGCTATGTAGAAATGTGAAAAGGTACATATAAAATACTGCTTTAAGAGCTGACTATAAAGTGCGCTGTTTATAAGTGGTGGAAGCTTGTACATGTATACAGATACATAGTGGACAGAATGTTATGTAAGAAAACTATAATAATTAACCTTGTTAGAAAATAGTTTTTAACACAACACTGCCACATTTTTCTTTCACATTAAGGTTTTGATATGCTTTAATATTAATTTCTTTCCAAATTTCTAATATAATTTCTTTCCAAGAAGTTGTGAAAAGCAACTTCTTGTTGGCAAAACACTGCTTTTTCCCTTGTGGGATGAAATGTAGATAAAAGCATTAGTTTCCCCCCCAAAAAAAGCTACAATAACATTTTTAAAGGTAATTGTTTGGATTAGAAATCTGGTGCAGCATACACACTCATAAACAGTGAAGTATTCGTTTTCTTTCAGTGTAAAGTTTCTGAAGGCATCTGTTTCCTGTTCCTACAACACGAGGGAACTGTGAACACAATCAAAATTAGAAAATAGTCCACAAGCTGAAGCTCAGTCCCCAGAAGAGAGGCCCTATTGATTGGGTGTCATGATGTAGGTTATGAAGCAGTGACCAGGTAACTAAATTGGTCAAAAGCTCAACTTAGGAGCATCACATTGACAGGAAGCAAGTAGATATTTAAGATCCAGCCATGTAAATCAATATAAGCCTAGTGAATAGAGGGTTGGAAAGAATGCTAACTGAACTAAAAATCTAAAAATAGTCAGGTCATGCATAAATATGTATTTTAACAACATTGAGCATTTAACCCAGATTTCAGAAGGTGACACTCTCACCAGAAAAGTCACAATGGAACCAACACCAGAACAAAGAAAGGAAGTTATTAATGGATTCTGGAGACATCTCTCTCTGGGCATTTGCTTTTAAAGCCAAGTCTTGATAAAATTGGGGGAATGGGATTTTTTAAAAAATCATGGATCACCGAAGACCTTAACACCTTAAGGATAAAGAATCCAAACCCATGTAACTCTTTGGCTATCATAATTTGCCTTGTTTTATTCTCTTAGAGGAAAGACAGAGGTGCCATAATTCTTGTGGGATCAAAGTAGAGATGGAATCCGTAGAATAGGAATTTGAAAATGAGTCAGTCTCAACTGTTTCTGCTGGCAAAGTAAGTGCCTTATTTTATAGAACTAATACTGCCCTGCCCACCATCCATATCAGTTTTCATAAGATTAAAATGAATGCACCTGAAAGTACTCCATTAACTGAAAAATGCAATACAACTGTATGTTATTATTATCACTAGGCCCATATCATTTGGGGCTTTGCCATCTCTTGAGTCTAACCACATACAGGTATTCTAATTCATCACATCTGGTTAGCTATCATACAGGTGTCCAGCTGAATCACTGCTCTTTATTAACATCAAGATTAATAATGGGTACAGCCTATTGAATGACTTCTATGTGCCTGGTGCTTTGCAAAAGCACTTCTAATCCTTGCAATAATGCCAAGAGATACCTATTTTCCCAGTTTTATAGATGAGAAAACGGAGATATCAACTAACTTACCCAGGGCCATGCATTTGGTTATGTGACTAAATCAGAATTTATTCAACCCGAAATCTTTCTAACACCAAAGCCCGTATTCTTCCCAATGAATTTCATGCTTTCTCCTCTTCTTCTTCTCCCTGCTTCATGATAAGGATGTTACAGAATTGGGACCAGGACTGGGAAAACTGTGAAGCTCACTTTAACTTCTCAGCTGAATTAAAATTAAGGGGAATGTACATGGTATAAAGGAAGGAACACTTTGAAGGGAAGGAGACCTGATTTTCTCTTCTACTCCTAGAGGTTGAAATGACCATGAACAATTTACTCAGCCTCCTGAGCCTCATGTGTAAAATGGAGATGTTTACTCTCATGGTTGCTGTTAGCCAACAGACCAAGCAGCTTGCAGAACATAAGGCACAATACAAGGACACTGTGTTGATGCTGTGGCTCTCTTCAGGTATCTATGCTCCCAAGCCTATCATGCTGACCTTTTTCTCTCTGATGTCATACTTGGTGTCATCCCACGCTTATCTTACTCTTCTCATTTAAAAAAAGCAATTGCTCCTGAACCTCAATCCTCTTTAAGCAGGCTTTCTTTTTCCTTGTATGTCTTCCCGTGTTATTACCCAGGAAATAGTATTAAAGGAGCAATCCCTGTGACTGTGTCCTAAAGGGAGAGAGCTAGAGGGGCCCCCTCAATTTGCAGTAAACACAGTGGCAGAACCTTTCAGACACACAACCTCTGACTCTGCCGTTTTACACAAAGAAGTGGCTGTTGGTAGACATTTCACTGCAGGTAAGGGGATGGGGCTATACAGATTGGCCAGGGAAGAAACCATTTCATGGTAGGCCTAGACCATTCATCACCCCCCAGATCACCTCAAACCAAGAGCTATCTACCTCATAAAGTCTCTGTTGGAGATGTTTTTCAAAATGTTTATTAGACTTCCTATAAATATTCAGTCATACAGTGCAATTGTTTATCTAAACACTCAGGCTTATTAAGGTTCTTTACTCCAAGAGCAGAGAGAACCAGAGAGCTGATCCAAGACACTATCTGATGCCAGGTGGCCACTAGCCTGACTGACATTTCTTCCACATACCATACAGCCTTGCAACTTGGCCACACAGCTAGGAAAATTAATTGTCTGGCTTACACTCTCCATGTCTGATGGCTACAATGATGCTGTTTGGCTGAGAGATGCATATTTCTTTTTCTCATCTAGACACAGTGTCTAGGGAAGGAAATGAGTCCAAGGTAATGGAATTGGAAAACTTGGGCAAGGAGAGCCCCATCAAGAGGGAATGGAAAAGAAATAAACAGGAAGGAATGATGTGCCCTGTCAATGGACAGAGAGGGGAGATGGGCACTGAATGCCTCACCACACAAGAGAAAATCTACACAAGAAGGGGGCCAAGTATGGATCATTTTTAACTGAAAAAATCTTGAGTTCAAGTCCTATATAGAATTCTTCCAGAAAGTAAATTTGCAGGATAGTCTAATGTATGATTCTTTAAAGACCTTTTTAAAATTACCTCCAACCAAGGCGCCTGGGTGGCTCAGTGGGTTAAAGGTTCAACTTCAGCACAGGTCATGATCTCACAGTTCGTGGGTTCAAGCCCCACATCAGGCTCTCTGCTGTCAGCACGGAGCCCACTTGGGATCCTCTGTCCCCCCTCACTCTGTCTCTCCCCCACTCATGCTCTCTCTGTCTCTCCAAAATAAATAAACATTTAAAAAAATAAAAAATAAATAAAAATACCTCCAACCAAGGAACAGAGATAGGAAAATTTACTTTTCACTGGATACTGTTTTGTCCTTTTGGACTAGGTACTGTATACTACCCATGTGTTAACTGCCTCAAATTTTTTAATTTAGAAAAAGAATATTAAATATGAAATTAAAAGAAATTAAATTTAATGTTCCTTCAAGAAAAACGATACAATCCATGTAGTTTCTCAAAGATATGCATTTCTCCAAATACTGTCAAGTTAAAACCATGCCACAGAACATACTCTTCTTTGGCTGTGCAGCAAAAGTTTGGAAATAGTATTTATTTGTTAGCAGATGGCAAAGGTGTGAAAGGTTTTGCTTCAATTAAATAACTCATCTACCTTTCTGTGATCTTTTTACAGAATTTTCTGAAGAAGTGGCTAAGTTACAGCCCTCTGTACCAAGTAGAAGAGTTTGATTCCTTAACCCACCTTTAACCAGTCTTGTGAATATGGGAAATTTACAATCCCAGCAAAATTTCTTGTTGGAAGGAAGGAAGGAAGGAAGGAAGGAAGGAAGGAAGGAAGGAAGGAAGGAAGGAAGGAAGGAAGGAAGGAAGAGAAAAAAAGGAAAGGAAAGGAAAGGAAAGGAAAGGAAAGGAAAGGAAAGGAAAGGAAAGGAAAGGAAAGGAAAGGAAAGGAAAGGAAAGGAAAGGAAAGGAGGAAGAAAGAAAACCAAAAAATCACCCACCTCTGAAATAAACTCTTCTACAAGGTGCTGGTGCTGAAAGCTGGAGGGATCCTGTAGTTCTTCCCTATATTGCTCTCCCAAAAGGTGGATACTAAACTCTGCAATCTGCTCAGTTGCTGGTTTTGTGGTTTCTTCCATGACATTCTCAATTTCATTACTAATCTGGATTTTTAGAGAAAAGGCAAAAAAATGTCAATGTTTACTCATGCAACCAACAAATACCTACTGATTGCTATATATCAGACACTGTGCCAAAAGAAACTGCTAATGATGGCCTTTTATATAGTGTTTGACTTTGGAACTAGCTGGGTAGACTTTAAGACATAGGCTAATATTAAAATTACTGTGCATTTGTACATTCCTTTGAACACACAAAGACTGCTTCAGGGAAAGACCGGAAAAATTTCCAGATAACCACCAAAGTTGACCATCTGTGAGTTAAAAGAGTTGACTATACTATTATTATCATCTAAAAATAGCCTAGAAGAGCTGTCCTCAAATTTTTTGGTCTCAGGACGCCTCGAACTCCTAAAAATCATTAAGAAATACAAAGACATTTGGGGTTTTTTTGGACTATCTCTATAGATATTTACCAAACAAAAAATTAAAAGAGAAATTTTAAAATATTTGTTAATTCATATAAAAATAATAAACTCCTTGCATTGTAAAAAGTAATAACATATTTTGCAAAATAAAAAATTAACATGTAACATTGTTTACATTTTTACATACTCTTTAATTTGGTTGGCTTAATAAGAAGACAGTAGATTCTCATATCTGCTTCTACATTCAATTGGTAGCACTATGTTGTTTTAGTTGAAGTATATGAAGAAAAGTATTAAGGAAGGGAGAAATGTAGATACACATAGACATAGACACAGATATATAGATATATATAATATATATTTTGAATGTTTATTTTGTGAGAGAGAGAGCTCATATGTACATGCAAGAGAGAGTGCAGAGGGACACTCTGGGGGAGGGACAGAGGGAGAAAGAAAGAGAATCCCAAGCAGGCACTGCTGTCAGCACAGAGCCTGATGTGGGACTCGATCTCATCAATGGTGAGATCATGACCTGATCCAAAATCAAGAGTCAGACACTTAACCAACTGCACCATCCAGGTGCCCCAGGAAGGGGGAAATATATTAATAGCCTTTTCAAAATTGTACAGATACTTTTTATTTTTTTAATTTATTTTCTTAATTTACATCCAAGTTAGTTAGCATATAGTACAATGATTTCAGTAGTAGATTCCTTAATGCATCTTACCTATTTAGCCCATCTTCCCCTACAGCCCCTCCTGTAACCCTCTAATTTGTTCTCCATATTTAAAAGTCTCTTACGTTTTGTCCTCCTCCCTGTTTTTATATTATTTTTGCTTCCCTTCCTTTATGTTCATGTACAGATTCTTTTTAGATACTACACCAAACCCAACAAGTGGTAATTACTTAAAGATTAGTTGCTGTGTGGAATCTGAAACAGTATCAATGAACGTTTTGTATTCTGTAACAGTAATATCCAGGTCTTCCAGTGGCCAATGCTGTAACAATTTGAACAAAATAAATAACTGATTATAATCCAAAGAATAAAATAAATATCCATGAGTCCATATTGATAGAAATAGATGATTTAATAAATAAACGAGAGTCGACATAGTCTCTTATGGAAGAATTCCAATTAATAAATGTAAAAAGAATGAGGGAAATAAAATATCGCTACTAGAATGCTATAGTAATAACTGCTACATGGCAGATACACTTGAGCTCATCCAAGTTCCTCCATTTTGATACACAAGAAGAGGGGCTGGAATGGAAGAATGGCTAGCCTAAGGGCCCAGAGCAACCCAATGGCAGAGTCAGGAAGAGACTACAGAGGCTATGCTTCAGTGTATCATTTTTTATCCTTGACAGATCATATAATCAGACCTTCATAACCTCAGAATAGGAAAGAACCTCAATGATCCTACCATCCCTTGTGATGCTTGAAATTCTCTCTACAATATCCCTGACAAATGGCTGCTCATCTTCAGTTTAAATGTCTCTGATGAGAAAGAGTCATGATTTTCAAAGACAGACATTACATTTCATATGAAAAAGCTCTCATGGTTGGAAAGTTCTTTAACTTTTTTTTCTTCTTTGCCCTTCACAACTTGGTTCCTGCTTCCCTTTTCCAGACTCATATTCCTCCCCTCCCCCTTTCACTATCTACTCCAGCCACGTTAAATTCCTACTTACAGACCAAGGAATGGGCTAATTCTCTCATCTCAGGCCTGAGCAGTGTTATTCCCTTTGCTTTGAGACCTCAGGCCAAGACCCTTCACCTTTCTCTTCTTCTGGTAAGTTCTATTCACCCTCAGTTCAGACCTCACTCCCAACAGAAAATTTCTCAGAACTGCCCCCTCAAAACTGACCCAGTGCTCCTAATGTTCTACTTCATTCTGCATTTGCCCTATCATAGTGCATACCATACAGAGATTATAGTGCATGTTTACTTATCAGTATGCCTCCTAAAACAGTAACAGGCACATATCAGGCACATATATTTTTTTGGCATTTTTATTAAGGTATAACTGATATATAACAAACATACATTACTTTCAGGTATACGATGTAATGATTCAATATTTTTATGTATCGAAAAATGATCATCACAATAATTCCAGTTAACATCCATCACATACACAGAAAATTTTTTTCTTGTGATGAGGACTTTCAAGATCCACTCTCCTAAGTACTTTCAAATAAGCGATATAGTATTGTTAACTACAGTTACATTATGTACTTTACATCCCCATGACATATTCATTTTATGACTAGAAATTTATACATCTTGTCCCCGTCACCCATTTCACCCACTTCCATCCAAAGTTCTTAATATTAAGCCCAAATATATTTTCCTATAAGTTCCACCACTGATCTCAGTTCTGTAATCTGGGACATATATAAAAATTGTAGTCACCAGACAGCCTTTCAAATAAGTATAGACAGCTATCATGACTTCCCTGACTCCTTTAGCTCCTCTCCTCCAGACATTTCTCAGGCTCTTAATATCTTCCTTAGAGTGTGGTATACACAAGTGAGGTCTGATCAATTAAAACATGATAGGATACCACCTATTATAACAGATTCTATATTTCTATTAATGCAAAGTACAGCTACACTAGTTTTTACTAGCTCTCCCCTAGTAACTGCATCATACTGCTGATTCATATAGAGACTAACATCAATAAAAACTCTTAGTCTTATGTAATTTTACACAAAATTTTGCATTTTTCAATATTAAATTTTATCTTGCTAAATTTGGACAGAAACTTCCATTCCCAGTATTATCATAAAAGAAATATCCTTAGTAATATTGCTGCTACAGAAAGCCTAAACTGCTGAATAAATATTTTTTAATGTTTCTAATGCATAGGTGGTTTGCAAGAAAGTTAAGGAAATCCTAACAGGTCAAGAAAAACAGGTTAGAAAAATCAAGAGAGATGAATCAGTGTTGCATGAGTACACAGTATATCTGCTGATCCTTTGTAACCTAGACTTTAGTTTTAAATGCCACAAAAGGGATAGGATAAAAAGTTAAAGGTCTGTACATTTTGAAAGGTCAGATCAAAGACTCCCACATAATGGTGAAGAATATAGCTACACTTCTGGTGAGCATAGAATAAGTACAGACTTATCAAATTACTATGTCATACACCTGAAACTAAAGTAATATTGTGTGTCAACTATACTTCAATTAAAAAAAAAAAAGATTCAGGGCACCTGGGTGGCTCAGTTGTTAAGCATCCAACTCTTGATTTCAGCTCAGGTCATGACCTCACAGTTCAGGAGACTGAGCCCCACATGGGGCTGTGTGCTGACAGCATGGAGCCTGCTTGGGCTTCTCTCTCCCTCTCTCTCTGCTCCTTCCCCATGTGTGCACGTGTGCATGCACTCTCTCAAAATGAATAAACATTTAAAAAAAATTTTTTCTAGAATAAGGAAATAAGAAATTTTCAGACAAGCAAAATCTTAAAAGGAACCAATGAGAGACTCCCACTAAGGTATTATTAGAAGCATATATTTCAAAAAGAAAATTATCCTAGAAGGGAGATCTCAAATGCACAAAAAGAGGGGCGCCTGGGTCCCTCAGTCAGGTGAGCATCTGACTCTTGATTTCAGCTCAGGTCATCATCTCATGGTTCGTGGATTCAAGCCCCACATCAGGCTTCCCACTGATAGCTAAGAGCCTGACAGGGGTCTTCTGTCTCCCTCTCTCTCTGACCCTTGCTGTGTGCTCTCTCGCTCTCTCTGTCTCTCAAAAATAAATAAACATTAAAAAAAAATTTAATGCACAAAAAGAATTTTATGAAAATAAAATAATACACATCCAGGTAAGTGTAAAACAAATTTTATGTGAAACAAACATAATACTGTCTAACTTGTGGGATTAAAAAGAAAACTAAAAGAGAAATAAAGAACAAAAATATTTAAAAACAGAATATAAATCAGTAAAGAGATTATTTGAGTAACAATGTTCTAGTGTTCCTCATTGCTCAAGATAAGGATTAAGATTTGAAAAATTTACATTTTGCTAGATTATACATTATAATTCATGGGGTAATTTATAGAGTATATATATATATATTATATAGAATGTGTTACAAATATTATATGTAATAATATATTACATATTATGTAACATATAGGGTAACTACTAGCAAAACAGAAATGAGGTATACAGTTTCTAAAACAGTAGATGGAAAATTAGGAAAATAAGGAAAAAATGAACTGTAAAAATAACTTCGGGCTTCATTTTGAACTAGAGGTACAGGGATCTAATTCTTGTTAGGTATCTTTATACTGCTTTGTGTTCTTACTGATTCTATAAATTGGCTTGAAATTATCCTCTCTTTTAGATATTAATGTTCCAATTATATACAATTCAATTATGTACAATTCCTTCATGTTTATTATAGGGAATTCTATCTCATTCCATAAATGTTCCCATACCTAAACCATAACTATTGTGCTTCAAGTTCAGATCCATGGTATCACTTTTTATTCATTCATTCACAAATATTTATTGAATGACATTATTTCCCAGCACCATCTAGTCTGGACGAAGTTGTACAGAGGGTAAATGTATTGATTCAGGAATCAGCTCAGGGGTCCAATATTACTACCAGCTTTGTTCAGTGAGAGGGAAGGTGGGGAGGCAGAGTAGGCTGATGTAACATGATTTCACAGAAGTTAAAATGTTGAAATTGGAAGAAAATGTGCAAGGTAACTAAACTGCATCTTTCTAGTGAATATGTTCAATCAGAGTTCGCACTGTATTAAGTAATATAAGATTTATGAACCCCAAAATTTTTAAAATTCATATTTAACAAAATTTCTAACAAAATATTTCTATCTTCCTAGGCAGCCTGTGTACTTTCTTTTTAAAACTGAATGTTACAGAAAGTAAACTTAATATTGTTTCATGGACAGGTTACTGTTAATAATGATGCATTTAAAAAACATGGTATTTCTTGATTTTCAACTGCATAAAACCTACATCCTTTTCCTCTGAAGAACACAGGGAAATAGAAGAACATAGGCAAATGACAGTAAATTATGTCACAAAGCCCACAAGTGACAATGAGTTTACCATGATAATTCCCCAAGCACAAGTCATTTCATTTACAACTTGAAGCTCTCTCTTGCAAAAGCAGATTGACTCAACTCTCCAAGGAATCTTAGGTTCTTTTTAATATACTGGTTTTAGAATCTACATTTCCATAAAGGAAACCACATGAAGTTTTGTGCAGTTTAGCAGTGGAACATAAGTCTCTCTTAACCCTGTTCTCCATGTTAGAAACTAAATAACAAAACAGAGCATCACTCACACTCTCCCCAGGCCTCTCCTTGCTGCTCTCTGAGATACCTTCAGAGGTGGTCACCTCTGGATATGGAACACTGACAACAGCACCTAAGTAGAAAAACAAAAACATGTACATGAACGTAGTCCCTAAGTCAGAATCATATCAGGAAATAACGAAGCTGACTTCAAAACCATTCCTGTAAGTCATTTGCTTTATCATCCTGGAAATTCAGTACATTCTAATCTTAAGAAACATTTGCATAGAATCTTCCTAGAACAGAAAATAATTACAACTCATTCATTCAAGCAACAAGCATTTAAAGAGCACCTACTATATGTCAGCCACTATGTAAGATTTGTTAAGGATACAGACAAAATTTTTATCCTTAAGGAGCTACCTAGTAAAGGGACAGATACTGAAAAATATAATGTTACCCGATAGGGAAAGTGGGTGAAGGTTGGACACTGGCTAGGAATTGATCATTGTTGAAGCTTGGCCTCATTGTGCTATTCTATTTTTTTGTATATGTTTGAAATTTGCAATAAGGAAAAGCTTTTTTAAAAAAATTAAAAATAAAGAAAGCAACTTCCAATTCATAGGAAATACAAAAATCAAGGAAACATGTTAAAGTACACCACAGAATGCAATCAAAAAAATCCTTACTCAGAGAAACTTGTAGAAGACAAATGACAAATGGTGGAACTAGAAAGGTTCTACCTGTTGGCATAAGCAGTGGTTACAGAGTGTTTGCCTTAAAGTAATTCTTTAGGTCATACACTTGTATTAAGTAGTTTTCTGATTTTTATTATACTTAATAATTAAAGGTCTTTAAGTACCCACAACATAATGCCTTAAAATAAATGAAAACACAATTACTTTTTCTTGAGACTCTTGAACAACATATAAGGAGAGAGAAGACTGGTACTTTTTAAATTTGAGGTGGAACGTGTGCTTGCTTACAAGATCATCTTAAACCACAAATAATTTTTAAACAGTGAATAAATGCACAAGAACATACCTCCTGATGTTGGGGCATCACCAACAGGAACTGGAGATAACAATTCAGGGCTAAGGTAAAAAATGTTTAACATTAATAAAAATGATAGAAATATGTGGATATATTTTGGGGTTTATTTTCCCAAAAGGAACTCACTAGATCTCCAAACAAGTGTTTCCAAACCCAAGTACTGATTTAACAAGGTTTAAGAAATAAGAGTTTTCATAATTCATTTATCTTACATGTATTGATCTCTACTCAAGTAGAATCACCCTATACAAAGTACTTCCCTACTTACTATTTTATCAGCCTGTTTGATTTCTTCCCAGTTATTATTCCTATGTGAAATTATTTGTTGATTTATTTATCTACTTCTTTATCTCTGTCTCTAATCTCTTAATCCTCTAGAATGGCATTGTCATGGTAGTCACTGGACTTATGTGGTAATTTAAATTAACTAAAATTAAATAAAGTTTAAAATTCTGTTCCTTATTCATACTGGCCACATTTCAAGTGTTCCACAGTCACATGTGCCTAATGGCTATCATACTGGGCAGCACAGTAAAGAACATATCCTTCATCGCAGAAAGTTCTATTGAACAGGACTGCAGTTAAGAATATAAATTCTTTGAGATTAGGAATCTCATATTTTTACTCTATCTCTAACCTAAAATAGTATCTAGGCATCTAGTATTTAGTAGGCACTAAATAGATATTTTTAGGATAAATTAATAAAAAATACTATTAGCCAGGCAGTGTACAAGACATTGGGAATATTGTGTGGACAAAACAAACATGATCTATTAAAGTTATAGTCTTACAGAAAATAGACAACAAATAAATGATTACAAATTTAACAAATAGTACTGGTAGGAGGGTACTTGCTGCTAAGGGGGGAAAAAACACAAATCTCATCTCATTTGAGGGATCACAGAAATCATAAAATGTTTTTATTTATAGAAAGTCAAGCTTAGAGAAATGACTTGCTATAGGTCATACTGCTAACAGGCTACAAGTAACCAGCTATCCTTTAACCATGATGCTCTGCAACTAGAAGAAAAAATCGAAACAATTGGAAAAGTCCCTCCTCCAAAGGAAAGAAAATAGGTTTCTGCAAGTCCAAATTTCCACATACCCCCAAAATATAAAATTTAAAGTATAGTAATTTTAGGAAGTTTTAGAACTTTAAAGTTTGTGGATATGTCCTAAGGGAAAAGGGATATTCCACTAAACTTTTACAAAGGAGTTAGATGGTGATTATATCTATTGGATGCTGATGACATTACTGTTAAGAGTTGAAAACTGTCTTCAACTTTACAAAAGTCAGCTTCCTGAGGTGATGTGATTACAGTCAAAAATGTCTCCCTCACAGACTTGCCAATGTGCCAGTGACTCCCATCTTCAGAAGCACTCCTTTAGATTGTCCTAGTGCTCTAAATAAGGTCATTGGGGGGGCGGGGGTAGGGGGTTACTCAAAGCCACCAGACAAACATGATATACATACTGAAGCATCAGTTTTACTTCAAGCATAGACAGGTAGGGAACTAAGTAAGAACTAATGTGTAACTCAAAACATTTTAATATTAAAACAAACATGGCTATATTGTGGAGTTGACTATAAAGTTAAAGTTAGTATTAAGATATTAAGATCTTTAGGGGAGCCTGGGTGGCTCAGTCGGTTAAGTGTCCAACTTCAGCTCAGGTCATGATCTCACGTTCGGTGAGTTCGAGCCCCGCGTCGGACTCTGGGCTGATGGCTCAGAGCCTGGAGCCTGCTTCCGATTCTGTGTCTCCCTCTCTCTCTGCCCCTCCCCCATTCATGCTCTGTTTCTCTCTGTCTCAAAAATAAATAAACGATAAAAAAAATTAAAAAAAAAAAGATTAAGATCTTTCAAAGACATTTCATGACTGGCACTAGAGTTGGGGAGTCAACTAGGGCAATGTTCCCTAAACTCCCAAGCTTTGGTAGAAAATTCGAGAAACTGGGACACCTGGCTGGCTCAGTTGGTGGAGCGAGTGACTCTTGAGCTTGGGGTTGTGAGTTCGAGCCCCATGGTGTGTGTAGAGATTACTTAAAAAATAAAAAAATCTTTAAAAAAAATAAAAGAAAGAAAGAAAATTTGAGAAACTGAGTTTTTACAAATCTCATAAAGATTCTTTTGCTTTTTAAAAATACTATCTAGAAAGAATAACATATTAAACCATTACACTAAACCTATCACTTTTGGTTATTTTATAGTGCATTTGCAGGAAATTGCTTCTCAGTGAGCTGTCATCTAGAAGAACCTAAGGAATATGACATCTGGATAAGTCATTATTATGAGTGATGAGTGGAGAAAGGGCCTAGGTGATGAGAAAGCATCAAGAGGCTTCTCAAGTTGCAGGGAATAGAGCTAAGAGCAAGGAAGATTCAAATGCATTTGAGACAGACATTAACATAATCAGGCCCGAATAGGATCTATCAGTTGTCCACAAAGTAGAGCCCCTTGCCAATACCTTCATTTTATAGATGAAAAAATGAATAAAGCAATTTTTCCTGCATGACACAATGACTTGATATGGCCCAAGGCTATACTTAAAATTCCTAACAGTATCTAGTTCCCTTTTCAATAATAACACCAGCAGGAGTGAGTACACCTAGGGGCACCTGCGTGGCTCAGTTGGTTGAGTGTTCAACTTGTGATTTCAGCTCAGGTCATGACCCCAGAGTCATAGGATTGAGCCCTGGGTTAGGCTCTGTACCGAGCATGGAGTCTGCTTAAGATTCTGTCTCTCTCCCTCTGCCTCTCCTCACCGCACTTATGCTCTCTCTCTCTCTCTCTAAAATAAAACAAAAATTAAAAAAAAAAAGAATGAGTACAACTAAATTTATCATAAATCATGCATTGTGTTAAGTGTTTTATCATGGTTAACTCACTTAATTGTGTCAACAATCTTAAAAGGAAGATACTAATATCCCCATTTATACCTATGAGGAAACTAATATTAGAAGAGGTTAAGAATTTGCTCAGAGTCACACAGTTAGACAATAGAGGAGCTATGATGTAAAACAGGTCCATTTGATTGAGAAACCTCACTCTCACTCATCTTAATTCCTCACAACATGGCCTTTACGTGAGCCATATTGACTAGAAGGGCAAACAACATGGTTGTAATGATAACAGCTTACATAAACTTAATGACCTAAAGGTCACAGTGTGTGACGTCCCAGAAAGAGGAAAGGAAACCCAGTCAAAGTTGGAGAGCTATGGAGAGGAACCAGCTATGAGAACAAAGAGGTCAAAGCAAGACAGAGGGGCCAAAGCACAGTACAGTAACTAGAACTGGAAGTTGGGATGGCGTGGCAAAGAAACCAGACCTCACATGGTGTCAGTCAAATTGTCCCCCACACCAAATCGCATTTGATAAATAATAAGCTACAGGGATAAGGATGAAGCATAGGAAACACAGTCAATAATATAATAATAATCTTGTATGGTGACAGATGGTAACTACACTTATGGTGGTAAGCATTTTGTGATTATATAATTGTTGAATGACTATGTTATGTTGAATGACAAAAAGTTGTATGTCAACTATACTTTAATTAAAAATTTTTTAATTTAAATTTAAAAAGAAATACTGCAACTAAAATAATAAGCAAATAGTTAATTAATTAAATTTAAGTTAATTCTCTAAGGAAGCATTCACAATGGAGAAGTTTGTTCAACGTTTTTTATTTATTTTTGGGACAGAGAGAGACAGAGCATGAACGGGGGAGGGACAGAGAGAGAGGGAGACACAGAATCAGAAACAGGCTCCAGGCTCCGAGCCATCAGCCCAGAGCCTGACGCGGGGCTTGAACTCACGGAACGCGAGATCGTGACCTGGCTGAAGTCGCTGACCTGTGAGTCGTGACCTGGCTGAAGGACGCTTAACCGACTGCGCCACCCAGGCGCCCCGCACAATGGAGAAGTTTGTTTACTTCAGCAGAACTAGATTTCACTTACTGAATTCAAATTAACATTATTTTAATGATGGTAAGTAGGCAACTCTCAGTCATTCAAATCATTCCAACTCTTAATCCCTCATTTTCCCACTCTCCTTTCAGAAAACAGCAAAAAACAAACACTTAACAACAAGAATCCTTTCAACATGTTCTCATTAGGTATGCCTCCTGCAGAGATCCCCTAAAATGTCACAAGAGAACTAGAACACAGAGTTGTATTGAGTTTGGAGACAGAAATACTAGTTCATTTCTAGGCCGAACCACAAATTTGAGGTTGTTCAGCTAAGACCTTTAGCTTCACACCAGCAACAAACAACCTCCTACATTTTCATCTCCTCAGCTCAGCCAGCACATAATTTATTACTTCACTGCTACTGCCTAATTCTCTCAGAATTCAGGTGAGACTGTATCAAAAGATAGCACAGCCACACGGAGCATAAGCATAATTTCACATCTAGATTACTACTCCCCTTGACAATTCTCTATACTCTGCTCTGCCCTTGAATCTGTTAACTGTGATCAGAACATGACACAAAAGAACTCAAGGCACAGAGCCAGGAATCCTTGTTGCTGGTCCCAGAAGTATCATTAACTTTGTGTACACCTTAGAAAAATATCTCAGTTGCTCTGGGCCTCAAGAACTTAATCTCCAAAACAGGAATACTTCCCTACCCTACCTATTTCTCAAAGGTATTGGTGAAAACTAAATGAAATATTATATGCAGAAGCATTACAAAAATATGAAATGCTAAACAAATATAAGAGAAAACAGAGGATAATGGAGCAGGGATATACATGTACCAAATAAAATAAAACATTTGCTTAAAAAATATATATATATTTGGTTTTGTGATCCATGATAGGCATCCTCAACTACAAATGTAAGTTAATTGATGTACAAATAAAATCCCAAAGAACAGCTCTTATATTAAGAATATCACCAGAGACCTGATAATAAACTTGGGTAATTGGGCAGAAACTCAGTTATTCACTTAACAACTATTTGGTGAACACATAACCTAGTTGGGGCTTTGTACTGATTATGGAGACTATACAGGAAGTCCAAAAGGTAGGGGGTTAAGCATTGACTGAAGCTAAGTGGAGATGCTTTCAAAATATCCAGCTATAATGGAGACAAGTGCTGGAGGAGGGCCTTTTGTAAATAGGGAACATGGGAGAGATTTGAGCATGTTTAAATGCTCATAAGGAGTTAGTAATGGGAGAAGGTGAAGACTCAGGAGAGAGAGAGAAACAATGATCGGGAGATGTCTAAGAGGTGAGATTGGATGTAGGGTCCTAAGTAAGGTGAAAAATGATTTTTTTTTTTTTAAGACAGCGGACAGATGATAGGAGAAGATTAAAGTGATACAGAACAGAGTATTTGATGCAAGGCTTAGGTCAGCAGTGAGTTAGAGTTCACAGAGAAGCAGCAACTTAAATTACAGAGAACTGTGATAGGAACAATAGTGGCCTCCACATCCTTATCCCCAGCACCTGTGAGTATGTTAAGTTACATACAAAGGAGGATTAAGGTAGCAGTTGGAATTAAGGTTGCTCATCAGCTGGCCTTAAAATGGGGAGTGTAGCCAGGTTTATCCAGGTGGATCCAGCACAATCATAAGGATCCTTAAATGTGGAAGAAGAGGCAGAAGAGTGTCAGAGTGATGAAATGTGAGAAAGACTTGACCAGCCATTACTAGCTTTGAAGATGGAAGGGGGTCATGAGCCAAGAAACGTGGGTGGTTTCTAGAAGCTGGAAAAGGCAAAAAAAAAAAAAAAAAAACAGATTCTCCACTACAGTTTCCAGAAAGGAATGCAAACCTGGCAACATCTTGAGACCCACGTCAGATTTCTGAGCTATGTAACTGTAGGACAAATTTGTGTTGTTTTAAACTACCGGAGTCTGTGGTAATTTGCTACAGCAGCAATAAAATCTAACACAAGAATCTCAACACTGAGAATATGAGAGTAATCTCAAAAAAAATCATAAAAATAAATTTGAATATAGAAAAGTGAAGAACACATAAAGGGTTACAATGGATCACTACAGAACTCAAGTTGGATAGGGGAGCCTGGGTGGCTCAGTGGTTTAAACATCCAACCTTAGCTCAGGTCATGATCTTGCAGTTTGTGGGTCCAAGCCCCGTGTTGGGCTCTGTGCTGACAGCTCCGACTGGAGCTGGAAGCTGGAGCCTGCTTTGGATTCTGTGACTTCCTGCTCACATTCTGTTTCTGTCTCTCAAAAATAAATAAATATTAAAAAAGAAAGAAAGAAAAAGAAAGAAAGAAAAAGAAAGAAAGAAAGAAAGAAAGAAAGAAAGAAAGAAAGAAAGAGAAAGAAAGAAAGAAAGAAAGAAAGAAAGAAAGAAAGAAAGAAAGAAAGAAAGAAAGAAAAAGAAAGAAAGAAAGAAAGAAAGAAAGAAAGAAAGAAAGAAAGAAAGAAAGAAAGAAAGAAAGAAAGAAAGAAAGAAAGAAAGAAAGAAACTCAAGTTGGATAAAGATGGGCTTAGTGAATTCTTAGGCCAGCCACTCCCATGGTTTCACTCCCAGTGTTACCTAACCCCAGGTCACCCTTTTCAGCAACTACCATGTTGGCAGTTTTCATCCCACCCCAGCCTCATCTGTTCTAGTTAGATGGGAACGATACTTTAAACTTTAAATTTCTCAATGTTCATTTATATTTTCATATATTGTTATTTTGTACATATGTTATTTTCTAAGCACAGTAAATCATATTTTCAGTTCCTTATACGTAGTACAGACAGTGCCTTATCAATAAAAATATATGATTCAGTGAGTCCTGCTATGATGCTTATTTGTGAATTTGTTCCAGTGTGATTAACACAGTAAGAAACGAACATAACACAAAATTTCTCCTTTATTTATGCATAATTTCATTGTGAGAAATGCTAGGAAGCCAAAGAAAACTACAGCCAGTTGAAGTGAGCCACACAGGAATACACAAAACATACACACACCACACCTTACATATCTTCTGGCTACCCCTGTGCCATGAGCCACACCCACTCTCAGATGGCGTTACAACTGTCCACCCTGTTTCAGGTAAGCTTCCTTCCACCACTTGATAATAACCCACAAGCCACAAACTTGCTAACATTCACTTCCCAGTAAACTTCAGAGCTTCTTCCAGGTTAAGTGCCATATGTATTATGGTGTCTACATACATCTTAACTACATACAATGCGTAAAATGTGCCACCATTTTCATTAGTTACAATCATGAAGATTACTAGGACAGGTGGGACTCACCAGAGTACTTAGTTCACTGCTTGGGTGTTGCAATGACAATCACAAGCAACTTCCAAGCTCTGCTTCTCAGTGGTGAAAGCCCACACCTAAGAAAACACATGGCCCAGCATCTAAGTGGGTGTTCATCCCAGACCCCAGCAGAAACTCAGTGGTAACATTAGTTGTATGAATGAGTGAGACCACAGAGGCCCCTTCCCTCCTGTTTACTCATGTTTGATCTGACCCCTACATATGCCCCACTAACTCACATGTGTACTCCAACTATGCCTTCGCCTGGCCTCTGCTGCCCAGCTTGGATCTCCAGGCACTGACTCACCTAACTGGTTTTTCAATCTGTCTTCCTCTCTCATTTGAGGCATTGATCTGGACTGTCTGCCCTAATGGTGTTTTTCTATATCATCATTCCCACACTGGCATAATCTAGATACTCTGAGTATGGACAGAATTGAAATCTTTAATCCTTATACACTAAATTCCTCACTTCCATGATCTGCTCTGTACTGCTATTGCTCAGGACCCAGAAATGACCTTAATCCTAAACCTAAAGGCCTACAGAGCCAAGAATCCTAATACTGCAGGATTCATCAAGGTTGTGTTATTCCTGTATTTCTTTTTTTTAAGTTTACTTATTTTTGAGGCGGGGGGAGAGAGAGAGAGAGAGAGAGAGAGAGAGAGAGAGAGAGAGAGAGAATATGAATGGGGGAGGGGCAGATAGAAAGGGAGACAGAGAATCCCAAGCACACTCCACACTGTCAGTGCAGAGCCTGATGTGGGGCTCGAACCCATGAACTGTGAGATCATGACATGAACCAAAATGAAGAGTCAGATGCTTAACCAACTGAGCCACGCAAGGCACTCCATGTTATTCCTGTATTTCAAGATCATAATCATCATTTCTCAGTAAAGTGATCCACACTACCAACCATCATTTAATAAACTATTCTCCACTAAGGTGTAACATTTTATAACATTTTTACTATTAGTGCATAAACCTCAACTTAAGTAGATCATTCCATATTCCATTTCCAGAAGTCTATTTTTCTCACTCAAGAGAAAGGAATAAGTCTGCCTCCTGGCAAGTTCAGAAAGTAAACAAGCACAGTGACAGTGATGGTAGCCTTGAATGGGAAGTGGCTTCAAGATGAGGAAAACAATTTGGGACTTACCCACAGCCCTGGTGACTGCAGGAACTGGCAAGAAAATAGAACAGAGCCATTAAATTGGGGTGAGTCTTGGAATAGGTATGACATATCTCAGTTGCCAAACATGAAATTGGGGAAAAAAAGACACTTACCTGCTTACAGTTTCCTTTGTATATGTCATTTTCTAAGGAAAACAAAGATAAACATGACTGTGTGAGTTAATGACAGTTAATAGGCAGTACATAAAATGTACTGCATGGAAAACACTAATGCCCTAACATTATACTGTTATTTTACAAATCTATGTTGTTTTTCTCTATGGTTAAGCAAACAATTAAAGCAAGGTACTAATGATGCCAAGTTTGTTTTGTGACTGTGGGAATGTCCTGGCACTCAGTCTCTGTTTATGTTTCCAAAAGTTCCCGTGCTCTTTCTTAATGGGCACAGATTAATAGACTTTACTTGCTAATCATTCCAAAAAGATCTATAGATTGGAGATTGGTTGAGTTTTACATTAACCTTCCATGGACTTAGAATCAAAGTTTTTTGTGATCTAACATGGAAACTCTCATACTAGAATAATAGGGACGTGTGGATAAAATAAATGCTAAATCTGTTTCTCCAGAATTCAGACAAAAAGATAAATTATATCAATAACTGGATTTCTCCTCTGGGACATTCTAAAGCAAATTGTCCCTAAGTTTCCTCTAAATTAGTGATTTTGTTTTGAGGTCAATATACTAAAAAGAACACTAAGTTAGAAGACCTAACTTCAAGTCCCATTTTCTCTTGCTTAGATATGAAGGCAAACCCCCAAATCTCTCAATATCTCCTCTATAAAATGGAAAGACTATTATTCTAAATAACTCTCATGATATTTATAAATAACTTATTGCTCTTCTTGCTCTACAAACTCTCCTAGAATAATCTCAGCCAGTCTAAATGCTTTCAATTGCCACCTCAAGCCAGATGACTCCTACAGCTATATTTATGACCCAAACCACTCTCCTTGGCTTCAAACCTACATCAGGCAATTCGCATTTCACAGATTGCTCAAAACAACACATTCAAAAGTGAACTCAATCTCCCCACTACATCTACAAAGCTGCTTCTGTGCCCGAGTTCTTGGTCTTAGTCATCCAAACTAGAAATGAGGAGGCTTCCCAGGCCATTCCTTCTTCTTCTCCCACTCCCATCTGACCTGTCACAGAGTTCTACTAGTCTTTTTTCCTATTTGCATCTCTTGTGCTTCCTTTCTCTATCTTTTGTCTAGTTAGGACCCTCATTTCCTCAGATATGCAGTAATTACTAGTCTTCCTGCTCCAGTCTTGTTGCCTCCAATTCACCCCATGATGTATAGAAACCATAGTGACCTTTTTAATTCAAAACTGTCCAACCAGCCTCTGTGACTCACCTACTTATAATGTGGAGAACAAAGGCAAAAGAAATGTAGATAAATTTAAATTTTCTTATAACCTGCAGCCCATTGACAAACACTTGAGACAGGCAGAGTATGACATTTCTTCAGGAACTCTCAACTGTTTTAATGTCAATGCTTTGCTTGAGGTAAAAACAACCTTAGCTTGACAATAGCTAGGCCTTCAGGATCCTGTGAGTCTTTTTTAGCATTAGAAAAGTCTTTTTGCAAACTTCCCCTTGACTTTACCTCCCCCAAGTCCCAGGTATATAATCAGTTACTCAGGGCAATCCCAGGCCAGGTCTTCCTGCCCACAGGTCCTGTCACTTGTGCTGTAATAAAACCACCATTTTGCACCAAAGATGCTGAAGTATTCTTTCTTGGCCAGTGGCTCTGAATCCTATTTCCACATCAACAGTTTCTTATCATCCCCAGAGTTATCTACTCTTCCAGCTTCCAGTCTGATCTCTTGTCACTTATTGTCTACCCTTCCCGTATATTGGCCCAAGTCATTCCCTATCAACATCTGTCTCGTGCTATCCCCCTCTGTCTGGACTGTTCATCCCAAACTCCTCATTCAGCTCACTTATACTTGTTATTTAAGATTCAATCCAGGTCTCATATCACCCCCTTTGTCTCCATGTTGTACTAAATAATCATTGAAAGTGTATTTCCAACACCTTTAGATCTTACCTTTCTAAAAGTTGCACTTGTAAAAAAAAAAATACCTTGCAATGTAATATCACAAGAGGCTATTGTTAATGCTAATACTAACTATACATTTGCTATACATCATCTGTATTTGCTGCTCTGTCAACTGCTTCCATAGTGTAGACACAACTGAGATGGGCAATGCTGACATAAATATAAATGTGTGTAGATATGTGTATGTGTATTTTTTTTCAGTTAATAGCTATTCCATATTAGCCACTGCAATTTGCAAAAGTGGTAATGACTGAGAAGGAAGGCCCAATGGTAAAGGGTAAAAAAATAACTTTTTTAAAAAAGAAAACTATGTTTGATTTTAAGCTCCAGCCCGTCTGGTTTTATAATCTAGAGTAAGGAATAACTCTGATGCCTAATGTTCTTATCTGTAAATTGCAGATATTAGTAACTCCTTGTAGAGTTGTTAAATATGCTTTTAATAGGCTTAATATGTGGCCTGGTACATGGTACATACATAAGTGGTAGCTATTCTCATATTTATTAATATTGAGCAGTTAAAAACATAACAGAAGAGGGACACCTGGGTGGTTCAGTTGGTTAAGTGTCCGACTCCAGCTCAGGTCATGATCTCAAGGTTCATGGGACAGAGCCTGCATCAGGCTCTCTGTTGCTAGCATGGAGCCCACTTTGGATCTTCTGTCTCCCTCTCTCTCTGCCTCTCCCCCTTCTCACTCTGTATTTTCTCATCATGAATACATGCATGCTACATGAAAAGGGAAAGGTGGGCAGGTAATTTGTCTATATGCATGCTTATTTATCCTTTGCTAAGAATAAGATAGCTCTAAAAGAAGGAAAATAAGTAAGCAAATTCATTAAGTAGAATCATATTTATACTTTACTAAACATTTATTCAATGAACTATATCTTAGTGTCATTGGTAGCTACTCTGAATTGATAATATGCAAAACCTTGGCAAGAGTGACTCTCGCAGACTTATATTCTTAGCCTAAACCTTTGCTGAGTATTATTTCCAAATATTTACATTTATAAACATAAGCCCGAGGCTCTTACTGGGTTAACAATGTTTATTTTAACAGCCAGAGCTAGGGATACAAAGACTCGGCCATGCCCTATGGCAGCTCACTCAAATAGCTTAATTCAACAACAAAAGCAATGCAGGTGTTTGGTGTTGCTCTTTCTTCAAGCCTGAGCTGTGTGTAGGCACTCCTACAAGAGTCCAGCAATTCTTCCCTTGTTAGTACACTTACCTTCATAATTAAATTTCTATGTTCCACAGACTGACTAAAATTTGTGCCCATTTCAAATATAGTTGTGTTTTCATCCTCACACAAATTCATCCAGTAACGATATTCCTCACGTCCAGGAAGTCGATCCCAAAATGTCCGGAAGGCTTCCCAGACAGCTTCCTGACACACTGGACAACAGACAAAGAGGAATTTTTATGGAAAGTACTTTCAGGTTCTCACAATGATCATGAACCTATTTATTCAGATTTCCAAGGCACTCTTGCCCACAGTGTCCATTCTAGAAGGACATAGGAATGATTCTCAAAGTTCTTCTGTTTATGTATGTCCAGTTTAAACTTTTCAGATATGAAGAGAATGTGCACTCCCCACTCCTTTCCTTTACAGAGGAATTTAATTCACTTTCTAATAGGCAGGGGTTGGTTTTTTTTTTTTCCCATCTCTTAAAAAAAAAATCCACGTTTGTGCTTTATGAGAGTGAAGCAGATGTTGAAAATACTTAAAAAGGCAAAAAAATAAACAAACTGTGATATATCCATATGATGCAGTATTATTCAGTGATAAAAATAAATGAGGTTCAAGCTATGAAAAGACATGGTGAAGACTTAAATGCATATTGCTAAGTAAAAGAAACCAGTCTGAAAAAGCTACATACTGTATAATTTCAATGATATGACATTCTGGAAAGGGCCAAAGTATGAAAATTGTAAAAAGATCAGTGGTTGCCAGGGGTTGGGGGAAGGGAAAGACAAAGAGGTGAAGAACAGTGGTTTTTTTAGGGCAAGGAAGTCACTCTGTACGACTCTGTAATAATGGAAACACGTCATTATACATTTCTCAAAACACAATACGAGCTCTAATTAAGAATAGTGTGTCTGGGGCGCCTGGGTGGCGCAGTCGGTTAAGCGTCCGACTTCAGCCAGGTCACGATCTCGCGGTCCGTGAGTTCGAGCCCCGCGTCAGGTTCTGGGCCGATGGCTCGGAGCCTGGAGCCTGTTTCCGATTCTGTGTCTCCCTCTCTCTCTGCCCCTCCCCCGTTCATGCTCTGTCTCTCTCTGTCCCAAAAATAAATAAAAAACGTTGAAAAAAAAAAAAAAAAAAAAAAAAAAAAAAAAAAAAAAGAATAGTGTGTCTGTCCATTTTGCCTCATCAATTGTAACAAATGTGCTACACTAATACAAAATGCTAATAACAGGGAAAAATGTGTGTGTGGAAGAGTGGCAGTATGGGTAACTCTCTGGACTTTCTGCTCAATTTTTCTGTAAACCTGAAACTTCTCTAAACATTAAAATCTATTAACTAAAAAAAAGATAGAAGTAGAGAACAAACGGGTGGTTGCCTGAGGGGAGGGAGGTGGGAGGATACCAAATGGGTGAAGGGAAGTGAGAGATATAGGGTTCCAGTTATGGGATGAATAAGTCACAGGAATATAACGCACAGCATAAGGAATATAGTCAATGACATTGTAATAGCATTGCATGGTGACAGATTGTAGCTATACTTGTGGTGAGCATGGCATAATGTAGAAACTTGCAGAATCACTACCTTGTATATTTGAAAGTTATTTAGTTATTTATTTTTATTTTTTAATGTTTATTTTTGAAAAGAGACAGAGCATAAGGGGAGGAGGGGCAGAGAGAGAGGAAGACACAGAAACCAAAGCACATTCCAGGCTCTGAGCTGTCAGCACAGAGCCTGACGTGGGGCTCAAACTCACCAACTGTGAGATCATGACCTAAGCCAAAGTCGGACACTCAACCAACTGAGCCACCCAGGCACCCAGAAACTAATTTAATATTGTATGTCAGTTACACTCAAAAAAATCTTTTTATGATATGAGGACTAAAAAATTAATGATTTTTAGGAGAAATGTACTACTATATTCGAAACAAATTCAGTCTATCTGCTAAGTTATTCCAAAGCATCAAATCTGAATGGATGCTAAACAGACTGTCTGCACATTTTGTATACATTAAGTATACTGGTTTCCTGTAACCATTTCATTGGCCAAATGCCAGACACTGTGGACAAGACAGACTGAGATGGGAGGGAAGAGGAGCAGAGCACTAAGGGAGAAAGAAGGATTTAAATGCACAGAGATCAAGACCATTATTTTTTTTTTTCTACTAGCAGTATGTGCTGCGTACTCTATGTGCTAAATAACCATGTGATAGGTTTGACTATTCCAGGTTAATTTAGCTCACTACTTCATGAAATAAGCTACTCCTAATTATAGGTTAGCTTTAGGAGCTAGAAATATTTTTTTTCCAATATATGAAATTTATTGTCAAATTGGTTTCCATACAACACCCAGTGCTCATCCCAATACCCATCACCCACCCTGCCCTCCCTCCCACCCCCCATCAACCCTCAGTTTGTTCTCAGTTTTCAAGATTCTCTTATGCTTTGGCTCTCTCCCACTCTAACCTCTTTTTTTTTTTCCTTCCCCTCCTCCATGGGTTTCTGTTAAGTTTCTCAGGATCCACATAAGAGTGAAAACATATGGTATCTGTCTTTCTCTGTATGGCTTATTTCACTTAGCATCACATTCTCCAGTTCCATCCACGTTGCTACAAAGGGCCATATTTCGTTCTTTCTCATTGCCATGTAGTACTCCATTGTGTATATAAACCACAATTTCTTTATCCATTCATCAGTTGATGGACATTTAGACTCTTTATAATTTGGCTATTGTTGAGAGTGCTGCTATAAACATTGGGGTACAAGTGCCCCTATGCATCAGTACTCCTGTATCCCTTGGGTAAATTCCTAGCAGTGCTACTGCTGGGTCATAGGGTAGGTCTATTTTTAATTTTCTGAGGAACCTCCACACTGCTTTCCAGAGCGGCTGCACCAATTTGCATTCCCACCAACAGTGCAAGAGGGTTCCCGTTTCTCCACATCCTCTCCAGCATCTATAGTCTCCTGATTTGTTCATTTTGGCCACTCTGACTGGCGTGAGGTGATATCTGAGTGTGGTTTTGATTTGTATTTCCCAGATGAGGAGCGACGTCGAGCATCTTTTCATGTGCCTGTTGGCCATCCAGATATCTTCTTTAGAGAAGTGTCTATTCATGTTTTCTGCCCATTTCTTCACTGGGTTATTTGTTTTTCGGGTGTGGAGTTTGGTGAGCTCTTTATAGATTTTGGATACTAGCCCTTTGTCTGATATGTCATTTGCAAATATCTTTTCCCATTCCGTTGGTTGCCTTTTAGTTTTGTTGGTTGTTTCCTTTGCTGTGCAGAAGCTTTTTATCTTCATGAGGTCCCAATAGTTCATTTTTGCTTTTAATTCCCTTGCCTTTGGGGATGTGCCGAGTAAGAGATTGCTACGGCTGAGGTCAGAGAGGTCTTTTCCTGCTTTCTCCTCTAGGGTTTTGATGGTTTCCTGTCTCACATTCAGGTCGTTTATCCATTTTGAGTTTATTTTTGTGAATGGTGTGAGAAAGTGGTCTAGTTTCAACCTTCTGCATGTTGCTGTCCAGTTCTCCCAGCACCATTTGTTAAAGAGACTGTCTTTTTTCCATTGGATATTCTTTCCTGCTTTGTCAAAGATGAGTTGGCCATACGTTTGTGGGTCTAGTTCTGGGGTTTCTATTCTATTCCATTGGTCTCTGTGTCTGGTTTTGTGCCAATACCATGCTGTCTTGATGATGACAGCTTTGTAGTAGAGGGTAAAGTCTGGGATTGTGATGCCTCCTGCTTTGGTCTTCTTCTTCAAAATTACTTTGGCTATTTGGGGCCTTTTGTGGTTCCATATGAATTTTAGGATTGCTTGTTCTAGTTTCGAGAAGAATGCTGGTGCAATTTTGATTGGGATTGCATTGAATGTGTAGATAGCTTTGGGTAGTATTGACATTTTGACAATATTTATTCTTCCAATCCATGAGCACGGAATGTCTTTCCATTTCTTTATATCTTCTTCAATTACCTGCATAAGCTTTCTATAGTTTTCAGCATACAGATCTTTTACATCTTTGGTTAGATTTATTCCTAGGTATTTTATGCTTCTTGGTGCAATTGTGAATGGGATCGGTTTCTTTGTCTTTCTGTTGCTTCATTGTTAGTGTATAAGAATGCAACTGATTTCTGTACATTGATTTTGTATCCTGCAACTTTGCTGAATTCATGTATCAGTTCTAGCAGACTTTTGGTGGAGTCTATCAGATTTTCCATGTAAAATATCATGTCATCTGCAAAAAGCGAAAGCTTGGCTTCATCTTTGCCAATTTGGATGCCTTTGATTTCCTTTTGTTGTCTGATTGCTGATGCTAGAACTTCCAACACTATGTTAAACAACAGCGGTGAGAGTGGGCATTCCTGTCATGTTCCTGATCTCGGGAGAAAAAGCTCTCAGTTTTTCCCCATTGAGGATGATGTTAGCTGTGGGCTTTTCATAAATGGCTTTTATGATGTTTAAGTATGTTCCTTCTATCCCGACTTTCTCAAGGGTTTTTATTAAGAAACGGTGCTGGATTTTGTCAAAGGCCTTTTCTGCATTGATTGACAGGATCATATGGTTCGTATCTTTTCTTTTATTAATGTGATGTATCACGTTGATTGATTTGCGAATGTTGAACCAGCCCTGCAGCCCAGGAATGAATCCCACTTGATCATGGTGAATAATTCTTTTTATATGCTGTTGAATTCGATTTGCTAGTATCTTATTGAGAATTTCTGCATCCATATTCATCAGGGATATTGGCCTGTAGTTCTCTTTTTTTACTGGGTCTCTGTCTGGTTTAGGAATCAAAGTAATACTGGCTTCATAGAATGAGTCTGGAAGTTTTCCTTCCTTTTCTATTTCTTGGAATACCTTGAGAAGGATAAGTATTATCTCTGCTTTAAACGTCTGGTAGAACTCCCCTGGGAAGCCATCTGGTCCTGGACTCTTTATTTGTTGGGAGATTTTTGATAACCGATTCAATTTCTTCGCTGGTTATGGGTCTGTTCAAGCTTTCTATTTCCTCCTGATTGAGTTTTGGAAGAGTGTGGGTGTTTAGGAATTTGTCCATTTCTTCCAGGTTGTCCAATTTGTTGGCATATAATTTTTCATAGTATTCCCTGGTAATTGTTTGTATCTCTGAGGGATTGGTTGTAATAATTCCATTTTCATTCATGATTTTATCTATTTGGGTCATCTCCCTTTTCTTTTTGAGAAGCCTGGCTAGAGGTTTGTCAATTTTGTTTATTTTTTCAAAACACCAACTCTTGGTTTCATTGATCTGCTCTACAGTTTTTTTAGATTCTATATTGTTTATTTCTGCTCTGATCTTTATTATTTCTCTTCTTCTGCTGGGTTTAGGCTGCCTTTGCTGTTCTGCTTCTATTTCCTTTAGGTGTGCTGTTAGATTTTGTATTTGGGATTTTTCTTGTTTCTTGAGATAGGCCTGGACTGCAATGTATTTTCCTCTCAGGACTGCCTTCGCTGCATCCCAAAGCGTTTGGATTGTTGTATTTTCATTTTTGTTTGTTTCCATATATTTTTTAATTTCTTCTCTAATTGCCTGGTTGACCCACTCATTCGTTAGTAGGGTGTTCTTTAACCTCCATGCTTTTGGAGGTTTTCCAGACTTTTTCCTGTGGTTGATTTCAAGCTTCATCGCATTGTGGTCTGAAAGTATGCATGGTATAATTTCAATTCTTGTATACTTATGAAGGGCTGTTTTGTGACCCAGGATATGATCTATCTTGGAGAATGTTCCATGTGCACTCGAGAAGAAAGTACATTCTGTTGCTTTGGGATGCAGAGTTCTAAATATATCTGTCAAGTCCATCTGATCCAATGTGTCATTCAGGGCCCTTGTTTCTTTATTGACTGTGTGTCTAGATGATCTATCCATTTCTGTAGGTGGAGTGTTAAAGTCCCCTGCAATTACCACATTCTTATCAATAAGGTTGCTTATGTTTATGAGTAATTGTTTTATATATTTGGGGACTCCCATATTCAGCGCATAGACATTTATAATTGTTAGCTCTTGCTGATGGATGGACCCTGTAATTATTATATAATGCCCTTCTTCATCTCTTGTTACAGCCTTTAACTTAAAGTCTAGTTTGTCTGATATAAGTATGGCTACTCCAGCTTTCTTTTGGCTTCCAGTAGCATGATAAATAGTTCTCCATCCCCTCACTCTCAATCTAAAGGTGTCCTCAGATCTCAAATGAGTCTCTTGTAGACAGCAAATAGATGGGTCTTGTTTTTTTATCCATTCTGATACCCTATGTCTTTTGGTTGGCTCCATTTACATTCAGTGTTATTATAGAAAGATACGGGTTTAGAGTCATTGTGATGTATGTTTTATGCTTGTAGTGATGTCTCTGGTATTTTGTCTCACAGGATCCCCCTTAGGATCTCTTGTAGGGCTGGTTTAGTGGTGACAAATTCCTTCAGTTTTTGTTTGTTTGGGAAGACCTTTATCTCTCCTTCTATTCTAAATGACAGACTTGCTGGATAAAGGATTCTCGGCTGCATATTTTTTCTGTTTAGCACACTGAAAATATCGTGCCAAGCCTTTCTGGCCTGCCAAGTTTCAAAGGAGAGATCAGTCACGAGTCTTATAGGTCTCCCTTTATATGTGAGGGCACGTTTACCCCTTGCTGCTTTCAGAATTTTCTCTTTATCCTTGTATTTTGCCAGTTTCACTATGATATGTCGTGCAGAAGATCGATTCAAGTTACGTCTGAAGGGAGTTCTCTGTGCCTCTTGGATTTCAATGCCTTTTTCCTTCCCCAGTTCAGGGAAGTTCTCAGCTATAATTTCTTCAAGTACCCCTTCAGCACCTTTCCCTCTCTCTTCCTCCTCTGGGATACCAATTATGCGTATATTATTTCTTTTTAGTGTATCACTTAGGTCTCTAATTTTCCCCTAGTACTCCTGGATTTTTTTATCTCTCTTTCTTTCAGCTTCCTCTTTTTCCATAACTTTACCTTCTAGTTCACCTATTCTCTCCTCTGCCTCTTCAATCCGAGCTGTCGTCGTTTCCATTTTGTTTTGCATTTCGTTTAAAGTGTTTTTCAGCTCCTCGTGACTGTTCCTTAGTCCCTTGATCTCTGTAGCAAGAGATTCTCTGCTGTTCTCTATACTGTTTTCAAGCCCAGCGATTAATTTTATGACTATTATTCTAAATTCACTTTGTTATATTATTTAAATCCTTTTTGATCAGTTCATTGGCTGTTGTTATTTCCTGGAGATTCTTCTGAGGGGAATTCTTCCGTTTCGTCATTTTGGATAGTCCCTGGAGTGGTGAGGACCTGCAGGGCACTTCCCCCGTGCTGTGGTGTATAACTGGAGTTGGTGGGCGGGGCCACAGTCGGACCTGATGTCTGCCCCCAGCCCACCGCTGGGGCCGCAGTCAGACTGGTGTGTGCCTTCTCTTCCCCTCTCCTAGGGGCGGGATTCACTGTGGGGTGGCGTGGCCCGTCTGGGCTACTTGCACACTGCCAGGCTTGTGGTGCTGGGGATCTGGCGTATTAGCTGGGGTGGGTAGGCAAGGTGCACGGGGGCAGGAGGGGCAGGCTTAGCTCGCTTCTCCTTAGGTGATCCACTTCAGGAGGGGCCCTGTGGCAGCGGGAGGGAGTCAGACCTGCTGCCGGAGGGGTGGCTCCACAGAAGCACAGTGTGGGTGTTTGTGTAGAGCAACCAATTTCCCTGGCAGGAACTGGTTCCCTTTGGGATTTTGGCTGGGGGATGGGCGAGGGAGATGGCGCTGGCGAGTGCCTTTGTTCCCCACCAAACTGGTGCTCTGTCCTTCCGGGGCTCAGCAACTCTCCCTCCCTTTGTCCTCCAGCCTTCCCGCTTTCTGAGCAGAGCTGTTAACTTATGACCTCCCAGATGCTAAGTCGCGCTTGCTGTCGGAACACACTCTGTCCGGCCCCTCCGCTTTTGCAAGCCAGATTCGGGGGCTCTGCTTGGCCGGCAGGCTGCCCCTCTGCCCCGGCTCCCTCCCACCAGTCCGTGGAGCGCGCACCGCCTCGCCGCCCTTCCTACCCTCTTCTGTGGGCCTCTCGTCTGCGCTTGGCTCCAGAGACTCCGTTCTGCTAATCCTCTGGTGGTTTTCTGGGTTAGTTAGGCAGGTGTAGGTGGAATCTAAGTGATCAGCAGGAAGCTCGGTGAGCCCAGCGTCCTCTTACGCCGCCATCTTCCTCTCTCAAGACCATTATTTTTCGTCTCAAGAAAACTGAATGCTTATCCAGTAACATATTGAGGTGGAGCCCCTGAACTCACAAAGTCAGATCTAAATTCTAGCCCCAGCTTCATAACCACAGGTAACTTACCTAGCCGGTCAGCACTGCAATGTGCTTTATTTATTTGTTTATTTGAGAGACAGCGAGTGAGCGAGCGAGAGACAGAGTGAGCAAACTCGAGTCGGGGAGACAGGGAGAGCGACAGAATCTTAAGCAGGCTCCATGCTCAACACAGAGCCTGACACCAGGCTCAATCCGACAACACTGGGATAACAACATGAGCCAAAATCAAGAGTCAGAGGCTCAAATGACTGAACCACCCAAGCGCCCCTCATCCCTCTTATTTAATTGGATAAATCATTACTGCCTTACCTACCTACCTGTGAGAGTATTTTATAAATCACATAGTGCTACATGAATACCAGTATTATAACCATAATGGATTCTGGGTGTCTGACAGTTGTTTGATGGAAGAAGATAGTCTAAGCCAAAGAACAAGACTCGAGTTTTAACAGAGAGGAAAATATACGAATATTTAAAGTTTCTCCATCAATTGATTTTTCAGGGTTAAAATAAACCTTTGTTTGCAAACTTAGTTTTCTCTTTCAGTGAACTAACTGCATCCTTATAACTGTTCTTTCGAACTTGTGATCATACAGTATACAGAAGAATCCAGCTAAGGCTGACTGAGACAGAGCTGACCACCTGCAGATTCATAGTTCTTCCTTTCTTCATCCTAAAACTTCCAAATGAAAATTCAGTCCCCACCAGAAGACAATGCAAAGGTGAAAGTCTAGGTTGGTAAAAACTAAAAAAAAAAAAAAAAAAAAAAAAAAAAAAATGAATGTCTGTAAGGTCTGGTTATGAAATAAAGTGATTCAAAGAAACTGTAAAAAATATTATGACTGAAACCATACAATAAAACCTTGGATTGCAAGTAACTTGTTCAGTGAATGTTCTGCAAGTTAAGCAAACACTTTAAATTTTAACTTGATATACCAGCAATGAATGGCAATACGAGTAGCACATGATGCCTAATGTCACATGATCACAACTAAGCCAGTGGTGTTCTCTCTCTCTCTCTCACTGCAGTATTGTGGGTGATCCTCTCCCATGCTCAGATGCTCAATCTTAGGCTGTGGTGTTTGGAAGCAATCAGTGATTTTTCAGAATGTTGGTAGGTGCCCACAACTGGCACTAAAGTATTTTTTGCCACTTCAAAGCACCTGTGGACAGTCCTTTGCTTCTCCATACAAGAGTTGGCTTAGGAATGCTTTGCTTCATTCTAGGTCAGGCTGACTGCAGATAGAGACCCTTTCCTCTGCTGCCTTATTGCCGGTTACCTTAAATACAATATATGACAAAAGGTTATTAATACTGTATTGTAGTCAACATCTGTGCGAATGTATACAATTGTCCCTATGCCCAAAAAGATTCCACTGAGCCAATAGATAGCAGTGATTCTGTTAGTGATAGGGAAAGTCCTACACAATTACCCTCCTCTCTCGTCTCCCTCACACCAGCCACGAAGGTTTTCAAGGGTAAGTGCGGTTATTTTTCCTTCTATTTTGTATTTTCTTTATTATTTTGTATTATATTACAGCATTGTAATATTTTTTTTAATCTTTTTAATGTTTGTTTATTTTTGAGAGAGAGAGAGAGAGAAAGCATGAGCAGGTGAGGGGCAGAGAGACAAGGAGACACAGAATCCAAAGCATGCTCCAGGCTCTGAGCTATCAGCACAGGGCACGATGCAGGGCTTGAACTCATGAACTGTGAGATCGTATGTGAGCCACAGTTGGACGCTTAACCGACTGAGTCACCCAGGTGCCCCAGTATTGTAATCATTTTTATATGAATATTTTTGGCTTGTGGAATGAATCATTTGAGTTTCCATTATTTCTTATGAGGAAATTTGCTTTGATATACAAGTGCTTTCGATCATAAGCATGTTTCTAGAACAAATTAAGCTCACAAACCAAGGTTTTACTATATATCTCTATAGAAAGAAAAAAAAATCTCAATAACTTATTTACAGTACACACAGAAAATAATTTGAAATATGAAGGCTAATATTATGAAGATCCTAAGAGAAAAGACAGAAGAACATTTATATGACTTGAGGATAGGCAAAGCTTTCATAAACAGGACACAGAAAGCAACAACTATAGGGGCACCTAGGTGTCTCAGTTGATTGTCTGACTCTTGATTTTGGCTCAGGTCATGATCACAGATTGTGGGATCAAGCCATGCATCTGGCTCTGCGTGGAGCCTACTTAAGATTCTCTCTCTCTCTCTCTCTCTCTCTCTCTCTGCCCCTCTCCCTTGCTTGCTCTGTCTCTCTAAAATAAAAATTTTTTAAAGCAGCAATTATAAAAGAAAAAAATAGAAATTAGAATTTATCACAATTAACAACTATTTATCAAAGACACTACTAATAAAAAATGGATAGGCAAAGGATACCTCTGGCAGAAAATATTCAAAATACATATATGACACAGAACTGGTATTTAGGATATTTAAAGAATTTCTACAACTCTCTAATAAAAAGTCAAACAATCCAATTTTTAAAACAGGTAAAAGGGGCGCCTGGGTGGCTCAGTTGGTCGAGTGTCTGACTTCAGCTCAGGTCATGATTTCACAGTTCGTGGGTTCGAGGCCCACATCGGGTTCTGTGCTGAGAGCTCAGAGCCTGGAGCCTGTTTCAGATTCTGTGTCTCCCTCTCTCTGCCCCTACCCCGCTCATGCTCTGTCTCAAAATTAAACATTAAAAAAAAAAAAAAAAAAAACATGTAAAAGACTGGAACACTTTATAAAGGAAGAGATACAAAAAGCCAATAAATGTGTGAAAAAGTGCTATCATTCATCTTCAGAGAAATGCAAATTAAAGCATCCAGACATGAATCATTAACATTATTAAGATAGTAATATCTCCAACTTGATCCAATGCAATCCTATCAAAACGCTGGTTGACTTCTTTATAGAAATTGACAAGCTAGTCCTAAAATTCATATGGAGGGGTGGCTGCATGGCTCAGTTGGTTCAGTGTCTGACTCTTGATTTTGGCTCAGGTCGTGGCAATGAGCCCCACATCGGGCTCCATGCTGAGCGTGTCACCTGCCTCACATTCTCTTTCTCTTCCTCTGCCCCTCTCCCCCTGCTTGTACTCTCTTTCTCTCTAAAATAAAGAAAAATAAAATTCATATGGAATTACAATGAATCTAAATAACCAAAACTATTTTGAAAAAGAACAAATAGATAAATTGAACTTTATCAAAAACAAAAACTTTAGTACATGGAAGACACCATCAAGAAAGTGAAAAGACAACCCACAGAATGAGAAGAAATACTTTCAATTCATTTATCCAATAAGAAACTTGTATCTAGAATATATAAAGAACTGTTATAACTCAATAATAAAAAAAAACCAACCCAATTAAAAAATGGGAAGGATCTAAAGATATTCTTCAAAAGAGGATATTCAAATGACCAAAAAGCAAATAAAAAGATGTCCAATGTTATTAATCACTAGAGAAATGCAAATCAAAACCAGGGCATATCATTTCACACCTACTAGGATGGTTGTAATTTTTTTTTTTAAGGAAAATCATAGTGCTGGCAAAGATGTAGAGAAATCAGAATCTTACACACTGCTGTTGTGAATGTAAGATGGTGCAGCTACTCTAGAAAACTATCTGGCCTTCCTCATATGGATAAACACAGAGTTACCATAAAATCCCAAAATTCTACTCCTAGGTACACACCTAAATAGCTAAAAACAACCCAAATGCCCATCAACTAAGAAACGGATACACGAAATGTGGTATATCCATACAAGAAAATAAGATTAGGCCATAAAACAGAATAAACTACTGATACATGCTACAGCATGGATGAACCTTGAAAACATTACGCAAAATGAAAGAAGACTGTCACAAAAGATCACATATTATATTATCTCATTTATTTGACATATCCATAACAGACAAGTTTATAGAAGTAAAAAGCAGATTCATGATTGCTTAGGTCTAGGGAGAGGGGTAGGGGGAAAAGAGGGATAAGAGAGTGATGACTAAAGAGTATGAGGTTTCTTTTTGAAGTGATGTAGTATTTTTAAACTAAGTGTGATAATGGTTGCAGGTTTCTGTAATATACTAGAAAACCATTGAATTCTATACATTAAATGGATGAGTTGCATGATATGTAAATTATGTCTCAATAAAATTGTAAAAAAATGTAATTCCCTCCAGAAAGGTAATTTATCCTTAATTTATCCAATGGCTTTCCAGTTAAGAGCTATCTGACAAGAAGGTCCAATTAACTAACTTGGGATAACAGGATTCAGAACACCTACATTTTGATAAAGGAAGAGAACTGGGAGGAAGTCTGGAGCATTCATGCAGCTCGGAGAGGGGAAACCTAAACAGGACACTGCAGGCAGTAAACAGTAAAATCATCATGATTCCAGGGAAAAGAGGTACTAAGAAGGGCAAAGCACCACCAGAGATAATTGCCACATACTTCATTATGGCCTAGAATTAGACCTGTTCTGAAGCCCCACCCTTGTGACACAATTTTCATGTAACCTTTAGTGACTGCTAAAGGTAACTTTCTATTTTTGAGAAGATAACTGATCTATAAATGTCTCTCTTGTGGTGGAAAAACCTGCCCTGCAAACTACTGGAGGAAAGCAAAATATGGATGACAGTATTCTGAATAACGAAGGGCCTGCATTTAATCTGTCTTTAATCCTTTTACTAGGGCTCAGGCTGTGCGTCATATCCAGTAAATAGAACTCCATTATGGAACAAAGTCTTATTTTCCTCTCAGAATCGTGGTACCCAAAACATATACAACAGTCAATTTGGTGCAATAAAGCAAGAAATAAAAGGCATATAAATTGGAATATGAGAAGTAAAATTATCTTTATATGCAAATAATCATCTTTGTAGAAAACCTTAAGGAATACACAAAAAAGCTACTAGAACAAATAAGTGAATTTAGCAAATTACAGAATAAAAGGCCAATATACAAAATGCAGTTGTATGCCTCTTATACTGGCAAGAACAATCAGAAACTAAAATAACATTGGAGCACCTGGGTGGCTTATTCAGTTAAGTGCCCAACTCTTGGCTTTGGCTCAGGTCATGATCTCATGGTTCATGAGTTTGAGCCCTGTGTTGGGCTCTGTGCTGATATCAAGGAGCCTGCTTGGGATTCTCTCTCTCCCACTCTCTCTCTCTGCCTCTCCCCCATTCGTGCTCTCCTTCTCAGAATAAATAAACATTTTTTAAAAAGAAATTAAAATAACATTAACAATGGCATAAAAAATAAAAATATATAAATCTGATAAAAAGAGCTGTAAGACCTATACACTGAAAATTACAAAACACTGTCAAGAGAAATTGAAGAAGACCTAAGTAAATGGTGGGCTGTATCACATTCATAGAGCAGAAGACCCAATATTGTTAAGATGACAATTCTTCCTAAATTGATCAATAAATTCAACAAAACCCCAATCAAAATTCCAGCCACCCTTTTTGTATAAGTTGGCAAGCTGATGCTAATATTTATATGAAAGACAAAGAACCTAGCATTACGAAGTGAATTTGAAAAAAGAACAAAGTTGAAGAACCTTCCCTATCTGATTCAAAGACTTATTGTAATCAAACCAGTGTCATATTGGCATAAAAACAGGCATATAGATCAGTGGAAGAAAATGAAGAAATAGACTCACTAAATACAGAAGACTGATTTTTCAACAAAGCCTTAAAGGCAAGAAAGGATAATCTTTTTAATAAATGGTGCTGGAACAATTGGCTAAGCATATGCAAATATTTAACTCTGATCCATATACCCCACATACAAAAATTAACTCAGAGTAGATCATAGACCTAAATGTAAAACCTGAAAATTATAAAATTTTTACAGGAAAAGATAGAAAATTCTTTTGACTTCGGGTTAGGCAAACTTAAATAAAACCAAAAACAAGCATGACCCACCCCCCCCAAAAAAAAAAAAACAAAAAAAAACTTTTAAGTTGAACTTCATCAAAATTGAAAACTTCTGTTTCTCAAAAGACATTATTAAGAAAAGCAAAAGACAAGCCACACACTGGGTGAAAATGTATGCAAAACATGTATCTGACAAAGAGCTTGTATTTAGAATATATTAAGAACTTTTACAATTCTATAAGACAAATGACCCAATTTTTTTTTTAATGAGCAAAATATTTGAATAAACTCTTCACCAAAAAAGATAAGCAAATGGTAAATGAGCACATGGAAAAGGTGCTCAACATCACTAGCCATTAAGAAAATGCATATTAAAACCACAATTGCTTCATAGTCACTAGAATGGTTACAGTTTAAAAAGACTGACTACACCAAGTATTGCAAGGATGTGGAAAAACTAGAACTCTAATACAGTGCAGGTGGTACAGCCACATTGGGAAACAGTTTAGCAACTTCATAAAGAGTTAAACATACACCTATCATGAGACCCAGACATTCCACTATTTAAAAAAAATTTTTTTTTAATGTTTATTTTTGAGAGAGACACAGAGAGCTTGAGCGGGGGAGGGGCAGAGAGAGAGGGAGACACAGAATCCAAAGCAGGCTCCAGGCTCCGAGCTGTCAGCACAGAGCCCGTCGTGGGGCTCGAACTCACAGCCCGTGAGATCATGACCTGAGCCAAACAAAGTCAGACGCCCAACTGACTGAGCCACCGAGGCAGCCCTCCAGCCATTGCACTATTAACCAAAAGGTTTTGTTGACACAAAAACTTGAATGCAAATGTTCATGACAGCTTTCTTTATAATAACTGAAAAAAACCCTAATATCCCAAAATGTGGTATATCCCTAAAATAGAATACTACTCAACAATAAAAGGAAACAAACTACTGATAAAAAAAAAAAAGTCACAAATGAATCTCGAAATAATTGCACTGAGCAAAAGAAGCCAGACAAAAAAGTGTACATATATGATTACATTTATATATAAAAGTGTAGAAAATGCAAACAATCCATAGTGATAAAAAGCAGATTAGGTTGCCTCAGTACTGGGAAAAAGGGAAGTGCTGAGAGGGACAGATTACAAAGGCAAATAAGAAAATGTTTAGTGGTGAGTGATACATTCATTATCTTAACTGCATGATTTCAAGGGTAAATATGTTTGTCAAAACTAATCAGATTATGTAATTTAAATATGCAGCAATAATCCATCAAAGAATACCTCAATAAAGTTATATTTTAAAAGTCCACCTACAAATATAATTTTTTAAAGTAGGAGGAGAGTATTAACTGCATTCAACCCCAAGCACCCTAAATATCTGTTTAATTTCACAAATCATTAGGTTAAATGCACTTGCTTCTTGCTTAAATGAAGGTATTTTTCAAATTTGTTACACCACCTAGCAACTGAAGCCAAATTCTCTATTAAGGAAAAATTGGGCAAACCACTAAAATGAATTAGCTTGTAGAAAGAGCTAAGATCCTCGGTTGGACATTGAATGGATCTCTCCCTCTAATTTCCAAATATTTGGTTCTAAGGGCATAATCCAATTATCCCTACAAAATCTCTTCAAGACCTTTGCTGAAATATTCATTTTTCCTAATTTTCAAAAACATAAAATATTTACTCTTTACAATGACAGTAATAGCTATATCAACACTGTTACAGTCCTGATGTGCTGTGCCGAGTCTTTTAGGTCTGTGAGGTCCCTTTCTAATGGTCCCATTCATAGCATCTGTATTTTAAAATCAATTACTCTAGGAATGCTTTTCTTTTTGTTGGCTTCTTTTTCAATAGTATCTCTTGAATTTATAAACATAAGAGCAAAGAAATTAAAAGATATAACCACATTGCTTAAATGGTTATTTCCTCTTCACCACTTACCCAGCATCTACCTAGATATTCTGATCTATTTATTTTAAAAGGAAAAACCGAGGCAATAGAAATAACGTTTTGATAAGTTATGAACTGTCATTCCCATTCATCTTCAGTCTTTTATTCTCTTCCCACTCTCTTTGGAATTTGCCACTTCTGGCACATGCCCTATACACAAAAGTCAGAATCAATGGATTTCCATTACAAAAGTAAAAGGAAACCTTATTGCTTAGTAATGTTTGATACTCTCAGAGTATAATCAAGAGTTGTAAATACACTCCTTAAAAAATGTGTTAATACAGTGGCACTTAAAAAATTAGGGGTGCCTGGGCGGCTCAGTTAGTTAAGATTTCAACTTCAGCTCAGGTCATGATCTCGCAGTCTGTGAGTTTGAGCCCCGCGTCAGGCTGTGTGCTGACAGCTTAGAGCCTGGAGCCTGCTTCAGATTCTGTCTCCCTCTCTCTCTGCCTGACTCCCGCTCGCTCTCTCTCTCTCTCTCTCTCTCTCTCTCTCTCAAAATAAGGAATAAACATTAAAAAATTATTTTAACAAAAAAATTTTATATATGTAATATCTGGTATTACTTTATTTTAAAGACACTTGCTTAGAGAGTATTATGCTATGCAAAATAAGGTAGTCAAAGAAAGACAAATTACCGTGTGATTTCACTCATATGTGGAATTTAAGAAACAAAACAAATAAGCATAGGTTAAAAAAGAGAGAGGCAAACCAAGAAACAGACTCTTAACTATAGAGAACAAACTGATGGTTACCAGTAGGGAGATAGGTAGGGGGATAGGAAATAGGGATTAAGGAGTGCACTTGTTCTGATGAGAATTGGGTGCTGTATGTTAAGTGTTGAATCGCATAAATTGTATACCTGAAACTAATACTGTACTGTATGTTGAATAGCTGGAATTTAAATAACAACTTAAAACAGAAAACACTAGCTCTGAAATGAATAAATGAATCAATCAATCAATCAATCACTTGCTTTGGTGACGGAGGAGGAGGGGAAGGACAAGACGGAGGAAAATAAAAAAGGAGAAGATAAAGTAGCAGCTTAGACTTGAAGGTTCATAGAGCCCAGCATATGGAAAATGGCAAGTGCCCCACAAACATTTGTTGAAAACATACATAAATGAACTAGCCTGATTTCACTATCATTTAATCATCCACCTCCACTTTAGTTTACTAGCATCACATCCATCGCATCACATTGTCTCTTTAGCAGCAAAAAAGCAAAGTTTGAGAATCATTTAAATCTGAGGGACAGGGGCGCCTGGGTGGCTCAGTCAGTTGAGCGCCAACTTCGGCTAAGGTCACGATCTCGCGGTCCGTGAGTTCAAGCCCCGCATCGGGCCCCTGTGCTGACAGCTCAGAGCCCGGAGCCTGTTTCAATTCTGTGTCTCCCTCTCTCTGACCCTCCCCCATTCATGCTCTCTCTCTGTCTCAAAAATAAATAAACATTAAAAAAAAAAAAAATTAAATCTGAGGGACATGTTATGGTCAATTAAGCAATTTTGGTTAGTAAATTTAAGATAGTAAATTTAAGAAACAGAATGAATTCACCTAATGAAAAAGTATTCAGTCAAGGATAATACTGTTAAATTAAAAATAAAATCCTAGTTCTGTTGCTTTAGGGTCTATTGTGAGAGTTGTCATCATCTTAGATATAAGGTTTATGTGTACCAACCAGAGTATAACCAGCATGAATCTGCAGAATGTCTAAACTATAAAATATAGACATGTATTATATTTTCATGTACATAAAGTAACTAATTAGCCAAATAGGTAAGTATACCATGGTAAATATATTTTGTGGGCATATTTAGACTAATTACTTAATGAAGAAGTAAAAATAGTTAAATCTTCCAGTAACATAAACTGGTATTTTTGAAGTGCTTCAAAGATTTAAGCCATTTCCTCCCTTAATGCAAACTTTCCTCTGAAGCTATATAAATACTATACTTATAGCAAGTCCTTTTTCCATAGCTAAGAGAAAGATATTATTTGGCTCCGTGTCTAAATTATCACATACTCTGAATTTTAACAAGATACAACAACATGCTAGGACTATGTTTGAATTTCATCACGGAGTCCCAAGGTGTGGATGTTCACTTACCTCGTACTTTAAAGTACTTTACGTGCTTTGCCACAGCCTCTGTAATGCTTTCATCTGGGCAGGTTTTTACACCATGAGGAAACAGGATAGATCGCCTTCTTCTGAGCAACCACTGTTTCTCAGCTTCTCTGTGGTCCAAAGGTAGTTTCTTTTCAGTAGAATGAGAAGGCTCCCCAGATTCCTTGTCAGTCAGGCGAAAAGAAACTGCACTCTTGGGTTCTTGGATATCTTCTAAAGATATGTAGGTTTGTGCTACATAGTGAAAGCATAGACAAGTCTTCTGATAATGAATGAAGATACAGAATGAAAAGTAACAAAGAAAAACTGACTTTTGTGCCACATTTGGATTTTGAAGTCAATGCTCAAATTGTAAACATGCATACTTAAGAGGGGAGGAGTGAGCAGTCAATCTTTTCTCCATCTAATTCCTACTCCTTTATTTCAAGATTCTTAGTTGTTAAAATCAACTATATATCCAATTTCAATACAAGAAATAAGCAGAAGTAAGTCTGAAGAAGAAATTACTAATGAAAAGGAAAACCAAAAATATTAAGAGATTTTAAAAGTTTAAATGAAGCAATATCAAAGCCTAACAGAGTAGTATTTGATTCAAGTTCTTACAATGGTCATATTAAATTAAATAATGTTAAAGAGAATATACTAGAGATATAAAGAAAAATAAAAAATTAAAATTAAAAAGCTTTTTAAATACCTGTTAATGATGGAAGGTTTCCTTCTATCACGACAAATATCAAAATACCCAGAGAAATCTTCCCAAAATGAGGAAACATAATCATTTGGGCCAAAATCAAAGGAATAAGGAGAGGCCAAAATCCTTGAGCACCCAAAAAAGCCTTGAAACTTCCAGTAACGAATTATTATAGAAAAGGTCTAACATTTCAAAGTTTATCTTTGAAAACTGACAACCATTCCAAAACCATTACAAATTAGCTTAAATAAAAATGGTGTCCTTTCAAAATACCTCTCACTTCTTTTCTGAAAGAAGCAGCACGCTATGAAAGCAGAAGAGATAAGCTAATTAGAACAGATGGAGAGAGACAATTTCTTTATTCTAATCCAGTCAGCTAAGCTCTTTACAAACACGTTCTTTGCCATTACCAGACAGTCCACTTAAAAATAATGTTTCACATATAATTCACTGAGCTTTACAATTTTTCTGAATCTACTAGTTGAACCTGATAGATTCACATGTACTTTGGGTTTTTCTAGGGCCTGTTATTTGTAAACATATAATTTGTAAGCCCAGACTCACTATACCTATCTACTTCAGAAATACAGAGCTACACACAAAACTAGCTCTAGTTTTGTCATAGTTACTGTCTTTCAAATCTCTCTCCTTGGTTAGAAATTTGAAAATCTTTGGTTATAACCACTTAATAACTTCTTCCTTTTATAGAAAATGGGATAGGAAGATAAAGCTAACTCATGATAGAACTGCTGTGAGGATTAAATTCATTAATACACAGAAAATGCACTATTAGAATACTGCCTGGCACATACTAATCATACAATATTAATGACAGCCACGTGATAACTGTGTTGCTTAATTAGCTATTAAACATGAGGCCCAGAATGTTTATGTACGTGAGGAACTCGCAACCAACAAAGGATAACTTTTACCACAATGGGACTAGATAAAATTCTTTGTATTAGAGCAGTTGTTTTTATCAAACAAACCTAGTAAAAAGCAATTAAACTAGTCAAAGTCCCTGTGGAAGCTAGGATTTACTATCAAATAGCACTGGATTTACATCTTATGTCCTTTGTCTTTGGAGAAGTTCTCTGAAAAAAAAAAAAGAAAAAAAAAGTTTTGTTTTTATTTATTTTTGAGAGAGAGACAGTGTGTGTGTGTGTGTGCATGCGCGCGCGAGCGCACATTAGTGGGGGAGGAGAAGAGGATATGAAGCAGGCTTTGTGTTGACAGCAGGGAGCCCAATGCAGGGCTCCAACTCACGAACCGTGAGATCATGATCTAAGCCAAAGCTGGACACTTAACCGACTGAGCCACCAGGAGCCCCTGAAAAAAGAAAAGTTTTGTAAAGATTTAAAGCACATTTCTCTTGAGAATTCTAAAATAGTCAACCCCGATATCTTCAGCCCTCAAAGGGATGTACTCAGTTTTAAGAGAAGAGACCAGGTAGGTGGGTGTAGACAGGGAAGCCACATACCCACAGAAGTTTGTCTTTTAGCAGCTCCTGGACAATGTTCCCAAATTTCCACAAGATCAAGCTCAGTTACAAGAGACTCTACAGAAGGAAGGAAAAGCCTATGATTTCCCATAAGGTTTTATATACTTCCAGTCAAGCAAGCCTTCAGAGTATACAAGTCCACTCACAGTTCTCCCAGTCCAGACATAGTTCAACAATTACAGGTCGTTTTCACAATTAAAAAAAAAAAAATACTGAATACAGATGACATTTCATATTTATTTTAGTTCAGCACATTTCCAAATAAACATTACTGAAAGAAAGAAAACCCAAGATAATTTGCTATGAATAAAAGGCTTAAGCTTGGTATTAAGCCAAAAGCAATTACAGCATAAATGAGTAATTTTATAGAATTAAAAAGTAGGTGACAGTGGAAAGAGGACAGCACATAGATTAGAACCAGGTTAGAAATGGCTCTGTATGACAAGAACCCTATTTCCCCCATAACATAAAAAGAAAACAAACTGATTATAAGAGGCATTAAACTTTTCCTAAATCCTAGTTAAGTGATCAGATATGACAAAAAAAAAAAAAAAAGCTACCACTTTTGTTGTGAAGTATGTGTTGTGTCCCAAGAGTTGCAAATTAAAATTAGTATTATCTTCTCTAGGAAGACTTTCCCTGTCCAGTGACAACCCTCTTACTACCTCTCTACCACATCTCACTCTCTCTCCCCCGCCACCTCTCTCTCTCTCTCTCTCTCTCTCTCTCTCTCTCTCACACACACACACACACACACACACACACACACACACACACACACACATGCAGCAAGGCTGAATTCCCTCCTGAGCCCCCAAGAAACTCTATGATCATTTTTACCAGTAATACTAAAACTATGCATATGTCCATTTCTCCCATTAGCTATAAATGACTCAGGAATAAAAGCTGGGGTTCATTGTTTTGTACCTAGCAAACTGCCTGCTAATAGTACATGCTCCAAAAATGTCTCCTGAACAATCAAATTAACTATATGCTTGTTAAGGCAGAAAGAAAAATTCATCTAACCATCAGTTATTGGAGATGCACTGGGTATTATGAATTCAACAATTTATTTCTAAGAATGGCTTATGATTCTTAAGAAAGGAAAATTACACCTTAATTTGATGAATTGGAAACATGTTTAATATAAAATGTTGATATTCTCAACACATTATTTCCACATGAATTTAGGAAAATGAATGTTAAACAATCTTCAAAACATAATAAAGGACAGTGGTACCTTTGAAAAACATACAAACACGAAAGTTAAGAAGTCATATGAAGATGTATTACATACTTGCTTTCCCAAAGTTAGATGTACAAAATAATTAATAGTCATTTAAAAAAAATCCCCTCCCAAACACACACATACTGGGAATAAAATCATGTAATTATAATCATCTTTCTGAGAAATCTCCAAAAGATAAATATCTTTAACAATATAAAGATGGTGACAAGATTAACAAAAATTCAAAAATACTGAGGCTTAACTGACTTCAAATTCACATGATTTTGAAATAAAATGTTCCAATTTTTAGCTTTATCTTAAATTGCCTTTGCTTCACTGCTTTATATACAGTTAACAATATAAATCCAAGAGATACTTAAAACAGAAGATTAAAATAATATTCTTAAAAAACATGTTTTTTTAATCTGAGAAAATACAATATAATTGTCCCCTCAAAATTTTCCTGATAACATTAGGAAAAGGTTGTAAAGTGTTTAATCACATATAATACCACCATCATCACATGAATTCAAAACTGTTCCCTAAACATTTAATAAAAACTTATGCTTCATAGGGATCATAGGTCTCTAAAAACTACAATTTAAAAATATAAAAGCAATTCAAGCAATCTGACTTTGCAGATAAATACTGGGTAAACAGAGCTATAAAATTATATATTTAGTTCTAACAATTAATAAATAAGATTTGAGGGTATTCTTTAATTAAAGTTATGAGGACATCAATTTTATCTTTGATACTTACAGAAAGTGTGTACGTATATTCTAGGATATCAGAATAGGATAGAAGTCAATATTGATATAGCTATTACCTCAAAGAACTATGTTGAGCTACAAATGTCATTGTAAAAACCTATTTTGGGTAGCTAAATTTTTTTTGTTCCAAACTTCATTCTGAATGAACTAATTTCCCAGATCCCCATATATGACATCAAAAGAAAAAGAAAACATGTAACAATCACAGCAGAGTAACAATTCCATTTAGCAACTGAGAAAAATAAGCTGCGCTTTGAAAGAGTCAATTTCAATCATCTTCCTAACATCATGTCTTCTTTTACACTATACAGAAAGGATGCCGTAAATGGCATTTTCTGAAGCCTTAATACTAAATTCTTCTTTAAAAAAATACATAGTATTCATATTGCATGCTTGAGCCGCAAAGAATAGTATTACAATATAATGTGACTTGTCAACAAATGTGACAAGCACTGGGGCTGGCACCAGGGAGGACCTAACTCCCCTCAACTCCCAGTTATATGGAAGTACAGATCACTTGGTTTTATTATCTACAAAAACATTCCCACATTTACATATGCTATTGCATAATCAGAAGCAAATTTGATCAGAAAAATATCAAATATTTATGAAAGTTTAATTTCTAATAAGTTTCTCTATATCACCCCCATTTCCCACTACATCTATCAGATCCCAACAATCTAATAATATATCTTATTTATTTTAAATAATGTTCAATGACTTATAAAACTACCACAAGTTATTTTCTTCTCTGTGAGCTGACTAACACAAATGCTGGTAAGCAGCTTTCCAGTAATCTTATAGGACATCTGTGTCATGTTTGTACAGATTAACTAGCTACTGCTGCCCTTCTGTTGCTGTAAATGAAGTTTCAAAATGAGCTCTCGAATATCTTCCCGTTTGGTCTTTATTACATGACGAGGAAACCATTTCTCCAAATGAATTGGAAGTTCAAAATTAACAATAGGATCCTAATGAGAGAAAAGAAAATGAAATCCCTTTAGCAGGACAATTCAAACTTGTTTTAATTTCATTTTACAAGAAATGAAAAATTCCTAACTTTTTTTAGCTTTTTATTTTTAAGTTAAGTCCTCTCTACACCCCACATGGGGCTCAAAGTCACGACTTTGAGATCAAGCGTCACATGCTCTTCTGGCTAAGCCAGCCAGGCACCCTGAAAAATTGCTAACTTTTTAAAATAACAGCTTTACTGAGATAGAATTCACATACTATACGATTCACCTAAAACTATATATTATCATTCCTCCCCAATTATATCAAAAGTTCCAACTGTATACTATAACCCTCACATGCTGAAAGTACCTTTAAGAATTCTCCAAGCAAGGGGCACCTGGGTGGCTCAGTCAGTTAATTGTCCAAATCTTGATCTCGGCTCAGGTCATGATCTCATGGTTTGGGCGGGGGGTGGTAAGGAGCCCCGTGCTGGCTTCTGCACTGACAGTGCAGAGCCTGCTTGGGATTATCTCTCTGTCTCTGCCTCTCACCCACTCATGCTCTCTCAGAATAAAGAAAATAAATATGAAAAAAAAAGAATTCTCCAAGCAAGCTTCTAGTCAAAAATACCCTGCTTCTTTACACACCTTCGTAACACCACACCAAAAAAAATGGGGCTGGTTGCCAAGACAACCAACAATGTAATTAGAGAGTTGGAACTTTCAGTCTCGCCTCCCTGACTTCCAGAGAGAGGAGAGGAGCCTCACAAGTAACACTGGTAATGACTGAAGTAACGAGCTGATGGTTTAAAAAGCAAAGAGTGGTTCCTTGCTTTTAAAATTTCTTCAATACTGTTACCTATAGCATGGCTGATGAGCTAGAAAAGAACACTCATGCTTGTCACTGTACTCATCTAGCTTATGGCTTTCTGAGCTTCTTGAAAACATGGGTCTTTTAGTTTTGAAATTTTTCCTTCAAATTTTTGTCTGCCTTTCTCTTCCAACCTAATCTTTCTGGAACTCCAATTACATGTAAATTCAAATATTTTACTCACATCACACTTGTCTATTCTGTTCTTTACGTTCTTTTTTTTCTCTCAAATACAGTTGAATACTTTCTATTGCCCTATTTATTTACTCATTTATGGAAGTTTATTTATTTTGAGAGAGAGACAGTGAGCAGGGGAAGGGCAGAGAGAGAGAATCGCAAGCAGGCTGCACACTGTCAGTGCAGAGCCCAATGTAGAGCTTGAACCCACAAACTGTGAGATTGTGACCTGAGCCAAAATCAAGAGCCAGATGCTTAACCAACTGAGCCACCCAGGTGCCCCTATTGCTCTTTTTTTTTTTTTTAATTCTAATCCTGTCTTCTGCTACATCCAAGTCTGCTATTTTTTTTTTAACGTTTTATTTTATTTTTGAGACAGAGAGACAAAGCATGAACGGGGGAGGGGCAGAGAGAGAGGGAGACACAGAATCAGAAGCAGGCTCCAGGCTCCGAGCCATCAGCCCAGAGCCCGATGCGGGGCTCGAACTCACGGACCGCAAGATGGTGACCTGAGCTGAAGTCGGCAGCCTAACCGACTGAGCCACCCAGGCGCCCCTCCAAGTCTGCTATTAAACTCAAGCAATAAGTTCCTATTTTTTCTTCCAAGTTTTTATTTAAATTCGTTAGTTAATATATATATAGTTAATATATGTATAATATTAATTTCGTGTAGGATTTAGTGATTCATCACTTGCATACAACGCCAAGTATTCACCACAAGTCCAATAAATTCTTTTTTTTTTCTTATGTTCTATTTATTTTTGAGACAGAGAGAGAGAGAGACAGCCTGAGCAGGGGAGGGACAGAAAGAGAGGGAGACAGAATCTTGAAGACAGGCTCCAGGCTCTGAGCTAGCTGTCAGCACAGAGCCCGACACGGGGCTTGAGATCATGACCTGAGTTGAAGAAGGATGCTTAACCAACTGAGCCATGCAGGCGTCCCAGTGCCAATAAATTCTTAATTTCAGATATATTATTATGAAATTTTAGCTGTAGAATACCCACGTGATCTTTTTTAGCAGGTTCCATCTTTTCATCCATTTTGTTCACTCTATTCTCTCTAACGTATTATTCAAATCATTTTAAAGTTCTTATCCATTAAATAACTCTAATATCTGGATTATATGTGATTTACTTTTTCTTTCTTGATTACCTGTAATATTTTGCTTCTTTGTTTGCCCAGTAATTTGTAATTATATGTTGGTAACTGTGAATAAAGAATTTTTACATACCTTAAAGAAGCTCTCCACATACTGCAGTAAATATACTCCACAATCACTGCTATTATCTTGTTTAGGAACTTTAGGGCATAGGTCCACCATGTTTGTTTTGCTGAATTCACGATGAGTTTTTCGTTTAACTTCCCACTCTACTTCTAAATACCTTGAATCATCAAAAAAGTAGAGTGACTCTAGTAGAAATCTCTTTACTATTATTCAACACAAAGATGGAAAATATTTGCTACCAAATGTGTTGCCTCAAGTCAAATTTCCAAGTTTAACAGTACAAATTATAATATGTGAGGCTTCAAGGGTTGCTATTTAAAAGAAAATCATCTGAGTTTCTAACTGAAAGCTAGACTTTTTTCAACAATCCAACTTTCATAACTCACACACATAAGCTCATTTATATTACTAACAAATTACTAAATTTGTTAATTACTAAACTAACAAATTACTTTAAAACTTGAGTTCCCAGTTGTTTCCAGATCCTACAGTAATTACAAAATTACACACATACATATACACACACACACTTATATACACACAAAAATACCAACCCCCCCTTTTTTTTTGAGTAAGCGCCACACTCAAGATGGGGCTTAAACTTAAGACCCTGAGATCAAGAGTCACACGCTTGCTCTACAGCTGAGACAGCCAGGCTCCCCAGTATATACACACAGAAGTAATAAAAAGGTGAAAGAGTTCTTATTTTCTCTAAAATGATACTTTTGATAACCACTAATAGCTGCAATGCTCCTTTGTAAAATTATGCTTTTTGTTCAGTTATGAATACAAATTTTGATTTTACTTTCAATATATACAAGTTATTATCTGAGAAATATTAGTGCTTTAATATTAACATACAATAGGGGATGTTTATTATTGATTAGATTGTAGACCTCATCTAAATACATAATAAAATATAATTCCTGATACAGTCTTTTCAGTAATTCTTAAATATCGTAGCTTCAAAATTATTGAGATTTTAGATAACAGACTGAGAGAAAAATTGTCATTACTTACTCTCGTAAATTCTGAACTGTGTTTTGTATAGAAGCAGCTTTCAAGGAATCTAGTATGAGAATGCATGGCCTATGAAAATCAAAAGAAGAAATCAAGATGTACATACTTGTACATGAATTAAACTTAAATATCTGAGAAAACTATTATTATAGCATGTACCTACCTTTTACACATTTTCTTTGGTACTGGTACTGATATATTTGTCTCGGTACTCTGAAATAAAACAGGAATTTTTATGGCTTTGCAATTAAAACCAGTTTGAATACATTAGTGTTCAGTTAATCTTTAAAATGTTTGAAATACTCTGAAATTAAAATTTCAAGTAAGAGTCCTTTTCATCATCTAAAGTGAGCCAATGTTGTTTTTTCAGAAATTCATTGATTTATTTTCTTATACTAGTGAAACAGTATCTTATACTTTTACATGTAGCTTCAAGAAGTTCTAGAACTTTGACATAGCCTAAAAAACAACCTAGAACTTTAATTACTTCTATTCACAGTTACCTCTCAAGCAAAGATAAACAAGTTAATTTAACCTGCCTTTGCATACATTCTCTAACTCAATATATGATGTCACTGGAGACAAATCTGGGAAACAACAGGCCAAACTTAAGCAGATTCTTTAATGCATAACTTCTTAGTACCTTTATTATTCTAATGTAACAGTGAATCTTTAAGAGATGAATAGGACACAGGGTTTAACCAACTTAACTGACCTTACAATCCTTTTTATCATACTCTGCATCTTACAACAGTTGGTCTAAGGAACTTAATTTGGGAAGACTGTTGTACAAGCAAGAAGAAGGTCTCCTATTGTGCCACTGTTAGAACAGAAAAGGAAACTTCCTTTCTTCTGCCGACCCTATACCAGTAACAGTAAAGACATAAGCCTCTGCCAGGATAGCAAGGCTGCTACTGTCTATACATACATACAAAAAAAAAAAATCGCTAGGTGGCTACCTTAATCAATTAAGACACCAAATCTAGACCATACATAACAGTTTGGAAGTCCATAAAAGAAAAGTTAGGGGTGCCTGGGTGGCTCAGTCGGTTGAGTGTGTCTGACTTCGGCTCAGGTCATGATCTCACGGGTGGTGAGTTCGAGCCCCGCCTCAGGCTCTGTGCTGACAGCTCAGAGCCTGGAACCTGCTTTGGATTCTGTGTCTCCCTCTCTCTCGGCCCCTCCCCCACTCATGCTCTGTCTCTCTCTCTCTCAAAAATAAACATTCAAAAAAAAGAAAAAAAGAAAAAAGAAAAAGAAAAGTTAACAGAACCTAAAAATGTGGACACTAAACCTGTTATTAAACAACCAATGGGTCAACAAAGAACTCAAGGAGGAAATCACAAAACTACATGGCAACAAATGAAAATGAAAACACATTAGCCCAAAATCTTTGGGATGCTACGAAAGCAGTTCTAAGAGGTTAGTTTATAGTGATATAGGCATACCTCAACAAATAAGAAAAATTTCAAATAAACAATCTAACCTTACACCTAAAGAAACTAGAAAAGTTAGATCCAACAAAGCCCAAAGGTAGTAGAAGGAAGGAAATAATAAAGACCAGGGTGGAAATAAATGAAATAAAAACTAAAAAATAACAATAGAAAAGATTCCTTCTTTCATATCTATAAAGAACACACTTACTTGGGAATCCTCTGTGCCCAAGGACAGTGTTGAAGTAGTATGTACATCATTATCTAGTTAGAAATAATAAAGCAATAATAAGTGCTTATTTTATATCTAATATCAAGTATTTACATGTGGTTTGGACCAGTATTAATGGCAATGGCTATTAATATTCTGCTTACTGCTTAGACTACAGCTATAAAACATGTAATTTTCTTTTTTTCTCAAAATAAGTAGGCTTATTTGCTTACTGAATTAACATTTGGGTTGTAACATAAGAAAAATCATGGAAGAAGTTTAAGAGACCTGAAGTTTAAGTAAGAATTTTAAGAATTTTAAGTAAACCTAGTCAGTTTACTAGCATTAACAAGAAATGTGTTCATTTAAATTGAGAAAAAATGTGGGATTTCACCACCCGAAAACTCTTAGAATACATTAATTCAGTAGGGTTGCAAGATACAAAATTAATGTACAGAAATTTGTTGCAGTTCTATATACTAATAACAAAGTAGCAGAAAGAGATATTAAGAAAACAATTCCACTTACAATTGCACCAAAAAGAATATGAATATATATATATATACATACATATATATACATATATATACATATATATACACATATATATATACATGTATATACATGTATATATACACGTATATACATATGTATATACGTGTATATATATACATATATATATACATATGTGTGTATATACATGTATATATACATATATATATACATATGTGTGTATATACATATATATGGTATCATGTCATCTGCAAATAGTGACAATTTTACTTCTACCTTACCAGTTTGGTTGCCTTTTTTTATTTTCTTGTCTAATTGCTGGACTTCAGTACTATGTTGAATAAAAGTGGTGACAGTGGACATCTTTGTTCCTGATTGTAAAGGAGAAGCTTTTAGCTTTTCTCCATAAGTATGATGTTAGGTATGGGTTGTCATTCATGGGCTTTATGATGCTGATGAACTATGTTCCCTCTAAACCCACTTTGTTGGGAGTTTTTATCATGAATGGATGCTTTTTCTGCATCTTTTAAGATGAGCAAATGGTTTTTATCCTTTAATTTGTTAATGTGATGTGTCACGTTGGTTGATTTGCAGATACTGAACCATCCTTTCATAGCTGGAATAAATCCCACTTAACTGTCTTTAAATGTAGTTTTGGATTCAGTTTGTTAATATTTTGCTGATGACTTTTCCTTCTGTGTTCATCAGGGATATTGGCTTGTTTTTTAGTTTTTAGTTTTCTTGTTTTTTAGTGTCTTTGTCTGGCTTCAGTATCAGAGTAATGCTGGCCTCATTGAATCAATTTGGAAGCCTCTCTTCTTTTTTTTGGCGGGGGGGAGGGGAATAGTTTGAAGACAGTAGATACTAACTCTTCTTTACATGTTTGGTAGAATTCATCTGTGAATTTATCTGGTCATTGATTTTTTCTTTGGTTTTTGATAATTGGTTTAGTTTCCTTACTAGTAAAAAAAAAAAGAATACAATACCTAGGAATAAACTTAACAAAGGAGGCCAAAGACCTGAACTGGTCTATGCCTGAAGATCCATAGTATGAATTCTTAGTCATGTTAGCAAGATTATTTTATAAAAAATGCTATGATAAAACTTGACATAACATTATAACTTAAGAATTACATTTTGTCTATACATGAGGTTGGGCATCTATATGAAAATTTCAGATTTCTTATTCTTTCTACTAGTTTCATTTAAAAAAAAAATACTACCACCAGGGCTCCTGGGTAGTTCAGTCAGTTGAGCATCCAACTCTTGATTTCAGTTCAGTTCATGATCTCATGGTTGTGAGATCGAGCCCCACACTGGACTCTGTGCTGAGCATGGAGCCTACTTCAGATTCTCTCTCTGGCTCCTTCTGTCCCTCCCCCTTTGCCTCTCTCTCTCTCTCTCCCCCTCCCTCCCTAATATACATATACATATATATATATACACACACATACATATATATATGTATATACGTATATATATACATACATATATATATACATATATATATATATATACCATATTTTAACCTCATATTGTTCACTATAATCATTCTACTGTTGTCGTCATCATTAAAAACAGTATCTACATTAAGTTTATCACCTATTATTTTGTTGTCATGTTGAGATGGCTGAGCCTGTGAGTGCTGGGATACAGTTTGTGGAAAATCTTCATATACAGCTTCTTCTAACCATGGAAAACAAATGACAGCAAGATACCAATGAGATCTGTTGAAAAAGAAACACAATCTTAATAACACAAAATCTAAACAATGCAGAGCAATGTGTTTTGGATCTACAGCTGAGAAAGTGGGTAAATCAAACTTCATACCAATTAACTACACTGTAATATGTGACATAACACAGACCACACATTCCAAAAGTAATTAAATGAGTAGTAAGACTACTTAGGGTAAAATCTGAGTTATTTCAAATTTATTTACTTTCATATAATCAGTGCTTCCTATTGAAGAACTGCTTTAATAAATAAACTCATAGCATCATCTTTTTTCTGTTAGTGCTTAAACAGTTTGTTCTCTTAAATATTTTAAGGTTTATTCTAAAATGTTTTCATCTTTTACTTAGGAAGAAATTCTTTTGAGCCCAAAAAAGAAAAATTCAATGTCTCAGTCATTACAGTCTTATGGGCATTTGTCATTTTTATTTTTTCTACTATATTTACAATATGACCATTTGCCAAATCAAAATCTAATATAGTCACTCATAGTTTTAGCTACTTCTTTGGAAAATTTAAACATAGTACTTGAGATGCATACCCATACCTTTTACTGATTATTAATCTAAAAATGCACAAAATATTTTTTTCTGTATTCTCCAATTTTGTTTTTAAATAATCCGAAATACTCACGACTCATTTACAGGCACAAAGATGTAATCTTTGTTAAAGATGTTTATGTGACGAGTCCATGTTCTTACTCTTTTATGTCTCCTCTGTGCCATTCTGGGAATATGAAAGATACATGTATTTTACATATAAAAAATTAAAAATTGAAGATACAGATTTCAGGAGTCATTTTTATATACTGAAAAATGTGAGATTCAGTTTACTTAACCATCTTCTTCAAGATATATAATATTTAACGCATATTAAGATATATAATACTCATTTCCTTTCATTAATTTCTAATTGTTGTTAAACTTAATGACTGTTTATAAACAATGTCATAGATAGAATAGAAGGAGCAATTTATAAAATGGTTTATAGACTCCAAAAATAGCTCAGTAACTGTATGTAAACAGCTAAACCTATTTATTTACTTTAGTTCCATCTGGGCATGATAAAAATATTATCATTAAACCTTAAAAGAATTGTCTAAATGTTATACCTGTGATGAGGGAGGTGTTAAAGCTAACAGGAGGAATGAGGCATATATTCTTAGATTTTTTTTAAAGATGACAGTCATCTCCTTTCATTTTACATATAAGGAAATTATAAGACAATGAGTTGAAAATACCCACTATTCATCCATCTTTCATTTACTTCTTCAACATAGATTTATTAGGTTCTTAATAATAAATAATAAAAATCACCCACGCTGCCCTTAAGGAGTTCACAAAATGAAGAAGGTAGAAAAAAAACATGTCTAAAATATAAGTGTCATAAGGGACACAAAGGAATTATGTTATAGCATTTAGAAAAGCCACCTAGAAAAGAACTAGGACACACAAATAATTGTTTCTTTATCTTATCAGGAAAATAAGGAAGGAAGATATTAAACCAAGTTTGAATATCAAAAAAAAGTTTTAAGGGGGGTGCCTGAGTGGCTCAGTTGGTTAACCATTCAACTCTTGATTTTGGCGCAGGTCATGATCCCAGGGTCACAGGATCGAGCCCAGCATCAGGCTCTGACCATGAAGCCTGCTTAAGATTCTCTCTCTCTCCCTCTGCCCCTCTCCCTGTTCATACTCTAAAATAAAAATTAAAAAAAATAAACATTTAAAAAGTAAAACTTAAAAAAAAAAAGACTTTCAAAGTCTTGCTTAAAAAAAAGTTTTAGAAAAGAGGTGGTGTGAAACTTCTGGCTCAGGGCCTCCAAGATTTTTTTTTTTTTTAATGTGTATTTTTGAGACAAAGAGAGACAGAGCTGGAGCCGGGGAGGGGCAGAGAGAGAGGGAGACACAGAATCTGAAACAGGCTCCAGGCTCTGAGCTATCAGCACAGAGCCTGATGCAGGGCTCAAACCCATGAACTGTGACATCATGACCTGAGCCAAAGTCAGAGGCTTAACCAACTGAGCCACCTCAGCGCCCCCAAGAACCTCCTTTTTATGCAAGGAATTAAATAAGTTGTTTTATATTTATATACCAAGTAATATAGGAAAAGAAATCTTTGTCTCATCCCTATTCATCTGAATATCTAACCATACTCACAGGAGTAAACATTAGGAGAAGATGGAATTTAGAATGAGCTAATAAAAGGTGGTAGGAATTAGACACTATGTAGATTTTAACTTCATAAAATGATCAGAAGTCACATGTTTACTGAATTTTGTTTCAGAATGACCCAATCATAATGATTATGAACAATTATTTTCAAATAGTGCATAGCCTATTAATTTGCTTTTCCATTTGAAAATCTTAAAGATAGACACCTGGTTTTCTTTTGTTTTGTTATGTTGGTGTTTGATTTCCTGATCATACTGGACTTATTTGATTGATATATTAGACACTAGATGGAACAAGGAGAATGGGAGAGGTTATAGGAAACACAATATAATCTCTTATTCTCAGTTCCTAACTCTTTGGAAGATCTTTAATTATATGTCTAAGAGTTCTCTCCCATTCAATAAAATATATTATTATTCTCTTTCAAGTTCCTAGTATGTTACAAGCACTGAGAAAAAGGCACTGGACAGAGTAGAAAATAAGACAGGTAAAGTCCATGACCTCATGAAGTTTAACCTTAGGACAAGCAAACAAACCAATGATCACAAACCATGTTACAATACAAAAAAAGTGCCAGGAGAAGAAATTTCAGTCAGAAAATAGGAAAAGAGCTTAGCATATTTGAAAACTGAAAGGAGGAAGGCTGAGCTGAAGGAGGGTAAGTGAGGAGAAAGAATGTCATGAGGTGAGAGTATGGAGACAGGCAGAAGCCAGATCTCTCAGCATCTCATAATCCATAGTAATGAGTTTGTGCATCATTTAGTCTGCAATTCCCTTACACTAGTAGCTGGAGTTTCTTGTCAGAGATTTATTTACCATTAAGGTTTATACCCCTTACCACTCTGCTTTGTGGCTATCTTCTTACTTTTTTACTGATTTGTAGAAATTCTTTGTGTGATAACTAATTACATATGTATCAGGCCAAGCATTAACCTAAGTATTTACCTGTGAGGGGACAGGGGAACTGAGCCCCGCCATGGAGTTAAAAACCCACCTATATAATTTTTGGATCCCCAAACCTTAACTACTACTAATAGCCTACTGTTGACTGAAGCTTTACTGATTACATAAAGCCAATTAACACATATTTTGTGGTATATGTATTATATATTTTTATAATACAGTAAGTTAAAGAAAAGAAAATGTTGAGAGAATCATAAGGAAGAGAAAATACATTTGCAGTATTTACAGTATATACATGTACTGTATTTATCCCAAAAAATCTGCATATAAATGGACTCCCATGGTTGAAATCCATGTTGTTCAAGGGTCAACTGTGTGTATGTATGTGTATATAAGATATGAAGTATAGTATCTTAGTACCTTATATATGTCTTACCCTGGAATATGCCACTTATGTAACATTGTTTTATATTACTTTTATATATGATCAAACATGTAACTTCTAATTTTAAAAAATTACTTTAAAATTTAAAACCACAGCAGAATCCACTTGCTTTCATTTCATCAGTTTCTAGGTGGCTATGCCAAATAATGACTAGTAATCTTAAAACAAAACATAAGATTAAATGCATGGTACCAACCATCAATTTCTATATACATAAAATAGAACAGGAAGCCATCAAATAAGTTAAATATAGGGGCACCTGGGTGGCTCAGTCAGTTAAGCATCCAACTCTAGATTTCTGCTCAGGTTCTGATCTCACGATTCTTGGGTTTGAGCCCCGCATTGAGCCCTGTGTTGAGTGCCACGCTGACAATGTGGAGCCTGCTTGGGATTCTCTCTCTGCCCCTCCCCTCACATGTGCTCTCTCTCTCTCTCTCTCAATAAATAAACTTAAAAAATAAATAAATAAGATGGGACCCATAGAGGAAATAGAGCCACTGCCAAAATCACTGCCCAATGCAAAGAGGGTAACAAAGAAATAACCTGACTTTTTCCTCCCTTGCCCTCCAACTTCCAGTGTCCCCCACAGAACATGCACTTGGAAATGCAGCCTGCAAGAGTCAGCCTCCTCTGATAGGGAAAAGAACAGTGGGGTGAGAAAGAGCTGAAAGGCCTGCACAAATGGTAATACTGATCACTCTAGGAAAAACTGTAAGAAGTTTTTTTTACTAGGAGCATCAACACAGCATATTTTTCTCTTAAAACTGAAGTACATTGAAAGACTGACTTACGAAAGATTTGGATTATCTTCAGTCAAATTATTTTCTTTTCTTGTCAAGCATTTATAGAAAAAGCTACTAAAAATGTGACTTCGTTCAACAAGTTCATCTGATGCCTTCTCCAATATAAGATATCTGTAAAATAGCAAAACCACAGAAGTAAGTTATTTTTAGATTTTACCTAATCTTCCCCCAATTATCTTATGTGTTCTGTAAATCTTCATTTTTATGACCACTTAGATTCAAAGCAATCTTGCAATCTGCTCAGATTCCAGCTAAAATTGTTCTTTATTTACCTCACCTTCCATCAAGATTGTTTAAAGCAGAAATTGCCCACTTATTAACTCATTTACTTAACAATTACTTATCAAATTCCTAACATGTGCAGAGCACCATAATTACATTAGAGACATAAAATGGGGAAAGGGGGGGTAGTACATGCTGCCATATAGCTTACAATCCAGAGGAGTGAGTATAGAAGGAAATATTAATCAAATACCACACAGAGATAAGATTGAAACCATGACACTCCTAAAATAAATCTAGAAAAAATTTAATTACTGTGAGATATGTCCAATATATAAATCCTGAGTCCATTTCTACTAAAACAATTCTTCAACATAAGCTTGTAATTGAATCATTTAGTGATTAAACTCTTCATATTAGTGAACTCTGCTATTCTTAACTCTGCTTTTGAATCTCTGCAGATTCAAAAATGACCTTGTAATTGCTTTAAGAAAAAAAGCATAGAAGACAAATACAACTTGACATTTTTTTAAATGTGGTTATGGACAGGCTTTGCTACATGGAAGGAGACACAAAGGATGCTTCTGGTGTGCTGGAAATGTTCTTTACCTTGATCTAAATGATGATATTATGGGTGCATATATTTGTGAACATTCACTAGCTGCACACTTAAGATTTATGTACTTTACTACTTGAAAGTTACACCTTAATTTAAAAAATAAATAGAAAGTCATTTAAAACCTAAAGTTAGGGGGCGCCTGGGTGGTTCAGTCGATTAACCATCCAACTTTGGCTCAGGTCATCTTCTTACGGTTCCTGAGTTCAAGCCCCACATTGGGCTCTGTGCTGACAGCTCAGAGCCTGGAGCCTGCTTCTGATTCTGTGCCTCCCTCTCTCTCTCTGCCCTTCCCTTACTTGCATTCTCTCTCCCAAAAATAAATAAAAACATTAAAAAATTATTTAAAAAAAAACACTAAAGTTAGAATCCTCTCTGAAAATAAGTCAATGAGACAGAGAAACAGGTAATTTAGTGAATAGGAAATATAGAAAAGTACTACTGGAAATAAATTAGGAATAAAATTGTATTCATTAATTCTAATAAAACATATAAAGACTAACAATATGATCCAGTTCATCTCACCAAATATAAATTTGGCACTATTATACGGATACAAAAATAAGTAAGATGGAGGTGCCTGGGTGGCTCACTTGGTTAAGCCTCTAACTTCGGGCCACATCATGATGTCACCGTTCATCTAGCCCCACATCGGGTTCTGTGCTGACAGCTCAGAGCCTGCTTCAGATTCTGTGTCTCCCTCTCTCTCTGCCCCTCCCCAACTTGCGCTCTGTCTCTCTCTCTCTCTCTCTCAAAAATAAACAAACATTAAAAAAAATTTTTTTTGAAAAAAGACATAAGATGCTTAACCTTTAGAATAAGAATGATCATAAAATCACCAACTAACTGGGGCACTTGGGTGGCTCAGTCGGTTGAGCGACCGACTTCGGCTCAGGTCATGATCTCACAGTTTGTGAGTTCAAGCCCCGCATCAGGTTCTATGCTGACAGCTCAGAGCCTGGAGCCTGCTTCGGATTTTGTGTCTCCCTCTCTCTCTACCCCTCCCCCACTCATGCTCTGTCTCTCTCTGTCTCAGAAATAAATAAACATTAAAATTAAAAAAAAAAATCACCAACTAACTTTAAAATAATGCAAAATAAGGGGTGCCTGGGTGACTCAATCAGCTAAGTGTCCGACTTTGGCTCGGTCATGATCCTGCAGTTCATGGGTTCGAGCCCCACATCCAGCTCTATGCTGACAGCTCAGAGCTTGGAGCCTGCTTTGGATTCTGTTTGGATTCTGTGTCTCCCTCTCTCTCTGCCCCTCCCCTGCTCATGCTCTGCCTCTCTCTAAAAAAAAATTAAATAAACATTAAAAAAATAAAGAAAAATATTATAAGTAACATAAAAGAGATGCAAATGGAGTATTATGGGAATTAGTAATATCTGTTTAGAAGATGAGGAAAAGTTTTGAGGAAGGTACCATTTGAGAGGAACCATGAAAGAGGAATAAAACTTCAACAGGTTGAGATAAAGAGGAAAGTCTTCCAAGAAACAAGAGAGCAGGGCATTAAGGCAGAAGAGTGACTAAGAATAGGCTTTGTTTAGTAAACTGTTTATAATTCAATTTTGCTGGACTATGAAATACATGTAAAAGGCTAAAGAGATAGATTAGTGTCATATTATCAAGACTTTCAAAAGCCAGATGGTCTGAACTCATTTTGACAGGTAATAAGAAATTACTGTAAGTTTCCAATGGGAACTGCATTCATAGAGTGGTTTAAGAAGAATACTGGTGGTTGGGGCGCCTGGGTGGCGCAGTCGGTTAAGCGTCCGACTTCAGCCAGGTCACGATCTCGCGGTCCGTGAGTTCGAGCCCAGCGTCAGGCTCTGCGCTGATGGCTCGGAGCCTGGAGCCTGTTTCCGATTCTGTGTCTCCCTCTCTGTCTGCCCCTCCCCCGTTCATGCTCTGTCTCTCTCTGTCCCAAAAATAAATAAAAAACATTGAAAAAAAAATTTAAAAAAAAAAAAAAAAAAAAAAAGAAGAATACTGGTGGTCATAATACACCTAATGCACAGGAAAACAGAGATAAAAAATACAAGGACACTAGTTAAAAAGACAGAATAACAATTCAGATAAGAAGTACTAGGAAATCATGATGACAGAAGAAAAAGAATAAATGAATTTGAGAGACAGAATCTACTAAAATTGGCAACTGAGTATGCAGATAGGGAAGGAAGGGTGAAGAGTCAATGATGATGAAGACTCCTGCTTCCAGCCAAGACTGAACAATAGGGACCAGATTTACCCACCTGGATGAAAGAAGCGAAAAATCACACAAAATACATGTGAATCAATAGTTTTCAAAACACTAGACATCAGGCAACAAAGAAGAGTGGTCTTTGAGAAATGAGAAATAAACAAGGTGAGCTCCACTCATGCCCCAGTTTACTGTTTTGGTAGTTTCCAGGTGGCAGCACAGGAAGGAGTAACCCAGGTGGCAGACTCCACACTGAGATGCTGAAAGTCAAGAGAGACCAAGACAGCTAGAATTTACAGATCAGAATACTAAAAAGGGAAGAGTCGTAGATAAACAGAACTCCAGACATCTGCAGAGTCCTCCTCAAGTATTTAGAAGAATGACCATTGCATGCGTGTGAGGAAAATGCTGGGGTGAGAACTACCTGAAAAGATGAGAGGGAATGAGCCAGTGACAAGAATAGTGCCTGTTCTTACCACACAGGCTGGAAAACCTCCTAATTCATGGAGGCCCTAGGTATAAGATATTAAAAAAGACCCAGATCAAACTTCTAGAGGTCAAATGTACAGTATCTGAGATGAAGGGCTAGTGATAGAGATTCAGAGCCTGAGTGACTGGAATAAGGCTAGTATACGTAAACAATAGGACTCAGGAAAGATGCAGGCTAGAAACTTTGCATCAAAGTTTATAAAACGTTCCTATCTATTCCTTCAAATAAGCTATGCAAAGTTGAAAATTATTTTTTAATGGCATAGTGATATGGGTTTTTTAAATGACAGGTAACTCTTACAGCACTTGAAGACAGAATAGATAACTACAGAGTTGCTTCTTTTCCTTTCCCAAAGTGATCTGTACTTTTTAGATACTTCCTTCACCACAGTAATACAACAGTTAAGAAGTATAAATAAAAAAAATAAACAAATAAACAAAAACTAAAACAAACAAAAAATAGCAACTCTTCTGGAGTATATACAAACTGAAATAGTCAACTGTAGAAAACCTCGGTAGGCAAACAAAACAATTTTTTCAACATGTATTTATTTTGAGTGAGTGAGAGAGAGAGAGAGAGAGAGAGAGAGAGAGGGAATCCCAGGCAGGTTCCACCCTGTTGGCGCAGAGCCCAACACAGGGCTCAATCCCACCACTGTGAGATCATGACCTGAGCTGAAATCAAGAGTCGAACACCTAACCAACTGGGCCACCCTGGCACCCCGGCAAAAATTTCTAAAATCTGAATTGTTGGCAGGTTACTTTTAGCTAGAGTTAAAATACTTCAGTGATAGACATGCAGTTTAAAGTTCACATCAAAACTGATAAAACAAATGAGATCATTCATCACTGTACTTACTTAAGATAGAAATCAATGATTACATCATTAAGAAACTCTCCTTCTTCTAAGCATTCCAGATCTTCATTAGTTACTCCTAATCCCCCTTTAGTAGGTGGTGGAGGATATACAATCAACCTTAAAAAAGTAAAACTAAAGTTAAAACACATTGGTAGTGAAAATCCTAGTATCAAAGAGATTTGTTATATGGAACAATACTAGGGCAGTGTATTCAATAACTATAATGTACAGAGTAAAAATAATTGACAGGATACAAGCAATTATATTTTCCTTTATTTTCAGAAGCTAGTAATAGTACTTCCATTATCTTTTCATTTCCAGTCCTTCCCACGTGACCTAGTCTCATATTTGTCTAACCAATACGTTATGTCTCAGTTATAATGCCATCTAAGATGTCTCTCTTCTGCACAATTTTTAACTTTCAACACACTGATGTAATAAACCATGAAAGATTTTCCTGTGCTCTACCTTCCAACTCTAAGTTTGAATCCCCAAGACTAGTTCCTTTCCATTCAAAAGAGCAAGCAGTCAAAAACTATGTTCTTCTACTTGTGGCTAGTCTACACCAACAGCTGAACAATACAGAAATAACAAGGGAGCAGAGAAGCAAGTTTGCTTATAATAAAGTGCTTATAATGTAAAACTTAACAGAATATAGGAAACAAGTAATTATAACACAACCAGAAAGAAGTAGGAAACAGATGACAACTAATTACGCATCTTTCTTCTGGCACCTTTTCTTAAAACTCAGAAGAGCAGTTGTGAGTTTCCAACTATATATAATCTTGGAATAGACAGGATGGTCCTCACTGCACAAATGTAGTAAAAAATAAAGGTATAACTATACTTCTTGAACTAGAAAGATGCAAGAAGATGGAGTCAACTGCAACTGATTTAATCTAGAAAACCAAAGCACTTAAATCAAATAAGAATATGTGAAAACTTTAAATGCTAATATGATAGTATTTTATTGGCTATTTTCTATCCTATTCTTTCACTTGCTTTTTTTTTTAACAGAAAAAAGGAATCACACAGAAGAATAGAAGTCAACCTTACATGCACAGAATCCCTATTCTGCCTGACCACCCTAAGAAGACATATAAAAGAGGAAATATGAGTAACATAGCAACTTCAGAAAAGAAAGTTCTGATAAACTCCAAAGTACCTTAAATTGAGGCATACTTTACTAAAAATAATGGAATGGCACTGACTGTTTTCTTAATAAATGTTTTTAACTTTCTCTAAAATAAAAAATTATTATTTCTATCACTAACCATCAGTGTAAGAATAAAACTCAAAACACTGGGGCGCCTGGGTGGCTCAGTCAGTTGGGTGTCCGACTTAGGCTCAGGTCATGATCTCACGGTTTGTGGGTTCAAGCCCCGCATCAGGCTCTGTGCTGACAGCTCGGAGCCTGGAGCCTGCTTCAGATTCTGTGTCTCCTTCTCTCTCTGCCCCTCCCCAACTTGTGCTCTGTCTCTCTATGTCTCTCAAAAAATAAATAAATGTAAAAAAAAAAAATTTTTTTAAGAATAAAACTCAAAACATTTACAAAGGCAAACTATTGTCAAACCATTATGGTATACACCTGAAACTAATATAATATTGTATGTCAACTATACCTCAATTAAAAAGAAAAAGTCAAACTACTTAAAATCAGCAACATGACTGAAAACTACTAATGTGTCTACCTATCACAAACAGCCTATGATAGTACATACTTCTGAACAGGTCCCGTGTGCCTGACTTCTCGCCATTCTTCATCTGGATTAGATGTAATAGAAAGTGAGTAGCAACCGCTAGTTTGCTTCTGTAGGAAGGTGTAAGTAGGCTTGGTTCTATCCATATTTGAAGGCTGACAAGAAATGGCAAAGAAAAAGATTTCCTTATAAATACATAAATGCACATTGGCTCTCAAAAGGACAAAGTCAAAACCTAAACTTCTATGAGAAAATGTGACTAAATCAACATGAATGAGTTATATCTATACATTTGGAGTTTCTACAAAGATATAGCTGAATCAAAATAACACTCTTGACCCAAACATATTGTATATACAAAGATCAAAGTTTAACTTGAAGTGTTACAGATCTGGACTCTATAATTAAAGAACAATGTGAAAACTTTACAGTTCAAAATGAAAAGATACAATAAATAGGACAAAATAAAATTTAAAAGACAAAAAGTTTATATTTGTCATAGCAAACTTTAAAAACTTTCTTTCTAGAGGTATATGGCAGAGATATACAAGCCTCTCCTAGATTCCCTTAATATTAACATCTTATATAACCACAGTACAATTTTCAAAACTAAGAAATTAACATTGGAATAATAACATAAACTAGAGACTTTATTCTGATCTCACTAGTTTTTTTACTAATATCTTTTTTTCTGTATCAGTACCCTTTAATTCCTGTCTTTCCTTGTCTTTCATGACTTTGATATTTTCGAGAGTACTGGTCAGTTATTTTGAAACTGAATTTGTTTGATTTTTCTCATGATTAGACTGAGGCTACACAATATTGGGGAAAATACCAGAGAAGTCATGTACCCTCTCAGTGTATTATGTGACAGGTACACCATGTCGGTATCTTATTCCTGGTGATATCTGCCACATTTCTCCACTGTAAAGTTATTACTTTTCTTTTGGTGATAAATAAATATTTTGGTTGAGAAACTTTGAGATTATGCACATATCCTGTTTCTCCTTAAGTTTTTACCCATTAAATTTAGTATCTCTTGGTGGGCCTTGCCTGTAACAATCATTAACTATGGTTTTTCTTTCTTTTTAATATATATATGTATTTTTTTTATTTATTTTTTTTTTTTGAGAGAGAGAGAAAGAGAGAGAAACAGAGTGTGAGCAGTGAAAGAGCAGAGAAAGAAGGAGACACAGAATACAAAGCAGGCCCCAGGCTGTGAGCTGTCAGCACAGAGCCTGATGCGGAGCTCAAACCCACAGACTGTGAAATCATGACCTGAGCTGAAGTCAGAAACTCAACCGACTGAGCCACCCAGGTGCCCCTAACTATGGTTTTTCTATGGTGGCTTTGTAATTTTTATTCCTTTTACATTTATTAGTTAAATACTTTCCTAAGAAAGAACTGTCAATTATCCACCATCAGTATTTTCCATTCATTGATTCTGAAATTTATTTGTATCAATATAGATTTTGGGTATTTATTTTATTCTTTGGTAATAATCATGTTATCATTACTGATTTTATTGATTCAATTATTCTAGCTGTGGGGTACCTGGCTGGCTCAGTCAGTGAAGCATGTGACTCTTGATCTTGGGGTTGTGAGTTTGAGCCCCATATTGGGTGTAGAGTTTACTTAAAAATAAAATAAATTAAAAATAAAATAAGACTATTTTAGTTTGGTATTCAGAGTTCCCTCAGGTTGACTCCTGAGCACTTAGGACAAAACACAGCATTTTGAAATCACCTGATTTTCAGGGAAAAAGTTTTTACTAAAACTTGACAATTATATTAATCAGATGCTAACCTGAGACACTGATTTCATCTTCATTTCTTCAGCAGCAACAGCAGGAAAAGAATAAGTCGAAGCACAATAATAATGAACAAAAGAACTTTCTTTTGAAGAGAGGTTCTGAAATAAAGGAAGTGCCTGAAACCAAGACAATGGATAAGAAAGTTCCAATTCTCCACTGGTTGTACTTATTTCTGTCATAATATCTTTTAATTTCAATTCTTCTCTTTGTGAAATAGGATTGTATAGCTCAAGAAAAATGAATTCACTGGATTTTGCTATAAAAGAAAAAATAAATCAATTTTAATCAAGTATTATATTTCAAGAGGACTATAAATAATTTAATTATTAATAACAGCATTTTGTATGTTAGTTAATAACCGAGGGAAATTAAATCCCCAAACAGGCTATTAGTAACCTAGATTCAAAACCCAAGTTTTAAATTCCTCCTGCATTAAAATGGAAACTTCACAATGGCATTAGCTACTGTATCTCTACTACCTGGCATTTGTTAATGAATGTATGAATAAATGAATGAATGATAACTAAGGAACTAATTATTTTTCTCTAGCCTCCTCCATTTATCAAATCTACCAATTAAAAAATTATTCCAACCAACCAAACACTTCCTTCAAAATCATTCTGTTTCATCAAACATTTCAACAATCGTCTCAAATTATATTCTCTCCACCCATAATAATTATAAATGGCTAGTTTTATTCCCCCAACTTCTCTGCTATTTAATCATGAATTCTCCCAATTAATTTGGAAGTAGGACAGCAAAGTAACTAAGTAGTCCTCCTTTATCCATGGTTTCATTTTCCACAGTTACAGTTACCCATGGTCAACAGCAGTCCAGAAGCAGATCTTTTTTCTGGCCTGTTGCCATAAGGTCAACAGTAGGCTAACACTACATCAAAATGCCTGTGTCATTCACCTCATTTCATGTCATCATATAAGCATTCCCTCTTCTCACATAATCACAAGAAGATGTTACACATTCATGTAACTTTTCTTACAGGATATTGTTATCATTATTCTTAGTTATTATTGTTAATCTCTTAGTGTAGCTAATTTGTATATTAAATTTCACATGTATAGGAAAGTATGTAGGTATGTCTAGGGAAAAAAACATAATATATAGAGAGTTCAGTACTATTTGTGGTTTCAGGCATCCACTGGGGTTCTTGGAATATATCCTCCATGGATAAGGGAGGGACTACTATAATATTAAAGGTATAAAATTTATTCACTACTTAACATCTTTAATATATAAGGGAGTAGAGACAGCAAGGTAGAGAGATTAAAGAGGTAAGAAAGAAGCTTACTAATCTGATTTACCCAATTCTAAACTAGACTCCTTTAGGAGTTGAAAACTAAACAAAGTTGGGAGATATTTAAGATGCATATATACAAACCAGTTTATGGGAACATACAGAAAAGTATTCAATCCAGTCTTAGAGAAATGATATATATAAGTAACTAGGTTTTATTTTTTAAAAAACTAAAGAAAATGTTGAAGGTAAAGACTTCTGTATTTTATTTAACTTTGCCATTGATTAGCTGCCACAGTTCTTTATGCAACAAGGGCAAGAAATTCATAAGAAAGGTAGCCAAGGATGGCAACTGACTAAAAGATAAAGTATTCCTTTTATTTTACTAAATAATTTCTCTTGGTTGCGTAAAATTATCAGGAGAAATTGTGTAGAATAAATAATTTACCTTGTATAATATTAAGGGCTAAAATTATTTTTAATCAAGTCTACTTAATTTCAATTCAATGAAATAATTACATTCTATTAAATTGTTTTAGAAGAAAACTATACACAGGACTTCTCAGGTTATCCTGAAATATAGAAATATTTCATATACTCACAGTGCTGGCTTAATATGGAGTTTTCTAGTTGGGTCTGAATCTCTTGAAGATAATTTGCAGAGACCCAAAGGAAAAGGATAGCTTGATTCCTTTTACTGTGATCATCATCCTTATTTTTCCATAACCCAAACCTCTTTAAATGTGTGGTATCCACTAGCAATGAAACCTCATTCAGGGAGACTGAAACAAATAAAAGGTAACAAGTTAATAAATTATCCATTTAGGAATTAACACTGATACGCTTTATGACTCTTCTTTAATACATGATGTTTTTCAAAAAGAATGATATGTGAAGTTTTACAAAAATCATTTCCAGTGTACTTCACTAACCTTGGCTGAAATACCTCAAACAATATTATTAGCATAAAAAAAATCATATTGCAACTAGAAAGGCCCAAATAATTATCAATCTCAGTTATATTCAGGAAAGGGAAATATGAAATTAAATTTTCATAGCATATAAACTTGTCCAGAGAGATTTCTTACTGGAAGTGCTATATCACCGGAAAAAAATAAAATAAGAAGGAGAAGGAGGAAGGGTGGGGGAGGGGAGAGGGAGTGGAAGAAGGGGAAGCAGGGGGAGAGGGGAAGAAAGGAAAGAAGACGACTTTATCAATGCAGACAACTAGCACGGTTTTAACTTAGAAAATTATATATTTCTATCTTGGTTAATATGATCAACCAAAATCCCCAAATGCTATCATTAGCCAATTTATTCTTATGTTTCTTCTCCTAAAATATCTGCATTCCCCTATACAGACTAGCCACTATCAAAAGATTCTCAAAAATAACATGAGCTTTTGAACGGTCTAAGATAGTATTTTTTTTTTAATTCTTCCATGTTTTGGTGCACCTGACTGGCTCAGTTGGAAAAGCGTGTAACTCTTAATCTCAGGGTCATGAGTTCAAGCCCCACATTGGGTATAGAGATTAAATAAATACATAAAACTTAAAATAAAATAAAATTCTTCCAGATTAGATTTTACTTCTTGAAACTTCTAGGAAATCACCTAGAATTATGGGTCCTTCTCTGAGTTAGCAAAAGAATCTTTCCTAAAGATTTTTTTTTTTTAATTCAACGAAATAGAGAACTGGTATAAAGAAGTCCTGAAGGTCATCTGACCCAACTTTAAGAAAACAAGCAGTTGAACAACTAATACAAGTATTGGTTAAGTATAAACTCAAGATGAATACCTATTTGAAACAAATCTCTTCGTACTCCTCCTCCTATTATCTCCTGGCACCTTGCTACTTAAAATCTACTTCTGAGCCTGAGACACTGGCATCACACTGGAGCCTGTTACAAATGTAGAATATCAGGCCACACCTTAGATGTACTGAATCAGAATTGATTTACAAATAAAACAAAACAAAAACAAAAACCCCAGATGATTCATATCACTCAACACTGAAGTTTGAAAAGCATTTTACAATAAGTACTTACATACTTAACTAGTCATCTTAATGTTCCCACACGAGCCATTCTACTTTTAAATATTTTCTTATAATCAATTAATCCATTTTAAACATCTTGTCTTTATTTCTTTCATATTTCCTCTTTCCTTCATTCATTCTCTCCTTCCCTTATTCCATTTCTCCATGCCTTTTTCTTGCTCCTTTTCTGTGTTTCAATTTTTTCCTCTGTGTCTGTCTGCATGCATACCTGCCTACTTACTCTCTATTTCATGGAAATTTTTAAAAACATTTTACATTTCTTCTTTCCCTTTCTAACTCTCTTTCTGCCTCTTGTTTATTGACATTTTCTTGGGTAATCCTTTTTAAAATCGCTTCTACCTATCAGTCTCTAGCTACCTACTTACCTATCCATCACCTACCTATGGATCTATTTGTATTTTGTACAGCTGCCTACATATCTGTCTACCTTCCTATCTAGCTGTCACCCAGTCATCAATCTTATTTTTACTGTAGCATTTTGACTGAGTTACTTTTAGATTTCTTTCCCCACTGTCCACTATTGTACTTTATTTTCTTACTGGCTCCTCCTTTCAAACCCTTCTTTTTATCTCTCATTCCCACATTCTTTCCTTCATTTCTTTTGTATTTTATTCTTAAAGACTCATCACTTAAAACTTCTCTCTCTTGCCTCCCCTTTCCCATCTTGGCCACTTCCTTTTTCTTCTCTCTTTGATAGCTTTTTTTCTTTATCTTTTCTCAGTCTAATTTATTCACTGTCCTTTTCTTTCTCTATTCTTACCTTGCTGTATACTGCCTGCTTTCCATTCTTCTTAACTTCCTCCCTTTCTCTACTTCTTTTATCCCTTTATCTCTCCTTTCTCCTTTCCTTTCATTCCTCCCTCTATTCTATCTTTGTATTTTTAAACTTTTTTCTTTTCATTACTCTTTTGTTCTCTTTCTCTTTGCATCTATTTTGTAGTCTTTCATACTGACTTAGGCCATTTAAAGTCTGCTCTGTCTCTCCCTATCTCCCTCTCTCTCTTTACCTAGCTATTCTGCTTTATATTTCTTTTTTTTTTTACACTTACTTTGACCTTTCATTTTATTTTTTCCAGATAAAATTTACTGACATAAAATTATCATATAACATTGTGTAAGTTTAAGCTAATGTTAATTTGATATATTTATTGCAAAACAATTACCATCAAAGCATTAGCTAACACCTCTGTAACTACCATTTCATATTCGTGATGAGAACATGTAAGATCAACTCTCTTCGCAATTTTCAAGTATATAATAACAGTATTATTAACTGTGATCACAATTCTGTACATTATTGATCTTATAACTGGAAGTCTATACTCTCTGACCAACATCTTCCCATTTCCCCCATGTCCCAGTCCCTGGTAACCACGATGGCTGGTGTCTGTATTTATGGTTCAGCCTTTTTAGTTTCCACATATAAGCAATATCATGCAGTATTTGTCTTCCTCTGACTTATTTCAATTAGTAAAGGCCCCCAAGGTCCATCCATGTTGTCACAAATGGCAAGATTTCATTCTTTCTCAAGATTAATATTCCATTGTACATATACACCACAAAATTATCCATTCATCAACAGACACTTAGGTGGCTTCCAAATTTTGGCTACATGAATAATGAGGGGTGCATATATCTTTTCAAAATCCCGTTTTCATTTCTTTTGGATATAAACCCAAAAATGGGACTGCTGGATCATACAGTTTTATTTGTAATTTCTTAAGTCTATAGACCATTTTCCACAGTAGCTGTACCAGTTTACAATCTCAACAACAGTGTACTTGCTCATTTCTTGCCATTTTGATGATAGCCATTCTAACAGGTGTAAGGGAATATCTCATTGTGGTTTTGATTTACATTTTTGTAATGATTAGTGATGTTTACCATCTTTTCATGTGCTTATTTGCCATTTGTATATCTTCTTTGGAAAAATGTGTATTCAGTTCCTCTGCCCATTTTTCAATCAGACTTTTTTTTCCTGCTGAATTCTCTGAGTTCTTTATATATTTTGGATATTAACTCCTTCTCAGATATTCCACAGAATGCTTTTTCTTTTTTGCTGATTCTTTCCTTTGCTATGCAGAAGCTTTTTTGTTTGATGTAGCTCCACTTGTTTATTTTAGCTTTTGCTGTCTTTGCTTTTAGTATCGAATCCTAAAAAATCATTGCCAAGAATGATAGAAAAAAGCATTGGGGATAAGTTTTTTCACAAGTTTTATGGCTTAAGATCTTACATTTAAGGCTTTAATCCATTTTGAGTTGATTTTTGTATATAATACAGGTAGGAGTCCAGTTTCATTCTTTTCCTTGTGGCTGTACAGCTTTCCCAACATCATTTATTGAAAAGACTATCCTGTCTCCATTGTATATTCTTGGCTCCTTTGTTGAAAATTAACTGACCATATATGCCTGGGTTTGTTTCTGGGTTCTTAATTTCGTTCCACTGTTCTATGTGTCTGTTTTTATGCCAATACAAAACTATATTGATTACTATAGCTTCGTAATATAGTCTGAAATCAGGAAGTATGAGGACTCCAGCCACGTTCTTCTCACGACTGTTTTGGCTATTTGGGGTCTTTTGTTGTTCCAGACAGATGTTAGAACTGTTTTTTCTATTTCTATAAAAAATGTCATTGAGATTTTGATAGGTATTACATTGAATCTGCAGATCACTTTGGGTAGTATGGACATCTTAACAACAATAATTCTTCTAATCCATAAGCTATGTAACTTCCCCATTCTGAAAAATGTCAGTGAAACTGGCAGCAAAGACAAAAAGATTAAAAGAGTAAAAACCTTCAGGAAACTTCTCAGCATTTCTTCCTCAGTCAGCTCATAACCCCAAATAATTGATATTATTTCTGTGCAATCTAGACAATTATTACTAATCCAAATGTACCAACCTCTTGGCATAAAAGCTTAATTTTCTTTAGAAAAAAGATTTAACACCATCATTAAGGAAAGTTTACCTCATTACAAATTTTCCCCCAATATTTGGTTTATTCTGTAACAGGAATATAGCAGTAACTGAAAATGGGAGTTGTCTATCATCTGTCCTACCCACTATTAGCGATCTTAGTAACAGACCCTAATTTTATTTAGAAACCAAGATACTTAGCTGTTAGAAACTATTTCCTAGCTTCCTTTGCAAATAGATGTGTGGTCAAAGGACTACCTTCTAGCTAAGAAAATGTAAGTAGACGTTAGGTGGCATGCACATCTAAGAAACCTCCTTAAAAAGGCAAGAGAGGGGCACCTAAGTGGCTCAGTTGGTTGAGCGTCCAACTCTTGATTTTGGCTCAGGACATGACAACAGTCATGAGATCAAGCCCCATATCGACCTCTGCACAGAGCCTGGAGCCTGCTTAAGATTTTCTCTTTCTCTCTCCTCCCTCTGCCCCTCTCCCGTGCATATGCACTCTTTCTCTAAATAAACAAATTTTTTAAAAAGACAAGAAATAGGTGGTATGTGTGTGTTGTTGTTGTTGTTGTTGTTGTTGTTTTTACCATTTTCTCCTTCCTCCTGCTTTCTACCTAGAACGCAACCATGATGACTAAAGTACAAGCAGCCATTTGGACCATGAGACAAACTTAGAAATAGAAGTCATACATTAGGAATGACACAGTACAAAAACAATAGGGCCAGGACCTCTGATGACCAAACGAAACACCGTATCAGCCCTCTTCAGCCTACCTCTGGATTTCTTCTTTGGAAAGGGAAAATAAATTATTTTCTTTAAGCCACAGCCAAACATAATTAATAGCTAATATTAATATGTAAATCATTATTTCTCTCAGCTACTACTGAAAAAGAATAAACATCTAGATCTAGGTTCCTTATGTATAAAAACCTTTTTATATGCATGCCTTGTTTATAAAAGATTTTTATATATGCATATACAGAATTTGTGGAAGAAGACTAATGTTTTCCTCTTATATTACAAAATCATAAAGCCATTACTACTGAAGAGAGTATTTTCCCTAATTGTTAATTTTAAAATACTTTTTAAATGCTTGTTTATTTTTGAGAGATTGAGAAAGACAGAGCATGAGCAGGAAAGGGACAGAGAGAGACAGAGACACAGAATCTGAAGCAGGCTCCAGGCTCCGAGCTGTCACCACAGAGCCCAATGCGGGGCTTGAACTCGTGAACCTTTCCATAATTTTTTATTAAAAATGTCTTTCAAAAGTAACTTGGAACAGAAAAGTTATAAAAGCAATATTTGAAACAAGATATAAATATTAACTATTAAAACCTAAAATATTATTTTTGAGGTTTGTATCATACATATTTGAGAAGTAGCTCTGTTACACAGGTCTTTATAGATTATAGATGATGTAGTGGGATTACAACAAACTGAAAATCTTCTGCACAGCAAAGGAAATCATTAACAAAATGAAAAGGCAACCTATGGAATGAGAGAAAATATTTGCAAACCATATATCTGATAAAGCGTTAATATCCAAAATATATAAAGAACCCAGAGAACCCAACAGAAAAAAAAAATCCATTTAAAAAATGGGCAGAGGGATGCCTGGGTGGCTCAGTCAGTTAAGCATCCGACTTTGGCTCAAATCATGATCTCACAGTTCGTAATCAAGCCCTGTGCTGGGCTTTGTGCGGACAGCTCGGAGCCTGGAGCCTACTTCAGGTTCTGTGTCTCCCTGTCTCTCTGCCCCTCCCGTGCTCACACTCTGTCTCTGTCTCTCTCTCAATAATAAATAAACGTTAAATTTTTTTCCTTTTTTTTTTTTTTTTAATGAGCAGAAGGGCACCTGGATGGCTCACTCAGTTAAGTGTCTGACTTGTTTTCAGCTCAGGTCATGATCTCAAGATAGTGAGACTGAGCCCCACATGGGGCTCATGTTGGGCATGAAGCCTGCTTAAGGTACCCTCTTTCTCTTTCCCTCTCCTTCTCTCTCTCCACCCTCCCCACCCTATCCTGCCCCATGTGGGCATGCACGTGCAATCTCTCTCTTTAAAAAAAGAAGAAGAAGAATGGGCAGAGAAACTGAATAGACATTTTTCCAGAGAAATCATACAGACGGCAAACAGATACATGAAGAGACACTCAACATCATTAATCACCATAAAAATGGAAATCAAAACCACAATGAGATATCCCCTCATACCTGTCACAATGGTCATTATTTAAAAAAAAAAAAAAGTGTTAATAAGGACGTGGAGAAAAGGGAACCCTTGGGGCACTAGGTGGCTCAGGTGGTTAAGAGTCCAAGACTTTGGCTCAGGTCATGATCTCATGGTTTGTGAGTTCAAGCCCCACACTGGGCTCACTGCTGTCGGCCTATCTGCACAAAGCCTGCTTCAGATCCTCTGTTTCCCTTTCTCTGCCCCTTCCCCATTTGTGCTCTCTCAAAAATAAATAATAAAACATTAAAAAAAGAAAAGGGAACCGTGAACACTGTTGGTAGGAACGTAAACTGGTGCAGCTACTGTGGAAAACAGTCTGTAGGTTCCTCAAAAAATTAAGAGAACTACCATACGACCCAGCAATTCCAGTTCTGAGTATCTATCCAAAAGAAAAGAGAAAAAACATTAACTCAAAAAGATGCATGCACCCCCACGTTCACTGTCCCATTATTCACAATAGCAAAGATATGGGAATGACTTACATATCCATCAAAGGATGAACGAATAAAGAAAATGTGTTATGTATATAAAATGGAATATTATTCAGCCACTAAAAAGAAAGAAATTTTGTCATTTGAGACAACATGGATGGGCCCTAAGGGCATTGTACTAAGACCGAGAAATACAAATACTGCATGATATCACTTATATGTGAAATTAAAACACACACACACACACACACACACACACACACACACACACAGACAAGCTCATAGATATAGAGATCAGATTACTGGTTGCCAAAGACAGAGGGTGGAGTGGGCAAAATGGGTAAAGAGGGTCAAAAGGTATAAACTTACAGTTATAAAATAAATAAGTCACGGGGATATAGCCTAAAGCGTGTGACTATAATTACTAATACAGTATTGCACATGTGAAAGTTGCTAAGAGAGATCTTAAAAGTCATCAATCACCAAAAGAGAAAAAAAAAAACCTTTTGCAACTGTGTATGGGGAAAGATGTTAACTAGACATACAGTCAGGATCATTTTGCAATATATACAAATACCAAATCATTATGGTGTACACCTGAAACCAATATAAAGTTACATGTCAACTGTACCTCAAGTTAATTAAAAAAAAAAAGAATATGAGAGAAGCACTGTCACATAGGTATTTTTTTAATGAAAAAAAGCACTTTCTTTTATGAAATTATTTCCTTTTAAATCATAGGTTTTTGTTTCTTCTATTTAGAAGTTAATGTTATATTATTCTATAACTTGTTTAAACATCCTAATTAGGAATATCAATATATTTATTCTGTGCCTAGCCTTATTATTCTTACCACTTATAGCAGCTTCCTGATTATTAGATTATCATAATATATAATTGTGGTTCTGTGCATGGGTACCTGCAGAGTCTGATTAAAATTACTTTGATCACTTCTTCAGTCTTGGAACAGAAGCTTCCTCTCTTCCCTAGTTCACTTGTGAAGTGGATATTTGTGTATATTTTTCTTCCTCATTCTTTTCCTTATTCATTCTCTAAAGAGACTATTCTCTATTGCTTCTTATTTTTCTTAGTGTCATTATTCTGAAATGATTTTACTTGGGGAAAGAATAAGAAAACGTTCTGAGTCTTTGCATATTATAGGTACAATTTCACATCTACTTTGCTTTACTCAGATAAGAAAAGATATTAAAAATCTCTTCTAACTCCTATGCAAAACCATTTTACATATTTTGTACAGCATTATAAATTTTCCTTACACTTCCTATTTTTCATACATTTCATCATACCAAAATCTTCTTGCTATCAAAACTTTATTTCTGTTAATCCCAAAAAGTTACCATGAGTCCCTTATTATTCAAGCCATTAAAACAATAGTTTACTATTTTCGATGTTATAAAACACTTTAACACCTTTTGAAGCTGCTTAAAAAAGTGTTAACTAGAAACACATTATTAACCTTAGTTTTACTTAATTTCTATACTGGAAAAAATTATGGCTGCAGAAAGATTTCAAAGTTTTGCTATTTTATGTTCAAAATTACAGTGTAAAAAGATCATAAGACAATGATAGCTTACCTTGAAATGGGATCTTAACATACTTTGTCGTGAACTAAAGAAAAAACAGAAAAGAAAAATGAGTTACCACTCAACGTATGTTTCCATTCAAAATTTTCAATTTTTCTTTTTCAAACACAAGTATATATTCAAAGTCGATACTAAAAGTGCTCAAGTCTTTTTTTTATTTTCTTATTATTTTCAAATGTTTATTTGTTTATTTTGAGAGAGAGAGAAAAAGAGAGAGCATGAGCAAGGGAAGGGCAGAGAGAGAGAGGGAGACAAAGGATGTGAAGCAGGCTTTGTGCTGACAGCAGAGAGTCAGATGTGGGGCTTGAACCCACTAAGCGTGAGATCATGACCTGAGCCAGAGTCGGACACTTAACCAACTGAGCCACCCAGGAGCCCCTCAAGTCTTTTTATCAATAAACCAAGAAAATGTAAAGACTTAGTTTTTATGGAAGAACCCAGCACATGTAATTTAATTCTCAATGTGCTCATTTGTAAAAACCAGTAAGACTTTATTTAACATATTTTCAAAAATGTTTCCTGAATATTTATAGAAGAAATAAGACAAAGTCTTAAGAAACTGCCAAGAAACCCAACAAGGTATCAGTGATTTTGGTAAATAAACCACAAAACAAGGTTTAATTCTTGGCTTTGTTGACATTTTGGCACTCATATTTCTTTCCATGTTACAAATCCCCTTCCAACTGAGGATTTAGCCAGGTTTTTGTTCTTTCTGCTCTTTCTGTGCCAGGACACTAATTTTCTCTAGGAATCTTTTGTATACATCTGACCTTAAGTATTGTTTTTATAATAAACTCAAGAATCGTGGAGCACCTAAATCTTACATGTTCTACCTAAAATAGGCTTGTGCTCTTAAGTTTGTTTTTCCATTAATGCCAAATAAACTCATACCTATTTATTTATTATTCAGGTTCTCTTTTGATCAATACATTTGTGAAATTGTTTACCAAATGAAGGGTACAGTCTGTGAACACAAAACAAAATCAAAAAGGGTCTTGGTACCTGGTTACCTAAATTACTACCAACAGAGTTCCAGATAAGTAGCAAACAATGCCCAGTGAAGCCACAGGGTTACTGTGACTCCATTTCTTTTTCTAATTTAAGACTTACTTCATATTGTAGTTTCATAAATATAAAACTCATATTGCAGAGTCTAAGTCAGCCACTAAAGCAAAATTCAAGCAAACGGACATATGAGTTAAAAGCTGAATTTGAGGTTCAAATCCTATCTCTAACTCTACCACTTATACAAACAGTTAAGTAGGTAAATTTAGGTAACTTACTGAACCTCTGTCAGCTTTAAATTAAAAGCCTTAATCAAAAGGAGCAATTATCATTAGACACAGCATCTGATTAAGTGTATTATCTAGTTTAATTTAGTCAAATACATCTCATTATTCTGTCACTTTCACACAACTGTTTATATATATATATATATATATATATATATATATATATATATATATATATATATGCATACACACACACACACACATATATATGGTGTATATTTTCCTTTCTCAAATTTTGACTTATTTCACTGTGTCTTTAATCTCATAAAATATATCTTGGCAAATGTAAATAACTAGTTACAGAAAAATGAATATAAGGAATGTTTGCTTTTGAGATTTTATAGACATTACTATAAAATTATGAATTAGAAGTAGTGTATTTAAGTATCTTGGCCTCAACTTTGTCATCAGTCTCTCATTCTTCCACAATAAGCATTCTTGTCCTACCAAATCTTTCAGCATGGCAAAGATCTGATATTCATTTACACCTTTGTGTGATGACTAAGCCAACATGTAACGTCTCCCAAAAGCAAAGCCCTATTCCCAGCAAAAATTTAATCCCCTGTTGGGAAAATAAGGCAGATGTTTTTGTCAGAGTAAGGTAAACTCAGTTCTCTGAAATCATACCATATCCATTTTGTAACTTCTTACAAAAGCCAGTATAGTTCTCTGAACACAATGCGTACTTAATAAACATTTGTCCCACTATCAACAAAGTTGAGAAATAAAAACTAAAATGTTCACGTCCATTGCAGCATTCTCTACCTTAAAAAATAATACTAACTTAAATGTCCAACTCTATGAAAATGGACTCTGATTTAAGTAGTTTCCCACTCTAGGTATTTTTCCGGTTTAGCTAAAATGTAATTATCATGAGAGTGAGAACAATATCTATCTCTAGCTAATCTATAACAACACATTATTTATTTTTTTTAAATTTTTTTAATGTTTATTTATTTTTGAGACAGAGAGAGACAGAGCATGAGCAGGGTAAGGGCAGAGAGAGAGGGAGACACAGAATGTGAAGCAGGCTCCAGGCTCTGAGCTGTCAGCACAGAGCCCAATGCGGGGCTCGAACTCACGAACTATGAGATCATGACCCGAGCCAAAGTCGGATGCTTAACCGACTGAGCCACTCAGGCGCCCCTCTAGAACAACACATTAATACTCATTAAACATCTGGGAAATGACTGAGTTTAATTATCTTATTTATTCCCCCACAAAAAATTCTTCAATTTCTAAGTTACAGAGCATTATGAACAGTGTCTGAAAAGAGATTATATAAAAAGTCTTTTGAGGGGTGCCTGGATGGCTCAATCAGTGAAGCGTCCGACTACAGCTCAGGGCATGATGTCACAATTTGTGAGTTTGAGTCCTACGTGGGGCTCTGTGCTATCAGCGCAGAGCTGCTTCAGATCCTGTGTCCCTATCTCTCTCTATCCCCCTCCCTCTCTGCCCAACTCTCAAAAGTAAATACACATTAAAAAATAATAAAAATAAATACGTCTTTTGAATCCTTGAAAGTTTTTTTTTTTTTAGTTTATTTATTTATTTTGAGAAAGAGAGCAAGTTCACTCATGCGAGTGCGTGAGGTGCAGAAAGAGGGAGAGAGATAGAGAGAGAGAATCCCAGGCAGGCTCTGCACTGACAGTGCAAATCAGGGGTGTGAACTCATGAACCATGAGATTATGACATGAGCCAACATCAGACACTTAACCAACTGAGCCACCCAAGTGCCCGAATCCTTGAAAGTTTTAAGACTTTTCCCTTTTTCCCTTTTGCATGTTATGCATTATTTTTAATTTCTAAAATTGCTTATGCTCTCTCCTTAGTAACATAACTGTTTTAATTTTTGTAGAGTTCTTCTCAGTATTTCTTCATATACATATATTATACCTGCATATATTTGCTTTATTTTACTAAATTATTTTCCTTTAAACATTTAAGTTTTCATTTCAATTATAACAAATGTTCCAACAAACATGAAACACATTTTTAAAACCTACTTTATCACATTTATTGAGTATTTGCACTCCCCTACCACCAATAACAAATACTGGGACAACCAAAATGTCCCAACAGTCAGGAATTAAGGACAACACAAATACCCCCAAATAGGTACATGAACTAACTTCATATAATAATGGCAAGTTACGAAACAGTATATATGTCACATGCTTTTGATTTAAACATATATATGTATCTAACGAAGAATACAGAATGATATATACACTGTAGAGTTACTGGCAATTGTCTCTGGGCAAGCAAGATTATAGGTATTCTTTAAACTGTTTCTTTATTCAATTGTTCTCTTAAAAAAATTTGTTTTAACACTTATGTATTTTTTGAGACAAAGAGAGACAGAGCGTGAGCAGGGGAGGGGCAGAGAGAGAGGGAGTCACAGATTCCAAAGCAGGCTCCAGGCTCCGAGCTGTCAGCACAGAGCCTGACATGGGGCTCAAACTCACAACTGCAAGATCATGACCTGAGCCAAAGTCAGACACTTAACCAACTGAGCCACCCAGGCACCCCTCAATTGCTTTTCTGTTTGGTCTTCTTTTTTGCCCATAACAAGCCCACCTAACTGTAATATACAATTAATATATTAACTAATGACAATCCACTGCTGAATATTTATGTTGGATTTTCCTCCCCTGACTAATCAATTGTTGTCATATATTTATATTATCTAATTTTTTACCATCACAAAGAAGCCAACAGAAAAAAAGTGATTAAACTGAATTTAAAATAAAAAAGTAAAATGGGGATAAGGGGAGTGAAGACTGTAAAAAGTGCATGAAATTCCTTAACAGAAAAAAATTGTAATATCACCCCAGGCATGCCAAAATCATTAATATCTAAAAACTACTGCTTAGGGAATATTAATTTTAAACAAACTATTATTGTGTTTTCATCCAAATAAATTTTAACTATATCACAAGTTACTACTGTTTGTAGAACGCAGAATTTGCTAGATTTATACATGAAATTAGGTCTTCCTCCTGCATGGTCACCAAGTAAACATATACTTTATGTCTTAAATCGTATGCTGGCTTCTCTGTGAAGTCTTCTCTGATTCTTCCAGACAGATATTCCCATATGCACCCTTCTTGTCCATATTTCCATTGTACAAAATATCTATTTATGTGTCTGTCTCTTCCATTAGACTACAAGTTCCATGAATGCACAGACCATGTCTTACCATTTTAATATTCCCTGCCTTATCCCTAACACAGTAAATATTAATAAAACTTTTGGGAGAATACCTCAGTTATAATCTGACATGGTCAATACAATTCAACCAACGTTTTAAGTGCCTATTTAGGTGTGAACCATTTATGGAAGATGTAAAAGCGAATAAAAGTATGGCTCTTCACCACAAGATGTTTAAAGGCTAAAATTGAGAGGTTTAGGCAAAAATGTAAAAACAATTATGAACACAAAGAATAAATCTTACAACAGATGTACAAAGTGTTATAAGTACATAGTAAAGGGAGAAGTTATTTCTGGTTAGAAAAGAGAAATCAGGAAAGGTTTCCTAGAAGAGGAAGTATTTCAGATAAACCTTAAAAGATAGTTAGAATTTTAATAGGCAGAAATAGAAAATATAGAGAACAGAGTAAAATCCAGTATAGTTTTCATAATATAATATGTGAGACAGAACACTGAAAAAAAATGGAATAGGAACTATTCCTGGAGACCTTTAAATAAATTTAGGAATTTGATGAACTCAGTTTACAATTTAAGCCAGCAAAATAAGATTTCTTTTTGCTCTCAACTATACCCTGAATAAAAATTTACTTTACCACCAAATAAGTTTAGGAACCCAAGGAATATCAGTACTATGTATGATTTTCATACATGATCTTCATTAGAATAGTCAGATCAAAGATGTAATTTTAAGATATTCTCTTATGATTTTAGGATTTCCCCCAATTAATGACATGTATCAAAGTAGGTATAATATATATTCAAAATGTCCCATATAAAATTAAACTCAATTCTATTTTCATTTGTAGTAAAAAAAAAAAAAAAAAAAAAAAGATAATATGTAAATGCTTTGTCCAAAATCTAAAACAAAAACATATTAAATATACTTACTGTAACGCAACCTTTAGAAGCTCCTTTTATTTTACCAATATAAACAGAAGTAAATATAAAATCCAGTTGTAGATCCATGTCATTACTAGGTAAAATACAGGAAATGTTTTCCATGACAGGATTATATGGACATAATTCAGATGAAGCCTAACAAGGAATAAATTATAAAATGCATATAACCCTAAGTATTATACAAATGTGACAATGATTTTCAAAGTGAAATACTTCTTTAAATTATTAATGCGTTTATGAAGGATTTTGTACTGTTCTTACTGTGAAAAAATACTTATCTAGATTTTTTTTTCTTAAAAAGTATATGATTTACTTTGAGACTATTACTCTTAATAGTTGAATCTTAAATTAACTCCATAGGCCTAAACTCCAGAAATATATCTTCCTTTATATTAAAGCCATGATTGTAAATTCAGTATTCCCTGATAGGCTTTATTCATTTTTAGCTCAACAGAAATAAATTAAGATTTACATAGTATTTTAGTTTAAAATAAGTTCCTAAATATTATGTCTTTTAATCGCCATAACCACCCCATGAGGTAGTCTGGGTGTTTTGTTTTTTTGTTTTTGTTTTTTTTCCATTTCATAAGTAAAACTAATAGATGTGTGGATTGGTTAAGTTACTTGTCCAAGGTCATGAAGTCAGGATGAAACAAACCCAGGTTTCTATCTCCAGGTCAAGGGTTATTTCAACCATATACAATTGCTTCATAAACCAAGATGATGCTCTTAGGTAATGCACTTCAAGGGATGTAAGTACCTAAGAACCATCTGTTATATCAAATCTATATGCTTTTTACTCTTTCCATGTCTGAAAATAGCCAACCAGTTGCCTAAAACTTCAAAATTCATAGTGCTTCCAAACAACTACATAACTGTACTTTTAAATTAGAACAGACTACCAGGAAGTATCAGCAGTAGCTGTTTCCCACAATCTCTTCTGAATTTTAAACTGCTTTCAAATGACTTTTTGAACTCCACATTTCCCTACCCTTGATACATTATTCCTCTTTAACCCTAACATCACTAACAACTAAATAAATTACCACCAGAGCAATTATGCATGTGTATTCACTCTCCTCCTACCTCTAGGAAATGCGATTATTCTTACTCTGAAACACATGTAGTACTCATTATTCTTCACTCAGCTCACAAATGAATTTATCTGCTTAATAAAAAAATCTTTGTCATTCTCATCTTTTATTGCTTACTCTATTCTTATTCCTCAAAGAACAGGTACCAAATCAACTACAGGTGATTCTAATCAGTTAGACAGCTAACTGTTTGTAAGCATGTGTGTGTTTTAAGTGATAAAATGAGAAGATGGATAAAAAGAATTTCTCATTGGGGCCTCAAATTTTGCAAAGACTAACTACCTCCTAAAAATGGCCAACCCATGTTTCTCATAACTTCATTTAAAACTGAAAACAAAGGAAGGTGTGGAGATATTAAGGTATGCTGCCCTATAGATCTTAGTAGGTCTTCACATTATTTATTGCCTAGTTGCGATCATATTCAGTCAGTTCTACAAAAAAAGTTACTTTCTTATAATATGATCATTTCACACTGTATTATCAAGGTATATACTGCCAAGGAAACTATAATTCATTTAGAAATTTGAACTCCTTATCAATAATGACACGGTTTTCATTACAAATACAACTAAACCATTAAGTAGGCTACTTGCCCAATCAAGCAAAAATGGCTACATTTTAACAAAACTTCCAAACATAGCTGCTAAGGTGCTTTCTGTATAGAGTACCAAATGCAACAGAAACAGCAGTGAAACAATAATCAGACCACCAGACTTTTTATAGAACTGACCCAATTCTTCATCACACCTTAGAGGATAATAGCCTCAGACATTATTAAAAAACAAACCAACAGAAGTTTACCATAATCATTACGATTATGATTAATGATTATGATTATCATAATCAAATTATCTGCATTGATAATCATTTCTTTAAAATAGGATAATTAGAGGCTGATAATAAGAATGAATACTGAAAACAAATGATTTGAACCTCATTTTACAGCTACACTCTTGTAGTACTATGTCAAAACACAACTCGCTGACATTAAAGCAACAAGACATTTCCCATTTATTATTTTCTGTAAGAAGGAAAAGACAAAGGACTTACCACATTGATAGGTTTGTGACACTCTTCTAAATGCTTTCATATGTTACTTCACTTAAAATAATCTTATTATCCTCATGGAACATATGAGGAAACTCAGGCTTAAAGAAGTTAAGTGACTTGCCCAAATGACAGAGTCAAGATTTGAACCCAGGTCTGTAATCTCCATAAGCCATGTTCATTCCTCTATATCATGCTGCTTTAAGAGCATGTGAGGAAAAAAGTAATCTCAGTACTGGAAGACCAGACAGACTAATATTGGCAACTGTTTAATTCTAAGAAATTATGATAAAGTGGTTAACTGTCCAATTAGAATCTTTAAGAAAAAAAAAAGTATTCAAGTCATAGAATATTTAGACTGAAAAAATATAAATGACAAAAAAATAATTCCTTCACTTCAAAATAAGAACTACACATTTCCTTCAAACTAATATGAAAATTATCTCAAAATTCAAACTAAGAAAATTTGTAATTTTTACAATAATATTCTGCTTGATGAAAGAAACAATCATTAGCCAATAGTGTATATTTCACTGTTAATCTATGAGAAAGCAGAAATAAATTACCTGTACAGATTCACATGTCATCAATGGTTCTGACAATGCTGCTTCAGAAGTACTCTCATTGTCATTAGTGATGACATGGTCTTGCTTAGGTTGTAACTTAAGAATTTCTGAACTTTTATGTTCAACAGGTCCTTCTTCATCACTGGAAACAACAACTAAAAAGGAAAAATCATTCTTTAAATGTATCACAATAATCACACATCAAACAGAAAACTTTCCAATTGAAGCAACATATCCCTTCATAATACCATTAAAATTTAATCATCTAACTTTGTTCAACTTAGAAACTGGACTACCATTCATTATCTGATTTATACTAGTTAAATGCAATATTCCATATCACTGCTATTATTTAGCAGTTACCTACAACCTCATCTTCTGGAGGATCAAGACATTTAAAAATGGATAAAGACATGAGGAGAACTTAGGAACAAGTTCTAGTTAGAATAATAAAAATCTATTATGCCACCACTCTAAATTGTACTGTAACTCCGGTTACATTCAGTTTCTTCCAGAAGGAAGCAATGGATGGATAAGAGAAGATGTGGGAGACTAGTCACTGTATATCCTTTAAAACCTTTTTTTGAACCATGTGAGTGTACCAAACACTTGCAAATAAATCAAAATTAATGACCATAATTATATAGCACTCAAATTCTGCACTTCAGCTTCATCAACCAAAATGTCAATAATAATGGTCCTTCCAGAATCCTTTTAAAAACTACTGAGCTGGGGCCCCTGAGTGGCTCAGTCAGTTAAGCACCTGACTCTTGATTCTGCTTCAGTTCATGCTCTCACGCACACTTGAGATCTGAACCACACTTGAGATCTGAACGCACAGTGCCAAGCCTGCTTAGGATTCTCTCTCTCCCTCTCTCTCTCCATCCCCTGCTTGTTCATTCTATCTCAAGTTCATTCTACCTCAAGCACGTGTGCATGCACATTTGCTCTATCAAAATAAAATAAATAAACTTAAAAAAATAAAATAAAAAATAAAAACTACTGAGAAGATGAATGACAGTTCACAACTGTAAAAAAAAAAAAAAAAAATACTCCTGCCTTCCAGTAATCCACTGTTTACCTAAATTAATACTACAACAAAGTCCCAAAACTCCAAGTCTCTTTTTTTCCTCAAGTTAATATATTCCACAGTGATGCTACAAACAGCTTATTGCCTCGGAAAAATTTGTTTGAGAGGAGAAACAGAACAACTAACTAAAGCAGAGAAAATTAAAAGATATTACAATCCTACTGTTACTTACTTGGTTCAACGGATACCAAAGACTGGTTCCCTTCACTGTGTTCACTTAAAGCAGGCTTTTCTATTACATTCAACTCACTCTCATTCTTCTCAACCAGGGTAGAATTCCCCATGGAATCAGTGGAACTAGAGCTCTCAAAAGTTTCAGTGGCTGAAGAGTCAGAGGTACTTTTGGGAGCAGCACTCAAAGCCAACTTCTGACTATCAAGTGAGGATAGTTTAGCAAAATCACTTTCTATAGGTTCAGGTGTAATTTCTTCAAGCACTTTTGAGTCTTGATGATAGTTTTCACTTGACTTTTTAAACTCAGCAGATACTGTAGAGTCATTTTCTTGTTTTATCTGAACAGAAATAAATGCACACAAAAAGTTAGTACTTTTCAAATTTGGCTAAAGAATTTTTTAAAGTTTGAATTCCTAAAGAAGAATATAAATGTAAAAATATTATACAGGGACAGAAAACTACACAATTATACTATATTACTCTTGCCAGGGAGTAAAAAGTACTTTTCCCAAGTAAAAAGATAGAGAGTTGGTCTGTCCAATCAAATACTCAAACATTTTTTTTAAAAGGCCAGGATATGGAAATTCCCATACGTATTTACAAGTGGTTTAGATGGTCTCCCACAAACTAAGTCAACTTAGAATAAGAGGAACTTTTCTTTTACAATTTTATTTTGCAAAAGTAATGAGACCATATGACATCATGTGATTTCATTAACAAAAGCAAAAAATTAAAACTTAGTAAAACAATATGAAAAACTATTCATCAATCACTGCCGTCACACTGCTATTACCATTTAAATCTAAATCATGTTTATAACTCAAAGGTCCTGAAAAGTCCTGAAAGGCCTTGTGAATCAAAGGAGTAAAAAAATTATCTTCTTATACTTTTATTAACTGTATACTAAGTTTTGAAAATAGGTAATGTGTGCATGAAGTATCATAATTCTTTATATGCAACAAACTCCCTAAACTCTAGGCAGAGAAAGGCTTCAAGAAGTTGGCAAGTAAATTACTACTGATAAAAGAAATCTGGTAGTACTTTTACACAGCATATGAAAAAGCAATTGACTGGACAGTATGGATAGAGTATTAATAGTTTTTGTTAAAATAAGAGAAAATAAAACAAGTCTGATGGATAAATACCAAACTACTAAGTAAGGAGTGGTATCAAAGAAGGAACATATTTAATTTTTTTTACTTGTTCATATTTTAAATTTGCTCTAATAGCTATATTACTGAAAAAAGTTTCATTTAAATTATTTTTTAAAAATCAAAGAATTAAAAAATTGCCAAAAAAAGAAAGAAATCTGATGACAAAAGCAGAAAGCTGTAAGAACAATATCTAATTCATAGTCAATTCATTTTTATCATAGCATAAATTATTTCACATGACATCTAAATACCTATACTTACTATCTGTTCTGCTGACTCATACAAAGAAGAAGTAGAATTATGAGAATCAGGTAAATTACTTCTAAGCCTTTTCTTTCTCTTCCTGGAAGTCAGAGTGGGTTCCATTTTTGAATCAGAAAATGTATCATCTTTATTTTTGCTCCCCTCTTCAAGATGATCACAACCTCTACTTCCACTACTGAGGTCTTAAAAAACAAAAGAGACATAAATATGGCCAAAAAGTACAGAAAGAATCCCTTTTAGAAGAGCTCAAATAAGCATCATCAAAATTGCTACACAACTTTTAAAACTAATTTAAAACGAAGTCCCTTGGACATGAATATAAAGAAATACCCTATTCTAAACTGCATCGACAAAATAAATGTTCATTGTACGATAATGAATGAGGAAAACATAAAAAGGGAGTATTCTTTAGTAACCAAAGCAAAGCAATCAAAACATGTTTTGTTTTCTTCTTGCTATAATTACATTTGACTGTAATACAAAAAGAATGGTGGGGGGGAGGGGTGTTAATAAAATTTGGAAAATTCCAATCTTAAAATGTTTTGATAATTCATTGTGACTTTAGAAATTAGTTGTCTTTTTAAAATTTAAGTGTTACATACATGTATGTACTTTGTAAGTGAAAAAGAACAATAATTACAAAGAGTATTAGTCACTATCAATTTGTTTGTTTCTTCTTTTTAAAACTCAAGATCTCGCTTTAAGTGTCCAATAAGTCTACTAAATGCTCCATTTTTTTAAATCAACAAAGCATTATTTAAAACCCATGTGATTTATTACTAAAAATGCTTAGTATTTCAGTTAGCAAATATATGCAGTATACAAAAATACCTTCCAAAAAGTTCTACCTAACCAACTGAAGATTATCCTGAATTATATTTCTTTCCAAATCTATATAAGTACCAACCCAAAGTTTATGTAAACAAAATCACAAAGCAGCTTCCTTGAACTCCTAACTGATAATTTATGTAACACTGGGCCTGACCTCTCCATTCACTCAAAGTTCTTCAATACTACCCACCTTCTCTTCAGACTATTCTTGCTTATTCTAGCTTCACAGAAACCTAATAGCTAACATTCATTATATCTGTCATTGCTTAAAAGGTAGGCAGTGGGGCATGATTGAGGCAAAACTCCGAGATGATCAACAGTTTTCCAATTTGCAGGGCACCTGGGTGGCTGGGTCAGCTAAGCATCTGACACTTCATATTAGCTCAGGTCTTGATCTCAGGGTCATGAGTTCAAACCCTGCATTGGGCTCCATGCTGGGAGCAGAGCCTACTTAAAAACAAGAATAAAAAGAAGAGTCTTCCAATTGCCAGAAAAAACATTCTTCACTCTCCCAAAAATTAAAATCTCCTCCTAAATAATCAACACATGTGATTGTGCTTATTTTGAAAAGCACAATATTTTTTTGTAATTTTGTAAAGGTAGTCAAATATAATTTCTACATATAAATGCATCAAATTACAATTTCTAAACATAAATACTACAGCAAAAAGATTGAGAAAATAAAAGGGGCTTGAGAAAAACCTCAGTTTATTTACTATTCATAAGACTATACCATGGGAAACAAGAATAAATGTATTAGATAGAGCTTGCCATTGTAAAAATGGGATTCTGCCTACATAACATATACAATTTAACTTGCTAGTACATAAAAGTGACAAATTCCTGTAAACAAAATATTAAATATTTCCAATATAGGGGTGCCTCACTGGCTCAGCTGGTAAAGCATACAACTGATCTCAGGGTTGTGAGTTTGAACCCCATGTTGGGTACAGAGTTACTTCAAAATAAAACCTTTAAGGGGCACATGGGTGACTCAGTCAGTTGAGCACAGTACTTCAGCTCAGATCATGACTTCATGGTTCTTGAGTTTGAGCCCTGCATCAGGCTCACTGTTGTCAGTGCAGAGCCAGCTTCAGATCCTCTGTCCCTCTCTCTATGTCCTTCCCTCACTTGTGCACGCATGTGCTCTCTCTCCCAAAAATAAACATTTAAAAATAAATAAAACCTTTAAAATATATTTTTCCCCAATACGTTATTTTCATAAAAGCTAATTCCACAAGACAAACTTAATATACCACAAAAGAAGGGCACACCTGGAGTTTAATTCAGAATTCCCATTAATTTATGGGCTTATATTAAAAAACTGGTACTGGACACAATTATCTGTAGTATGGAAACATGATGAGTTTCAATAGTTTCAATAGTCACTTTTCTTAACAACACTTTATCTCTGAAAAGAACCTCCAGAGTAGGTACTAAGAAACTATGAAGTGTTTCTTTTATTATGCATTTTTTCACTGTGACTTTGGAGAATTACTAAAGGACGTAAATCAGAAAGCTTTTTATTTAACTATTTCTACTCTATCTAGGAAATCAGTGGAATGTGAGGGTTTAACAGTACCTTAATAGTATGTGAACTGAGCCAACTTATACAAATACTTTTTATTTGGTAATTAATGAGAATTATTTCTGGGAAAAGTACAATCCATAAGAAAATAAATGTCTTTCATTTTATGCAGCTAGTGCTTAGTAGCTAATTGAAAGATTATGTCTAGGGGCGCCTGGGTGGCTTGGTCGGTTAAGCGTCCAACTTCAGCTCAGCTCATGATCTCACTGGTCCGTGAGTTCGAGCCCCTCGTCGGGCTTTGTGTTGACAGCTCAGAGCCTGGAGCCTGTTTCCGATTCTGTGTCTCCCTCTCTCTCTGCCCCTCCCCTGTTCATGCTCTGTCTCTCTCTGTCCCAAAAATAAATAAACGTTAAAAAAGAAAAAAGAAAAAAAGAAAAAAAAAAAAAAAGAAAGATTATGTCTACACAGTTAAAATGCTTTCTCCAGATTGCCCTCATAAGAGTTGAAGCTGGTTATTAGTCTAGTTTCTTTTTAAGTTTTCCTCCTGTATGAAAAAAACTACTAAAAATTGTAAATAGCTGTGTTTCAAATAATGTGCAAAGAATTATTGCATAGTGCCATTGCAGAAGCATTTTTTCTAATGAATAGTTTCTGAAATCATTCAGAAAACAAAGATCTCAACCAGTTTTAAGTGATCGTGGGGGCCTGGGTGGCTCAGTCAATTAAACGTCTGACTCTTGGTTTTGTCTGAGGTTATGATCTCATGGTTTGTGAGTTTGAGCCCGGCATCGGGCTCCACACTGGCAGTGTGGAGGCTGCTTGGGATTCTATCTCCTCTCTCTCTGCTCATCCTTCACTTTCTCCCTCTTTCTCTCTCTCTCAAAATAAATAAACTTAATAAAAAAAAAAAAAGCAATCAGTAATCCAAGAGATCCCTGAAGATATGTGTTCCACAAGATGTGACTAATGTAGTTAAGTGTTTTGGTGCAAAATTTTGTAAATTATTTTAAAATCTTAAAAGAAAGACAAAAAGGAGAAAAATCAATTAATTAACCCTACACATGCAAGGAGGCTAAAAAGAATGTTCAGAAGTCTGGGATGTATTTACTTTTAAATTTGCTAATAGTGGCTTGTAAAGGCATCATCCTACAGTTGAGAGAAATTCTAATGAATAAAGAATGTATGCCATAGGAGGATAGACAGTGGGAAGCTAAGAATAATAATCAAATTAGCAGTAATATCAATTATTACCAGACATATCCATGGAAATAATACTTACAAATAGCTAAACTAGCATTATAATTGTATAGCTGTATTCCCAGCCCCAACAACAAAAAAGAAATGATAGTCAAATGTAACTTATAGATTCAGTAAATAAATCAAGAAATGAATAGTGTACAAATAGTAAACTTCGCAATTTCCTTTGTGTTGCTAAATAATCTCCCTTTACTTTCACAGATCCTTTAAATGTAGGATTAAATAAAGTTAACTATAACTTAAAAATTATTATAAATGCAAAAGACAAAAATTCAAATGACAAAAATTTTCTAGTGTTCACAAACCTTTAGCTTGAGCATCAGACATTACAAGAGAAATGCCATCATCATCTCTTTGCTTTTCTTTAGTGTGTGAGGCTTGCTTTGCATAATTATTATCTACAGTCTTACTTGGTTGTGAATCCCTGCAAAAGAAAGTAATATTACACTCAATTCTTCTATGTCTAAATGAATTAAGAAGTCAATTGATATATATATATATATACAAGATAAAAATCCAGTTGGTTAAAAATACAGTCCCATATAGCAGAGTATATGATCTGAACAAAAGAAAGAATATTGAAATAATATTTGAGAAGTAAGTTCTCATCCCTACTCTACTATAAATTCTCCCTATTTCTTTGGGGGGGAAAACACATGGATACCACAGAAATGGGCACATGCAAAATGAACAAAAGAATAATAAGAGTATTTAAATACATCAAAGAAGTTTAAAAAGTAAAAATTCCATGGACAGAAGTACATGATAAGTGCATCTACACATAATCAAAAAATAATAACCCGGGGCACATGGGTGACTCAGGTAAGCATCCGTCTTCGACTCAGGTCATGATCTCACAATTTGTAAGTTCGAGCCCCACGTCAGACTCTGTGCTAACAGCTCAGAGCTGGAAGCCTGCTTCAGATTCTGTCTCATTCTCTGTCTGCCCCTCACCAACTTGTGCTCTCTGTCTCTCAAAAATAAATAAATGTAAAAAAAAAAAATTTCTTTTTATCAAAAAATTTATCAATTTTTTTTTTTTCACATAATAACCCAGAGGAGCCTGGGTGGCTCAGTCAGTTAAGCAGCTAACTCAACGTCAGCTCAGGTCATGATCTCACAGTTTGTGGGACTGAGCTCCACAATGACAGCACAGAGCCTGCTTGGGATCCTCTCTCTCCCTCTCTTTCTGCCCTCTCCCACTCACACACATGCATGTGTGCTGTCTCAAAATAATTAACTTTAAAAATAATAATAATAACCCAAAGGACTTGTTAATATGTTCCAAGCATGGTTCATATATCAACAGTTAGGTATAAAATAAAGTTTGGAGTGTGATAACAAATTTTACCTATAGAATGAATAATTTAAAATATAGGGGACTAGGTTAAATATATAAAATATAAGGTGTGTGAAAAACAAGTTTTGGAAGGACAAGCCCAACATCACCATTAATGAAAACTTAATAATAATAAAGGATTTCAATACCCCACTTTCAGCAATGGATAAATCATCCAGACCAAACAATCAAAAAGAAAACACTGTACTAAAAGCATACATTAAACTAAATTGACCTAATATGCATTTATAGAACATGCCATCCAATAGCACCAGAATACACAATTCTCAAGTGCACACAGAACATTCATAATCATATGATAACTATAAATCATATGGAAGACCACAAAAACAGTTGTAGCAAATTTAAGAAAATTTAAGTCATACTAAGTATCTTTAACCACAATAGTATTAAAATAAAAACCAAAACAGGAGGAAAAAGCTAGAATATTCACAAATACATGGAGATTAACTAATAAATTCCTGAACAAACAATTTGTCAAAGAAGAAATTGAGGCACGCCTGGGTGGCTAGGTTAGTTAAGTGTCCAACTCTTGGTTTGAGATCAGGTCATGACCTTACAGTTCATGAGTTCGAGCCCTGCGTCAGGCTCTGCACTGACAGCATGGAGTCTCCTTGGGATTCTGTCTCCCTATTTCTCTGCCCCTCCCTTACTCACTTTCTCTGTTTCTCTCAAAAATAAATAAATATTAAAAAAGAATATCAAAAAGGAGACCAAAAAATATCTTGAAGCTATTAAAAATTTAAGCACAATATATCAAAACTTAGTGAATGCTGCAAAAACAGGTCTAAGAGGGAAATCTGTAATAATAAAAGCCTACATTAAGAAACAAGAAATCCAATAAACAACCTTACTTTACACATTAAAAAACAGAAAAGGAAGAACTAAGCCCAAAGTTAGCAGAAAGAAAGGAATAACAAAGATCAGAACATAAATAATGAAAACCAGAAAAACAATAGAAAAGATCAACACAAGAGCTAGTGTTTTGAAAAGACAAACAAAATATCCAAAGCTTTTGCTAAACAAACTAGAAAAAGAAGACTTAAATAAATAAAGAAATGAAATAGGAAACATTAAAATTGATACCACACTAATATACAGGATCAAGAGACTACTACGAAATAATCATATGCCAACAAATTGGATAACCTAAATGAAATGGGTAAGTAACTAGAAATATACAACCTACCAAGACTGAATCATGAAAAAAAGGAAAATCTGAATGGTTCGATAAGGAGTAAGGAGATTGAATTAATAATCAAAAACCTCCCAAGAAGCCTGGGTGGCTCAGTCAGTTAAGCATCCAACTTCTGCTCAGGTCATAATCTTGCAGTTCATAAATTCAAGCCCCGTGCTAGACTCTGTGCTGACAGCTCAGAGGCTGGAACCTGCTTTGGATTCTGTGTCTCCCTCTCTCTCTGCCCCTCCCCTGCTTGTACTCTGTCACTCTCTCTCTCTAAAAATAAACATTAATAATTAAAAACCTCCCAATACAAAAAACCCCAGGACTAGATAGTTTCCATGGTAATTCTACAAACAATTAAAGAAGTAATCCCAATCTTTCTCAAACTCTTCCAAAAAACTGAAGAGGGAATACTCCTAAAATCATTTTATTGGGTCATCATCACCCTGATACCAAAGCCAGATAAGGACACTACAAGAAAAGAAAACTATATACCAATATGCCTGATGCATATAGATGCAAACATTTTTAACAAAGTATTAGGAAACCAAATTCAGTAATACATTAAAAGGATCATACACCATGATCAAGTGGGAATTATTCCAGGGATGCAAGGATGATTCAATATCCATGAATCAATGTGGGACACCACATTAACAGAATGAAACATTAAAAGGATCTGATCACTCCATACATGTAGAAAATGCACCTGACAAAGTTCAGTATCTTTTATGATAAAACTCTCACCAAACTGGGTATATAAGGAATGCATGTCAATATAATAAAGGTCAATAAAATCAACCCACATCTAATATCATAATCAATAGTAAAAGATTAAAAGTTTTTCTTCTAAGATGAGGAACAGGACAAGGGTGCTCATTCTCACCACTCTTATTCAACACAGTACTAAAAATCCTAGCCAGCACAATTAGGTAAGAAAAAGAAATAAAAGGCATTCAAAAGCATTAATTGCCATTATATGCAGATGATATGATTTTATATATAGAACGCTCCCTCCCCCCCCCCAAAAAAAAACACCAAAAAACTTTTAAAATAAAAAAAAATTCAGTAAAGTTGCAGGATACAAAATCAATACACAAAACTCAGCTGCTTTTCTATACACTAACAGTGAACTAGCAGAAAGAGAAATTAAGAAAACAATCTCATTTACAATTGTATTAAAAAGAATAAAATACCTAGGAAAAATATAGCCAAGGAAAAAAAAGAACTATACACAAAAACCTTAAGGCACTGATGGAAAAAAAACCAAAACAAAACAAAACAAAAAACCACCACGAAGATGATAGAAATAAATTGAAAGACATTCCACACTCATGGATGGGAAGAATTAAGAGTGTTAAAATGTCCACCATACCCAAAGCAACCTAAGATTCAATGCAATCCCTACCAACATTCCAATGCCCTTTTTCATAGAAATAAAATTATCTTAAAATCTGTACGTAACCACCAAAGACCCCAAATAGACAAAGAAATCTTCAGAAAGAACAACAAAGCTGGGATCATCACACTTCCTGATTTTAAACTACATTACAAAGCTATATTAATCAAAACAGTATGGGATGGCCTAAATATAGACATACAGGTCAAAGGAATAGAATCAAGAGTCATAAATAAATCCACATATATATGGTCAATTAATTTATGGCAAAAGAGACACAAATATACAAGAGGGAAAGGAGAGTCTCTTAAACTAATAGTGTTGGGAAAACGGGACACCCACTTGCAAGAGGACAAAACTGGACCCCTATCTTGCACCATACAAAAAAATCAAATCAAAAGTAATTAAAACCTTAAATGTAAGACATAAAATCATGTAAGTCCTAGAAGAAAACATGGGAGTAAGCTTGTTGACATCAGTCTTGGCAATGATTATTTGGAATTAATACCAAAACAAAGGCCACAAAAGCAAAATGAACAAGTGGGACTACATCAAACTAAAAAGCTTCTGCAAACCAAATGAAACTATCAACAAAATGAAAAGGCAATACATGGAATGGGAGAAATATTTGCAAACCATACATCTAATAAGGGGTTAATATCTAAAATGTATAAGGAACTCATACAACTCAATAGAAAACATTCTATTAAAAAATTGGCAGAGAAACTGAACAGACACTTTTCTAAAGAAGACATATACATACATAGCCAACTGGTACATGAAAAGTAATGCATTAATGGTATATCATTAATTGCAGGGAAATGCAAATTAAAACCACAATGAGATATCACCTCACACCTGTCAGAGTGATTATCATTAAAAAAAAAAAAAATCAATAACACACCTTGCTAAAACATAGGGAAAAAAGAACCCCTGGGCAATCTTGATGAAAATGTAAATTGGTGCACTACTGTGGAAAATAGTATGGGTTCCTCAAAAAAATTAAAAGTAAGGGAGTAGTTAAGATGGTGGAGAAGTAGAGGAAGCCTGGGTTTTTCTAGTCCCTCAATCACAGCTGTATTGAGGTGAGATCAAGCGGAACACCAAGGAAATCGATCTGTGGAATGGCAGAAGAATCTCCATGGTTGGAGGAAGACTGAGTAGCAGGTGCAAGGCATGTGGAAGTGAATTGGGGAAGAAAAAAATGTCGGTGCCATGAGGGGGAGCAAACCCTTTCCATGCAAAGACAAAAGGGAGAAAAAGTGAGAGGATTTGGGAAAGCATGGCATCTGCTTTGCACAAGATGAAAACCTCTCTGGACCATGGACTGGGGAGCAAGAAGTACTTTGTGTCACAGGGTTTTTTTCACAAAGAGACTTTGGAGTTCAACTATGATTTTGGAAGTGAGTGATTTTCTCTAGAATGTAGCTGGGGCATGCACTGCTGGGGAGGAAGGAGGTGGAGCCAGAGCACATAGTGTGGTGTAGGGATCTCCAGGGTGCACTGAAAGAGAACATTCCCCTTCCTGGAGTATTTTTGGAAGAGGTTCCCTCCCAGGGACACAAGACCTTGTAGGTGCCAACAAAAGGTCTTTCGTTAGCAGGGGACAGAGACACACCAAGAAAGATAACCTTTGCTGCTTTTAGCGGTGCTATACCATAGATACCACACACTGCACAGGCGTGGGACTATTTTTCAAAGAAAAAGGACTTCAGACACAGTGTAGAGAAGCTCTACTCGGGAACAGGGAGGCAGTAAGGGTCCATTAAGACTTCCAGTTTTGGGGTGACTAGATGGAGTAGTCAGTTAAGCCTCCAATTCTTGGTTTTAGCTCAGGTCATGATCTAGTGGTTCATGAGATCGACTGTCAGCACTGAGCCTGCTTATGCCAAGAAACTGCTTACTCCCAGGGCAAGACTGACTCTGAGCCAACACAGGGGCCTCTCCTCCAGAACAGGACAGTCAGCACCCCACATGCACCAAGTGTACTGAAATTGAGTGCTTCATAACATCACCTGCAGCTCTAGTGGAAATAGACCAAGGCTAATCTTTTTTTCTTTTTTGTCTTCCTTATTCTTTCTTTTCTATTGGAATCAGGATAAGAATTTCTTGTTTGTTATTTTTTTATCTGCTTTTTTTTCTTTTTATTGGATCAGGCTTCTTTTTTTTTTTTTTCCTTTCTTTTTCTTTGGAATCAATCTTAAAGTTTTTTGATTCTCTGTTTGGTTGGGTTTTTTTCCCTTTTCTTTTCCTTTTTTTGGGATTGGGTTTGGTTAATTTTTTTTCCTTTTTTCCAGGCTTTTCTTAACAAACAAATCAGCTTCATTAGGCTTATTTTAACACACAAATCAAAGCACACCTAAACGTCCAAACACTTCCCAATGCAAGCAAGTTGGGGCTCTGCAGAAGACTGACCAGTGGGAAAGAGCAGCCAAAACACAACAGCAGAATGCACACACCATACACCATAAACACTTCGTGAAGTGCCAGGCCCTGGTCAGTGTACGACTTCTTTTTAATACAGCATTATTCTCAGATGAGGAAACATAACACGCTTTTAAAACACACAAAAGACAGAAACAGCAAAAATGACAAGATGGAAAAATTCTCCCCAAAAGAAAGGTCAGGAAGAAATCACAGCCAGGGACTTGCTCAAAAGAGATATAAGGAATATATCTGAACAAGAATTTAGAATAACAGTTATAAGATTACTAGCTGGGCTTCAAAAAAGCATAGAACAGGGGCGCCTGGGTGGCGCAGTCGGTTACGCGTCCGACTTCAGCCAGGTCACGATCTCGCGGTCCGTGAGTTCGAGCCCCGCGTCAGGCTCTGGGCTGATGGCTCGGACCCTGGAGCCTGTTTCCGATTCTGTGTCTCCCTCTCTCTCTGCCCCTCCCCCGTTCATGCTCTGTCTCTCTCTGTCCCAAAAATAAATAAAAAAAAAAAAAAAAAAAAAAAAAAAAAAAAAAAAAAAAGCATAGAACACACCAGACAAACTCTTGCTGTGGAGATCAAAGACCTAAAAACTAGTCAGGCTAAAATAAAAAATGCTGTAATTGAGATGCAAAACCAAGTGGATATAGTCACAAGGATTGAAGAAGCAGAGTATAGTGAGAAAAAATATAAAATTATAGAAAATAATGAAGCTGAAAAGAAGAGGGAAAGGAAACTATTAGATCACTAGGGGAGAGTTAGAGAACTTAGTGATTCCACAAAATGAAGTAACATCCATATCATAGCACTCCCAGAAGAAGAGTGAGAAAAAGGGACAGAAAATTTATTTGAACAAACTATAGCTGAGAACTTCCCTAATATGGGGAGGGAAACAGATATTCAAGTCCAAGAGGCACAGAAAACTCCCCTCAAAATAAAAAAAAGAAATGGGTCAACACCACAACGTATCATAATGAAACTTGCAAAATACAAAGATAAAGAGAGAATTCTGAAAGCAGCTAAGGACAACACATCCTTAAACAAAAGGGTAGAGGGGCGCCTGGGTGGCTCAGTCAGTTAAGCGGCCGATTTCGGCTCAGGTCATGATCTCGCAGTCTGTGAGTTCGAGCCCCGCGTCAGGCTCTGTGCTGACAGCTCAGAGCCTGGAGCCTGTTTCAGATTCTGTGTCTCCCTCTCTCTGACCCTCCCCCGTTCATGCTCTGTCTCTGTCTCAAAAATAAATAAACATTAAAAAAAAAAAAAAGGGTAGACACATAAGATTAGCAGACTTGTCCACTGACACCTGGCAGGCCAGAAGGGAGTGGCAGGAAATATTCAGTGTGCTGAAGAGGAAAAATACCAAACCAAGAATTCTTTATCCAGCAGGGTTGTAATTCAGAATAGAAGGCAAGATAAAGAGTTTCCCAGACAAACAAAACTAAAGGAGTTCATGACCACTAAACCAGCCCTGTAAGAAATTTTAAGGGGGACTGAGTAGAGGGGGGGAAAAAAAGGAGAAGAAGATGACCAAAGAAACAAAGATTACAAATGACCATAGAACATCACCAGAAACACAACTTTACAGGTTAATACAATGGCACTAAATCCATATTTTTAAAAAACCACTCTGAATGTAAATAGACTAAATGCTCCAATCGAAAGACACAGGGTATCAGAATGAATTAAAAAAAAAAAAAAAAAAAGATGCATCTATGTGCTGCCTATAAGAGACTCATTTTAGACCTAAAGACACATGCAGATTGAATGTAAGGGAATGTAGAACTATCCATCATGCTAATGGACATCAAAAGAAATCCAGAATAGTCATACTTACACCAAACTAGATTTTAAAACAGAGACTGCAGGGGCGCCTGGGTGGCTTAGTCAGTTAAGTGGCTGACTTCAGCTCAGATCGTGATCTCATAGTTCATGGGTTTGAGCCCCACGTCGGGCTCTGTGCTGACAGCTCAGAGCCTGGAGCCTGCTTCAGATTCTGTGTCTCCCTCTCTCTCTCTCTCTCTGTCCCTCCCTGCTCGCACTCTGTCTCTCTCTCTCAAAAATAAATAAACATTGAAGAAAAAAAAAAAAAAGACTGCAACAAGAGATGAGGAAGGGCACTAAATCATAATTAAGGGTCTATCCATCAAGATCTAGCAATTGTAAATATTTATTCCCCCAACTTGGATGCATCCAAATATGTAAATCAATTAATCACAAAAATGAAGAGATTAATTGATAATAACACAGTAATCGTAGGGGACTTTAATACCCCACTAACAACAATGGACAGATCATCTAAGCAGAAAACCCACAAGGAAGACATGGCTTTGAATGACACACTGGACTGAATAGATTTAACAGATATCATCAGAACATTTCACCCTAAAACAACAGAATACACATGCTTCTTGAATGTTCATGGAACATTCTCCACAACAGATCACATACTGGGTCACAAACCAGCCCTCAACAGGTATAAAAAGATTGAGATCATACCATCCATATTTTCAGACCACAACAATATGAAACGTGAAATCAACCACATGAAAAAATTTAGAAAGCTCTCAAATACATGGAGGTTAAAGGACATCCTACCAAAGAATGAATGGGTTAACCAGGAAATTAAAGAAGAAATAAAAAGATACATGGAAGCAAATGAAAATGAAAACACAACAGTCCAAATCCTTTAGGATGTAACAAAGGCAGTCCTAAGAGGAAAGTATACTGCAATTCAGGTCTATCTCAAGAAGCAAGAAAGGTCCCAAATACACAATCTAAACTTACATCTAGAGATTTAAAGAAAAGAAACAGCAAATGAAGCCTAAAGCTAGCAGAAGGTAAATAATAAAGACTAGAGCAGAAATAAACGATATAGAAACAAACAAACAAACAACTGTAGAACATATCAACGAAACTAAGAGCTGGCTCTTTGAAAGAATAAGCAAAATTGATAAACCAATAGCCAGACTTTTCAAAAAGAAAAGACTTATCAAAAAGAAAAGAGAAAGGACCCAAACAGATAAAATCATGAATGAAAGAGGAGAGATCACAACCAATACCACAGATATATAAACAATTATGAGAGAATACTATGAAAAACTATATTTCAACAAACTGGACAACCTGGAAAAAATGCACAAATACCTGGAAACATACAAATTACCAAAACCAAAAATGGAAGAAATAGAAAGTTTGAACAGACCCATTAACAGGCAAAGAAACTGAATCAGTAATCAAAAATTTCAAACATGAGTCCTGAGCCAGACGTCTTCCCAGGGGAATTCTATCAGATATTTAAAGAAGAATTAATACCTATTCTTCTCAACAAACAGAAATGGAAGGAAAGCTTCCAAACTGATTCTATGAAGCCAGCATTACCATGATTCCAAAACAAGACAAAGATCCCAGTAAAAAGAAGAATTACAGGCCAATATCCCTGATAAACATGGATATAAAAATTCTCAACAAGATACTAGCAAACTGAATCAACAGTACATTAAAAGAATTATTCACCATGATCAAGTGGGATTTATTCCTGGGCTGCAGGGCTGATTCAATATTTGTAAGTCAATCAATGTGATACACCACATTAACTAAGAAAGGATAAGAACCATATGATCCTCTCAATAGATACAGAAAAAGCAATTAACAAAATATAGGATCCTATCCTGATAAAAACCCTCAAGAAAGTAGGGATACAAGAAATATACCTTAACATCATAAAGGCCACATACGAAAGACTCACAGCTAATATCCTCAATGGGGAAAAACTCAGAGCTTTCCCTTTAAGGTCAGGAACACGACAGGGATGTCCACTCTTACCACTGTTGTTCACATAGTATTGGAAGTCTCAGCTTCAGCAGTCAGATAACAAAAAGAAATAAAGGCATATAGATCAGCAAGGAAGAAGTCAAACTCTCACTCTTCGCAAATGACATGATACTCTATGTGGAAAACCCAAAGGACTCCATAGAAAACCTGCTAGACCTGATACATGAATTCAGTAAAGTTGCAGGATATAAATCAACATACAGAAATCAGTTACATTTCTATACACCAATAATGAAGCAGCAGAAACAGAAATCAAGGAATCGACCCCATGTATAATTGCACCAAAAACCCTAAGATATCCAGGAATAAACCTAACCAAAGAGGTAAAAGATCTGTATGCTGAAAACTATAGAAAGCTTATATGAAAGAAACTGAAGATACAAAGAAATGGAAAAACATCCTATGCTTATGGATTGGAAGAACAAATATTGTTAAAATGTTTATACCACCCAAAGTAATCTACATATTCAATGCAACCCCTATCAAAATAACACCAGTGTTCTTCACAGAACTAAAACAAACAATCCTAAAATTTGTATGGAACCAGAAAATACCCCAAATAACCTAAGTAGTGTTGAAAAAGAAAACCAAATCTGGGGGTGCCTGGGTGGCTTAGTCAGTTGGGCATCCAACTTTGGCTCGGGTCATTATCTCGTGGTTTGTGAGTTTGAGTCCCACATCAGGCTCTGTGCTGACAGCTCGGAGCCTGGAGCCTGCTTCAGATTCTGTGTCTCCTCCTCTCTCTGCCCCTCCAGTGCTCATGCTCTCTCTCTGTCTCTCAATAATAAATAAACGTTAAAAAATTAAAAAAAAAAAAAGAGGAAGGAAGGAAGGAAGGAAGGAAGGAAGGAAGGAAGGAAGGAAGAAAGAAAGAAAGAAAGAAAGAAAGAAAGAAAGAAAGAAAGAAAGAAAGAAAGAAAGAAAGAAAGAAAGAAAACCAAAACTGGAGGCATCACAATTCCGGAGTTCAAAATGTATTACAAAGCTATAATCATCAACACAATATGGTAATGGCACAAACACAGACACACAGATCAATGGAACAGAGGAGAGGGCCCCAAAAAGAACCCACAAATATATGGCCAACTAATCTTTGACAAAGCAGGAAAGAATATCCAATGGAAAAAAGATAGTCTCTTCAGCATATGGTGCTGGGAAAACTGGACAGCCACATGCAGAAGTATAAAACTGGACCACTTTCTTATATCATACACAAAAATAAACTCAAAATGGATGAAAGAACTAAATATTAAGACAGGAAACCATCAAAATCCTAGAGGAGAAAACAGGCAGCCACCTCTTTGACCTCGGCCACAGCAACTTCTTTCTAGACATGTCTCCGGAGGCAAGGGAAGCAAAAGTGAAAATGATGATGGATGGATGGAAAAAGATGAATGGATGAAGAAAATATAAGACACAAAAATGAACTACTGGACCTCATCAAGATAAAAAGCTTATGCACAGTGAAGGAAACACTCAAACAAACTAAAAGGCTACCTACAGAATGGGAGAAGATATTTGCAAATGACGTACCAGATAAATGGTTAGTATCCAAAATCTATAAAGAACGTATCAAACTCAACACCCAAAAAACAAATAATCCAATGAAGTACTGGACAGAAGACATGAATAGACATTTTTCCAAAGAAGACATCCAGATAGCCAGCATACACATGAAAAGATGTTCAACTTCACTCATCAAGGAAATATAAATCAAAACCACAATGAGATACCACCTCATACCCATCAGAATGGCTAAAATTAACAACTCAGGCAACAAGAGATGTTGGCAAGGATGCAGAGAAAGGGGGTTCCCCTTTTGCACTGCTGGTGGGAATGCAAACTAGTGCAGCCACTCTGGAAAACAGTACGGAAGTTCCTCAAGAAGTTAAAAAAGAAGTTAGAACTACCTTACAACCCAGCGATTGCACTACTAGGTATTTATCCAAAAGATACAAAAATGCTGAATCAAAGGTGCACAATGCACCCTGATGTTTATACCAGCACTACCAATAATAGCCAAATTATGGAAATAGCCCAAATGTCCATCAACTGATAAATGGATAAAGAACAGGTTATATATGTATGTATGTATATATATATTTTATTATATATATATTTATTTACTATATATATTTACACACACACACATACACAATGGAATATTACTTGGTGATCAAAAAGAATGAAATCTTGCCATTTGCAACAATGTGGATGGAACTAGAGTGCATTATGCTAAGCAAAATAAGTCAGAGAAAAGACAAATATGATTTCACTCATATATGGAATTTAAGAAACAAATCAGATGAACACAGGGGAAGGGACAGAAAAATTAGTTTTTAACAGACAAGAAGGTAAACCATAAGAGACTCTTAAAGACAGAGCTCAAACTGAGGGTTGCTGGAGGGGAGGTCGGTGGGGGGATGGGCTAGATGGGTGATGGGCATTAAGGAGGGCACTTGTTGGGATGAGCACTGGGTGTTGTGTGTGTGTGTGTATATATATATATATATATATATATGTGTGTGTGTGTGTGTGATATATATATATGATATGTGATATATATATATATATATATATATATATATATATATATATATATGATGAACCACTACATTCTATTCCTGAAACCAACACTATACTATATTAACAAATATAACTAACTTGAATTTAAATTTTTTTTTAAAAGGAAAAAAATTAAAAATAGAACTGACATATGTTCCAGCTTTTTCACTTCTGGGTATCTATGCTTAGGAAAACAAAATCATTACCTCAAAAAGATATCTGTGTCCCAATGTTCAGTGCAGTGCAATTTACAAGAGACAAGACATGGAAACAACCTAAATGTCCACTAAAAGATGAATGGATGAAGAAAATATAAGACACATACACAGGAATACTATTCAGCCATGAAAAAAAAGCCTGACATTTACAGTAACATGAATGGAACTTGAGGGCATTACGCCAAGTGAAATAAATCAAAAAGAGAAAGACAAATACTGTATGATATCACTTTTGTGTAAAACCTTAAAAAAAAAATGGGAGGGACTGGCCAATGGCCTACAGAGCAACACATCTAAGTTCTACTGTAGCTACTGCAACACATACCTCAACCATGACTCTCCATCTGTGAGAAAGACACAGAGCAGTGGTAGGAAACACAAAGAGAATGTGAAAGACTACTATCAGAAATGGATGGAAGAGTAGGCTCAGAACCTGATCAACAAAACAGCTGCTACATTTCAATGAGGAAAGATATCTCCTACTTGATTCTCTGTTCCTCCTCCTAAGGGGCAATGATCCCACCTCTTCCCAGTCTCTTGGGTCTTCCTTGCTCTGGTATGATGCCAGCACCTCATATGGGGGCCCCTTCCATGATGCCAATGATGGGTCCTCCTCCTCCTGGGATGATGCCAGTGGGACCTGCTCCTGGAATGAGGCCACCTATGTGAGGCCAATTGCCAATTATGCCTGAGCGCCCAATGATGAGACCCCCCTACCTATCCCATGATGGTGCCTAGTTGGCCAGGAAAGAGTCAACAAGACTGATAAGGAGAAATGTGAACATCTTTATATCCATTTTATATTACATGTTCTACTTCACCAGTAGATCATGGTGCTGTGACTCTGGGTGTTTTCTAACAGCATGACAAGGAAGACTTGCTCTCCCTTCCTATCAAAGACAGAATTGTTTTGGCAGGGGAGTAGTGGAACAAAAAAAAAAAAAGCAATTATCAATTTTTATTTGTATTGTGAAATGTGAAAATAAAACTGTCAACTGTTTTAGTCAAAAAAAAAAAAACACACACCTAGATACAGTCAACAGATTGGTAGTTTTAGGGAATGGGGGGGGGCGGGTTGGAGAGAAGAGAAGGTATTAAAAAGGTACAAGTTTCTAGTATTAAGACAAGTAAGTGCTAAGGTTGTAACATACATACAGCATAGTGACTATAGTAAACAGCAGTGTATTGTGTATTTGAAAGTTGCTAAAACAGTAGATCTTCAAAGTTCTCATCACAAGAAATTTAATAACTATATGCATGCTGATGAATGTTAACTAAATTTATTGTATTAATATCACAATATAGGGGCGCCTGGGTGGCTGGGTCAGTTGGGCATCCAACTCTTGATTTCAGCTCAGGTCATGATCCCAGGGTCAAGGGATCAAGCCACAAACTGGGCTCCACACTGAGCATGGAACCTGCTTAAGATTCTTTTTTCTTTCCCTCTGCTCATTTCCCCCACTTGTGCGTGCTCTCTCTCTCTCTAAAATAATAATTGTTTCACAATATAAACATACATAAAATGGTGATATTGTATACCTAAAGCTAATACAATGTTCTGTCAATAATATATCAGCAAAATTAATTTTTAAAAATAAATTCATAGAAAACACTGGGAAAGCAATTTGGTATTAATTAAAATAGCCAGAGGATGAATTAAATCTTTATACACACAATACTCTAACTCATAATAATTATTATTAACAAAACAATTCATTATGGTATTAAACTAGGCAAAAAATTTTAAATAAAAAAACTATATAAAATTACTAACCTATATTATTCTCTTATAATAAAAAATATTATATAGTATTTGCTGCATTTTCAACACTATTCAAGAACATGGAAATTTTTACATCATTTATAAGCACTAAAAAATTCAGATACCAAGAATAACTCAAGGATCCCTGTGCAGTAAATTATAAAACATATACCAAGTGATCACAGGAAGACTGTGGAGTCAGAACCACCTACCATCCTCCCACCTACACAACATCTACACTGGCAGAATCTGTCTGTGCAACTATTTTGGGATTCTAGAGTCTATTGAAGGCCTGCAACTACTAGTCAAAAGATTCAACCGCAAGTTACAGTTAATTTCGGTCAATTTGAGCTCCAACAGTGGTAGCAGTGACCCAGTCCCCTACCCCTAGCAACAAAGTAAGCAGCAAAGCTTGAGTTCTTAAAATAGTTTGCACAGGCTTGCAATCACCAAGGTAAGCAAGAAGAACTTTATTCTCCAAATATTGGGAATCTGTATTCTGATCACTGATGGCTGTTTCTGTTCATGGATGAGCAGACATAGAGAAAGGCAGCCAGTGTTGCAGCAACCACCACGATTGTTACAACACTTATGACTTCCAAGAGACTTAAAGGGTTAGACCTATTTTGTTTTATTTACTCCCCCCCCCCTTTAATTTTTCCCCTTTTCTCCTTTTGGAAACCAAACATTTAAGGATTATGATTATTAGAAAGTAATCACATACATGAGGGAATTCAGAAAGGCACAAACATTACTACAAGGGGTGCCTGGGTGGCTCAGTCAGTTAAGTGTCCAACTTCAGCTCAGGTCCTGATCTCACGGCTTGTGAGTGTGAGCCTGAGTGTGAGCTCCACAACGTGCTCTGTGCTGAAAGCTCAGAGCCCGGAGGCTGCTTCAGATTCTGTCTCAGTCTCTCTGCCCCTCCCCTGCTTGCGCACTCTCTTTCCCTGTCTCTCTCAAATATAAATAAACATTAAAAAAAAATTACTACAAAAAGACCAAGCTTATAAAGGACCTGGGAAGATCTTATATTTATACATCAAGCTGATGTGTGGAACAGAGTCATGTTAACAATAAAGAATGAGAGAGAGAGAGAAGAAGGAAGGAAAAGAGTGAAAGAGGGAGGGAGAGAAAGAGAGGAAGGAAGGAAGGAAGGAAGGAAGGAAGGAAGGAAGGAAGGAAGGAAGGGAGGAAGGAAGGAAAAAAGCAGCAAACCCTTGGGAAGGGGAAGAATCAGATTTCCAGACTTACCACATAATAAGATTGAATTGTTGCATTTTCAACAACACCAAAAAATCACAAGGCATACAAACAGGAAACCATGGATGATTCAAAATGAAGAAAAAAAAAAAATCAACAGAATATGTCCCTGAAAAAAATTCAGAAAGCAGACTCAAGAGAAGAAAAAGACATTATAACAACTGTCTTAAAGATCATCAAAAAGCTACAAAAAAAAAAAAAAAAAGGAAGTCTTGGACAGTCAAGAAAATGATTAATGGGTAAACAAAAATATCAAGAGACAAAATATATAAAGAAATCAAAAGGAAATTCTGGAGTTAAAAAGTATAATAACTAAAATTAAAAACTCATGGGGCACCTGGCTGGATCAGTTGGGAGAACATGAGACTCTTAATCTTGGGGTTATGAGTTCAAGCCCCACATTGTGCACAGAGACTACTTAAATAAACTTTAAAAAAGCAGATTCGAACCGGCAGAAAAAATAATCCATCATCAACCCTGAGCTTGGGAATAGGAATGGGAATGGGAATGGGAATGGGAATGGGAATGGGAAAGGGAAAGGGAAAGGGAAAGGGAAAGGAAAGGAAGGACAGGAAGAGAACTTGAATATATGATCATGGAAATTATCAAATCTGAGGATCAAAAAAATTTTGAAAAAAGTGAATAGAGCCTAAGGGACCTGTGGGACAACAACAAGCAGACCAATCAATATATGCAATACTGGTATCTCAGTAGGAGAAAAAATAAAGGAGAAGAGAAATTACTGAAATAAATAATCACAAAAAAGTTCCAAATTTGATGAAAGACATGAATAGAAACATACAAGAAGTCCAAAGAACTATAAGCAGAATAAACTCAATGAGACCTGTACCAAGAAACATTATAATCAAGTTGTCAGAAGACAAAGACAAAGAGAGAATCTTGAAGGCACCAAGAAAGAAGCGACTCATCACATACCAAGGACACTCCATATGATTATGAGATTTCTCATCACTAACCATAGTAGTCAGAAGGCATTGGGTTGGTATATTCAAAGTACTGAATAAAAAAACCTGCCAACTAGAAATCCTGTATCTGGCAAAACTATTCTTTTTCCAGTTTCTTAAGTTGTAAAGTCAGGTTGTTGATTTGAGATATTTCTTCTTTTTTAATGTAAGCATCTACAGCTATACATTTATTTTGCCTTTAGCACTGCTTTTAATGCATACCATATGTTTTGATGTGTTGTATTTTCATTTTCTTTCATTCTTAACCATTTTTTAATTTCCTTGTGATTTCTTCTTCGACCCATTGGTTGCTTTAAGTATGTTAATTTCCACGAACTTGTGAGTTTCCCAGTTTTCCTTCCATTAATAATTTCTAACTTCATATCATGTGGTCAGAGAACAATGGGAGAAAATATTTCAAAATCGTATTTCTGACAAGAAATCAATATTCAGAATATATAGAGAACTCCTAAAACTCAAAAGTAAAACACAACCTAATTCATCAAAGGGCACAGGACTTGAACAGACATTTCTCCAAAGAAGATATATGAACGGCCAATAAGCACATGAAAAGATGCTCAGCATCACTAATCATTAGGGAAACCCATAACAAAACCACAATGAGCTATCATGTCACACCCATTAGGATGACTATTACATAAAAACAGAAAATAACAAGTTTTAACAAGGATGTGGAGAAACTGGGACCCCTAACCACTGCTAATGGCAATGTAAAATGGTGCAGCTACTATACAAAAGAGTAACGGTGGTGCCTCAAAAATTACTAATAGAATTACTATATGATCCAGAAATCCCACTTCTGGGTAGATATGCAAAAGATAGAGGGATAGAGATGCCTGCATACCAGTGTTCATAACAGTGTTATTCACAACAGGAAAAAGGTGAAAGCCACCCAACCATCCAAAGACATTTATACCAGACTACAGAGAGGCAAAAAAAAAAAAAAAGGAATTAGAACTTCAATTAGGAAAGTGATCCCCAGACTGTTGTTCTGGATCTGTCACCTCATCTACATCATCACAAATTAAGACACCGGTTGACTAACCTATTTCTGTGCTTGGGGTTGAAGAGGTCTTTCCAAGGATAAACCAAAACACAGGGGTCAAGCCCTAACATATTTTTTATAAAATAAAATTTTAAAAAATTATACTACAGAAGATACTATAAACAAAGTAAAATTAACAAACAGGAAACTTGAAAAATTTTTTCCAACGCACTGGTAACAAAAAGTTAATACCTTTAATAAGAGTTCTTACAAGTCAGTAAGAAGCAGAACACCTGAATACATACAAAGACTACAGAGAAAACTTATATAAAAATACAAAATCCATCTTCACTAAAAATAAAAAATGGCTGAAATGAAAACAATTTTATGTAAAGTTATATTTATTTTTATCAATAGAGTCTGAAAAAAATTTTCTTTTTAACGTTTATTTATCTTTGAGACAGAGAGAGACAGAGCATGAACAGGGGAGGGGCAGAGAGAGAGGGAGACACAGAATCTGAAACAGGCTCCAGGCTCTGAGCTGTCAGCACAGAGCCCGACGCGGGGCTCGAACTCACGGACCATGAGATCGTGACCTGAGCTGAAGTCGGATGCTTAACCGACTGAGCCACCCAGGCACCCCTGAAAAAAATTTTTAATGATAACACTTAATTCTGGTTAAACGAATGGCACTATAAGAATTTATAAAAATACACAAACTTACCGTACCAATGCTATACAGACAAAAAATGAAAAATACCCTAAATGTCCACTCATAAGGAAACACATATTTGTAAAAGTAGATATATCTCAATATATTTATTGGCAAGTTATCAAATTAAAAGAGAAAAGCTAATTCTTGAGTTCCGGAAGATGGCGGCGTAGGAGGACGCTGGGCTCACCGCGCGTCCTGCTGATCACTTAGATTCCACCTACACCTGCCTAAAGAACCCAGAAAACCGCCAGAGGATAGCAGAATGGAGTCTCCAGAGCCAAGCCCAGACGAAAGGCCCACGGAAGAGGGTAGGAAGGGCGGCGAGGCGGTGCGCGCTCCACGGACTGGCGGGAAGGAGCCGGGGCGGAGGGGCGGCTCGCCGGCCAAGCGGAGCCCCCGAGTCTGGCTGGCAAAAGCGGAGGGGCCGGACGGACTGTGTTCCCACAGCAAGCGCGACTTAGCGTCTGGGAGGTCATAAGTTAACAGCTCTGCTCAGAAAGCGGGAAGGATGGAGGACAAAGGGAGGGAGAGCTGCTGAGCCCCCGGAAGGCAGAGCTCAGCTTGGCGGGGAACAAAGGCGCTCGCCAGCGCCATCTCCCCCGCCCATCCCCCAGCCAAAATCCCAAAGGGAACCAGTTCCTGCCAGGGAACTTGCTCGCTCCACGCAAACACCCAACTCTGTGCTTCTGCGGAGCCAAACCTCCGGCAGCGGATCTGACTCCCTCCCGCTGCCACAGGGCCCCTCCTGAAGTGGATCATCTAAGGAGAAGCGAGCTAAGCCTGCCCCTCCTGCCCCCGTGCACCTTGCCTACCCACCCCAGCTAATACGCCAGATCCCCAGCACAAGCCTGGCAGTGTGCAAGTAGCCCAGATGGGCCACGCCACCCCACAGTGAATCCCGCCCCTAGGAGAGGGGAAGAGAAGGCACACACCAGTCTGACTGCGGCCCCAGCGGTGGGCTGGGGGCAGACATCAGGTCCGACTGCGCCCCGCCCACCAACTCCAGTTATACACCACAGCCCGGGGGAAGTGCCCTGCGGGTCCTCACCACTCCAGGGACTATCCAAAATGACCAAACGGAAGAATTCCCCTCAGAAGAATCTCCAGGAAATAACAACAGCCAATGAACTGATCAAAAAGGATTTAAATAATATAACAGAAAGTGAATTTAGAATAATAGTCATAAAATTAATCGCTGGGCTTGAAAACAGTATACAGGACAGCAGAGAAGCTCTTGCCACAGAGATCAAGGGACTAAGGAACAGTCACGAGGAGCTGAAAAACGCTTTAAACGAAATGCAAAACAAAATGGAAACCACGACGGCTCAGATTGAAGAGGCAGAGGAGAGAATAGGTGAACTAGAAGATAAAGTTATGGAGAAAGAGGAAGCTGAAAGAAAGAGAGATAAAAAAATCCAGGAGTATGAGGGGAAAATTAGAGAACTAAGTGATACACTAAAAAGAAATAATATACGCATAATTGGTATCCCAGAGGAGGAAGAGAGAGGGAAAGGTGCTGAAGGGGTACTTGAAGAAATTATAGTTGAGAACTTCCCTGAACTGGGGAAGGAAAAAGGCATTGAAATCCAAGAGGCACAGAGAACTCCCTTCAGACGTAACTTGAATCGATCTTCTGCACGACATATCATAGTGAAACTGGCAAAATACAAGGATAAAGAGAAAATTCTGAAAGCAGCAAGGGGTAAACGTGCCCTCACATATAAAGGGAGACCTATAAGACTCGTGACTGATCTCTCCTTTGAAACTTGGCAGGCCAGAAAGGCTTGGCACGATATTTTCAGTGTGCTAAACAGAAAAAATATGCAGCCGAGAATCCTTTATCCAGCAAGTCTGTCATTTAGAATAGAAGGAGAGATAAAGGTCTTCCCAAACAAACAAAAACTGAAGGAATTTGTCACCACGAAACCAGCCCTACAAGAGATCCTAAGGGGGATCCTGTGAGACAAAATACCAGAGACATCACTACAAGCATAAAACATACAGACATCACAATGACTCTAAACCTGTATCTTTCTATAATAACACTGAATGTAAATGGAGCCAACCAAAAGACATAGGGTATCAGAATGGATAAAAAAACAAGACCCATCTATTTGCTGTCTACAAGAGACTCATTTGAGATCTGAGGACACCTTTAGATTGAGAGTGAGGGGATGGAGAACTATTTATCATGCTACTGGAAGCCAAAAGAAAGCTGGAGTAGCCATACTTATATCAGACAAACTAGACTTTAAATTAAAGGCTGTAACAAGAGATGAAGAAGGGCATTATATAATAATTACAGGGTCTATCCATCAGGAAGAGCTAACAATTATAAATGTCTATGCGCCGAATACTGGAGCCCCCAGATATATAAAACAATTACTCATAAACATAAGCAACCTTATTGATAAGAATGTGGTCATTGCAGGGGACTTTAACACCCCACTTACAGAAATGGATAGATCATCTAGACACACGGTCAATAAAGAAACAAGGGCCCTGAATGATACATTGGATCAGATGGACTTGACAGATATATTTAGAACTCTGCATCCCAAAGCAACAGAATATACTTTCTTCTCGAGTGCACATGGAACATTCTCCAAGATAGATCATATACTGGGTCACAAAACAGCCCTTCATAAGTTTACAAGAATTGAAATTATACCATGCATACTTTCAGACCACAATGCTATGAAGCTTGAAATCAACCACAGGAAAAAGTCTGGAAAACCTCCAAAAGCATGGAGGTTAAAGAACACCCTACTAACGAATGAGTGGGTCAACCAGGCAATTAGAGAAGAAATTAAAAAATATATGGAAACAAACGAAAATGAAAATACAACAATCCAAACGCTTTGGGATGCAGCGAAGGCAGTCCTGAGAGGAAAATACATTGCAGTCCAGGCCTATCTCAAGAAACAAGAAAAATCCCAAATACAAAATCTAACAGCACACCTAAAGGAAATAGAAGCAGAACAGCAAAGGCAGCCTAAACCCAGCAGAAGAAGAGAAATAATAAAGATCAGAGCAGAAATAAACAATATAGAATCTAAAAAAACTGTAGAGCAGATCAACGAAACCAAGAGTTGGTTTTTTGAAAAAATAAACAAAATTGACAAACCTCTAGCCAGGCTTCTCAAAAAGAAAAGGGAGATGACCCAAATAGATAAAATCATGAATGAAAATGGAATTATTACAACTAATCCCTCAGAGATACAAACAATTATCAGGGAATACTATAAAAAATTATATGCCAACAAATTGGATAACCTGGAAGAAATGGACAAATTCCTAAACACCCACACCTTCCAAAACTCAATCAGGAGGAAATAGAAAGCTTGAACAGACCCATAACCAGCGAAGAAATTGAATCGGTTATCAAAAATCTCCCAACAAATAAGAGTCCAGGACCAGATGGCTTCCCAGGGGAGTTCTACCAGACGTTTAAAGCAGAGGTAATACCTATCCTTCTCAAGCTATTCCAAGAAATAGAAAGGGAAGGAAAACTTCCAGACTCATTCTATGAAGCCAGTATTACTTTGATTCCTAAACCAGACAGAGACCCAGTAAAAAAAGAGAACTACAGGCCAATATCTCTGATGAATATGGATGCAAAAATTCTCAATAAGATACTAGCAAATCGAATTCGACAGCATATAAAAAGAATTATTCACCATGATCAAGTGGGATTCATTCCTGGGCTGCAGGGCTGATTCAACATTCGCAAATCGATCAACGTGATACATCACATTAACAAAAAAAAAGAGAAGAACCATATGATCCTGTCAATCGATGCAGAAAAGGCCTTTGACAAAATCCAGCACCCTTTCTTAATAAAAACCCTCAAGAAAGTCGGGATAGAAGGAACATACTTAAAGATCATAAAAGCCATTTATGAAAAGCCCACAGCTAACATCATCCTCAACGGGGAAAAACTGAGAGCTTTTTCCCTGAGATCAGGAACACGACAGGGATGCCCACTCTCACCGCTGTTGTTTAATATAGTGCTGGAAGTTCTAGCATCAGCAATCAGACAACAAAAGGAAATCAAAGGCATCAAAATTGGCAAAGATGAAGTCAAGCTTTCACTTTTTGCAGATGACATGATATTATACATGGAAAATCCGATAGACTCCACCAAAAGTCTGCTAGAACTGATACATGAATTCAGCAAAGTTGCAGGATACAAAATCAATGTACAGAAATCAGTTGCATTCTTATACACTAACAATGAAGCCACAGAAAGACAAATAAAGAAACTGATCCCATTCACAATTGCACCAAGAAGCATAAAATACCTAGGAATAAATCTAACCAAAGATGTAAAAGATCTGTATGCTGAAAACTATAGAAAGCTTATGCAGGTAATTGAAGAAGATATAAAGAAATGGAAAGACATTCCCTGCTCATGGATTGGAAGAATAAATATTGTCAAAATGTCATTACTACCCAAAGCTATCTACACATTCAATGCAATCCCAATCAAAATTGCACCAGCATTCTTCTCGAAACTAGAACAAGCAATCCTAAAATTCATATGGAACCACAAAAGGCCCCGAATAGCCAAAGTAATTTTGAAGAAGAAGACCAAAGCAGGAGGCATCACAATCCCAGACTTTACCCTCTACTACAAAGCTGTCATCATCAAGACAGCATGGTATTGGCATAAAAACAGACACATAGACCAATGGAATAGAATAGAAACCCCAGAACTAGACCCACAAACGTATGGCCAACTCATCTTTGACAAAGCAGGAAAGAACATCCAATGGAAAAAAGACAGTCTCTTTAACAAATGGTGCTGGGAGAACTGGACAGCAACATGCAGAAGGTTGAAACTAGACCACTTTCTCACACCATTCACAAAAATAAACTCAAAATGGATAAACGACCTGAATGTGAGACAGGAAACCATCAAAACCTTAGAGGAGAAAGCAGGAAAAGACCTCTCTGACCTCAGCCGTAGCAATCTCTTACTCGACACATCCCCAAAGGCAAGGGAATTAAAAGCAAAAGTGAATTACTGGGACCTTATGAAGATAAAAAGCTTCTGCACAGCAAAGGAAACAACCAACAAAACTAAAAGGCAACCAATGGAATGGGAAAAGATATTTGCAAATGACACATCGGACAAAGGGCTAGTATCCAAAATCTATAAAGAGCTCACCAAACTCCACACCCGAAAAACAAATAACCCAGTGAAGAAATGGGCAGAAAACATGAATAGACACTTCTCTAAAGAAGATATCCGGATGGCCAACAGGCACATGAAAAGATGTTCAACGTCGCTCCTTATCAGGGAAATACAAATCAAAACCACACTCAGATACCACCTCACGCCAGTCAGAGTGGCCAAAATGAACAAATCAGGAGACTATAGATGCTGGAGAGGATGTGGAGAAACGGGAACCCTCTTGCACTGTTGGTGGGAATGCAAATTGGTGCAGCCGCTCTGGAAAGCAGTGTGGAGGTTCCTCAGAAAATTAAAAATAGACCTACCCTATGACCCAGCAATAGCACTGCTAGGAATTTATCCAAGGGATACAGGAGTACTGATGCATAGGGGCACTTGTACCCCAATGTTGACAGCAGCACTCTCAACAATAGCCAAATTATGGAAAGAGCCTAAATGTCTATCAATTGATGAATGGATAAAGAAATTGTGGTTTATATACACAATGGAATACTACGTGGCAATGAGAAAAAATGAAATATGGCCTTTTGTAGCAACGTGGATGGAACTGGAGAGTGTGATGCTAAGTGAAATAAGCCATACAGAGAAAGACAGATACCATATGGTTTCACTCTTATGTGGATCCTGAGAAACGTAACAGAAACCCATGGGGGAGGGGAAGGGAAAAAAAAAAAAAAAAAAAGAGGTTAGAGTGGGAGAGAGCATAAGAGACTGTTAAAAACTGAGAACAAACTGAGGGTTGATGGGGGGTGGGAGGGAGGGCAGGGTGGGTGATGGGTATTGAGGAGGGCACCTTTTGGGATGAGCACTGGGTGTTGTATGGAAACCAATTTGACAGTAAATTTCATATATTAAAAAATAAAAAAAATAAAAAAATAAAATAAAGAAACAAAACAAAACAAAAAAAAAAAGCTAATTCTTTATTCTCCAGCATACCTATGTATTATTGTGATTTACAGATGAGGTAAACTGAGGCACAGAGAAAGAAATTAAGCAAACAGACTGAGATGAATTTCATTTATCACAGTATAGTATCACAAATACTTAACAAATTTTAGTTAAAAGTTTTTAAGGGATAATATAAAGTTTAATAATTAAGTATTTTAAAATAATTAATTGCCAACTAGAAAAAACAAATATGCTACTTCAAAGAGATCATTTTAATTCAAATTTCCTATTCATTCGTGATGTTTTTTTACTATTCCTTTATTTTGGGCATAAAACACAATTTCTTTTTCCTGCATAAGTCCATTTAAGTTTTTATTATAGTCAACAATAACAATTCTGAACACTAAAAACAGGCTAAGGCTAAAATAAGACTCTTAGCCTTGGGGCACCTGGGTGGCTCAGTCAGTTAAGCAGCCAAATTAGGCTCAGGTCATGATCTGGCAGTTTGTGAGTTCAAGCCCTGTCAGGCTCTCTGCCATAGCACAGAGCCTGCTTTGGATCCTGTCTCCCTCTCTGTCCCCCTCCTCCCTCTCTCTCTCTCTCTCTCTCTCTCTCTCTCTCTCTCTCTCTCAAAAATATATAAATAGACTTTTAGCCTTTATAAAACACTTTTCCACAAATATCATATGGGGCATAAGTGCTAGGTTTTCAAAGAAAACTTCCTCAGTTTTCAGTCATAGCCTCCATTCTCCCACCCACCAATTTTTAGTTGTTATTCATTCTAGCTTTGTAACAAAGAGCTAACATGTTTTACCACATTCTCTGCAATAACAATTACAATAATGTCAGAACATGTGTCTCCTAAAAAGATCTACATAATTTATATTTCCTCTTCCTGATTTTGATTGAAATAGGCAGGCTGGAAAGAGGCTGGTTACAACAAGAGTCCCATCCTTGAGCCTATCCTGTCCATGCTACAGTGAGTTCTAATGGGGCACATCTAACTCAAGTGATGGTATGGCCACATGTGGAATTTATTTCCATAGGGCACTCTGGATTCTCCTCAAAGTGAACTCCTCTTAAGGGAAAAGAGAACTAAAGCCTGGTTTAAGGAGTACAGTACTCCTCCTTAAACCAAATGGTAATACTTAGTATGGCTGTGACAACTGCCTTGGCAGTACTGGTAATGGTAATGGAGTAACAGTGATCTCAGGATCAGACACTAGCATCCTCACCATAGAAGACTTCAGTAGCATCAACATACAGCACCAGCCTTTAATGGTACTTTTGATAAAAGTATCAATAATAAAGACACAAAAATAATGACTACCACCTATTAAATTTCAAGCATTATATTAAGAACATCACATAGTTATCTCCTTAAATCCGCACAATAATCTTCTAAGATGTGTGTTACTATCTGTGTTTTAAAGATCAAAGTAACTTGCCCAAGGTAAATCAGCATGTTTGCAATACTGATGTCTGGCTCCAAAGTCTATGCCTATTCTAAATGCAACAAACAAAGCAAATAACCACCAAGAAAATGAATTTTCAGAGCCCACATCAAATACCACCTGGAAATTTCATAAATATTTAGAAAGGACTTGAAGAGAGCTAGAATTCTCACTGAATAGATTTTAGGAACAACTAGAAATTTGAGACTTATTATTATTAAATCTTAGCCCCAAATTGGTATAAAACCTGTACAGTACAGATTATAATTTGATGGTTCCATTGAATCCTCATAATAGTGCTATTTTTTTAACAGTATGAATGTGCACTGATGTCTTTTGAATTCCACAGGGACAGTACATAATAAGTGACTTTTTCTATAGAAAGTATCATCAAAAACAACATTTTTAAATGCATGATGTTTTATGTGTGCAAAGAATTCTAAGGTGGTGTTTATTAAAAAGATAATAAATAACTATGTGATGTATAAGGTCAAAGGTCATTTCTCTTCTTCCAACTCAGGAAACCAAAGCTCAAGATTAAATGACATGAACATTAATCCAAGTGCACAAAATTAAAGTATGTGTTTTAGCTAAGCACTGGGCATAAATGTAATTAAGACATAATGCTTCTCCTTAAGGAACTCATGGACTAGTAGAGGAGGCAGAAACAAAATAACTATATTACAAACTGATAAGTACATTTCTAACATCTCTAATTATACCTTAATTTATACAATAAATACATTATTAATTGGATAATGACACTGAAACTCAGTTCTTCTGGTAAATTCAGAAAAAGACCAAATAAAGTATAAAGTTAAAATTGCCATTAATAATTCACTAAGTAGAACTGATGTGAAACATAAAATATTCTCCAAAAGGAGAAAAATTTGTAAAATTTATAAATTCATCAGAAATAAACAGAGTTTATAAAAATAAAGTGCATTAGAAATGTAAAAAATTTATTAAAAATCTTTAAAAAGTCAGCTATAAATACTCTTTAATGTAATTAGGCTTACAAGAGAAATACAAACTAGAAGTTACCTTTGGATGGTTCAGGGAAAATTAAAAAAAACAAAACAAAACAAAAAACAAGACTGGATCAATAATTTTTCACTGAGATCAAAACTACTTTATTGTACTAGCAACAAGGCAAGAAATTAAAAAGAGAAGTTCATGGTAAAAGAAAGTTAAGAGATTTAGTAGTATTTATTAACTGACATCCCTTAGCTTTATCCCACAATTTCTTTTATTTACAGTCCCCACAGAAGCATCTCCTATAGGTTAAAACAAAAGCAACTTCAGATTTCCATTTCTCTCACTGGCTCAGCAGGCCATGTTTGTTAATGGAATCTCAAACCATTTTTTTGAGGAACACATTCAGCAATTCATTCAGCAAATATTTACTGAGTACTAAATGCCAGGTCTAGTTCTATAATCTGGATATAAAAACAGTGACTATGTCAAGATGGAGAGATGGATGAATGAACAGACCAATAGATGGCCAGATGGATAAATAGGAAAGAGGAGGAAGAGGAACAGAAAAATGTCAGAGGAACAAATCTTAATTATATCACATAAATTGAAATACTGAAATAGGTAACTAAATTTTCATTAAAGTCTACATCTATTTTCCCAAAACACAAGTACAGTGTACTTTCTGAAACTGATTATTAGCCACAGACTGTTGGTTCCAAGAGCCATCTCGAGCCACCAGAGGAGAAAAGTCACACTAGCCAACAGAGCACATCTGCCTCACTTTTAGGAATAATGCATCTATGGGGGGGAAGAATAGAGAGGCTCATTAGAGTAAATATATTATTTATTTTGAGTAAAGTTATCACTAAACATACCTTTCAGATAAAAAGGAGCTCTTGTGAGGATTTAGATTTTGACAAGACTCTAGGCTGCCATCAGATGATGAAGAAAGCTGCTCTGATTGCAAGTTGTCTGTATCACCCAAACTGGCCTCAGTTACAGATGAGGTCTTTATGTATTTTCTTCCTAACTCCGTTCCCAGGACATTCGTCAATATAACTCTGGGTATCCTGTCACACAAAATAACAAACACTGTACTGTACTGAGGTTTGCAGTGAAAAATGTATTCTAGGAAGTTGAATTTTCAAACATTTTCATCTATACCACTCTAGAAATCAACCCATAAACACTCAAAATTCTGTATGAACAAATTCTTTTTTTTATTTTTAGAAGTACTAGTGTCTTATAAATTGGTGCAGATTAGCCTGCCACAGTAACGGCTTTAACTAAACTAATGGATGCTATTGGGGTGCTTAAAACTTTAATCACTTTTTCTCAAAAAATGCTTTTTCCCCAATAGTTATTAAAAACACAGAGTACTTTAAACCAATTCAAGAAATCTTTATTCTTCTCATTCAACAGAAAGGTTCTTGATAAATAATTACATACTTGTAATTGGCAAATGAGAAATGCTAAATCCAACAGGAAAGACATCATTCAGATTGCATCTGTGGTAATGATAGATTCCATAAGTAAAACAGCACATATAGTGATTGTAATATATATGCTTTATATAACAGCACCAAGGAAGGAGCCAACAAATCAAATGTCTAGAAAATTAAAGTGTATTTTTAAAGCTCCACACTTTTTAAAATTGGTGTTCACATCAAAATGTACTACATAAAAGCCTGCTATCTCCTTAAACGGAAGAGGATAATATAATCTTCTCTTGATTAGCCAATTGTTTTACAAACACCTTATATATTTTGCCACACTATAATGACGCCCTTAGGCAATTATTTGGCCCTGAACTGACAACCCAAACCAAATTACTGTATTGGTTTTTAGTTCTTGTTACTGAATTTTTTAAGTTTTCCTATCTCCTCTTCATCAGATGTCCCCCTGACTTTATCAATATGTCACCTGCAACGATTTATTGACCCACTGTGAGAGACAACAAAAAACACTTAGAAAGGGCCTGAGTGCTTCTATTTAAGTGAAACATGTGAGCTTCCCTGTACTTTGTTATATTTGCTGTAGTACCTAGAGGTACTCATTTTCACTACACAGAGGCATTATGTTCTTTTCACTATGTTCTAGACAGCATGGAATTTCAGATCTTGAAAACTTTAAAATAATTTAGTCTTACCTTTATTTTAAATATGAAGAATTCAAATCTCAGAAAAATTAAATGGCTGAAGGTATAACTCTTCCTAGTAGAAGAACCTGGGCCTATTATCTTTTGGTTTTTTTATTTCATTCCACTACAGGTATCCTTAATACTAAGTTGCCAGAGGATCCAGATAACTGAGCTTTTCTATAGATACCGCAGGAAATTCTTGAAAATAGGCATTTTCCAGCAGAACCTCCACAAAAAAATATTGCAATGATTAAGTAGTACGTATGACATAGGGGCGCCTGGGTGGCTCAGTCGGTTGAGCATTTATTTGACTTTGGCTCAGGTCATGATCTCGTGGTTCATGAGTTCAAGCCCCACATCAGGCTCTCTATTGACAGCTCAGAGCCTGGAGCCTGCTTCGGAATCTGAGTCTCCCTTTCTCTGCCCCTCCCCCACTCGTGCTCTGTCTGTCTGTCTGTCTCTCTCTCTCTCTCTCTCCCCCCCAAAAATAAATAAACATTAAAAAAAAAAAGTAGTATGTATGATGTAAAAGCAAAGGCAGGTAGTAAATACAATCCCCTAAACTCAGAGTTTGAGTAAAGAAAAAGTGGGAAAGAAGTTAGCTATCTAGCATAACCACCAATTATAAGGAGGAGAAGGCAGATATATTTTTCTACCTTCTCATATGATTTAAATCTCCAAGGATCCTAGTTGTCATTGTGAGCTTTGTGTATCTGATTGCCTGACAGAACCCTCCTTAATATCTTGGATCTGAAGTAGGAATGTAGGTAATATAGGACCAGTAAGGAGTCTCAAAATTTCTTTTATCTGACCTCACACTAGAAATTGCTATGAAATAAAAAACTTCACTCACTAAAAAACTTCAACTATAATTCAATAAAAAAAAAAAACTCATCTTGTGTTTCTCAATATTTTAGGGAAAATATAGGAATGATAGCAGAGGCTAGAACTATTTCAGGTTAGAACTATTATTTTCCAGATCAATACCTTAATGTAAGTAAGTTTTATTTACTTTTAAGAGATGAGAGAATCTGATATACTAACTTGATAAATCATTTTAAGAATTGATAATATACTATTTTTATGGTACCCTATAATTACTGAATTCTAAAATGTGGCTCATAATAAAATAATCCAAAAACTGTAGTATAGCAAAGAGAAAGCAAAGAGAAAATTTGTGGCACCTAATGAGACACATCAAAGAAATGTCAACTATCATGTAGTATCTCTGTTTAAATGCCTGACTATATTATGTTTAAGTATGTTTTAGAATGTTGAGTCCCTTAAAAAAGCGGTCCCTCCAAATAGGAGTGATGCAGTCCATAAAAGATTACTTTTGTACAAAGTGCTGAAGAGAATAATCAACAACAACAAAAAATACAAATATCAGCAAGCAAAGGGAAAATTTTTAAAGATTAGAATTCTCTTCTGAGTAATAAATGATCATCATCCTATTCTTGTATGGTTTATTTAAAGAAAGAAAAAAGCAAAGGAGATATGAAAAAAGAACCCTGGAGGATAAATTAGACCTTTTAAGTTAGACAAATATGTTAACAAATAGCTGAAACAAACATCTGAAAGTCTTTCCTAGAAGAGAAAAAGTTAAATGGTTAAACAAATAGCTGCCAAGTTTTTCCTAGAAGAGAAAAATATCAAAATTGACCCCAAAACTGGTTGAAAAGATGATATACCAAGCTGCAGTAGAACCTGCAACTCTAAAGCACAAGAGCCCTAGAAAGCCCTTGAAGTCCTCAGAAGGTTCCAGCCACTACCCTCAGCATCTCTACCGTGGTAGATCTTTCAGTGAGACAGTACTCTATTAAAACGTGAACAAAATACCACAAGAAAAAAAATTAAAGAATAAGTAGAATATTTAAAGGTCAATAATTTAGATCTCACAGATAATAAGTAATAAAGTCCAATTCCTACTTTACTTATGAAAAAATTAAATTTCAGAGGAGTGAAAAGCACTGGTACAGGGGTTAAGAAAAAGGACTAGAGTCAGAAAAAAAATAGGGGTCAGGTTTTGACTTTGGCACCTAATAATATAATTTAGGCAAGCTATTTACTATAATTTATTCCCCTTAGCATTGATCTTTTCATCTCTAAAATTAGGAGAAAACCTACCTTACAAAGTTGTTAAGACTAAATGAAATAAATTAGATGTAAAGCAGTTGGTATAAGTCCTGGCACATAGTAGGTACACAGTGAGAAGAAAATCACTTTAACTTTCCTATTACTGAAGTCTTCCTCAAAGTTATAAAGTATCCTTTCAAATGATGCATAATTGTCCTGGGCTCCAGGGTGGCTTAGTCGGTTAAGCATCTAACTTCGGTTCAGGTCATGATCTCATGGTTCGTGAGTTCAAGCCCCATATCGGGTTCTCTGCTGTCAGGTCAGAGGCCACTTCAGATCCTCTGTCCCCCTCTTTCTCTGTGCCCCTCCCCTGCTGGTTCTCCCCCACCCCCCAAAATAAATAAATAAACTTAAAAAAGAAAAGAGCAAATGGTGCTTAATTGTCCTAATTCATCATACTCTGTAATCCTGATGAAAACATCTTATTAGAAAAGTACATAACTAAACACTTAGCAATGCCCTTAGTACACTCAGCTCTTCACAACACATAGCCACAGCCCAAACATCTTTCATCAACCATTTGCAACTCATGCAATTTGGTTACCTTGAAGAAAAAGAGCTCTCTGTAAGAGCCTTCCAGAGTACAAATCCAGGTAGTGGTGACTAAGTTCATAATACCTAAGCTACCTTTTGGTGTACAATTAAATAAGTTAGCACTGTCATGGAAATTCCATGGCTAGCCACAATTTCAAAATATTCTAAATTTTCAAAAGAAATATATAAAGGTATACATTTCATCCTTCACACTAACTCAATATGGAAGAAAGTGCTAAAAAAAACTGTCATTTTACCGTCTATCCAATTTTTCCTTAGTATGTAAACAATAACAGTAAGTAAAATAAAATGCCATTTATGGGGCACCTGCATGGCTCAGTTGGTTAAGCGTCTGACTCTTGGTTCAGGTCAGGTCATGATTTCATGGTCCCTGAGATCGAGCCCTGAATGGGGCTCAGTGCTGTCAGCAAAGGATTCTCTCTCTCCCTTTCTTTCTGCCCCTCACCCACTCTCATGCTCTCTCTCTCACTCTCTCTCTCTCTCACAAAATAAACTTTTAAGAAAATTTACTTTCTAAATCAGTTTCTTAAGGTATATAGTGAAAATAATTTTAATTGCTGAGTAACTGTTATTCACAGATTTTCTAAGTTTGCTCCTTTCTTTTACTAAGCTAATTTTAAATGAATAAATTATCACTCAACTAAAATTACACTGGCTGAAAGGTGACAGGAATACTATAGTGTCCCAAAAGTCTTACCATCACAACATCTAAATTGTGTATTTTTTTAAAACTTCAAATATATGTAAATTTAAGAGACAAATGAATAAATGTAATTAGGGGTATTCCAAGAACTAGGACCTAACTTTTCTTAATGGAATATGGGTAGTACACTGTCTCCATATTTCTCTAATAATCTCTGGTGCCAACTGATGAAAAGAAGAGAAAGATGGTTTATCTTCTCAAAAGCCTTGTGTTATGTGTCCCATGCGGCTCTTTCCTGCCTAATGATCAAGGTTTATCAATGCCTCAAAGTTATATCTCAGGAAAATAGATGTGAATCACATATGGAAATAAAAACCTACACTAAAATACTGTTTACTTATTTAAAAGAAATTTGTGCATTCCACATACTGCTAGTTTCATTATTTCTAAAACTCTTCACCCTTTTCCTCACTATTTAAGAAGACGGATTTGGATTATGTTTTGTTTTTCTTCTCAATATTGTTCAGAAATTAAAATTCTAAATTGTCCTGATATAAAACCCAACAAAATACAAATAAGGGGTACCTGGGTGGCTCAGTCGGTTGAGCATTCGACTTCAGCTCAGGTCATGATCTCAAGGTTCATGAGTTTGAGCCCCACATCAGGCTCTGTGCTGACAACTCAGAGCCTGGAGCCTGCCTCAGATTCTGTGTCTCCCTCTCTCTGCCCCCTCCCCTGCTCTCTTTCTTTCTCCCTCTCTCTCTCAAAAATAAATAAACATTTAAAAAAATCTAAAATGTAAATAAAATTTCTAAAAAATGTCATTTTGGGGACTGAATGAGTAATTTTGGTTGACTCAATAGTCGATCTTTTTTGGGGGTTTTTTTTTTGGTATTTTGTTTTTTTTTTTAAATAGTGTACAGTGGGGACAAGGGCAGTGGGAGACAGACAGAATCTTAAGTAGGCTCCACACTCAACTCAGAGCCTGACACAGGGCTCGATCCCAAGACCCTGGGATCATGACCTAAACCAAAATCAACAGTCAGACACTCAACTGACTGAACAACCCAGGGGCCCCTCAACAGTTACACTTTAAGATAAAATTGAAAACCAAAAACAAATTTTTCTCCCTTTCATCTTTCTGAAATAATAAAGTCCTAGCTAAGTAAAATGAAAGTAAAACAAAAAGCAAAAGTTAAGCTAAGCCTGAAGAAAGAATAAGCCAGATATTCCAGATCATTCCAGATAGCAAGTAAGTCTCTGAAAGAAAACACTGTCCAAACCGATACCCTAAACTGTTCTCCAGTATTCTTATTTGAAGCTTGTAATATCCCTTTTCCTGGTTGTCACCAAAATTACAGAGCAAATAAATGGTTCTAATGGATGAAAATACATTTTAATCAAAGAGACTGGAGATGTAACTCTGCTGAGAAGCAACCTTCCTTGAATTCAGCAAAAACTGAGCATTTAGTAAGCACCTAGCAATGTGCTAGGTATTAGTATCAGAGTAAAAAATAATAAAATGTAGTCCCTGTAAGCTTCCCTTGTGAAGCTTACTGTCAGGGAAGCAGAAAAACTAAAACTCATAATATAATAAGTGTTATGATATATAAACAGGCTGCTTAACAAAGCAAAAAGTGGGATTAAATGCAAATGAGGAGGGTGGAATCAAGGAAGCTGTCCCCAAAAGATGGCATATGAGTTCAATGTTAAAGACTAAAAAATATCAGTAAATGGGAAAGGAGAACAGTTTCCAAGATAAGAGAGCAAACAGAATGAGCTCGGAGGTATACAACAGCACTATACATTTACTGAGCTACCACCAGTTTCTTACAGACTAAAGCTCAGTTATGAATGTGTAGAAAGGCACAAAGCTAGAGACAGGCAAAGCTGAGACCATTAAGGACTCTGTATGCTAAAGTGAGGAGTTTGAACTTTATCCTGAAGGTTATGTGGAGCCACAGAAAGATGTTAGAGAGCTAAAAGTAACATCTGCCTTTCAGAACGATTAACTCAACAACAATATAGGGAAATTATTAAGAAGAAAAGGCCATGCATGGGAAGCCCAATACTAATAGTAATAAAGGCACAAAGTTATCAGGGCTTGAACTGAGGCAGTGGCAATAAAAGTGGAGAAGAGATCATTTCAAAACTGATTTAGGAGGCAAAAATATCTACACATGAAAAAAGACTGAACATAAAGGGTGAGAAAGAAAGAGTCGTCATATATTCAGACAGGGAGGGGATACAGAAATAGGAATAAGTCTGAGAAGAAAGATAATGCATTCACTTTGGAACAGTTCAATTTAGGACCCCTGGAGATGAGAGAAAAGGTCTCCATTAGCTGGTAATGACAGAAAGGAAAAAAAACACAGACACATACTATAAAAACCAAATTAAAATCTTATTGAGACTTTTAACTTCATACTATATTTTAATTTCATGAACACATAAGGAAATTCTTCTACTTAACTTTGTTTTTGCCTTTTTTAAAAGAGGTATCCTCCTTTAAAATTAACATGTAATACTATAGAGTTCTACTTTTATTTTTTAAATAATTGTGCTGAAAGTTATCAGTTTTGGAGAGCCTAGGTGGCCCGGTCAGTTGAGCATTCGACTTCAGCCCAGCTCATGATCTCGTGGTTCATGAGTTCAAGTCTCATTTTGGGCTCTATGCTGACAGCTCAGAGCCTGGAGCCTGCTTAGGTTTCTATGTCTCCGTCTCTCTCTGCCCCTCTCTAGCTCACGCTCTCTATCTCTATCTCTCTCTCTCTCTCCCAAAAATAAATAAAACATTTTTTAAAAATTTATCAGTTTTTTTCTGGACTTGGCTTAAAGCACTTATATATTACAGACCATATAACCAAAGCACTACCTAGCTAATGACAAATTTTTCTAATTAAAAGCAAAGTATTTCCATCAAAACATTAAGGGTTAAAACTGTAAGTAGAAACACATTAAAAATATTATGTCACAGATAACAAATTCCCAGAGCTAATTCCCAGTATTTAGCCCCAAATTCCATACACAATTCCTTTAAAAAATATAAAACAAAACTGGTCTCATTTATAAAATTAAACTGCATATTTACTATTAAAAAATCTAAGGGTATTATTTTAATATCACCTCACTTATTTAAAAATGCATGTAAATTACAAGAAAACTCAAAGTCAAAAGTGGTAAGGACTATATTAAACACCATATAATAGGTATGTTAAAGATGCAGAAAATAAAAAATGAACTATTAATTCTGTCAACTCTATCAAGGCATAAATAAATAAATATATATACCTTTATTTTCTCCATCTTTAACATATCTTTCGTAAGTTATTTAATCTAGGTCCTTACCTACCTATATATATATATCTTCATTTTATATCATAAATGAATCTATAAAAATATGTGTATGTGAATCAAATTATAGTTAAATATAATGATAATTGGTTTTAAAAATAATTCTATGTCAACTTAATGAAATGCAAAAATACCATTAACTTTGTAAATTGAGACTGTCAGCTTTAAGATTTGCTTTAGAGTGGGGCACACCTGTATATGCAGATTTTCTTAAAAACCATTTCCAACAATCTTAACAATTTTAAGATTATTGGAGTTTTATTACTTCAAATGCGGTAAGTTGAACAAAATCAATACTGAACAACATACCTTTTAGATAAATTAAGGCTTTGGTGAAGAGGTTCTAATTTTTGACATGTCTCTAGGCTGTCAACAGATGTCGAAGGCAATGAGTCTGATTGCACCTTGTTGGCATCACACAAATTAGCATCGTTTCTAGGTAGGATCTTTCTGAATTTTCGTCCTAAATCCGTCCATAGGACATTCGTCAACACAACTTTGAGTTGCCTGTTACACACATAAATAATTAACACATAAAGTACTAAACAGTGTATAATACATGATTAATCACAAACTATACCAAAAGAAAACCTCCAGGAATTCTTAATTTCAGTTCTTGAAGCAATTAACTAGAGCAGTAAATAAGTAAAATATTTGCTTAGCCATTCTCAAATATATATTAAAAAGTAAAGCCTATTTCACTTATATTGGAATTTTCTTCAGAATTCTGTCTAGTATACTATAACTATGGCCACACACACGTATAGCTGTTGAGATTCCTGGCAACCCATCTGCACCTATTTACACTTTTAGTAAAACAATTGTACACATCTGCATATCTCATCACAAAGGCAACCACTTTCTGCAATGTAAATGAATTTTGTTTTAGCATTTGTTAATTTGGAAAGCATTATTAAAACTACAGGTGAAACGTATATCATCTACAGCCTTACTAAAGCTACGTAGTCTTAAGTCTTCATAGTCTTAAGATATAGACTTAATTTTACCTCGTTTCTATAAATAGGTCAATTTAAAACATTTATTTTTACTGTACCTATACCCTTTTAATAAGTAAAACTAATAAATGCAAGCAGCCCCAGCTTTTTGTCTCATTACATTTTGGTTGTTACTCATTCAATAAATCTTTTGCTGGTAATACTTGAAGAGCTATGTTCAGTTCTGGAACCAGAGAATAGTTCTTGCAGTAGTCTGGATAGGCTACCAAGTGGACTTGAGACAATATCAAATGAGAAATGTCTTAAAGAATTGGAAATGTGTGATCAGAAGAGTGTCTGTTCTATTTTATTTATAAAGCTGTCCTGTAACTAGTTTTAGGGATTTTTTTTTTAATGCTTATTTTATTTTTGAGAGACAGAGGGGGAGAGAGAGAGAGAGAGAGAGAGCGCGCACAAGCGGGGAAGGGGAGAGACAGAGAGAGAGACACAGAACCCGAAGCAAGCTCCAGGCTCTGAGCTGTCAGCACAGAGCCTGACAGGGGGGTTTAAATCCACAAATGTGAGCTCATGACCTGAGCCGAAGTCCGAAGCCTAACTGACCGAGCCACCCAGGCACCCCAAGGAATTGTTTAACAAAAGTTAAGATGGTGCCTGGGTAGCTCAGTTGATAAGCATTCAACTCAATTTAGCCTCAGGTCATTATCTCACAGTTTGTGAGTCTAAGCCGTATGTCCTGCTCCACACTGACAGTGCAGAGCCTACTTGGGATTCGCTCTCTCCCTCTGCACTCCCAGCTTGCATGTGCATGCATGTGCTCTCTTTCTCTCAAAATAAATTTGTAAACTTTTAAATAAATAAGTCTAAGACTTAAGAAACAGGGGCATCTGGCTGGCTCAGTAGGTGGAACATGCAACTCTTGATCGAGTGGTTATGAGTTTGAGCCCCACATTGGGTATAGAGATTACTTAAAATATTTTTTAAAAAAGAATATTAGGAAACACAAAGCAAAGTGTTCAAATATTTTAAAGATAAAACTGATCTTGGGTGCCTGGCTGCTTAGTTGGTAAAGCATGTGAATCCTGATTTTGGGGGGGGGGTGGGGGGGGTCTTAAGTTTAAGCCCCACACTGAGCCAGAGCTTACTTTAAAAAAAATTAAAGGGGCACCTGGGTGGCTCAGTCGGTTAAGGGGCCAACTTCAGCTCAGGTCATGATCTCACAGTTAATGAGTTCAAGCCCATACTAGGCTCTCTGCTGTCAGCATAGAGCCCACTTCAGATCCTCTGTCCCCCCCCCCCCCCGCCTCTCCCACACACATGCACTCTCTCTCCCCTCTCTCAAAAATACACATATAAAAAACTAAAATTAAAAATACATTAAATTAAAAAAATTAAAGAGGGGCACCTGGGTGGCTCAGTCAGTTAAGTGTCCAACTTCAGCTCAGGTCATGATCTTAACGGTTCATGAGTTCGAGCCCCATATCTGGCTCACTGCTGTCAGCCCAGAGCCTGCTTCAGAGCTTCTGTCCCCCTCTCTTTCTGCCCCTCCCCCACTCACACTCTCTCTCTCTCTCAAAAATAAACATTTTTTTAAGAAATTAAGATAAAATCAATTTCAAAGATATCACTTGTATGCAGCAGCCACTTAAGGCTATACTTTCAGACCATCTGGAAAAAGGCGGTACAAGTCTTCAGGGGAACCTCCATAAAATACACAGAAACTTCAAATAAATAATACAGAGATAAGTGACATTTCTATGACTAAATAATAGTAATTCATTCTTCATTCAACAAGTACTTATCAAATACCTCCTAGCAAAACAACTCTACTAGCAGAATCTGGAGATACATCGATGAACATGATGGTTATAGTGCCTGCCTGTCTTCACATTCCAGAGAATTACCCAATTCATTATTTAATTATAATTGTAATAAGTGATATGAAGTTAAAGTACAGATGCTGCACTTCTTCTGAACTAGATCAGGGAAGGTTTTACTGAGAATATGACTTTTGAGCTGAAACCAGACACTATCCAAAGAAACAGGTGGAAAATAAAGAGTGGTCCAAAAGTGGGGACAAAATGCAAATGGTCTGGTGTGAGTAAAGCTTGTTGAAGAAAATCAAAGGACGTAGCAGGCTCAAGTGCCTACCCTGAAGAGGACATGTGTACAAGATCAGTATGGGTAGTTAGGCAGGACCAATGAACTATATTAATGATTTGAGATTTTATGTCAAAAACAATTGAAACCCACTAGTTTTTACAAGAGAATGATGAGCTCACAGCTGCACTATTGATCTCTTATGAAGAATGAAATGGAAGCACTAAGGGTAAGGGTAATAAAAATGAATTTAGAGATGGAACGGTGACTTTATCAGGGGCAGTTTAGTGGAATGGTGGGAGCAGAAACCAGAATACAATGGGATGAGTAAATGGAAAATCTGTGTTAAGTTTAAGTGCCTAAGGAAGAGGTCAACAGAATAGGAGAGGTAGAAGATACAGAAGACAGTATAATTCACACAGTAAATTTTTTAAGAAATGGTATAATAAGAGCTAATATCTATTGCACATGCACTATATACCAGGCACTATGCTAATGATTTTACAATGATTTACCTTATTTAAAACCTCACAAACTACTCTATGAGGTACAATGGTAATTCTTCTGTAATTAAGACCAAGATAGAATGATTTAAACTCAAACTTAAATGAGTGAGTAGTGAAAGTGGGATCCAAAACCATTCGCTCTCAACTCTACTGCCAGCACTCTTAACTGCTCCATTGTGCTAGTTTATGATGCAAGAAGAGGCACCCCTTTCCTTCTTCTGGGAAGTAGAAGAAATCAAGATCACCTTTTCAAAATGATACAAAAGATAAAGGAACAAAGGCTTGAGAAGAGAAAGATCTCAAGTCATCATTGTGGAGAGGGGGAACACAAGCTGACTAGAGAAACACAGTAGGATTATCTTGCAGTACAGAAATCCAGTGAGATTAATAGTCATGAATTTATAATGCCACAAATAGACACTGTTTTGTGATTTTTTTTTCCAGCAATGCTCAGCCTTAGCGTCAGCCCAATGGAAACAAGATAATTAAGTTCACAGGCAATTATTAACTACAGAAGAGAAAGGCACCTTCATAATAGAGCAATCTTAACCAAATGATCAGATGTAGAACCACCAACACAGGGACAAGCAGACACTATGTATCCTCTGATATGATGCAGTAAGCAAATGACATCAGCTATTAAGTATTCTTGCCAAAAATGTAATGTGAACCTAATCCATGAGGACAAACCGAGACAAATCATAAAAATCTAGAACACATGACATTATACAAGACAACTGGCCTAAACTCTTCAAAAAAGTAATGACGTGATTTTTAATAAAAGGCACAGACAGGGGTATTGGAAGATTAAGAGCCTACTGAGACTTAATAACCAAAATACATGATGCATAAACTTCAATTTGATCCTAAATTTAAAATTTTTTTAATGTTTATTTATTTTCAAGAGAGAGAGACAGAGTGCGAGTGAGGGAGGGACAGAGAGAGAGGGAGACACAGAATCCTAAGCAGGCTCCAGGCTTCAAGCTATTAGCACACAGCCCAACACAGGGCTCAAACTCACGAACCCTGAGTTCAGGACCTGAGCCAAAGTCCGACATTTAACCGAGTCACCCAGGTGCTCCACTAAATTGTAAAAAGTAATAAAATAAAAAACATTTTGGAGACATTTAGGAATTCTGATTGATTCTAGACTTCAAATCCGTTGATAAAATGAGACTACTGTTTTCTTCATAAAATATTACAGCATGGGATAAAAGAATCTCCCTTGTTCTTCGAAAATGCAGGTTGAAGTATTTAGAGGTGAAACTCCATGATGTCTGCAATTTACTTTCAAATGGTTCTGGGAAAAATGTGTATTATATTCCTATCTACATGTGTATATCTGATACACACATACACGTATACAGAGACTGAAAGAAGACATAACAACTGGTGAATCTAGAAGAAGAATATATATATATGAATGTTCGTTATGCTCTTGACAAAATAATCCCATGTTTGGAATCCTAAACCAAGAAATGTATGAAATACAGGGAGAAGTTTTATGCACAAAGATATTCATGATGGTATCATTTATAAAAGCAGCAAACTAAAAGTAACCTGTTTCTACCCAGAAACTACAGAATAGTTAAGTAAGCCAGGATAAATCCACTTAATGAAATGTTACTTATTAGTCTCTCAAAATCTTCTACTTTAAATTTTAAGGGTGGTTTACTACCTCTGTGTTTTCTTTTTTCCACTTGTCTTTATTTCTGTTTTCTATACAAAGCAAGTACTATTCATATGAAAAGAAAGGCCAACTAATAATGGTCAACAAAGCCTGGGTGGCTCAGATGGTTAAGCATCTGACTTCGGCTCAGGTCATGATCTCATGGTTGATGAGTTTGAGTGCTGCACAGGGTGAGCTCCAGCCCCACTTTGGATGAGCTCAAGCCCCTCTTCCGGTGAGCTGGATCCTCACTTTGGGTGAGCACGAGGCCTGCTTCGGGTCAGGTGGAGTCCTGCTTAGGGTGAGCACAGGCCCCACTTCGGGTAAAAAAAAAATAAAAAATAAAAAAATAAAGCACAAGCCCCGCTTTTGGTGACTCTCTCCCTGCCTCTCTCTCCCTCTCTCTCTCTCTCTCTCTCTCTCTCTGTGTGTGTGTGTGTGTGTGTGTGTGTGTGTGTGTGTGTGTGTGTGACCCTGCTGGGATTCTCCCTCTCTCTGCCCTTTGCTCACTTGTACCCTCTCTCTAAAAAAAATAAAAATAAAAAAGAATAGTAAATAATTCAGGTTTACCTAGCCAAAAGCTACCAGTTGACTCGTAAATATATGTTTTTTACATTTAGGAAATTAGACTATTTCATGTAAAAGATTTTACAAATGTACAGTCTAAAATTCCAAATAATAAAATAAAAATACTTACAAAATCTTAAGGATATATAAGGTATACTTTTGGTGTAATAGGAAAAATACTGAAAATTAGTAATTTGATAAATTATTTGAAAAATTATTATCCCAATGGTAATTGTAATAATTTTAAATATGAAAATATCCAATGCTGGAAAAAGCCATTTTTCTGTTCACCCAGACCAATTAAAAATTTGTGCTGGAAAATAGCAAACCATTGCCGATTTTACTGATTGTTCTAAAAATGTGACTCTAACTGAAAAAGACAATTTGGATTCTTTGGGAAAAATTTCACATTTATATATTTGGCTTTACTGTAATTTGGCTGACTAGTCACATGCTAAAGCACAAGTCAGCAATCTTTTTTCCCCATAATATTAAAGTGAAAAATGTTTACGGGGCGCCTGGGTGGCTCAGTCGGTTGAGCATCTGACTTCGGCTCAGGTCATGATCTCAAGGTTCATGAGTTCAAGCCCCGCGTCGGGCTCTGTGCTGATGGCTCAGAGCCTGCAGCCTGCTTCAGATTCTGTGTCTCCCTCTCTCTATGTCCCTCCCCTGCTCACATTCCATCTCTCAAAAATAAATAAACATTAAAACATATATATTAAAAAAAAAGAAAGTTAACTGCAGATTTTCAGCTGAGCCGAGGGTGGACACCACTAAACCCCAAGTTGTTCAAGGATCAAATGTAATTTCATTTACAAGGGAAATCATCACTGATCTTTGTCTCAAGTCTAAAAAATACCACTCCTAGAAATAAAAAACTGTATCTCTTCTAGTGTACTATTTTATTATACATTTAAAAATCTCTAATTGTAGGAAAACTCATAACCACAGCAGGAAAAAAATCAATTTTTTTTTGCCTATGAACAAAACACATATATTAGGTTTTCTAAAAAAGTTCAAATTTAGTTATAATTTTCAACAAAAGCAGTTTATGCAATGAATACATAAATATAAGTTAACTATATAACTTGGCTAAATAAATTGAGAAATCAGAAAAAATAACCATTGCTCAAAACTTGGGAGTCCTGGAGCACCTGGGTGACTCAGTCAGTTGAGCATGCAACTTCAGCTCAGGTCAAGATCTCACAGTTTTTGAGCCCCGCATTGGGCTCACCACTGTCAGTGCAGAGTTCGCTTTGGATCTTCTGTCATCCTCTCTCTCTGCCCCTCCCCCGTTCACTCTCTCTCTGTCTCAAACATTAATAAACATTAAAAAAAAACTTGGGAGTCCTGTTTTCTGGTTCTTCCAACTAACCAGAATAAAAGCAGCGTTTTAATTTCTTTTTTCATAATTGAGAGCATTTCTTGTCCTTCAAAAATAATAGGTGTAGGAAATCAGAATATGTCACCCTAAAATATGTCTGTGGGGCAAGGATTGTTTTGAACTAAAGACAACCGAGAAACCTCTGTCTGCCTACCACTTGTCTAAATGCAGGCTTAGACTGTTCATTGCTAGAAATTCTTATGAGCTCAGAAATTGAATCTATATAACAAGCCTACACCTTATTTTCATTAGATTTCTCCATATATTTACTTTCCCACAGTTTGCCATCCTTGGGACTCTCAAGCCTTCTCTAAAAATTTATTTAATCTTTGTTAGACACTGCACAAGCCCAAGTTGTAGCTACCCCTTTGGGGTACACATCATAGAATTTCTCCCTCATATATGCACATTAGATGTGTTAGTAAGCTGTGTCTTTTTCTCTAACAAATCTGTATTTTGTCAGTCTAATATGCAAGGCCTCAGTCAGAGAACCAAGGAGGGTAGAGGAAAACAGTTTTGTCGCTAGACAAAATATTTCCATTCTTCGTAAGAAAAATACATATGAATGGCTAACATACAGATGAAAAGATCCTGCATATTATTTATCTTGTCTTTCTGGTATTAAAAAAGAAAAAAAGGTCTCTGTCTTTAAAAGGGAGAGAGATGGATACACCAAAAATGAAGCAACAGAAAGAGAAATCAAGGAAATAATCCCATTTACAATTGCACCAAAAAACATAAGATACCTAAGAATAAATCTAACCAAAGAGGTGAAAAATCTATACACTGAAAACTATAGAAAGCTTATAAAGAAATTGAAGAAGACACAAAAAAATGGAAAAATATTCCATGCTCCTGGATAGGAAGAACAAACACTGTTAAAATGTTAACACTACCCAAAGCAATCTACATATTCAATGCAATACCTATCAAAATAACATCAGCATTCTTCACAGAGCTGGGACAAACAATCCAAAAATTTATATTCAGGACTTCTAGATGTATTACAAAGCTATAATCACCAAGACAGTACAGTACTGGCATAAAAACAGACACTCAGATCAATGGAACAGAATAGAATAGAACCCAGAAATGAACCCACAAATGTATGGCCAACTAATCTTTGACAAAGCAGGAAAGAATAGTCAATGGAATAAAGACAGTCTTTTCAGCATGTGGTGCTGGGAAAACAGGACAGCAACATGCTGGATGAACCTGGACCACTTTCATACACCATATGAACCTGGACCACTTTCTTACACCATACACAAAAAGAAACTCAAAATGGATGAAAGACCTAAATGTAAGACAGGAAGCCATCAAAATCCTCAAGGAGAAAGCAGGCAAAAACCTCTTTGACCTCAGATGCACCAACTTCTTTCTAGACATGTCTCCAGAGGCAAGGGAAACAAATTAACTTTTGGGACCTCATCCAAATAAAACTTCTGCACAGCAAAGGAAATAATCAGCAAAACTAAAAGGCAACCAACGGAATGGGAAAAGATATTTGCAAATGACATATTGGACAAAGGGCTAGTATCCAAAATCTATAAAGAATACACCAAACCACACACCCGAAAAACAAATAATCCACTGTGGAAAACAGTTTGACAGTTCCTGACAAAACTGAAAATGCACTTGCAATGACTCAGCAATCTAGCTCCTAGGTAATTACCCAAAAGAAATGAAAATATGTCCACATAAGCATTTGTAAATGAATATTCACCGCAGCTTTATTCATAGTAGCAAAAAACTGGAAACAACCCAAATGTCCACCAATAGCTGAATGGATTCACCCCATTCAAAACACGTCACCCCAAAATACACCACTCTGGCATATTATTTTGAGCTGAAGCCACCTGAGAGAGAGCAGATGCCAGAAAGACTCTCTGACCTCCCCCTTTCTACTTGAAGGAAAGTCATAAAATTTCCCTTGAGAAAGGTGCCCTTTCTATACCAGGAAGACATTCTTATCACTGCAGACTGGGAGTAGACACCAAAATGGATCTGTACAAACAAACCTACTAAAATAACCCTTATCTTCCATTAGTTTCCCCCATATATTTCTAGTCACTTTCCCACAATTTACTGTGCCTGGAAACATAAACCCTTTTCTTTTGTCTTGTCACTTCACAAATTTATTATTCCTTGTTAAAAAAATATATAGGCTTTCAGGCCTAGCCATGTCTTCAGGTCTCCATTTTTCCTATAAAAGCTCCCATGTGCACTTTTTAAAAATTAAATAATATTTGTATGCTTTTTTCCCTGTTGCTCTGTCTTGCCAGTTTAATTCCCAGGCCCAGCAAAAGAATCTCAGAGGGTAATAGGGACAATCTCCAAAACATTATGTTCAGTGAAAAAAAAAAAAAAACAGACATAAAAGAATACACATACTTTGTTTTCATATATGTCCAACTCTAGAAAGACAAACCTAATCTATAGTGACAGCAGATCAGTGACTAGGATTGGAGGAAGGGGGTTGTGGGTTAAGTGGGAAAGGGTACATGAAAAGTCTTTGGGGAAGTGGATGTTTTTAGATTGTGGTGGTAGTGGTAACATGGGTATACAAATTAGTTAAAATTCATCAAAATAAACACATAAAATGTGTGTACTTTATTTTATATAAATTATACATCGATAAAGGTGATTAAAAGTCATTGACAATATGCAAAAACATTTCTACTGCCTTTAAAAAATGAGTCTACCTTATTAGTTTACCTCATCACAGCCAAATTAAATGAATTAAATGACTAACATTTTTATTAATTTATACAAGTATACTTTGTTAAGATTTGGACTGAAAAACTCATGAGTTAGAATAAGTTCAAGGGCTCTAAAGAATAATCATCACTGCAGTATGCCTTAGATGCCACCTTTCTAGTACATGAACTTGTTACCTGGCAACTGGCCAAATGCCTTAGCAAGCACCTTTTAAATAAGAAAGGTACTTAAACTGATTCTTTGAAATTAAAAAAACTGGCACTTAACACATATACTACAGTGTTTGGACTTTGAGTAAACCACAGTTGAGTGAATAATTTTAATCCATAATCCATATAGTTAACACAGTACACTGCATGCCTCTGCCCTATTCCCCTTTCTTACTGTCAGTCCACTCAGGCTACTTTAATAAAAATACCATAAACCGGATGGATTAACAACAAACAAGTATTTCTCACAGTTCTGTAGGCTGGGGATCCAAGATCAAGACACCAACAGATGCAATTTGTGGTAAGAGCTTCCTGTTTCACAGGTGGCCATCTTCTCACTGTATTTTCACATGGCAGAAAGGATGAAAGAGCTCTCTGGGGTCTCTTTTATAAGAAACTTTACTAGAGGCTCCACCCTCATGACCAAATCACCTCCCAAAGGCTTCCCATCTCCTAATACATTACATTAGGGATTAGGATTTCAACAAATAGATTTTGGGGTGGACACAACAATTCAATCCATAAAACATACTTAATTTCAGCTATACTTTAAGTTTCTTTATCACCTATTGATGATAATCTTTTTTTTTCCTCTGAAGCTGCTCTGAGTAAACATTTCCATCTTATTTTACTTGCCTCCATCAGCAGCTTCATGGACATGCAACCTGTACAGCATACAGAACCCTAGGCTCAAGACCCCACACTTGTTTTAATGCTCTGCTGTTACTATCTTGAAATTCTTAAAAATTTTATCTTTGAACCTGTACTTTGTAAGTGAAATTCATGAAACAATGAAGCATGCACAAGAGCAGAGAAAATATTCATCATATGCATGGTCAAACATTCTTGACTGTTCCATTCACATATAATATTTGAGATGTCCATGAGAAAATTTTGGTGAATTCACTATGTATGGAAGTTCGATGAAATTCAAAGTGAGAAAAAGGCAGGCAAAGGCACTGAAAGTCCTGAGAGGCCACATTTTTTTCATTCAAACCAGTAAATGGTTCCAAGAGAGAAATTAAAAAAAAGAATGGTATCCTAAGAAACAGAAATGACTAAGGTGCCCTACTATATCCTTTCTTACTTGTGTTACTTCCCTGTGTTAGTCAACCACTTGTGCTGAAAACGATGACATAGCAGGAAAAGGAATGACAGGGAAACTCTTAGTTCCTTCTACTTTCATTCATTCTTTTACATATCATTATGCAAAGACAGAAAGTGTTGGTAGAATATAGATGTAACAAAAAGTGAAATAAAAGCTAAGTGGGGAGGGGCCAAGATGGAGAAGCAGCATGGAATGTTTTTATTTCTCTTGTCCCTGAAATGCAGCTAGATCAACACCAAAGCATCGTGCACACCTAAAAAATTGATCCAAGGATTAACAAAACACTTTGCATAACTTGAACCACAGAATTCAGCAAGTATGCAACACAAAGAGGGGAAGTGGGGGAGAGAGAAGGCATGGAGGACAGGGAGCTGTTTTTGCTTGTGGAGTGAGAAGCGACACAGGGGGAAAAGTACAGGAAAAGCACTCCCCCCAAAAGAAGCTGGAGAGAAAGAGTGGAAACATCCATAAGGGACTTAACATGAAAGGGAGAAAGGAAAAAGAACAGGGTTTAAATACCATCAAGACTCTATACACAGGGGAGCATAAATTCTAAAAACTCCACAGCTCGATACGTGGTGGAGCTATGGTGGGAAGGGTGAATACCCAGAAGCAGAGAGTGAAGTCCAAGGGGTCCTCGGGCCACAAGGAGAGAGGTGGTTCTCTAGCTGAGAGGAAATTTGGTAGAGGCTGTGCGACCTCCCCACAGGCAAAGTACCCAGAGGACCACAGAGAACAGTCACGTTTGCTGGTGTTGGAACAAGGACATAAAGGGATGGTGAAGCCTGGCACCAGATGTGTGTTGTGATTATCATAATCCCTGAAACACTGCTGCTACATGATTGCATCAACTTTTTCAGGTGTGGGCTAGCACCTGGCCGCAGTCTCTGGGCATCTACAGCAGTGCGGTTGAGGGAAGTTCCTGGAGGCAAGCCAGCACCCAACCACTGCTCGCTGAGACTCTCCTCCAGAGAGTCTGAGCAGGTCAAAGCCACAGGGCTCTCAGAGGTGAGGGGATTAGAAATACAGCCCCACCTGAGATAAAACTCGGAAGGGAGGTAACGCCTGGCAGACAGACAGCTTGGACGTGGACAGGTAGAAGTGGGGAGTGGTCAGAAACTGGAGACAAAGGAGGGTGCTTGACTGCCTGTAGGTGAGAGCACAGAGTTCTGGGGTTAGGGACTGGGTAGCTGGGTGATGCTATTTTCACCTCTCCTGCATGCACATACCCACATACACGTGCCACAATGATCCACCTCAGTAAGCAAAGCAGCACCACCTAGTGAGAACAAAGCCTGTCCAACTGTGCCAACCATGCTTTGAAGAAATACCACAAGTCTCTCCACCTGTTTACTTTACAGACTATAAAGTGCTTCATAGTTTGACACCCAGGGGAAACTGGATGTAATTTCAATCATATTTCATTTTGTTCACTGGCTCATCTATTCATTTTTTTTTCTTTTTGTATTCTTTAATACAGAAAGAGAAAAACATTTATTTTTATTTTCTGTTTTTATAAAAAAGATTTTTCTTTTATTTTTTCTACACTACTTTTTAATTTTTAAATTTTTTATTCTATTTTATTCTTGTAATTTCATTTTATTCTATATTATTGTATTCATACTTTTAAATTTACAAACATTTACTTTTTTCCTTTTTTTTCCTTTTCTTTTCTTTCCTTTTTTCTCTATTATATCAAGCTTCTTTCAACAACCAGAACAAAACACATCTAGGATCTAGCATCCATTATTTGGTATTTTTGTGTTCTTTTCAGTTTTTTAATTTTTTTACTTGATTAATTTTTTTTCTCCCTCCAAAATGACAAAATGAAGGAATTCACCCCAAAAGAAAGAACAGGAAGAAGCAACAGCCAGGGACTTAACACACATACAAGCAAGATGTCTGAACCAGATTTTTAGAATCATGACAAGAGGAATACTAGCTGGGGTTGAAAACAGATTAGAATCCCTTCTGTGGAGATAAAAGAAGTAAAATCTAGTCAGGATGAAATTAAAAATGCTATAACTGAGTGGCAATCTCGAACGGATGCCACGGCAGCAAGGATGGATGAAGCAGAGCAGCTAACAGCAATACAGAGGACAAACTTAAGGAGAATGAACCAGAAAAAAAAAAAAAAAAAAAAAAAGCCTAAGGCAAAAGAACACAATATATGAACTAGAGAACTCAATGACTCATTGAAAAGAAATAACATCAGAATCATAGGGGTCCCAGAAGATGAAGAGAGAGAGAAGGGAGTAGAAGGTTTATGTGACCAAATCATAGCAGAAAACTTTCCTAACCTGGGGAAAGACACAGACATCAAAATCCAGGATGCACAGAGAACTCCCATTAGATTCAACAAAAACTGACCATCAACAAGGCATACCATAGTCAAATTCACAAAATACTCAGGCAAGGAAAGAATCATGAAAGCAGCAAGGGAAAAAATGTCCTGAACCTACAAGGGAAAACAGATCAGGTTTGCAGCAGACCGATCCACAGAAACTTGGCAGGCCAGAAAAGAGTAGCAGGATAAATTCAATGTACTGAATTGAAAAAATATGCAACCAAGAATTCTTTATCAAGCAAGGATGTCATTCAAAATAGAAAGAGAGATAAAAAGTTTCCCAGACAAAAACTAAAAGAGTTTGTGAACACTAAACCAGCCCTGTAAGAAATTTTAAGGAGGATTCTCTGAGGGGAGAAGAGATGAAACAAAACAAAAAAGTTCAAAAGCAAAAAAGACTTGAAAGGACCAGAGAACACCACCAGAACTCCAACTCTACAGGCAACACAATGGCAATAAATTTGTATCTTGCAATACTCACTCTAAATGTCAATGGACTAAACGATCCAATCAAAAAACACAGGGTAACAGAATGGATACAAAAACAAGATCCATTGATATGCTGTTTACAGGAGACCCATTTTAGACCCAAAGACATCTTCAGATTGAAAGTAAGAGGATAGGGAACCATCTATCACACTAATGGTTGCTAAAAGAAAGCCAGAGTAAGCATACTTATATCAGACAATCTAGATTTTAAAATTAAGACTGTAACAAGAGATGAAGAAGGGCTTCATATCATAATTTAGGGGTCTATCCACCAAGAAGACCTAACAATTGTACACATTTATGCCCCCAATGTGAAAACACCCAAATATATAAATCTATTAATCACAAACATAAAGAAACTCATTGATAATAATACATAATAGTAGGGGACTTCAACACCCCACTTACAACAATGGACAGATCATCTAAAAAGAAAATCAACAAGGAAGCAATGGCTTTAATTGACACACTAGATGGGTGGACTTAACAAACATATTCAGAACATTTCATACTAAAGCAGCAGAATGCACATTCTTCTCGAGTGCACATGGAATAGATCACATCCTGGGACACAAATCAGCTCTCAGCAAGTACAAAAAGATCGAGATCATACCTTGTATATTTTCAAACCACAACGCTATGTAACTCGAAATCAACCACAAGAAAAAATTTGGAAAGACAACAAATACTTGAAGACTAAACAATATCTTACTAAAGAATGAATGGGCTAACCAAGAAGATTAAAAAGTACATGGAAGCCAATGAAAATGATAACACCAAAGCCCAAAACCTCTGGCACGCAGCAAAGGCAGTCATATGAAGTAAGTATATAGCAATCCAAGCCTTCCTAAAGAAGGAGGAAAGGTCTCAGATACACAACCTAACCTTACAGCTTAAAGAGATGGAAAAAAGAACAGCAAATAAAACCAAAACCAGCAGAAGACAGTGAATAATGAAGATTAGAGCAGAAATCAATGCTATTGAAATCAAAAGAACAGAACAGATCAATGAAACCAGGACCTGGGTCTTTGAAAGAATTAACAAAATTGTTAAACCCCTAGCCAGTTTGATCAAAAAGAAAAAAGAAAGCACCCAAATAAACAAAATCAAGAATCAAAGAGGAGAGATCACAACCAACACAGCAGAAGTATAAACAATAATAAGAGAATATTATAAACAATTATATGCCAATAAATTGGGCAAACTGGAAGAATGGACAAATTCCTAGAAACACATAAACTACCAAAACTGAAACAAGAAATAGAAAATTTGAACATATCCATAACCAGTCAAGAAATTGAATTAGTAATCAAAAATCTCCCAAAACACAAGAGTCTCGGGCCAGATAGCTTTCCAGGTTCTCCTGGAAAATGTGCTACCAAACATTTAAAGAAAAGTTAACACTGGGGCGCCTGGGTAGCTCAGTCAGTTAAGCATCTGACTTCAGCTCAGGTCATGATCTCGTGGTTCGTGGGTTCAATCCCCACATTGGGCTCTGTGCTGACAGCTCAGGGCCTGGAGCCTGCATTGGATTCTGTGTCTCCCTCTCTCTCTGCCCCCTCCCTGCTCGTGCTCTCTCTAAGAATACACACTTAAAAATTTTTAAAGAGTTAGCACCTATTCTCTTGAAGCTGTTCCAAAAAATAGAAATAGAAGGAAAACTTCCAAACTCATTCTATGAAGTCAATATAACCTTGATTCCAAAACCTGACAAAGACCCCACTAAAAAGAAGAACTACATACCAATTTTCCTGATGAACATGCGTGCAAAAATCCTCAAGAAGATACTAGCCAACCAGATCCATCAATTACATTAAAAGGATTATTCACCACGACCAAGTGGGATTTTTACCTGGGATGCAGGGCTGGTTCAACATCCGCAAAACAATCAATGTGATACATCACATCAATAAAAGAAAAGACAAGAGCCATATGATCCTCTCAGTAGATGCAGAGAAAACATTTGACAAAATACCACATCCTTTCTTGATAAAAACCCTCAAGAAAGTAGGGATAGAAGGATGATACCTCAAGATCATAAAAGCCATATATGAAAGACCCACTGCTAATATCCTCCTCAGTGGGGAAAAACCGAAAGCTTTCCCCCTAAGGTCAGGAACACAACAGAGATGTCCACTCTCACCACTGTTATTCAACATAGTGTTGGAAGTCTTAGCCTCAGCAATCAGACAACAAAAAGGAATAAAAGGCATCCAAATCAGCCAGGAGGAGGTCAAACTTTTACTCTTCACAGATAACATGATACTCTATATGGAAAACCCAAAAGATTCTATCAAAAAACTGCTAGAGCTAATCCATGAATACAGCAAAGTCACAGGATATAAAAAATCAATGCACAGAAATCGGTTGCATTCCTATACACCAATAATGAAGCAACAGAAAGCAAAATCAAGGAACCCATCCCATTTACAACTGCACCAAAACCCATAAAATACCTAGGAATAAATCTAACCAAAGAGGTGAAAAATCTATACACTGAAAACTATAGAAAGCTTATGAAAGAAACTGAAGATGACACAAAGAAATGAAAAAACATTCCATCCTCATGGATTGGAAGAACAAATATTGTTAAAATGTCAATACTACCCAAAGCAATCTACATATTCAATGCAATACCTATCAAAATAACATGAGCATTCTTCACAGAGCTAGAACAAACAATCCTAAAATTCGTGTGGAACCAGAAAAGACCCTGAATAGCCAAAGCAATCCTGAAAAAGAAAACCAAAGCAAGAGACATCACAATTCAGGACTTCAAGATGTATTTATTACAAAGCTGTAATCATCAAGGCAGTATGGTACTGGCACAGTAACAGACACTCAGATCAATGGAACAGAATAGAACCCAGAAATGGACCCACATATGTATGGCCAACTAATCTTTGACAAAGCAGGAAACAATATCCAATGGAATAAAGACAGTCTCTTCAGCAAGTGGTGCTGGGAAAACTAGATAGCAACATGCAGAAAAATGAACCTGGACCACTTTCTTACACCATACACAAAAAAAGAAACTCAAAATGGATGAAAGACCTAAATGTAAGACAGGAAGCCATCAAAATCCTCAAGGAGAAAGCAGGCAAAAACCTCTTTGACCTCAGCCGCACCAACTTCTTTCTAGACATGTCTCCAGAGGCAAGGGAATCAAAAGCAAAAATAAACTTTTGGGACCTCATCAAAATAAAATGCTTCTGCACAGCAAAGGAAACAATCAGCAAAATTAAAAAGGCAACCAACGGAATGGGAGAAGATATTTGCAAACGACGTATCAGATAAAGGGCTAATATCCAAAATCTATAAAGAACAAACTCAACCCCCCAAAACCAAATAATCCAGTGAAGAAATGGGCAAAAGACATGAATAGACACTTTTCCAAAGAAGACATCCAGATGACCAACCAACACATGAAAAAATGCTCAAAATCACTCATCATCAGGGAAATACAAACCAAAACCACAATGAGATACCACCTCACACATGTCAAAATGGCTAGCATTAACAACTCAGGCAACAACAGATGATGGCGAGGATGTGGAGAAAGAGGATTTCTTTTGCATTTTTGGTGGGAATGCAAACTGGTGCAGCTACTCTGGAAAACAGTATGGAGGCTCCGCAAAAAGTTAAAAATAGAACTACCCAATGACCCAGCAACTGCACTACTAGGTATTTATCCAAGGGATACAGGTGTCCTGTTTTGAAGGGGCACATGCACCCCAATGTTTATAGCAGTGCTATCGACAATAGCCAAAGTATGGAAAAAGCCTAAATGTTCATTGATGAATGAATGGATAAAGAAGATGTGGGGGGGGGTGTGTGTGTACATACATACAATGGAGTATTACTCAGCAATCAAAAAGAATGAAATCTTGCCATCTGCAACAATGTGGATGGAAATAGAGGGTATTGTGCTAAGCAAAATTAGTCAGAGAAAGACAAATATTATATGACTTCACTCATGTGGAATTTAAAATACAAAACAGGGGCGCCTGGGTGGCGCAGTCGGTTAAGCGTCCGACTTCAGCCAGGTCACGATCTCGCGGTCCGTGAGTTCGAGCCCCGCGTCAGGCTCTGGGCTGATGGCTCGGAGCCTGGAGCCTGTTTCCAATTCTGTGTCTCCCTCTCTCTCTGCCCCTCCCCCGTTCATGCTCTGTCTCTCTCTGTCCCAAAAATAAATAAAAAACGTTGAAAAAAAAAATTTTTTTAATAAAATACAAAACAGATGAACATAAGGGAAAGGAAGCAAAAATAATATAAAAACAGGGAGGGGGGCAAAACATATGAGACTGAGGGTCTTATGAACCTTAAGAGGTTCTCTTAAGAGAACAAACTGAGGGTTGCTGGAAGGGTTGTGGGTGGGGGGATTGGCTAAATGGTAAGGGGCATTAAGGAAGACAGTTGTTGGGATGAGCACTGGGTGTTATACATAGGGGATGAATCAGTGGAATCTACTCCTGAAATCATTTGTTGCACTATATGCTAACTAACTTGGAAGTAAATTAAAAAGTAAATAAATAAATAAATAAATAAATAAATTTTTAAATACAATAAAATAAAAGCTAAATTAGGTTTGTGCAGCATTTCTATTGTTCTGGTAAGAACAAAATATGTATATATATAAACTGTGAAATATAAGTCGTATAATTTCAGTAACTGTACATACAGGCTCAATGCTCAATGCTTCATTTAAAAAGAAGAATTGAACAGCATAAAGGTGAACAATAAAATTAATTCTAATAATTTAAAATTTTTACTTTACTTAGAACAACATATAGATACAAATAAAAAACACCATAATAAGTTGAGAAAGAGACAACATAAGAAAGGAAGATGCTTTCTAGTTTAGCACTGGGATATAATGGGAAATAGACATTTGGTCTTTTTCTCTGGTAAACATATGAAGGTGCAGACAGGGTGACACACCCAAAGAGGTCATGAAAGCTCCACACCTCCAATCCATACCGTGCCCTATAGATCTCTTCTATTAGGCTGTTCTTGGGTTGTACCCTTTATAATAAACCTATAAATGTAAATAAAACATTGTCTTAAGCTTTGTGAGCCATTCTAACAAATCATCAAAACTGAAGAGAGGGTCATGGAAATGCCCAGTTGATAGCCGACCAGTCAGAAATACCGGTAACAACTTGAGACTTTCAGCTGACATATGAAGTGAGTACAGTCTTATGGGAATGAGCCCTTAAATTGTGGGATCTGATGCTAACTCCCAGTAGAGTGTCAAAAGTGAATAGCACCACACCCAGTTGAAACCTGAAACCATAAATCTCTTGCAAGAAAATATAGGCAGTAATCTTTGGATATCAGCCTTAGCAGCATACTTATGGGTATGTCTTCTCAGGCAAGGAAAACAAAAGCAAAAATAAGCGATTGGGACTACACCAAAATAAAAAGGAAACCATCAACAAAACAAAAAGGCAATGTACTGAATGGGAGAAGATCTTTGCAAATGATAGATCTGATAAGGAGTTAATATCCAGAATATGTAAGAAAGTTATACAACTCAACACCAAAAAAAAAAATTTTTTTTTTCAATTAAAAAATGAGCAGAGACACCTGGGTTGCTCAGTTGGTTGAGCAACCGATTCTTGATTTTGGCTCAGGTCATGATCTCACAGTTCGTGGGATCTAGCCCCACATTGGGGTCTGTGCTGATAGCATGGAGCCTGCTTGGGATTCTTTCTCTCCCTCATTCACCTCCCCTTCCCCACTCACACACGAGCTCTCTTTTAAAAACAAATAAATAGGGGCGCCTGGGTGGCGCAGTCGGTTAAGCGTCCGACTTCAGCCAGGTCACGATCTCACGGTCCGTGAGTTCGAGCCCCGCGTCAGGCTCTGGGCCGATGGCTCGGAGCCTGGAGCCTGTTTCCAATTCTGTGTCTCCCTCTCTCTCTGCCCCTCCCCCGTTCATGCTCTGTCTCTCTCTGTCCCAAAAATAAAAATAAAAAAAAAAAAAAAAATAAAAAAATAAAAAAAATAAAAAAAAATAAAAACAAATAAATAAACATTTTGTTTTAAATCGGCAGGGGTGCCTGGGAGGTTCATTCAGTTGAGCATCCAACTTTGGTTCAGGTCATGATCTCAAGGTTCATTAGTTTGACCCCTGCTTCAGGCTCACTACTGTCATCTCAGAGCCCACTCTGGATCCTCTCTTCCCCCTCTCTCTCTGCCTGTCCCCTGTTTTCACCCTCTCAAAAAAAAAAAGAAAAGAAAACCTTAAAAAAAAGTGAGAAGACCAAAATAGACCTTTTTCCTAAGAAGCCACACAAATGGCAAACAGACACATGAAGAGATACTCAACATCACTAATCATCAGGGAAATGCAAGTCAAAACCACAATGAGATAGCACCTCACACTAGTCAGAATAGCTAGACTGAAGAAAGACAAGAAATAACAACTTGGTGAATATGTAGACAAAAGGGTACCCTCATGCATTGTTGGTAGGAACGGAAATTAGTGCAACCACTGTGGAAAATAGTATGAAGGTTTCTCAAAAAACTAAAAATAGAGTTACCATATGATCCAGTAATTCCACCACTGGGTATTTCCCCACAAAAATGCAAACACCAATTTGTAAAGATACACCCCTATGTTTATTGCAGCATTATTTATAATAGCCAAGATATGATGGCAACCCACATGTCCACTGATAGATGAATGGATAAAGATGATGTGGTATATACACGCAATAGAATATTACTCAGTCATACAAAAGAATGAGATCTTGCTATGTGCGACAGTATGGATGAACCTAGAGTGTATTATATACTAAGTGGAAAAGTCAAAACAGACAGATGCTATATGATTTCACTTACACGTGGAGTGAAAAAACAAAAACAGCATTGTTTCCCTCCTGTTAATCTGTCTTTTCTCAGTTTATATGCAGACCCAGTCACTGAACCTAAATTGCTAGAAGAATTTTTTCTTCCCCGAAACGTCACACATGATTAACTGAATTGTGTGTCTCCACTGATCTATAGGAACAAATTTCTTATTAACCAAACTCTAGTTACGTTTGTCACCTTTGCCCAGGTATATGAACTTTGACCTACTCTCAGCCTGAGCCAGGATACAACCCTTGCCTAGAATAGACTGACCTCAAGTTAAAACATTTTCTGATCTATGGTGCTATCTCATTTGGTTTCTCATTCTGCTTCCCCAAACCCAGGTATTTCAAGTCTTGTTTACTTCTCCCTAAAAGAGAAAAGCCTTTTTCTGGCTAACTTTTGAGACACTTAAAGATCTTACAGTCAGAGTATTCTCCCTATTACAATAGTCCCTTTCCTCCTCTTGCAAATATTCCTTTATTTTTCAACTGCAGGTCACTTTATTTTTCAGAGAAAGTTCTCTTATCTTTCACATGGTACCACAGTACTACCTGTGCAGGAAAAAAATGTATTTGCACATCTTAATTATAAAATTATATGCTTTCTCTGAATATTACAAGTAAAAGAAAATCATTCAAGTCTGACTTTTACTGCCTTATAATCCAGATTCTGCTTTAGTTATACAAGTAACTATTATTTTCTCTTTCCCCAAAAAGGTGCTACATATATAACATTATATAACTTAAATATAAGAAAGTATTAGGTAATCCCAGAACTACCACTGAGGAAATACCTCTCAGATTTCAATTAGCCTATAATGTCTTCACTAAGTCCCCTAAACAGAATTTTCTGACATAACTGATGATTTGATTTCCTTTGTATGAATGACAAATTCTTATTACAGAATTCATGTTGAAACAATCCACTGCCCCATCCTTCTCTACTCCCCAATGAAACTGTTCTACTATTTTTCCTACTAATTACTGTCACTGATTTTTTTTCTTTTAAACAATATCCACTGATAGAATATGAGCATTTTGCAATCTTTGTTCCAACATTTCCCCTTCCATCCAATAAATTCCCAATATCCTTATATCACAAATTATATTTAAATCTGCAGTTGTTAATCCTTACATGTTCTTCAAAGCTGATCCATATATTCACTACAGTTACATTTCCTTTCTTATACAGTGTTTAGTTTTTCTAGGAGTTAATTACTTAAATTTTTATACAATTTACTTTTTTTTCCCCATGTAATATCACTTATGTTTCACTGATTAACAACATATACAGAATTCCTCTCAATAAAGCCAAAACATCAGGTAGCCTATCATCTCCAGGAGGAGAAGAATATGGGACATTGTGGACCAAAAAGCCTGAATTATTTACTACCTGGCCTTCTACAAAAAAAAGTGTGCCCTGTTACATGCTCATTTTAGTGAAGCATATCGTAAAGGAGCTTCCTAAGAAAGTATACATGGCAGATGATTGTTTTGAGAACCTCTATGTCTAAAAACATATTGAATCTACTCTTACACTTGATGAGTTAGGTATAGAACAACAAGCTAGAAATAATGTTCTCTTTGAATTTTGAAGATACAGATTCATAATTTTCTACCTTCCAGAGCAGCTAAGAATATCAATGCCATTATGATTCTTGATCCTCATAGGTGACAAGTTTTTTGTTTTGTTTTTTGCGGGTTTTTTGCCTCTGAAAGCTGTTAAGATCTCTTCTACCTTACCTCTGGTACTCTGATATATCATAATGTGCCTTAGTGAAGGTTTCTCTCTCTCCCTTTTTTTACCCCTCTGACACAGTGCTAATATTCATTAAGGCTTTTCAATCTGGAAACTTATTTTTCAAATGTTGGAGATGTCCTTTAGTATTTTCTTGATAAATTTTTCCCTGCATTTTCTCTAAACTATGTGATATTCCTATTATTTAGATGTTGTACTACCCAGTTTGAGTCTCTTCTTTTCTGTTCTAGTCTATTTATTCTATTTACTAGGGGAAATTTTAGCTACATCTTCTATAGGACTTTCTTTATTGCTACGATTATTTTGTAATTTCCAAGAGCTTTTTCTTATTCTCTAAATGTCAGTTTTTATAGTTACCTATCTATTCTTCATGAATGTGATATCACTCCATAAAAGAAAAAAACAAACATGATAGAAGGTCTCCAATTTTCTCCTTGCTTTTTGCCTTTGCTCTTCTGGGGGTTTTTTGTACCTACCTCCACCATCCAGAAAACTTTAAGCAGCTGATGATCTACAAGGTTTACAAAAAATCCTGAAAAATATTGTAGTGATGGTTATCTGGACCCTAAGTAAAGGCACAGAAATAGGAATGACCTATAGGAATAGGAAAGAAAACAAAGATATATCTACATATTCAAACACTATATTTAACAGGATGGAGTTAGATTCCTTTGCTATTTGGTTATGTCTTCAATTTCCCATCCCACTTTCCTTACATAACAGGCAAAGGAAAAACAGTAAGAATTTTTTAAAGAAATATCAATGTTTAAGAAAGATAAGACAACATGTAGGAAAAAAATGCTCCAACCTTTCACTCTTCCTTTACTCCTGTTCTCCTTCACAGTTATTGTCTTCTTATTTTGTCTCTAAATTCAATTAAGTCTTGTGTTGTTTTTTTCTGACTCCTCCCTTTTATTATACTGTTAACCTGGTTGGCAAATTTTACTTCTAACTTTTTATTGATGGTAGGAAAAAGATGGATTTTGGGAAAGAGAACAAAGAAATAAACACAAATTGTTGAAATTTAATGTAAGCACACCACACATTTCAATAAATATTCAAAAGAATACTCCTTTCTTAGAAAGCAATACAAAGGGGATTCTGGGAAGATGGTGGAGTAGGACTCACCAAGAATCGATCGCCCAACCCACAGAACTGCACTAGCAAAATCTGTCTGATATAACTGTTTTTAGAAATCTGGAGATTATTGAAGGCTTACAATTTCAGGAAAAGGCTTAGGCAGTAAAATGTCATTGATTTTGGTCAATTTCAGTTCTTAGAACAGAAGCTACCCACCCCAAGCCCCCAGACCCTCAGCAACAGCTGAACATATGTTAGAGGAACAGCTTACACTCACAGCATTGTAGGAACCAAAGGAGAAAAAAACGATCTTATCCTTTAAATATCAGGGATCTGTTCTCTGATCACTGATTACTGCTTATGTCAGAGGTGCAGAAAAAGAGGCAAGCAATCATTGTGGTTGCACCTCCCTCCATCTCTGCAAGCCTCACCCTTTCTAGAAGTGACTTCCAGGGGATTTAAAAAGCTAATGCCCCTTTTTCATCTCTTAATTTTTCCCTTTTTCCCCATTTAGGAGCCATACATTAAACACTAAAACATTCAAAAGTGAATCCATAAAAGGATGAAATTAGAAAGTTACCACGTATACATAGGGAAGGGCACAGGCTCAAACAAAACCTGAAAAGACCATAAGTTTATAGATATAATGAACTTTGACAAAGAGACAGCCTACAACAATAAAAAATAAATAAATGAATTAAATAAAATAAAAAATAATAACAGCAAACCCTGGGAAAGAGACAGAATCTGATTTTCAAAATTATCACATTTTTAGATTCAAATGTCCAATTTTCAACAACAAAAAATCATAATATGACAAAGAAAGAGGAAAGTATGGCCCATTCATAGGAAAAAAAAATGTAAATCAAACTGTCCCTGAATAAGACCTGATATCAGATCTACTAGACAAATTATTTTAAAACAATTGCCTTAAGGATGATCAAAGAATGTAATAAGATCTGAGAAAAGTCAAGAAAGCAATTTGTGAACAAAATAGAAATACCAACAAAGAGGCTGAACACCAAAAAGTAAGCCAAAAAAATTCTGGAGCTGAAAGTACAGTAATTAAAATGAAATATTCACTAGAGGTATTCGAAAGCAGATTTGAGCAGGCAGAAGAAAGAATTAGCAAACTTGATGACTTTTTCCTAATTTCACAGATAAGCAACTGTCTTAGAGGTTATATCACTTTCCCTTGAATAAACAATATCTACATCATGGCATGGCTGAGAACATCTGTGCCTGGCACTTTATTAGTGAGGGACACACAAAAAAGTCAAAGAGCATATTCAAATTAAAATAATTCAATGAAGGTTTTATTTACAAATAAATAAAATTTGTATTATTTATTGTTTCTATTTCTAATTTACTTTTAGTGTCTTTTTTTGTAATCACTCTGAGACACATTATAATCAAACTCTTGAAAGACACACTTGAAAGCAGCAGAAGAAAAGTGATTTGTCACATACAAAAATGTTCAACAGGATAGTAAGATTTCTCATCAGAAATTTTGGAGGATAGAAGGCTATGGCTTGATATATTTGAAGTTCTAAAAGAAAAAAACCCATGAACCAAAAATCCTATATTCAGCAAAACTGTGCTTCAAGAGTAGAGAGAAATTAAGACATGCCTGGACAAATGAAAACTGACAGTTTGCAACCGTAAGACCTGCCCTGCACCAAATGCTCAAGAGAATCCTGCAAGGGGAAACAAAACAACACCACACAGTTAACTCAGTACCATATGAGGAAATAAAGATCTCAATATAAGTAAATACATGAGGGGCACCTAGGTGGCTCATTTGGTTAAGTATCCAACTCTTGATTTCAGCTCAAGTCATGATCTCATGGTGGTGATATCCAGCCACATGTCAGACTCCATGCTGGGTGTGGAGCCTACTTAAGGTTCTCTCTCTTCTACTCTCTCTCCCCCCCTGCCCCTCCCCCACTTGCACTTTCCCTCTCTCAAAAAAAATAAAAATAAAAAGTAAATATATGAGCAATGGTGTAACTTTGGTTTGAAACTCCGTTTTTTGTTTTCCACATGATTTGACAGACTAATATTTTATTTAAAAAAAATTAGTCTAAAAGCTAGTTATTACTTCAACTTTGGTTTATAACTGCAAATTTTGTTTTCTACATAATATAAAGAAAACCATCAGGGTCTATGCTGACAGTGTGTAGCCTGCTTGGAATTCTCTGTCCCCTCTCAATCTCTCTGCCCCTACCCCACTTGCTCTCTCTCTCAAAATAAATAAACTTAAATAAAAATTGTTTTAAAAACTGTAAGGAAATAGAATTTTTACGTGTTATTCAAGATAAGTAAGTAGAGATTCAAGTTAGAGTACCACAACTTTATAATGTTAAACATAATCCCACGTGATAACCACAAAGAAAATAGCTACATAAGAGGAAATGAAAAGGGAAGTTAAGCATTTCACTATGAAAAAAAAAAAAAAATCCACAAAGCAAAAAAGAATAATGCAGAAAGTTGGGACCAAAGGAAAGCTGTAAGACATGTAAAATTAACAGAAAAATGACAGAAATAAGTCACTCCTCATCACTACTTACTTTAAATGTAAATTGATTAAACTCTCCAATACAAAGAGTGACAGAATGACTAAAAAAAAGATCCAATTATATGCTGTCTACACCAGACTCACATTAGATCCAAAGACAGGTTAAAAGTCAAAGTATGGAAAAACATATTCCATGCAAATACTACCAAAAGAGAGTAAGGTTATACTGATACCAGACAAAATACAAAATCAAAAAAAGACTACAAGACACAAAGATGTAATTATATATTAATACAAGGTATAACAGAGCTAGAAGATCTAACTATTATAAACATCTACATACCTAATAACAAACTATCAAAATATATAAAGCATTAATTGGGGCACCTGATTGGCTTAGTGAGTTAAGCATTCGACTCTTGATTTCAGCTCAGGTCATGATCTCACAGTTCATGAGAGTGAGCTGACAGCATGAAGCCTGCTTGGGATATTCTCTCTCTCTCTCTCTCTCTCTCTCTCTCTCTCTGCTCCTCTCCCACTAGCATGCTCGTGCTCTCTTGCTCTCTCTCAAACACAAAAATAAACTTTAACAAATCGCCAAAAACAATATACATATAAAGAATAAATTAATAGAAAATGAAAATAGACAGTTCTACAATAATAGTTGGGAGACTTCAATGCCCCACTCTCAATAAGGGATAGAACAATCTGACAGAAAAAAAGAAATTAGAGGGCTTAAAACACACAATAAACCTACTAGATCTAATTGATATACGTGAAACAATCCACCCAACAAGAGAATACACATTTTTCTTAAGTGCACATAAGACATTCTTCAAGACAGACCATATTCTGGGGAACAAATTAAGTCTCAACAGATTTAGAAAGATATCACACAAAGCATCTTCTCTGACCACAATGGAATGAAGTTAGAACTCATTAACACAAGGAAAACTAGAAAACTCACAAATTTGTGGAAATTAAACAACATACTTTTTAATAACCAATGGTTCAAAGAAGAAATCACAAATTAGGAAATACTTAAGAGATGAATGAAAACAGAAACAAAAACAAATTCAAAAATATAAAAGATTTAATTTTTTGAAATCAAAAACTGAAAAAGATAGAGATAAAACTATAAGGAAATAGGGTGCCTACATACAAAATTTATACAAAAATTAGCAAAACACAACAAGAACACTAGTACCAAGAAGCGTTTTTCGCTATAAATGCTCACATTACAAACATAAAGACCTCAAATCAACAACTTTATAATTTGAAGAACCAGAAGAAAAAAAAAACTACATTCAAAGCTAACAGAAAAAAAGAAATAATAAAGAACAGAGCAAATGACATACAGAATAGAAAAATAAGAGAATGGGGTGCCTGGCTGGCTCAGTGGGTAGAGCATCTGACTCTTGATCTCAGGGGTCTGAGTTCAAGCTCCACGTTGGGCAGGGCACCATCAAAAAAAAAAAGGTGGGGGGAAGAAAAACAATAGAAAAAATTAATGAAACTAAAAGTTTGTTCACAAATATGGCAAACCTGAGCTAGATGAGCTAAGAAAAAGAGAGAAGATGCAAATAACTAAAATCAGAAATGAAAGTGGGGACATTACTAATGATTCCACAAAAATAAAAAGGATTATAAATGAGTACTATGAACTGTATCTCAACAAATTAGATAATATAGATAAAATGGACAAATTCCTAAAAACAAAAAACCTAGATAGAATCACAAAGAAACAGAAAATTTGACTTGACCTAAAATTAGTAAGAAGATTGAATCAGTAATCAAAACTCCCAGGAAAGAAAGCCCTGGCCTTGATGCTTTCACTGGTGAATTTCAAAATTTTATGAAGAACAGCAATCATTCTCAAACTCGTTCCAAAAATGGAAGTGAAAATAATTTCCAACTTAGGGGCACCTGAGTGGCTCAGTTGGTTAAGCGTCCGACTTAGGCTCAGGTCATGATCTCACGGTTCGTAGGTTCGAGCCCCGTGTCGGGCTCTGGGCTGACAGCTCAGAACCTGGAGCCTGCTTCAGATTCTGTGTCTCCCTCTATCTGCCCCTCCACTGCTTGCACTCTGTCTCTCGCATTGTCTCAAAAATAAACAAACATCAAAAAAATTTTTTTAAATAATAATAATTTCCAACTTATTTTATGTAGCCAACATTACCCTGCTACTGAAGCCAGACAAAGACACCACAAGGAAAGAAGACTAAAGACCATTATTTTTATGAACATTGTTTCAAAAAATCCTCAACAAAATATTAACAAACCAAATTTGGCAGCAGATTAAAAACACTATACACCATGACCAAGTGGGATTTATTCCTGTAATGCAAGAATGGTTCAACCTACAAAAATTGGTCACTAAAAAGATGAGAGTAACAGAATGAATAGAAAAAAAAATATGATCATCCCAATTGATGAAAAAAAAAAAAAAAAGCGGCAAAGTTCAACATCTTTCATGACAAAAGCACACAACCAGGAATGGAAGGAAACTGCTTCAACATAATAAAAGCCATATATGCAAAACCCAAGCAAACATCATACTTATTGGTGAAAGACTCTTTTCCTGTAAGATGAGGAACAAGAAAAGGATGTTCATTTTTGCCATTTCTATTCAACATACTACATAGCCAATTAGACAAAATATAAAGAAAAAAAAGGCATCAAAATTGAAAAGGAATAAGTAAAATGATCTCTGTTCACAAATGGTATCATCTTATACGTAGAAAACCCTAAAGATTCCACAAAAAGACTGTTTCAAAAATGAATACAACAAAGTGATAGGATATAAACTCAACACAAAAATCACCTACATAACGTGGGTGCCTGGGTGGCTCAAGTTGGTTAAGCGTCTGACTTCGGCTCAGGTCATGATCTCGCGGTTTGTGAGTTCGGGTCCCGCGACAGGCTCTGTGCTGACAGCTCAGAGCCTGCAGCCTACTTCGAATTCTGTGTCTCCCTCTCTCTCTGCCCCTCCCCTGCTCATACTCTGTCTCTGTCTCTCAAAAATAAATAAATGTTAAAAAAAAAAATTTAAAAATCACCTGCATACCTATACATTTAACAATGAAAAATCTGAATAGGAAATCATGAAAACAATTCCACTTATAATAGCACTAAAAAGAAGAAAATGCTTAGGAACTAACTTAATCAAAGAGGCAAAAAAATCATAAAATTAAAACTACAAAACATGGCTAGAGGAAACAAAATACATGAATAAATGTAATCACACCCCATTTGCAGGGATTAGAAGGCTAAATGTTAAAATGTCAATACTACTCAAGGCAATCTATCAGTTCAATGCAACTGTATCAAAGTCATGATGTTTTTCGCAGAAATAAAAAATCTTATCTCAAAACTCATATAAGGGACTTCCAATAGCCAAAACAATCTTGAAAAAGAGTAACAAAACTGGAGGACTCACACTTCATTATTTCAAAACTTACTACAGGGATACCTGGATGTTAAGTCAGTTAAGCATCTGACTCTTGATTTTGGCTCAGGTCATGACATGATCTTACAGTTTGTGAGAGATCAAGGCCCATGTCAGGTTCCACACTAACAGCATGAAACCCTCCTTGGGAGTCTCTCAATCTCTCTCTCTCTCTCTCTGCCCCTCACCTGCTCACACATGTGTGCTCGTTCTCTCTTTTTCTCAAAAATAAACACTAAAAAAAGCCTACTACAAAGTTACAGTAATGAAAACGTGTGGTATTGGCATAAGGACAAACACACAGATCAAGAAAATGGAATAAGGAACCCAGAAATAAACTCTCATATACATAGAAAGTGTTTTTTAGCAACAGTGCCAAGACTAGTCAATTGGGAAAGAAGAGACTTTTGGACAAATGGTCCTAGAAAAACTGGATATCCACATGCCAAAGAATGAAGTTGGACCTCTACTCAACTCCATAGACAAACATTAACTCAAAATGGATCAAAGAACTAAATGTAAGAGCTAAAATTATAAAATGCATATAAGAAAACATAGGGGAAAAGCTTCATGGCCATGACATTGGATTTGGCACTGATTTCTTGGATATAACACCGAAAACACAGGCAACAACAACAAAACAAACGAAATGTACTTTATAAAGTATTTAATTTTTATAGCATCTAAAGTCACCGTCAAGAGAGCAAAAAGGCAACCCAAAAAATGGGATAAAATATTTGCAAGTCATGAATCTGATAAGGGATTGATATTCTGAATATATAGACAACCCCTTAAAACTCAACAACAAAAAAACTTGACCTTTAAAAGTGGGCAAAGAACTTGAATAAACATCTCTCCAACGATATACAAATAGCCATAAGCACATGGAAAGATGTTCAACATCACTAATTATTAGGGAAACACAAATCAAAAACACAATCACCTATGACTTCACATAGGATGGCTATTATGAATTAAATGAAAGTAAGTGTTGATGAAGATGCAGAGAAAGTAGCACATCACTACTGGCAATGTAAGATGATGCAGCTGCTATGGAAAAGAGTATGGTGATCCTCAAAAATCAAAAACAGATTTACCATATGGTCCAGAAATTTCACTTGGGGATATATACCCCAAATTCAAAGAAATGAAAGCAAGGTTTCGAAAACATATTTGTATAGCCATGTTCATATCAGCATTATTCACAATAGCAAAAATGGGGAAGCAATGCAAGTGTCCATTGACAGATGAATGGCTAAGCAAAACAGCATGTGTATAACGTAAGTACACAATGGAATATTATTTAGCCTAAAAAGGAAGTAAATTCTGACATGTTGCAACATGAATGAACTTGGTGACAATATGCTAAGTAAAATAAGCCCACCACAAAAAGATAAATAATGAATGATTCCACTTACATGAAGTACTTAAAGTAGTCAAATTCATGGAAAGTAGAATGGGTGGTTGCTTGGGGCTATAAGGGAGAAACTGGGAGTCACTGTTTAATGGGTATATAGTGTAAGTAGTACAAGATGAAAAGTGTAGAGATGGTTGGTGATGATATTAGTACAACATTAGAAATGGATTTAAAACTACTGAACTATGTATTTAAAAATGGTTAAGATGGTAAATTTTATGGGGCACCTAGATGGCTCAGTTGGTCAAGCATTTGACTTCGGCTCAGGTCATGATCTCGTGGTTCGTGGGTGTGATCCCCATGTCGGGCTCTGTGCTGACAACTCAGAGCCTGGAGCCTGCTTCGGATTCTGTGTCTCCCTCTCTCTCTGGCCCTCCCCATCTTGTACTCTGTCTCTCTGTCTCTCTCAAAAATAAATACACATTTAAAAAAAAATTTTTTAAGACAGTAAATTTTATGTTGTGTAAATTTTATAATAAAAAAGCAATATATCTGACAAAAATTATAAAAACTTATAATTGACACATACTCCTCTAAGTAAATGATACACCAATAAAGTTGATTTAAAAAAAAAGAATAGAAAACCTGAATAGTTCTATAATTAGAAGCAACACACAAACACAAAGGTAATACAAAAAAACAAATATTCATTTTAATTGCAGGTCACTGAAGAAGGACTGAATTTTTAAGAAGCAATAAAGAATGAGAAAAAGGAAACTGATAGGCTGCCAATTCATTTCCTAAAAAAAAAGAAATTACTGCTCCCAAAAGAAGCTCAGTTCCTCTCCCTTGTTCAAGGTGTCTGTCTGGGTTTGAATTGTGCCCCCCTCCAAAAGACATTCTAAACTCTTAACCCCAGTATCTCAGAATGTTAATTTATTTGGAAATACTGTCTTCACAGAAATCAAATTAAAATGATGGCAATAAGGCCGTAATAAATTATGACTGGTGTCTTTCTAAAAACTGCAAATTGAACATAGAAACAGAAATACACATATGACAATGTGAGGACACACATAGAGATCATGTAAACAGATAAGACAGCAGTAATGCATCCAAAGTACAAGAAATGCCCAAAGAGAAGAGAGAGACATGGAATAAATCCTTCCCTAATGCCTTCAGAGGAAGCATGGCCCTGCTGACACTTTCACATGAAATGTGAGTGGAGTAAACAATCTAGTCCAAAGACAGAGATTTCCAGAAGAGATGAGAAATCCACATCTGCTATGTTCTGAATGTTTCCTTCCCTTAAAAATTCATATGTTAAAATCCTAAACCCCCAAAATGATGGTATTAGGAGTGGGGCCTTTGGGAAGTGAATAGATCACGACAGTGGAACCCTCATAAATGGTATTAGTACGCTTATAAAGGAGTCTTAAGAGAGGCCCCATCCACCCCTTCAGGACACAATGAAAAGATGCCATCTATACGAACCAAGAAGCTCTCATAGACAATGAACCTTCTGGTGCCATGATAATGGGCTTCCCAGCCACTAGAATTATAAAAAATAATTATTTGTTGTTTATATGCCACCCAGTCTATGGTGTTTTACTATAGCAGCCCAAAACCACTAGAGCAAGATCCAACTAAAGGCTCTCAACTAGAGACAATTTGGATTCCAAGAAATAAATAGGTTCAAAGTAAAAGGATGGAAAAAGGTGTACCATGCAAACAGCAACCTTAAGACAAATGGAGTAGTTATATGAACATCAGATCCAATAGACTTTAAAACAAACAAAAATAGACAATGAAGGACATTTCATTGATAAAAGGGTTAATTCATCAGAAAGATATACCAATTACAAATACACATATACTTAACAACAGGACCACAAAATACATTAAGCAGAAACTGACAAAACATAAGGGAGAAATGAACATTTCAACAATAATATGTAGGTACTTCAAAACACCAGTCTTGATAACGGATAGATATACTAGACTGAAAATCTGCAAGGATAACCGGAGCTTGAATAATAGTATCATCCAATTCAATCTAACAGACATCTATAGAACACTCCACCAAATAGGAACAGAATACACATTCTTCTCAAATACACAAAACATTCTGCAAGCAAGACCATATGCAAAACCATAAAATGAAACTCAGTAAATTTATAAGAAAGAAAACCATAAAGGGACGCCTGGATGGCATAGTCGGTTAAGTATCTGACTCTTGATCTCGGCTCAGGTCATCATCTTGCTGTTCATGAACTTGAGCCCCACATCAGGCTCTGCAGTGATGGTCCAGAGCCTGCTTGGGGTCCTGTCTCTCCTTCTCTCTGTCACTTCCCCACTTGTGCTCTTTCTCTCTCTCTCTCAAGACAAATAAATAAAGTTAAAAAAAAATTTTTTAAAGGAAATCATATAGAATGTTTCAGACCACAATGGAATTCAATTAAATATTAACAACAGGTAAGTAAGTCATGAGAATGTAATATAAAGCATGGTGACTGTAGTTAATAAAACTGTATCATGTATTTGAAAATGGCTAAGAAAGTAAATCTTAACGGTTCTCATCACAAGGAAAAGGATGTATAACTATGCATGGTGATAGACGTTAACTAGACTTACTATAGTGATCATTTCTCAATATATATAAATAATGAATCACTACATTGTACACCTGAACTAATATAATGTTATGTCAATTATATCTCAATAAGATCTTGCAAGTTTTCAAAAATGCAGAAATTAAATAATACACATTTTCACAACAAATGAATCAAAAAAGTCATACCAGAATTTAGAAAATACTTTTGAGATTAATGAATAGAACATCACAACACACCAAAATTTATGAGATGCAGCTAATGCAGTGCTCAAGGAAATTTTAAAATTGTAAAATTGCTGTTAGAAAAGAAGAAAGATCTCAAATCAATAACCTTACCAGACACCTTAAGATTTAGAAAAAGCAGCACTATTTCCAAAACAAAAACAAAGAAAGTAAGATTATAGTGGAAATAAATGAAAACGAATACAGAAAACCAAGAGACAAAATTGATGAAATCAAAAGTTGGTTCTTTGAAAAGATCAACAAAATTAACAAATCTTTAGGGAGACTGAGCAGAAAAAGAGAGGAAAAAAAGATGCAAATTTGTAAATAAGAAAAAGAGATCACTAACAATATTACAGAAATTAAAAAGACTGTAAGAGAGTATTTTGAACAAACGTATGCCAACAAATTAGATAACTTACACAATGCACAAATTCCTAGAAAGGCACAAGGTACCAAAACTGACTCATACATGGCTATCAGGCTGACTCACTCAGTGGAGCATGCAATTCTTGTAGTCGGGGTTGTGAGTTTGAGCACCACACTGAGTGTAGAAATTTCTTAAATTAAAACTGAAAAAAAAAAAAAAACCTGACTCATAAAAAAACAGAAAATCTGAATAGAGCTATAACAAATAAAAATTTAAACTTGTAACGTGATATCCTCAGGCACACACACATACACATGCAAAATGCCAATGTCTAGATGGCCTACTGGTGCCTTTCATTAAACATTTAAAGAAAAATTGTGGGGGGGTTGGGGTGCCTGGGTGGCTGGGTCAGTTAAGCGTCCCACTTCGGCTCAGGTCATGATCTCATGGTTCATAGGTTTCAGCCCCTCGACAGGCTCTGTGCTGACAGCTCAGAGCCTAGAGCCTGCTTCAGATGTTGTGTCTCCCTCTCTCTCTCTGCCCCTCCCCCACTTGTTCTCTCTCTCTCTCTCTCTCTCTCTCAAAAATAAACATTAAAAAAAAAAAAAAAAAAGATAACCTGGGTGCCTGACTGGCTCAGTTGGTAGAGCGAGCAACTCTGACCATCATGAACTCAAGCCCCATGTTAGGTGTAGAGATTACTTAAAAATAAAATCGTGGGCGGGGCGCCTGGGTGGCGCAGTCGGTTAAGCGTCCGACTTCAGCCAGGTCACGATCTCGCGGTCCGTGAGTTCGAACCCCGCGTCAGGCTCTGGCCTGATGGCTCGGAGCCTGGAGCCTGTTTCCGATTCTGTGTCTCCCTCTCTCTCTGCCCCTCCCCCGTTCATGCTCTGTCTCTCTCTGTCCCAAAAATAAATAAAAAACGTTGAAAAAAAAAATTAAAAAAAATAAATAAATAAAATCGTGGGGCGCCTGGGTGGCTCAGTCGGTTGAGCATCCGACTTCGGCTCAGGTCATGATCTCCCGGTTTGTGAGTTCGAGCCCCATGTCAGCTCTGTGCTGATAGCTCAGAGCCTGGAGCCTGCTTCTGCTTCTGTCTCCCTCTCTCTCTGCCCCTAACCCACTCGCATTCTGCCTCTGTCTCTCTCAAAAAAAAATAAACATTAAAAAAAATTGTTTTTAATAATAAAATCGTAAAAAAATAATAAAGAAAATAAATAAAGAAAATAAAATCATAACAAAAAAAAATTTAAAGAAACTTAACATCAATTCTCCAAAAATTCTTCCAGAAAACAAAGGAAGAGAAAACACTTGCCAACTCATTCTACAAGGTCAGTATTAGCCTGATTCCAAATCCCAGACAAGACAACATAAGAAAAGAGCAGATGAATTTCTCTTCTTTTTTAAGTTTATTTATTTTGAAAGTAAGAGAGAATGTGAGTGGGGGAAGGGCAGAAAGAAAGAGGGAGAGAGAGAATCCCAAGCAGACTCCTCATTGTCAGCACAGAGCCTGACGCAGGGTTCAATCTCACAAATCATGAGATCATGACCTGAGCAAAAATCAAGAGTCGGACACTTAACCAACTAAGCCACGGCTCCTGATCAATTTCTCTTCCTAATACAAATGAAAATATCCTCAAAAAAATCCTAGCAAACTAAATCCAGCAACATATCAATGGGATCATAAATCAGGATCATGTGGGATTTATCTCAAGAATGCAAATTTAGCTTAAGATCTAAAAATAAATTTATGTAACACATTAATTAAAAGATACACATTACATGATATGAATGCAAAAAAGGCATTTGACAAAACCTGACACACATTCATGATAAAAAGGCTTCAAACAAATTAGGAATGGAAAGGAACTTCCTCCATGAAAAAGAGCATACTTTAGTCTATTTGTGTTACTGTAACAAAATACCATAAAATGGGTGGCTTATAAACAACAGACATTAATTTCCCATGTTCTGGAGGCTGGGAAGTCCAGGATCAGGGTGCCAGACAGCATGCTCAGGCTCTGGTAAAGGCCCTCTTCTGTACTGCAAACTGCTAACTTCTCACTGTGTCCTCCAAAAGGTGAAACTAGGAAGCTCTGTGAGGTCTCTTTTATAAAGGCAGTAATCCCATTCATGAGCGCTCCACCTTCATGACTTAACCTCCCAAGGGCCCCACCTCCAAATGCCATCACACTGGGCATTAGGATTTCAACATAAACATTTTGAGGGGACACAAACATTCAAACCATAGCAAAGCATCTATGAAAACCTAGCTAACATGACACGTAATGGTAAAATACCGAATGCTTTCCCTCTGAGAGTGGGAACAAAACAAAAATGTCCACTCTCACCACTTCTATTCTACATCATACTAGATGTTCTAACCAGAACATTAAGCAAAGAAAAAAAAATTAAAGGCATCCAGTTGGAAATAAAGAAGTAAACTGTCTTCATGTATAGAACTCCAAGCAATCTACTAAAAACTTCTAGAACTAGGAAGCCTTAAACAAAATCACAGCATATAACGTCCACATACATAAATCAAGTGAATTCCTATACACTAATAATGAACAGTCTGAAAATAATATTAAGAAAACAATTCCACAACAGCATCAAAAAGAAGAAAATAAATTACCAAAAGCTGCAGAAAGAAATTAAAAAGGATCTAAATGGAAAGATATCTCATGTTCATGAATCAGAAGACTTAATATTAAGATGGCCAAACTCCCCAAATTAGTCTACAGATTTAACACATCCTCTCTCAAAATCCTTATTGGCTTTTTTGTTATAATTGACAACCTGATTCAAAATTCAACTGAAAATGCAACAAATCTAGAACAACTGAAACAATTTTGAAAAACACAATAAAGCTGGAAGACTCTCACTTTCTAATTTCAAAACTTAATGCAAAGTTATAGTAATCAAGACACAGTGGTACTGGCATAAGGACAAACATATAGATCAATGGAATAAAATTCCAAATCCAGAAATAAACCCTTATATTTGTAGGCAATTGATTTTCATCAAAGTTACCCCAAAACATTGGTACCTCTTCAACCACTGGTGCTAGGACAATTGCATATTCACAAACAAAAATATAAATTTGGATGCCTATTTCATATCATATCCAAAAATTAATTCTGAATGAATAAAAGACCTAACTCTAATAACTAGAACCTTAAAACTCTTAGAAGAAAACTCAAGAATAAGTCATTCTAACCTGAGATTAGGCAATAGTTTAGATATGACAACAAAAAAGCATCATGACAAAAGAAAAATAGATAAATGGGACTTCATCAAAATGAAAACAACCTCTGTGCTTCAAAAGGCAACATCAAAAAAGTGAAAAGCTGTATGGGAGAAAATATTTGCAAACCATATATCTGTTAAAGACTTGTATACAGAATATATAAAGAAGTCTTATAACTCAACAGAAACATATCAACACAATTTTAAAATGGCAAAAATCTAAGTAGACATTTCTCCAAAGAAGATATAAAAATCACCAACAAACACATAAAAAGACAAACGTCATTAGGAAATGCATATCAAAACTACAATGAGACACAGGTTTACACCCACAAGGACATTGGAAGGAAGGAAGGAAGGAAGGAAGGAAGGAAGGAAGGAAGGAAGGGAATTAAGTAGTGATAAGGATATGGAATACCAATGTTTTTCATTTCCTATAGACAATTTACTCGAAAAGGGAGAATAAGACTAAGTACCTTACAAAGTGCTCTGACATAAATTTAAGAACTTCAATTAGTCTTCTAATTTGTGTGACCTCCCAATAATTACAACTTTTACTTTGCTACACTCATTTTTTTTATTCATTCACTATTCCATAAAAGAAAATTCAACACTCTTTTATAGAACAACTTTTTAATTATTTACAAATATCCAATCCTGAAATGCTCTAAATTCCTTCTGATAACTGCAATTTGAATCTCCCAAATATTTAACTCTAACATAATTTACTAACACTAAGTGCTAAATTCAGCATCTTTTTTACTGCAGACCACAAATAATGAATCAAGCATTATAATCAAGTCTATATGTAACTCTTGTTTTATCAGCTAAAGTTTATCAAGATGTTCCAAATGCACAAAAAGAAAAGAGTTAAGATGACTTAGAATCACAGAAAGTTCACACTTGAACCTTAGAGGACATTGAATTCAGTCCTTGTATTTCAAAATTATGTATCTGAGATCCAAAGAAGCTAAATGAATCACCATGGTCAGTCACACTATTTATACACAATATAAGCCCATCCTATGTCATACACACATATATCTTACCTTTCTGGTGATGTCTTAGAGGTGACAGGACGCCCACGAACACTTTTTCTACTTTTATGGTCTAGAGAGAGGACCTTATTTCTTAGGCTTCTTTTCCACTGGTGGGGGAAAAATGGAATTTAATACTAAGTATAACAATATGATAATTAAGAGGCATTTAAGTTTGTTTTTATTTAAAACTTCAAGATGAATGGCCAAATTCATAGTAATTCACAGAGGAAAACAAGTGCAGTCTACAAACCCACCTGGCTCTTTTGCTAGCGTAGAAATATAAGTCTACCAAAAAAATAGAAGAAAGATATTTAAAAATCTCAAGGTAAATTTAGTCCGGAAACCAACATTTTGAGATCCTAAAGCTTATATAATTATAAAATTTTTCAAAGAGTTTAAAAAAAACAATAGAAATTATTATATGCCAAGTTAAATAGGACCTGTGATTTTGAAGTTACCATATTTATAATAATTGAAAGGGATTACAACTTGCTCCCGATGAATTGCTGCATGGAAATTTTTAGGGAAGAGTCAGACATCTTATTAACAGGGTTTATATTTAATCTAACTAGACACAAAAGTTAAAATTATTTAATACAAAACAGTATCAATCTAGACAAATAAATTATTTATCTTCTCTTCACTAGTTACCTTACCTGAAAATAGACGTAATAATAGCTATCTCACAAGGATGTAAACATGACTATATATGTAGTCAGTTTAAAACACTGTTTTCCTGGAGTGCCTGGGTGGTTTGGTCAGTTAACCGACTCTTGGTTTCAGCTCAGGCCATGTGAGCGGTTTTGTGGGTTCCAGCCCCACACGCTGGGCTCTGAGCTGGCAGCACAGAGCCTGCTTGAGATTCTCTCTCTCTCTCTCTCTCTCTCTCTCTGCCCCTCCCCTACTAGTGCTCTGTCTCTATCAAAATAAACAAACTTATTTTAAAAAATCAAAAAAATAAAAATAAAACACAGTTTACTCCTGAGAGATTTGTACACTGTGTTTATAGCAGCATTGTTCACAACAGCTAAAAGATAGAAGCAATTTAAGTGTCCCATCAATAAGTGAATGGATAAACAAAATGAGGTATATACAATGAAATATTATTCAGTCTTAAAAAAAGAAATTGACACATGCTACATGGATGACCCTTGATGACTGTGACAGAACAAAAAATATATATATATTGGTTTCTGCCCCCAGTTCCTGGCCTAGAACTCTGAAACCCTTGTAATTTGCTGGGTGATAGGAGCATCTTTTGTTATATTATTTGGTCTATGAAACCCTCCCAGGCCTCGCCCTATGTATCTCTTCATCTGGCTCTTCAGTGGTGTTATGTTGTCAAATCCTTTAATAAACTGATAAATATAAGTGTTTCCCTGAGTTCTCTTAGCAGCTCTAGCATAAATTAATTGAACCTGTGGTGGGGAGGGGTGAAGCTGTGGAACTTCAGATTTATAACCAGTTCATCACAAGCAAAGTGACAGCTGGACTTGTGACTGGCATTTGAAGTGCTGTGGGAGCAGTCTTGTGTGACTGCGCCCTTAACTTGTGGGATCTGACACTATTTCCAAGTAGTGTCAGAATTGAACTAAATTTTAGGATACCCAGTTGGTGTCACAGAGGATTGATGGGTGGGGGAAACCCACACACATCTGGCATCAAAAATTGTTGTAAATATGATGCCTGGGTGGCTCAGTTGGTTAAGCCTCCGACTTCAACTAGGGTCATGAGCTCACAGTTCATGAGCTCAAGCCCTGCATCAGATGAGCTTGAATCACACTCCAGGATCTGCACTCTCTCTCTGCACCTGGTGGGATTCTCTCTCTCTCCCTCTCTCTCTGCCCCTTACTCACTTGCATGCTCTCATGAATGAATGAATGAATGAATGAATGAATGAATAGAAATGTGGTTAAAATGGGGCGCTAGGGTGGCTCAGTTGGTTAAGCATCCAACTCTTAATTTTGGCTCAGGTCATGATCTCATGGTTCATGAGTGTAAGCCTCACATCAGGCTCTGCACTGACAGCATGGAGCCTGCTTGGGATTCTCTCTTTGCCTCTCTCTCTCTGCCCCTCCACCACTCATGCTGTCTTTCTCTCTCCCTCTCTCTCAAAATAAATAAATAAATAAACATTTTAAAAATGGTTAAAATGATAAATTTTGTTATTTTTTTCCACAATTTAAAATAAATTTTTAAAAGATAAAAAAATAATGCTTCGACAAAGCAGAAAAGAATATCCAGGGGAAAAAAGCCAGACTCCAACAAACGTTGTTGGGAAAACCGGACAGCAACATGCAGAATGAAACTAAACCACTTTCTTACACCACACACAAAAATAAATTCAAGGATGCCTGGATGGCTCAGTATGTTCAGTGTCCAACCTCAGCTCAGGTCATGATTTCACAGTTTGTGAGTTTGAGCCCCTCATTAGGCTCTCTGCTATTAGCACAAAGCCCACTTTGAATCCTCTGTCTCCCTCTCTCTCTGCCTCTCCCCTGCTCGGTCTCTCTCTCTCTGTCTCTCTCTTTCAAAAATAAACAAACATTAAAACTAATAATAATAAATAAATTCAAAATGGATGAAAGACCTAAATGTAAGACAGGAAACCATCAAAATCCTGGAGAAGAACACAGGTAGCAACCTCTTTGACATCAGCTATAGCAACTTCTTATTAGACATGTCGCCAGAGGCAAGGAAAACAAAAGCAAAAATGGACTATTGGGACTTCATCAAGATAAAAAGCTTCTGCACAATGAAAGAAACACTCAACAAAACTAAAACGCAACCTACAGAATTGGAGAAGATAATTTGCAAATGACATATCGGATAAAGTATCCAAAAAGTATCGGATTTAGTATCCAAAATCTACAAAGAACTTATCAAACTTAACACCCAAAAAACAAATAATCCAGTGAAGAAAGGGAGAGAAGACATGAGTAGATATTTTTCCAAAGAAGACATCCAGATGGCTAACAAACACATGAAAAGATGCTTACCATCGCTCATCATGAGGGAAATACAAATCAAAACCACAATGAAATACCAGCTCACACCTGTCAGAATGGCTAAAATTAGCAATACAGGAAACAACAGATGTTGGCGAGGATGCACAGAAAAGGGAACCTCTTACATTGTTGATGGGAATGCAAACTGGTGCAGCCACTCCGGAAAACAGCATGGAGGTTCCTCAAAAAGTTAAAAATAGAACTACTCTCCAACACAGCAATTACACTAGTAGGTATTTACCCAACGGACACAAAAACACCAATTTGAAGGAGCACATGCACACCGATGTTTATTGCAGCACTATCAACAAGAGCCAAACTATGGAAAGAGCCCAAATGTCCATCAACTGATGAATGAATAAAGAAGATGTGGTGTGTATTTATGTGTACACATATACATACACAAACACGCACATACATACACACACACAATGGAATATTAGCCATGAGAAGAAATGAAATCTTGCCATTTGCAATGACGTGGATGGAGCTAGAGAATATTATGCTAAGCAAAATAAGTCAGTCAGTGAAAGACAAATGCCATATTTTTTTCACACAAATGTGGAATTTAAGAAACAAAATAGATCAACATAGAGGGGTATAAGGGGTTAAAAAAAGAGAGAGAGAGAAACCATAGGAGACTTAACTATAGAGAACAAACTGAGCATTTCTAGAAAGGAAGTAGGCAGGGCATGAGCTAAATGGGTGATGTGTATTAAGAAGGGCACTTGTGGGGTACCTGGGTGGCTCCAGTTGAGCGTCCAACTTCAGCTTAGGTCATGATCTCACTGTTTGTGGGTTCGAGCCCTGCGTTGGGCTCTGTGCTGACAGCTCAGAACCTGGAGCCTGCTTCAGATTCTGTGTCTCCCTTTCTCTCTAACCCTCCCCTGCTTGCGCTCTCTCTCTCTCTCTCTCAAAAATAAATAAACATTAAAAAAAATTTTTTTTAAAGAAGGGCATTTATGATGAGCACTGGGTGTTTTATGTAAGTGATGAATCACGAAATTCTATTCCTAAAACTAATAATTACACTATATGTTAACTAAATTTTAAATAAAAACTAAAAAATTAATTAAAAAAAAAAGTAAACCAATTCATTTCCACCTGTACAAAAAAAAAAGTCATTTAACAAAAGAAAAAAATGTTTTAAGTAATGAAAAACAAAACACTGTCCTGAACATGACAGCCTTCAATAAACATCCTTTTTAATTTTCCAAGCATTATGTTATCTCCTTATCATCACAGCCCTGCATGGTATAAAACATATCACTTTAATCAAAGGTAAGTGAGGCTTGGCCAATGAACCCAGGTCTGACTCCCATAAAAGCCTATGTTTCTTCCAATACTTTAATTCTAAATTATACAAATTCTCAAAAATCTCCAAGATATCAACCTAAACATACATCTGTCACTTCCATTCCTCTACAAAATGTAAATGTATCAATATAACAAGATTAAAACTATATCTTCTCTCCATTTTCGTTATCACTGTCTTAGTTCTGCCTCTTCTTATTTGTCACCTGGACTCTTACAATGTTAAACTAATGGGATTCCCTGCCAATGGTCTCTTACTCCCTTACTCTAGTATCTAGTCCATCATGACAGTTAAATCTTTAAAAAATGCAAAACTGTTATCATTCTCTTGTTTAAATTTCCATCCTGACTACCTATAGGATGGGGAAAAAAATTTGTTTTCATTTCTCACTTCTGTTTCCCATACATCTTGTATTCTGACCATACTAAATTATTTGTAGTTCCCTGAAAGAGCCAAGCAGTTTCATCCTTCAACATCTGTTTCCTTTTACTAGAATGTGCTTTGCCCTCCCTAATCCTCTTTGTCCGTTAAGCCCCAATCTAGTACCATCAAGAAACCTTTCTCACCCTCTAGCAGAGTGAATCAATCTCTTCTACGACACCATTATAAGTTTTGTATATCCCTATTATTGATAAGACTTCTCACAATGAATTATACTATCTGTTTACATCAAAACTACCACCAGGACTGGGAATGATTTGGCTTAAGGGCTGAACTCTCAAAACTACTGTCCAATTAGGTCCTTGTAATATTCCATTAATCTCACAGTAAAATGCAGCCTTCACATTTTATGTTACTGAATTTTTTGTACTCCACTATCATATTGTAAAAAAGTTTGCCTCTATGTGCAAAACAATGAAAGTACTAGTCTTTGAACCTATAGTACTATATATTCTATATAGGAAAAAAAAAAACCAAAAAACATTATTCCCACCAAAAAGGGAATGAACACCAAAATGAACTCATGGGGACAAACTGGAGATAACATTAATAGGAAGGAAATTAATTAAAATGTCATTAACTCCAAATTCTTGAATCCTATCATATTTAAGGGTAACCTGAAGTATATCTGGAGATATTTTCAAATGATAACAAAATTCACTTAGACTTTGATCAATTGTTTCTTACAGATATTATCACACTAAAATATTTATATATTTTCTTCCTAAAAATTATATAAAAATTACAGGCTGGGTTAATAATTTGTATTTTTCACAAATTATGATTTTTCTTTTAGTCTGTGAACCTATTATACACTAGCTCTGAAAAATAAAATCAGATAACAAAGATTTCTCCTACAAACTGATTATGAATGGGAATTTATTCACATACATATTTTGAAAGCTACCTGACCACACTACGAAACTTAAGATGGTATAAATAATTTTAATTTAAATATGAAAAAAGCTTTTGGAAGAATAAAAGACCTTGTTTACAAACAAGATCAAAGCATTCAGCTACCTAATTCTGAAGCTTTCATTCTGAGAAAAATGCCAAAATAAAATATAATGCTAATTAAAATAAAAACTCCATAGTATCCTGACTAAAAGTTTGCTTGAACAAAATCAACCCTACATGCATTCTAAATGGTGTGGGGTTTACAACCTCAACTGAGTGCTTCCTTAAATATTAAAAAAGAACTAAAGTTGTATCCTAAGGAAAATACTTTGTTCACAACCACTACCACTATCACAGCTTATTGAAATAAAAATATATGATGACTTTCTAACCAAGTGAGATTACTGGTCTGGATTTAACTTTTTTTTTTATAGATTTTTTAAGTTTACTTATTTATTTCAATAGAGTAAGAGAGACAATCCCAAACAGGCTCCATATTGTCAGTACAGAGCTCGATGCGGGGCTCAAACTCACGAACCATGAGAGCATGACTTGAGCCATAAACAAGAGTCAGGAGCTTAACCAACTGAGCCATCCAGGCAACCCAATTGATTGATTATTTATTCATTCATTCATTCATTTATTTATATTCAAGTTAGTTAACATATAGCGTAGTACTGGTTTCAGGAGTAGAACCCAGTGATTCATCACTTATATATAAGACCCAGTGCTCATCCCAACAAGTGCCCTCCTTAACGTCCATCACCCATTTAGTCCATCTCCCTACCCACCTCCCCTCCAGCAAACCTCAGTTTGTTCTCTGTATTTAAGAGTCTCTTATGGTTTGCCTCCCTGTCTCTTTTTAGCTTATTTTCCTTTCCTTCTTATGTATGTTCATTTAACTTTAAATCAGAATTTCAACTCTATTGATTCTTCACCCAGTTTCCAAAGTAAGAAACTTGTAATGCCAACACTGAAAACATGTGTTGACAAAAACCATGAGCTGAAGTTATTTGCTAACCAGTATCTAGTGAACCGGTGGATGAATTATGGGATAATGTCTGAGGAATCCTGTATACTCTTCAAGGAATTTTCCTCAGTGTTTTCCCCAAACACCCTGCATAACTCTAGAAAAATATATAACCAGGAAATTAACAATGACACAATCCATGACCTTATCAAGATTTCACCTGTTTTATTTTTTTTAATAATTTTTTAAGTGTTTATTTATTTTGAAAGAGAGTGTACATGAATGAGGGAAGGGCAGAGAGAGAGGGAGAGAGAGAGAATCCCAGGCAGGCTCCATGCTGTCAGTGCAGAGCCCAATGCAGGGCTCAATCCAACAAACCACGAGACCATGACCGAGCCAAAATCAACAGTTGGGCACTTAACCTACTGAGGCACTCAGGTGCCCCAAATTTCACATACATTTGTGTGTGCATGCATATTTAGTTCAATGCAATTTTATCATATGTGCACATCTCTGTGACTGCAACCTAAGTCAAGATATAGAACAGCTGTGTCACACCAACCTTTCTGCTATCCTTTTACAAACACAGCTACCACCTTCCCTCCCACTAACTCCTAGCTCCTGTAGACCTTGAGAGTGTTCCTAGAAATTCACACAAATATTTACGTAAGGAATAAAATGAATTCTAAACACTCTATTCTATTAACTAGAAGAGAAGGGAACAATTCTCAATTCATTCTATAAGGCAAACAATTACACTGATACTGAATCCATATAGTGGCAGTACAAGAAGAGAAAACCAAAGACCAGTATCTGTGATAAGCATAAACAAAAACACTCAACAACAACAACAAAAAAATCAGTAGATCAAAACAAGTAATACATAAAAAGAATACTACAATACATTCAATTAGGGTTTATTCCAGGACAGAAAAGTGGTTAAATATTCAAAGATCAATCCAAAAAAGAAAAAGAAAAAGACCCAACTATACATTGTACGCAATAAACTCACCTTAAATATAAAGACACAAACGGATGAAAAGTAAAGGAATAAAGAGATACCATTCTAACAGAGATCGAAAGAAAACTAGAGTAGCAATACTAATTTCAGGCTCAACAAACTTCAGAGAAAGAAAAATTATCAAATTTGGAAGATACAGGGATAAAGAGACATCCTACATAATGATAAAAAGGTCAATTCTCCAAGAAGACATAACAATCTTTAATGTATATGTACTCAACAACAGAGCATCAAAATACATAAGGCAAAAAACAATAGAAATACAAGGATGAATAAAAGAATCAACAATTATAGCTTCAATTCCCCTCATTTAGAAACAGATCCAGCAGAAAATCAATAAGGACAGAGTTAAGCTGAAAAACACCATTAATCAATTGTATCCAATTAACATTTAAAGAATATTTCATCTAAAAACAGAAGAATATGCATTCTTCTCAAGCTCATATGCTAAAAGGGGAACTAATAGCATTGAATGCATCTGTTAAAAAAAGAGACAATTTTAAAATCAATAATCTAAACTTCCATCTTTGGTAACTAAAATAATGAGGAACAAATTTCAAAGAAAGGAGATGAAAATTTCTAAAAATAGGACAGAAATCAATAAAACAAAACAAGAAATCAATAGAGAAAATCAACAAAACTGTAAGTTGCTTCTTTAAAAAGATCAATAAAATTGACAAACTTCTACCCATGTTAACTAAGAAAAAAAGACAAGCTCTAATTAGTAATATAGGAAATGAAAGAGAGGTGATAACTACTAATCCCATGGACACTATATAAAAATGATAAAGAAATGCTAGACACAACTCTACTCCCACATATTTGATAAACTGGGCCTGTATCTTTAAAAACACAATCTACCAAAACTTGCACAATGAGAAATACATAATCTGAATTGTCTCATAGGTGTTAAATTAACTGAATCAATATTTAATACCTTCAAAAACAGAAAGCACTGGGCCCAGACTGGTTCACTGGTGAATTTTACCAAACATTTAAGGAAACCATTTATACAAATTCTCAACAATTTCTTCCAAAAAACAAAAGCAGACGAACACTTCCAAACTCATTCTGAGGACAGCATTACCTTAATACCAAAACCAGAAAAATACATTACAAGATAATAAAGCTACACAATCTCTCTTACAAACATAGATGTAAAAATCTCAAAAGAATCAAGTCCAACAATGTATAAAGAGAATTATACACCAGGGCGCCTGGGTGGCTCAGTTGGTTAAGCGACTGACTTTGGCTCAGGTCATGATCTCACAGTTCATAAGTTCAAGCCCTACATCGGGCTCTGCGGAATTCTCTCTCTCTCTCTCTCCCTCTCTCTCTCTCTCTCTCTCTGCTCCTACTCCACTTGTGCTCTCTCTCTGTCTCAAATAAACTTGAATGAATGAATGAAAGAAAGAAAGAAAGAAAGAAAGAAAGAAAGAAAGAAAGAAAGAAAGAAAGAAACCAATGAAATTAAGAGTTGGTATTTTGAAAAGATAAACAAAATTGACAAACCTTTAGTTAAACTCACCAAGAAAAAAAAGAAAGAGAAGTCAATAAATAAAACCGTAAGTGAAAGAGGAGACATTCCTAATGATACCACCAAACTACATAAGGTCCTAAGAGGTTACTACAAAAAATTACACAACAAACTAGACAACCTAGAAAAAATGAGTAAATTTCTAGAAACACAGCCTACCAAGACTGAATCATGAAGAAGCAGAAAATCTGATCAGACAATTACTAGTAAGATTGAATGAGTAATCAAAAACTCCCAAGAAACAAAAGTACAGGACAAGAGAACTTGTCTGGTAAAGTATACCAGACACTTAAATAATGATTATTACCAATTTTTCTTAATTTCCTCCAAAAAAGAGAAGAAGAGGAATCACTCCCAAACTCATTTTATGAGGCCATCAATACCCTAATACCAAAATCAGACCAGTACACTCAAGAAAATTTCAGAGCAAAATATCTGATGAAAACAGACACAAAAATCCTCAACAAAATATTAGCAAACCCAATACAACCACAGAAAAGGATCATATACCATGATCAAATAGTATTTATTCCAGAGATGAAAGGAAGGTTCCAACATCCACAAGTCAATCAATGTGAAATACCACATTAACAAAATAAAAGATGGAACATATGATCATCTCAAAAGATGCAGAAAAACCATCTGACAAATTCAACATCCATTCACAATAAAAACTCTCAGCAAAATAAATATATATGGAATGTACCTAAACATAATAAGACCATATATCACAAGGTGACAGCTCCTATCATATTCAATCATGAAAAGTTCAAAGTATTTTCTCTAAAATCAGGAAAAAGACAAGGTTTCCAACTTCCCACACTTTTATTTAACAGAATACTAGAAGTCCTAACCAAATCTTGCATTAGGCATGCATGCATGCATAAAAATTTAATAACAGACAACCAAATTAAAAAGAAGTAAAGTTGTCTCTATTCACAGACGACATGATGTAATACATAGAAAAGCTTAAAGGGGCACGTAGGTGACTCAGTTGGTTGGGCATACAACTCTTAATTTTAGCTCAGCTCATGATCTCACAGTTCGTGGGATCAAGCCCCATGTCAGCACAGGGCCTGCTTGGGATTCTCTCTCCCTCTCTCTCTCTGCCCCTCCCCAGCTCGCTCATACTCATGCTCTCTGTCCCTCATAATAAATAAATAAACATAAAAAAAAAAGCTTAAAGATTCCACCAAAAACTGCTAAAACTAATCAACAAATTCAATAAAGTTTCAGGATACAAGATCACTATCCAAAAATCAATTTCATTTCCATATATTAACAACAAACTATCAGAGATATTAAGAAAACAATCCCATATATAAACCAAACAAAAAAAAAAAGAAAAAAAAAAAAAAGAAAAACCTAGGAATAAATTAAACCAAGATGAAAGTCCAATACAGTGAAAACTATAAGGCGCTGATTAAAGAAGCTGAAAAAGACATAAATGAAAAATATCCTGTGCTTATGGATTAGAACAATATTGATAAAATGTCCACACTACTCAGAGAAATCTATAAATTCAATGCAATCCCTATCAACATTCCAACAGCATTTTTCACAGAAATAGAACAATCTTAAAATCTGTATGGAACAACAAAAGACCCCAAAAAGTCAAAGAAGTCTTTAAAAAGAAGAAAAATGCCAGAGGCATCATACTTCCTCATTTGAAACTATATTATAAAGCTATAGTAATCAAAACAGAATGGTACTGGCATAGAATGGTACACATACATCAACGGAGCAGAACAGAGCCCAGAAATAAACCCATGCATATATGTTCAATTAATATATAAGAGGAGCCAAAAATAACACAATGGGGAAAGAAGTCTATTCAATAAATGGTGCTGGGAAATAGTCATATGTGAAAGAATGAAACTGGATCGCTATCTTATACCATATGCAAAAATCAACTCAAAATGGATTAAAGACTTAAACATAAGACCTAAAACCATAAAACTTCTAGAAGATGGTAAGGTCCTTAACAGTGGTCTTAGGAATGGTTTTTTGGATCTGAGATGTAGGCAAAGGCAACAAAGAAATAAGTAGGACTATATCAAACTAAAAAGCTTCTATACAGCAAAATGAAAAGGCAACATACAGAATCTAAGAAATTATTTGAAAATCATATATCTAATAAGAGGTTAATATCCAAAATATTTAAAGAACTCATAAAACTCAGGGCACCTGTATGGCTCTGTCAATTCAGCATCCAACTCTTGATTTCGGCTCAGGTCATGACCTCACAGTTCTGTGAGTTTGAGCCCTACACTGGGCTCTGTGCTGATAGCAGATAGTCTCCCTCTCTCTCAGTCCCTCTCTAGCTCCCCACCCCTCTCAAAAATAAGTAAAAACAAACCCAAAAAAATTGAAAAATGGGCAGAGGGTCTGAATATTTTTCCAAAAAAGACATACAAATGAGCAATACCTACATGAAAAGCTGCTCAACATCACTAATCATCAATGCCTGTTAGAACAGCCATTATCATAAAGACATAGACATAACAAGTGCTGGCAAGGATGTGGAGAAAGCGGAATCTTTGTGCACTGCAAGTGGGAATGTAAACTGGTGCAACCACTAGGGAGAACAGTATAGAGGTTCCTCCAAAAAGTAAAAACAGAACTACCATATAATCCAGCAATTCCACTTCCACTTCTGGGTAGTTATCGTTAGGAAATGAAATCACCACTTCAAAAAGATATATGCAACCTCATGTTCATTTCAGCGTTATTTAAAATAGCTAAGACAGGGGCGCGTGGGTAGCTCAGTTGGTTAAGCCTCCGACTTCAGCTCAGGTCATGATCTCGCGGTCCCTGAATTCGAGCCCCGCGTCGGGCTCTGGGCTGATGGCTCAGAGCCTGGAGCCTGCTTCCGATTTTGTGTCTCCCTCTCTCTCTGCCCCCCCGCCCCGTTCATGCTCTGTCTCTGTCTCAAAAATAAACTTTAAAAAAAATAATAAAATAAAATAAAATAAAATAAAATAAAATAGCTAAGACATGGAAACAATATGTCCACCAATAGATGAATAAAGAAAATGTGGTATGCATACACAATGGAATATTATCCAACCATCAAAAAAAATCTTGCCATTTGCACAACATGGATGGACCTTGAGGGCATAAGGCTAAGTGAAATAAATCAGACCAAAAAAACAAATACTGTATGATCTCACTTATATGAAGAATCTGAAAAAAAAAAAAAATCTGAAGGTATAAAGAGAACAGATTTGTGGTTGCCAAAGGTGGGGAGTGGGCAAAGTGGGTGAAGGGGGTCAAAATGTACAAAGTTTTAGTTACAATATAAATAAGTCCTGGGAATGTAATATACAGCATGGTGACTTAATGATATTGGGAATGTAATACACAGTATGGTGACTTACTGATATTGATTGTTCATCTGAAAGTTACTAAGAGAGTAGATCTTAAAAGTCTCATCATAAGAAAACTGTGGCTATGTGTGGTGATGGATGTTAACTAAATTTACTGTGCTAATCATTCTGCAATATATACATATACCAAATTATGTTGTATACCTAAAATCAGTACAATGTTATATGTCAGTTACATCTCAATACATAATAATATCAGTATTGACTCATCAATTGTAATAAATGTACTACACTAATGCAAAGATATTAATAAATGAAATTGTGTGGGGGTAACAGGGGAGGGGGAATTAAGGGGTTTATGGGTACTACCTGTACTATTCCTTCAATTTTTCTGTAAACCTAAAATTACTCTTAAAAAATAGATTCCATTAATTTAAAAAAGCAAATAAACTGGGGCCACCTGGGTGGCTCAGTTGGTTAAGTATCCAACTTTGGCTCAGGTTATGATTTCACAGCTCAGGACATGATTTCACAGCTTGTAAGTTCGAGCCCCACATCAGGCTCCATGCTGACAGCTCAGAGCCTGGAGCCTGCTTCAAATTCAGTGTCTCCCTCTCTCTCTCTCTCTGCCCTCCCCTTCTCACACTCTTTCAAAAATAAATAAACATTTTTTACAAAGTAAATAAACTGTCAATACCAAATGCTAAGAAAGATACAGAGCACCCAGAACTCTCCATACACTGCTGGTGGGAATGCAAAATCATAAAACCACTATGGTAATCAGTTTGGCAATTAAATATATACTTACCATATAATCCAGGATCCCACTCCTAAGTATTTACCCTAGAGAAATTAAAACTTATGCTCACAAAAAAAATATGTATGCAAATATGTATAGCAGCTTTATTCCCAATTGCCAAAAACCTAGAAACAACCCATATGTCAACGGCGGAAATAAATAAACTACTGACACACACAAAAACATGAATGAATTTCTTTTTTTTTTTTTAATGTTTTATTTATTTTTGAGACAGAGAGAGACAGAGCATGAACAGGGGAGGGTCAGAGAGAGAGGGAAACACAGAATCTGAAACAGGCTCCAGGCTCTGAGCTGTCAGCACAGAGCCCGATGCGGGGCTCGAACTCACAGACCGTGAGATCATGACCTGAGCCGAAGTCGGACGCCTAACCGACTGAGCCACCCAGGTGCCCCAAAACATGAATGAATTTCAATGGCATTATGCTGAGAGTAAAAGTCATTCTCAAAACATTACACATTCTATGATTCCATTTGTGTGACATTCTGGAAAATGTACAAGTGTAGCTACAGAAAACAATGTTACCATGGGTGAAAACTGGAGCCAGAGAACAATTACATAGGGACAGCACCAGGGAATGTTTTGGACTGATAGAACTATGTATAGTATCTTCATTGTCATAATACTTCTATGAGCCTGTACAGAACTTGTAACTCAGAGCTGTACACTGAGAAAAAAACTATAAATACAAACACACACACACGCACGCACACCTTTATTATTGTGGTGATTGCAAAAGCATATACACTTGTCAAAATTCAAAAAGAATTAAAATGGATTAATTATATATAAATTAATTCTCAATAAAATTTATTTTTTAAATTAAGGGTGAAAAAATTGAACACACACTTCACAAAAAAAGATATACAAAAGCCAATCAACGTATAAAATGTTTTAACGCCATTAGTCACCAGGAAAATGCAAATTAAAACCAAGTCCAAGGGCACCTGGGTGGCTTAGTCAGTTGAAGATCCAACTTTGCTTTCAGCTCAGGTCATGATCTCATAGTTGTGAGATCAAGCCCTGTATCGGCTCCACACTGCATGTGGAACCTGCTTAATATTCTCTCTTTCCCTCTCCCTCTGCTCCTCCCTGGTGTGTGCACATTCACACACTTGCTTTCTCTGTATATAAAAAAAAAGAAAAAAAGTCCAAAAGTCTATCAACAGAATTAAATAAACTGTGTTATGGCCACATAATGGAGTATGATTTAGCAATAAAAAGTAACAAACCACTGATCGATGCAAAACAGGGATGAAATGCAACATTTTGCTGAGCAAAAGAAGCAAAGCACAAAAGAGTGTACGTTGTATGAACAGGCAAAACTATCCTACAGAAATAGAATTCAGAAAAGTGGTTGCTAGTAGTGGGCTAGGGACTGGGAGAGAGGAAAAGATAAGATACAATGGAAAGGGGCACAAACAACTCTCAAGGTTCATGACTGCTCTATTCCTCGGGAAACACTGCAACAGTGAACATCATTTCTCACACTGTAGGGAACTATTTTTGAGCAGGATTGGTTACATATGTCACATTAGTCAAACTTATTCAATTATATACCTAAGACCTGTGTAACCTAATTCATATCATTTTATCTCAATAAAAATCACAAACATGTAAATAAAGGAGTTAAAATTCTACTAAAGACTACGCAAGGTTATCTCTTTGTTGTTCATTGAAACCCTCTAAAAACAATTTAAAAAAGGGTGTGTGAGAGAAACAATAAAGCAAGATACTGGTACAGCCTCAAACTCTACAAACTATGAAGCATACTTAGCAAACGTTGTGAAATCTAAAGCAACAAGACAGCATGGCAATGCTGACACATGAGCCACTTCAAATCTCAAACAGGATACAGATTTCCGAAAAGTAACACTAACTTAAGGAAGACATCCAACTAGGGTGGGAAACTAGTCATGGGAAAAGAAAGTATGTCTCTGAAAGATGTTGTTTCACTCAGTGGGTTAGAAGAAACTAAATAAGAAATAAATGGTTAGTTTCTCAGGAAAAGGAGACTGCTGAAATAAAAAGTTAAGGAAAAAGAGAAGACAGAAGACTATAACACAAACACTTAATATCCAAAGAGCTCTCAGGTGATCCACATCTACCTCTTGAAAGCCAAAAACTAAGGAAGACATGTATGACTGAAGGGTAAAGGAAAAAAAGCGTTTAATAAGATACTGCTTAAGAAAACAAACCCAACAAAAAGCCTACGTCTACTTCCAAGAGGCAGTGTGTGTGTGTGTGTGTGTGTGTGTGTGTGTGTGTATACTTAAAATTATATATATTGTATATATAACATTTATTCCACAATAAATCCAATGTCCTAACAAAATACATACATGCAAAGTGACTAAATTTTCTTTAAAATTATGTTTTTTTCTTCCTATTAAATTGGCAACAATTTTACTGTGTGATAATATCCAGTGCCAGTAAGTTTCTAGCAAAATGGGAGCTTTCATTGGTGGCAATATAAATTAGTGCACAGTTTCTATAAGACAATTTTGCAATGTTTATTAAAATATACAAATTCCCTTCAACCCAGTAATCCCACTCAAAAATAGATTTCTACATATGAAAAATGATATTCAAAAAAAAAAATGATGTTTGCTGCAGCACTGTTTCTATTAGCAAAACTCTGGAAACAATCTAATACCAGTGCACTAAGTAAATTATATATGGTGACAGATGGTTAACTACGCTTGTGGTGAGCACAGCAAAACATAAAGAGAAGCTGAATCACTATGCTGTACACTTGAAACTAATGTAATATTGTGTGACAACTATATTCAAAAAATTTTTTTAATTATAGTATTTTTATATATATATATTTTTTTTAATTTTTTTTTCAACATTTTTTATTTATTTTTGGGACAGAGAGAGACAGAGCATGAACGGGGGAGGGGCAGAGAGAGAGGGAGACACAGAATCGGAAACAGGCTCCAGGCTCCGAGCCATCAGCCCAGAGCCTGACGCGGGGCTCGAACTCACGGACCACGAGATCGTGACCTGGCTGAAGTCGGACGCTTAACCGACTGCGCCACCCAGGCGCCCCAGTATTTTTATATTTTTAGAGTACTACAAAGCCAAAAAAAAATAAAGGAAGTATATCTAAATGTGTTAAAATAGAAAAAAAAAATTAAGAAATATTAAATGCAAACAAAGCATAGAACAGTGTCGATTTCATGATCCCTGTTCTGTAACAATCAAAAAATAATATAAATTATTATTTTTATGGGCATATGTATTTTTTTTTCTTGAAAGGAATGAAAAAAAAGCTATTAATAGTGGTTGCCTTTAGGAAAAAGGAACAGAGAAAGATTCTTTAGTCTTTTCACCTGTACTTTTCTATACACCCCAAATTTTCTAACCTTACACAATTTCTTTTCTGTCAACAGAAGTCATCTTGACTCATTTATCATTTTTTATACAAAATACAAAAAAGAGAAACAAATGTATTATTTGATGATGTGAACTGAATTGTGCTCCCCATACCCATTCTATATGTTGAAGTCCTAACTGTCAAGACAACTGTTTGTGGAGATGGGCTCTTTACAAAGGTAATTAAGTTTAAATGAGGTCATAAGGGTAGGGACTTACTTAACCCAGGGATTAGTTTGCTTTTAAGAAGAGAAGCACCAGGATGTAGGTACACAGAAAAAAAGGTCATAGGCAGACACAGCAATAAGATGGCCATCTCTAAGCCAAGGAGAAAGGCAATAGAGAAATCAACCCTACCAGCACCTTGATCTTGGACTTCAGCCTCTAGAACTATTGGGAAATAAATTTCTGTTGAGCCACCCAGACCATGGTATTTTGCTACATGAGCCCTAGGAAATGAACACAGGCTCAAATGGATAAACTGGAAAATCTGAGAAAAATTCTATTTTTAAAAAGTGACCAGGCAACAGAAAAAAATATATATACTTAAAATGTGCCATCTTAAGAGTTATTCACAAAAGCTCCATAAAAATGCTTAATAGTGATAAAATTAAAGTTAAAATTTATAATCAGAATATCTTCTAAAGTACAGTTGTGTCACATTTTAAAATATACCCTCTATAATTTACAAAACAAGAGCAAAAGAGCAAATGATTCTAATAAGCTTAGTATTCTTGTAAATTTAAAATACATTGTACAATAATGAGATTTAAATTTCAAGAAAACACTCATGCAAAATAAGGTATACTTAGATTTAAACTAAAGGAGACCCTAACTTCACCACTTCAACAAATACCAGAAATACACTAATTAAAAACTTGTGATTAAATAACACAAAAAACCCAAACAAGGGCATATAAAAAACTGAAAACTCAATTTTATTAAAATATTTTAAACATCACCGGGCACCTGGGTGGCTCAGTCAGTTAAGCATCTGACTTCAGCTCAGGTCAGGATCTCACAGTTTGTGAGTTCAAGCCCCTTGTGGGGCTCTGTGCTAACAGCTCAGAGCCTGGAGCCTGCTTCAGATTCTGTGTTTTCCTTTTTCTCTGCCCTTCCCTGCTAGCACTCTGTCTCTCTTTCTCAAAAATAAATAAACACTGGGGCACCTGGGTGGCTCAGTCGGTTAAGTGTCCGACTTCAGCTCAGGTCATGATCTAATGGTTTGTGGGTTTGAGCCCCGCATCAGGCTCTGTGCTGACAGCTCAAAGCCTGGAGCCACTTTGGATTCTGTGTCTCCCTCTTTCTCTGCCCCTCCCCCCCCACACTCTTGTCTCTCTAATATAATTAAGCATTTAAAAAATTAAAAAATAAATAAACATTAAAAAATGTTTTAATATTTTCAACACACTAAATAATATTATGTACTTTAAAAAAATAGTTTTTATTTACCCCCTGCAAAGGGAGATCCCAGCGTTCTGAGCTTCTGAGTTTGGACAGTGATGACTGCACACGAACATCCTCTGATTTTGCATTTAACATCTTTGTTATCTGAAATCAGAATGAGAAAATAATTGATCTAACTGAAATATAAATAAGAACTGAATCAGCTAACAGAATCATTATATTACCTGTGTTAATATTTTACTATTAGTTTTTCAGTTTTTTTAAATAAGCTCAACACCTAATGTGAGGCTTTAACTCACGACCCTGAGATCAAGACTTGCATCGTGTACTGACTAAGCCAACCACATACCCCATTTTGCTATTAGTTTTAAACTCAGTGGTTAATTTATAGGTAGTTTAATATAATTTTATTCTAAAAACCTCTCATTCAGTATTAAGGTAGATAAATAAAGTATCACAATAGCTTCCTAACTATAGTTAGGCTTTGCCTAGTATGAGCAAGCCATACTATATTCTCTTACCTACAGTCTCTATCCCTTCTAATCTTTCAAATACTATCCCCGGAGTTCTTTAGTACACAAATCTAAATATGGCTACAATACTTAACATACAACAACCGCACCTACTACATACAGATAAAACTCTTAACAATCTGGGCTCTTTAACATCACCCACACATCACAAACTCTACATCCCACCACACTGTTTACTCAACCTCCTTCAAACACATCATATTATTTCATATCTCTAGACCTTTGTATGTACTGCTCCCTTTGTATATATGTATGAAGAACGCCCTTCCCTCTACTTGTCCCTTATAAAACACCAGATTCTGCTCAAAATTTGTCTCCTATCCACACAACTGTCACTCCCAAACCAAGGCATTCCTTTCTCTGGGTATTAGTAGTTGGTTCATTTTTATTACACTATTTATATTACATGTATCATACTATATTATAAATATTTGTCTATATGTCCATCTTCTTCTCCAGGCTATGGAGGTCCTTAACTTAGTCACCTTTAGATCTCTGAAGTGTATGGCTCATGTATGCTGTATAAACAAATGAATGTATGGATTACAACCACAAGTTTGAAATCATTTGTTTAGAATTTAAATACCTTAAATTTAACATTAAGAGAAAGTTATAAATGATAGTTAAGCATCAAATTCAGCCTACAAAATATAACATAATAAGTACTATATCAACTACATCCATTAGCAATCCATAAAATGATTTCAGTGAGAGTAAAGTGTAAGTCATGAGAACACAGTAAATTTGAACAAAGGTTATCGCAACCCTTATTTCACAGCAATCTGAGTTGATCCTCCAAGGCACTAATAACTTCTTAATTACTTATACCTAATCTGTATAAAAAGGTACCTATTTTTATGTTTTCATCTGCAAAAGACAATATTATCTCTAAGTCATTTCCTTCATATTCTTAATTAGGGAACAACAATTGCTTCCTCAAAGGGTAACGATAAGGTCTTCAGGCTGTTCACACCCATGGATTCGTTGTGAGCAGGTTATTTAGCCTATATTGGATAATGTGGCATATTATATTTTTCCCAAAATGGCCACACCAATATTCCACATTCCACATGCTCTTCTTACAATGTGACAATGACAGTCCTCCAACATCAGGTGCAGTTTACGTTCCTTCCCCTTGAATCTGGGCAGACCTGTGACTTCCAAGGCTAGATCATTAAAGGTAATACTTATATTGCTTCAGCCTGGCTTTTGCATGCTTCTGTGTTCTCTCTTCCTTCCTCTCTTTTTTTTCCTCCCTTTCCCTCAATACACATTCCTCAGGAGACCTGAGCCAATAGAAAAAAATCTTGGACACCCTTAAGCCACTATACTGGAAACATCGAAAAAGAAATAAATCTACACCATGATACTGAGTTTTCTCAGCACAGGAATCAAGATAAGTGAGTGAGCAAGCCTTCAAAGTGATCAAAGGCCCTGACCTCCAAGCCAACCTAGCTAACTCTCAAGTGAAAAAAATTAAAGTTATCTCCAATTGAACCATGCCCAGACTGCAGATTCCTGAATAAAATAAGTTCAAACTACTAAGTTTGGGGTAAGTAGTTACATGGCCCTTATAATAACCTAAAAAGTTGCCCAGTTCAGGGAAACAATCAACAGAACTAGAAGGCAACCTATGGAATGGGAGAAGATATTTCTGAAATACTTATTTGATAAAGGGTTAGTATCCAAAATCTATAAAGAACTTATCAAACTCAACACCCCAAAAACAAATAATCCAGTGAACTATTGCGAAGAAGACATAAACAGGCACTATTCCCAAGGAGACATCCATATGGCTAACATGAAAAGATGCTCAACATCACTCATCAGGGAAATCCAAATCAAAACCACAATGAGATACTACCTCACACCAGTCAAAATGGCTAAAATTAACAATTCAAGAAACAACATATGTTGGCAAGGCTGTAGCAAAAAGGGAATCCTCTTACACTGTTGGTGGGAATGCAAACTGGTATAGCCACTCTGGAAAACAGTATGGAGGTTCCTCAAAAAATTAAAAATAGAACTACCCTACGAACCAGCAACTGCTCTACTGGGTATTTATCCAAGGGATACAGGTATGCTGTTTCAAAGGGACACGTGCACCCCATGTTTATAGCAGCACTATCAACAATAGCCAAAGTATGGAAAGAGCCCAAATGTCCATCGACTGATAAGCGGATGAAGAAGATGCGGGGTATATACAAAAAGGAATAATACTTGGCAATCAAAAGAATGAAATCTTGCCATTTGCAACAATGTGGATGCAGCTGGAGTGTATTACACTAAGCAAAATAAGTCAATCAGAGAAAGACAAATATTATACAATTTTACTCATCTGTGGAATTTAAGAAACAAAACAGATGAGCATAGAGAAAAGGAAGTAAAAATAAGTTAAAAATAGGGAGGCAAACCATAAGAGACCTTTTTTTTCATAAGAGACTTAAATAGTGAGAGCAAAATGAGGGTTGCTGGAGGGGAAAGGGGAAGGAAATGGGCTAAATGGGTGATGGGCATTAAGAAGGGCACTTGTTGGGATGAGCACTGGGTGTTATATGTAGGTGATAAATCACTAAACTCTACTCCTGAAACCAATACTACACTATATGTTAACTACCTTGGATATTAAAAAAAAAAAAAAAAAAAAAAAAAAAAAAGTTACCCAGTTCAAACTTGTAGGACAGTAACTAAAATTTAGAAAAGTACTGTGTATTCTGTAAAATTAGTTTCTTATAAAATACTGCTGATGTCTTCTGTAGAAGATTTTATATTCTTTTTCCACAGTAACTTGTTTTCAATCATTTTACCTATGAATGGCTTATACTCAGTATCAATGAATTATTTACCCTAATAAATATTTATGTATACTTCCATTAGGACAGACACAAAATATAATTTATCCTATATTCAAAAAGGGCAGTTCTTGGGGCACATGGGTGGCTCAGTTGGTTAAGCATCTGACTTCCTGATTCCAGCTCAGGTCATTATCTTATGGTTTATGAGACTGAGCCCCGTGACAGCTCTACACTGACACTGTGCAGCCCACTTAGGATTCTCCTCTCCCTCTCTCTCTGCCCTTCCCCTGCTCATTCTCTCTCTCTCTCTCAAAAATAAACAAACATTAAAAGAAAAAGGGCAGTTCTCTATTCCCTCCAAAGTATAGACACATGAAATACGGATATTTATTAAAACTCTATAAACTAGCATTAAAAGCTTTGAAAATAAAAGTATATATAAATATTTATGAAAAGGGATATAGACCACATATTATTTTAATATAGAAAAACTAGAAATAATAAAAGAATAATACAAAATTATGGCAAAATTAAACCAAGTAAGATACTATTCAGTTGTTATTAAATAACATGTTCCAGAAAATTAATGATATTAAGAAATTATTTTGGGGGAGCCTGACTGCCTCAGTCAGAAAAGCATGCAACTCCTGATCTCAGGGTCATGAGTTTGAGCCCTACTCAAACTGGGTGCAGAGATTACCAAAAAAAATAAACTTTAAAAAAAAAAAGAAATTATTTCAAATAAAATAAGTATAAAAGAAAAACACAGATTCAGAATGATCTTTCTTTATAAGGCAAAAAAACAAAATCCATGAATAGAAATAAAATGTGAAAGGCTGTACATAACAATGTTTGACAGTGATTATCTCTAGTGAGATAAGAGATGAATTTTATTTTTTTTTTAATTTTTTTTTTAACGTTTATTTATTTTTGAGACAGAGAGAGACAGAGCACGAATGGGGGAGGGTCAGAGAGAGAGGGAGACACAGAATCTGAAACAGGCTCCAGGCTCTGAGCAGTCAGCACACAGCCCGACGTGGGGCTCGAACTCACATACCGCGAGTGTGACCTGAGCCGAAGTCGGACGCTTAACCGACTGAGCCACCCAGGCGCCCCAAGAGATGAATTTTATTTTCATTTTTGTGTTTTCCTAGCTTCCAAATGTTTTGATAGGAATACAATGCAACTGTTAAAGGTAAGGGGAAAAATATTAATATTTAAAGCTCCAGAAAAGCCTCTGCTTCAGCTTCCTGATTAATAAATTATAGATTTAAATCTCTCACACTAATATTGTATACAAGCATAGGACAAGCAGATTTCAGGTACAACTAACTACTGTCAGTTTTTTCCACGCTCACTTTTTTCTTAATGACTGATAAAAAAATAATGTAAGCCTTTTTGCAACAACTTGATCTAGTCTTACACAAATTTTAATCATGGTCTCAGCTGTGTACAACCAATAAAGATTCTAAGCTATTCATGATTCTATAAAGCATACATTATAATTCCATTTACAAGAATCAGAAGGAACTCCTAACACTCTCAAGTATTTCAACAGGCTTCTAATAAAGATTCAAATTTAAACTTTTAAGGCAAAAATGGGTTCTAAATCTCCTTCCCTTCACATTACACTTAAATATATCAATAGAACTCTAATAACTTCCCCAAAACAAAGCTCAAGAACATTTATTTACTTACTAATGTTCAAATGTAATACTAAACAAGCTCTTCAGCAGATCAAGTCATGTAGTCACCTTCAGGTTCATTCTATACCTGATTCATTATAGTATAGCCTTCAAAAAGAAAATGCTATCAAAAGCAGATAATCCAGGAGAAAAAAAAGATGCTGGAATCCACTGACAAGTTACACATTACTAACATATGCTCATTAAATTGTTCAGGCTAAAATGATCTCTGCCATGTTCTTAATACAGAACTTCAGAATCTTAATCGCTTACTTATTCAGATACTACTTAAATATAAAGTTATTATTTAAAGAAAATTGGGGGTCTGTCCAAAGGTATGGCTATTACTTACCAAGGAAGAATAAAAGTCTTATTTTTCAGGGTGCTTGGATGGATCAGTTGATTAAGTGTCGGACTCTTGATCTCTGCTCAGGTCATGATCTCATGGTTCATGAGATTCAGCCCTCTGAAGTGCAGAGCCTGCTTAGAATTCTCTCTCCCTCTCACTCTCTGTCTCCCCATCCCCACCCTCTCAAAATAAATAAATAAATAATTTTTTAAACTCTTATTTTTCAATATTCAAACTAGAATAGCAACTTCCTCATACGTAAATCCAAAAACTATGGATCTCCCCATTAGCAGAATTCAAGGTATTCACACTCTTACTTCACATATACCAAGATATCAGCTTTGGGGCACCTGGTTGGCTCAGTCAATTAAAATTAAGCATATGACTCTTGATCTCAGCTCAGGTCATGATCTCATGGTAAGTTCCAGCCCACACTGAAAGGAGACTGCTTGAAATTCTCTCTCTGCCAATCTCTCTGCTCCTCCCCCCATGTGTTTTCTCTTTTTCTCTCTCTCTCCCTCCCTCTCTCTTTCTCTCTCAAAATAAATATATAAACTTGAAAAAAAAAAAAAAAAACAGGGAGTGAGAGGGTGAACAGGCTTGAATTAACCTACATTCAGCTATTAAAAGGCCAGTGGCACCTGGGTGGCTCAGTCAGTTAAGCATCCGACTCTTGGCTTCACTCAGGTCATGTCTCACAGTTAGTGAGTTGGAGCCCCACATCAGTCAGTCTCTGCGCTATAAGCTTGGGATTCCCTCTCTCTCCACCCCTCCCCTGCTCATACTCTCTCTCTCTCTCTCTCTCTCAAAATAAATAAACTTAAAAAAATATATCCAAAAGAAAAAAAAAAGGCCAGGAATAATTTAGGAAATAATGATGTTCCAGAGATTTAGCTACAAGGATAACAACTACAGCACTGTTCATAATTTCTTTTTTTAATTAAAAACAATTCAAGGGGTGCCTGGCTAGCTCAGTTAGTAAAACATGTGACTCCTGATCTCCGCATCATGAGTTTGAGCCCCATGCTGGGTGTAGTTTACTTAAAAAACAAACAAACAAACAAAACTCAAAAATACAATAGGATATTGATTAAATTAACTGTGATACACCCATATAACTGAATACAATGTAGCCATTAAAAATGTTTGCTACTGTTTTCCTGGTACTTATGCCTAGTATAGTGTCCAATACATGTTAAGTACTCAACAAATACCTACTGAGCCATACTTTAAAGTTGATTTCAGAAAATGATGTTCATAATATATAGTTAAGCAGAAAAAGCAAATTATAAAAGAGTATTCTGTGGTTTTCTATTTTTTAATATTTAAATATGTGTTTGTTATACATGGATATGCAAATAGAAAAACTAGGTGGGAATGCAAGCTGGTGCAGCCACTCTGGAAAACAGTATGAAGGTTCCTCAAAAAATTAAAAATAGAGCTACCCTATGACCCAGCAATTGCACTACTAGGCATTTATCCAAGGGATACAGGTATGCTGTTTCGAAGGGACACGAAACGATGTAACTATGTACTATGTAACTAGGTACTACGTAACTATTAGTTATATGCTAACTAATTTGGATGTAAATTAAAAAAAAATAAAACATAAAACAAGTTAAAATAAAAACAAAACAAAAAAATATAGGAAAACTAGGAAGATATACATCCAAACATTAATTTTGGTCCTGCCTGAGTGGTCTTTTTTCCTCAACTCACTTTTCTAATTTCTCTACAACAAACTGGTATTGCTTTAGAGAAAAATTTTTTTAAGTTTATTTGTTTATTTTGAAAGAGAGAGCGAGCAATGGAAGGGGCAGAGACAGAGAATCCCAAGCAGGCTCTGCACTGTCAGCACAGAGCCCTATGCAGGGCTCAAACTCACAAACCATGAGACCATGACCTGAGCTGAAATCAACAGTCTGATGCTTAACTGACTGAACCATCCAGGGGCCCCTTCAGAAATATTTTTCAAATACTTTAAAGTCAAAATGTATCAGTGTCTTGTACCTATACCCATCACAGCCCTAATTCTTTCAGTAATTTATTTCCCTAGCTACCTTGAGAGAAAAAGCAGTAATATAAACTACTAACAAGAATTTAATATGCTGGGGCACCTGCATGGCGCAGTTGGTTAAGTATCTGACTACAGCTCAGGTCATTATCTTGCCGTTGGTAGGTTCAAGCCCCATGTCGGACTCTGTGCTGACAGCTGAGTCTGGAGCCTGCTTCAGATTCTGTGTCTGTCTCTCTCTCTCTCTCTCTCTCTCTCTGCCCATCTTCTGCTTGCACTCTCTCCCTCTCGAAAATAAATAAATATTAAAAAAATTTTTTTAAGAATTTAATATACTGGGGCACCTGGGTGGCTCAGTTGGTTAAGCGCCGACTTCAGCTCAGGTCATTATCTCATCGTTCGTGAGTTCGAGCCCCGCATCAGGCTCTGTGCTGACAGCTCAGAGCCTGGAGCCTGCTTTGGATTCTGTGTCTCCCTCTCTCTCTGCTCCTTCCCCACTTGTGCTCTTTCTCCATCTCTCAAAAATAAATAAACACTAAAAAAATTTTTTTTTAAAAAAGTATCAGTACTGAGGGGCACCTGGGTTATTCAATCATTTAAGCACCTGACTCTTGACTTCAGCTCAGGTCATGATCTCACAGATTCAAGCGCACTAGGTTCTCTCTTCCTCCCTCTCTGCCCCTCTTCCCCCTCAAAATAAACTTAAAAAAAAAAAAAAGCAGCATGTCCAAAGGGCACAGAAGCCAAACTAAAAGATCTGCCAATACCAAAGCTAGAACATTTGAGCAACAAAACCAATAATGCTACAATAAATTATAACCCATAGAATAAAATACCTATGAATCCATATTGATAAAAATAAATAACTGAATAAATAAATAAATAAGGAGGGAAGAGGGGCAGGTCTCCCTTACAGAAGAACTTCAATTAATAAATATGAAGGGAATGAGGGAAATAGAAAATCACCAATAGACTATTGTATACACAATCGCTGCAGGCAAGATCCACCACTAGGTGGTTAAACAGTGAGCGAAAGTTTAAGAAACAGTGTATTTGCAGTACAGATTCAAAGTAGCTCTCCCAAGATACCTATTACAAAGTGAAGGAGTAACCAGATAGAAGCCATCTTAAGCAGGCAGTCAGGACTGACATAACCAGTAATGGTTACACTGATAGGATACACTGAGAAGGGCACATCACATATTCTTTCCAAAACACCATAACTTTAATCTAATTATAAGAAACCAGAGACAAAGCCAAATTGAGAGATATTCAACAAAATACTGAAAAAATCACAGTACTCTTTTAAAATGTCATGACCATGAAGGAATACGGACTGAAGAACTGTCACAGAATGAAGGAAATCAAGGAGACATGACACCTAAATGCAACGTGGGATCCTGGAATAGAAAAATGACATTAGTGTGAAAAAAAAAGAAAACAAAACAAAACTGGGGCACCTGGCTGGCTCAGTCGGTGGTGCATGAGACTCTTAATTTCAGGGTTTTGAGTTCAAACCCCACATTGAGTGTAGAGATTACTTTAAAATAAGATTTTTTTTAATGTTTATTTATTATTGAGAGAGACAGACAGAGTGTGAGTGGGGGAGGGGCAGAGAGAGATGGGGACACAGAATCCGAAGCATGCTTCAGGCTCCGAGCTGTCAGCACAGAGCCTGATACAGGGCTTAAACTCGTGAACCATGAGATCATGACCTGAGCCAACATCGGATGCTTAACCGACTGAGACACCCAGGCCCCCCCAAAACAAAATCTTTAAAAAACCGTAAGAAATCCAAATGTCTGTAGCTTAAAGTACTGTACCAACATTAATTTCTTAATTGTGGTCATTGCACTGTGGTTATGTAAGATATTAACACTAGGGGAAGCTGAGTGAAGGGTAGATGCAAACGCTGTACTATTTCTGTAAATTTTCTGTAAATCTAAAGGTACTGGAAAATAAAAAGTTAAAAAAAATAGTGCAGTTCATCTAAAAATAAAACAAATGTATTTACTCAATACTATGAACTTCTAATGGTGGACTTTCAGATTCAACTGCATGAAGCAACAGCCTAAAACAGAGCATTTCACTTCACTGGAGGTATTAAACACAGAAGCAGCAGTAGTCAATACAGAGGTATTTAAAATTGGGAATGGTAGCAATGTGAGAATTTCTTTTTATCCCCCTCATTTACGCCACTGAAGCCAAATCCAGAATTTTGAGTGAAGAAACCACGCTCCACAAATGTGAAGTAAGCCAAGGCAGAAGAGTACCTAAAGCCATACTTTCTGTTTGGTCTTGTGGTCTGTGTGCTCTTGATTCTCTCTCAAAGCCCTCTTTATGGTTTCTTCTCCCTCTTTGTTCCATGAAATGTACCAAATTAAAGTTCTCTCTGTCAAATTAAAAGTCCTCTCTGCATAATTTGGAATGCTTCAGTAAAAGGTGTCTAATAAATTATTACAATGTATATCAGGATACTACTGTGTTTAAGTCACAAAATGCTAGGGGCGCCTGGGTGGCTCCTTTAAGCATCAGACTTCGGCTGAGGCTGTGATCTCACAGGCTAGAGCCCTCCATCAGGCTTTGCACTGACAGTGCAGAGCCTGCTTGGAATTCTCTGTCTCTCCCTCTCTCTCTCCAGCCCTCCCCCACTTGCATTCTCTCTCTCTCTCTCTCTCTCTCTCTCTCTCAGAATAAACTTAAATAAATAAAATATCACAAAATTCTAGAGGAAAAAAGATCATTTTTCTAAAAACAAATTATATTTTTTGAAACACTTTCTACATAGGTAGAAACTTCATTTTGCTTCTTTTGCTACTCTTGGCTTACATAAAAGAACTAAATAAATTTTTTTTAAAGTTTCACAGGAAATATTTTAAATAGTAATTTTCAGCACATGACTTGAGCACAACTTTTGTATATCTACAGTATTAAAATGAATGAATGATAACTAATATATTCAGTTATCAAAGAAATGCTGGGTTATGTTTTATATAAAATCTAAAATAAGGTCTGGAAACTGTACTGATACATCTCACAATGATTTAAGTAAGTCACATCCCAGAAATTTTCTTGGTTAACCCTTGAAATAATTAGGATATACCATTCCCTATAAAACACTGATTAAGTTTTTATATTTTCTTTAAATTTTTGTTTAAAAAATAAATAGCAAAATACTTTCAATATTAGTAACTCTGAAGATAATGAACAGATTAAAAGCAAAACTAATGCATACCTTATGTAACTCAGAAGATGAAGACTTTTTCCTTTTTCCTTCTGTGACAATTTCTACAAAGACATGGTAAAAATTATCATTTAATATCTAAATGAAATACACAGTGTAATAAAATAAATCCTCTCACAGCTATCCTTTGTTTTAAATTAACCTGTTAGAATTTGAATTTACATTGATACATTTTACAGAATCTAATGGACTAAACATAAAGGTCAAAAAATAATCTGAAGAGCAGCAAGTTCTCACAAAATGTCTTCATTAAATAATATATACGATGACAATAGAAAAAAGAAGAAAACTTGGCTCTAAGAACTAAATAAAATATTACCTAGCAAAAGTCCAATAGGTGTTCAACAAATGTTGGTTGAACCATATGACCAGATAGATTTTTGTAATTGGGAAGCGGGGGAATGAAGCAAAAGGTGAGAGTTACATTGGGAATATTCTACAAAAACATTTTCAGGGGTATCTGGGTGGTTCTGTCAGTTAAGTTCCGACTCTTGATTTTGACACAGTTCTTGAGATTGAGCCCCGCATCAGGCTCTACACAGACAGTGTGGAGGCTGCGTGGGATTCTCTCTCTCAAAATAAACTTAAAAAAAAAAAAAATCTGCAAATGTGTTATTAGCTCCCTCTCCCTTTATAAAAGATATGTTTTTTGCCCCAAATTCTTGCTCTTAGACTTGTTAGCACTTCTGAAGAAAGTCACATAATAGTAACTGCAAATACTACTTACTACTATTACTACTACTAACTACAAAACTCACACTTGTTTTTTTTTCTTTTAATGTTTATTCATTTTTGAGAGAGACACATACAGTGTGAACAGGGGAGGGGCAGAGAGAGAGGGAGACAGAAGTTGAAGCAGGCTCCAGGCTCTAAGCTATGTGCACAGAGCCCCACATAGGGCTCGAACCCATGGCCTGCAAGATCATGACCTGAGCCCAAGACAGCCACTTAACCTACTGAGCCACCCAGGTGCCCCAAAATTCACACTTGTTTTAACAAAGACTTTCAAAGTTAGTTAACAGTTCTTTTATTCATCCCTGACTACTTATTCCATTCTGAGCTCCTATTACCACTTGAAAGTCCTTTTTGTTTTTTCAAAAGATGATCTTTCTTTGCTTCACTTAGAAGCCATGACTACAATATCATTAACTTCTCAAAATTTATTTGTATCTTTAACCATCTTCCCTCCTTTCTGCACATCTCAAGAAACTCTTGATTCCAATCTCCCCTATTTCTTTTGGAACCTCACCCCATCAATTATCTCCTACTTAATATCTTTCTCTTTCCACTGACCCCTTTCCAGCTCCATACCAATCTGATTTAAGTGTCTTAGAGTCTTAAGGAAAAAAAATTCCTTTCTACCTAATGTCCTACTCCAAATTGTTCAGAAATCTTTTTTTCTTTTTTCTTTTTCTTTTTTTTTTTTTTTTTTTACATTTTGTTTTCCTTGTTTCATTCAGCCTCTTGAAATCTGGCTTCCGTCCTACTAAAATCAGTGGTAAAAGTAACCTCCTAATTGCCAAATTCAGCACTCTCACACTATTTTAACTCTGTAATTTACATTGCTTTTCACTCTCCTTGTTTCCTAATTTGCCCATCTGCCCACCAATGTCTCTTCCTCTTTACATTGAAATTAAATGTATGTGATTCAAGATGTTTTTCACTCTGTACGTTCTGTGGGTAATTCCATTCATGCCAATAGCTTCAGCTAACATCTATGCACATAATGTAGTTTTACCATGATTAATTGCAGATTCTGATTTTGACCTTCAACTATCGTTCATTACACCTATAATGCAAAATATGCAGACAGCACCAGGGCCTACTAAAAAAATAAAGGCATATCATCATGGGACACTAGATCCTCAAGAAAGAATGGGGGGGGGGGGAAGGAGAGAAGAGTTTCACAATCAAACAAGTTTGAATAACAGTGCATGCTCAGCTACTCTTTTGCAGAGGCTCAGTGTACTATAGCGTAACAAAGGCTCTAAAAATTCTGCAATAAATTAATTTTTCTTGTAACTACAGCTCTCATACTTATTTGTCCACAGAAACTTCTTTTTTCCAAGTGAGACTCACCCATGCCCTGTGACAGCAAAAGAAGTTAAAATTATATATTTTGTAATCAGACCAGACTTTGAATCCTGGCTCTGCTTCTTACTTGCTATTGCTAACAGTTGCTTACCCTCTCTAAATCCAGTTTTCTCATCTGTATATCAGAAATAATAACCACTTCACAGGGCTTTTGAAAGAATTAAAGTCCCTAAAATTCTTAGTACACTGCTTAGTACCAAAGTACTCAACGTATGTACCCTTAACTTAAATGAAAGTGAACACAGAATTCCTTGCATGTTGCCTGAAGCAATCCATTGAAAACCTGAAATTCACTTGAAATTTCCTGTTTGAAATCAAAGATTCATTTGAAAATTGTTATCTATGACTCTAATTTATCTGTTATGCTTTTGTTATTAAACATTTCTAATGGTCATTCTCCCTTGAATGACCTGTGCATTAATTATTATTTTACTCAGTTGTCAGTGGACCCGTCTCTGGCACCAGTGAATTTTTTATCTGTGTCCCATTTAATTTACTGTTTTTGATATTCTGTGAACTTGAAAATAAGATATTCATGCTCATTGGGGTTACAAATAATTTTAAAATATAGATACAACGTACTCTGAAGAAAAGCTAGAGAAGCTTCTCACAAGTAAACTTTAGCATACAGACTTTGTAATTTCTCGTCTCACTGCTCAAAGGTGTTTTGTGCTTAATTCCTGATTAATGGACACATTACAGAAAAGTAAGTTAATCAGAGCTTTTGTGATTCTTCTACTTATAAAATTTTTCTTTTAATTTTAAAATATAAATTCATTTAAAAATAAACTCATTGCATGCTAACATGGCTCAAGTATTATATGAAAAATAATTGTTTTAATGTTGAGAAGAATGGCAGTATTTTACTTATTTGCAAATCTCTTTCATGTCTAGCTTAATAAAAGACAACTGTTTCCCCCCCATCTGTTTCTGCATTCAATTTGTTGTGATACATGTCATGTAGCCTCTGGAAAACTCTACTGTACACATGTGGGAGAATAAGAGGAAAAGGTAAACAGTGTCTTAGAATTGTTACAAAAATAATTTTGACCTCACAGACCCAGAAGGGTCTCAGGGAACCCAGAGGTCCCCAACACACCTTAAGAACCAGTGCCTAAAGCAGATTATAACCATGCTGGAAACCATCCCACTCTTAGAGTTATCAGTTACATGAATCCATAAATACTTGTTTTGTGTTTAACTTAAACCAATTGCAAGTGAGTGGTACTTGCAACTAAAAGACATATCAGCAATACACTATGTAACCCTTCACAGTTTCTTCTTTAGGTGTATGTTTTAGGGAAACCTAGTGCAGTCTTACAGAGGAAACTTTGAAACTTCATTTTTTTTTCCCTACTGCCATCCACATTCTACTTCTAACTAAATAGAATTCTTCCTATTAATCAAATTCCTCTCTTTGGGTACTTGGAAATTCTGATGACCACAAATGTCACTTCCGGTCATAAGTTCAAGTTAGCAACCACTCCTAATGAAATGGCAAATATATGCATACAAATATCACACAGAATCCAGAATCCCTTCAAACCAACTGATTAGTTTTATTTCTGATAATCTGTGGAGAAAATTAAACATACTTTAGAATCATTCTTAAAAATTAATATTCGTCTCTTAAAACCAGATGAATACTGGAAAACAGCTAGGTAATATTAGATTTGAGAATGGGTTTTATACAATAGCAATTATTTTTCAAAAAGGACAGCTCCAAAAAGAAAATCACCAGGAAAAAAAAAAAATCTTCTCCAGAGGTATAGGTAACATAAACATCACTATCTTTTATGAAATTAACAGCTGTGTTTTCAAATTTTACCTCCCACGGCTACTTGCATCATGTTAACTGTAATAAATGTGACAAGTGAAAGGAGATGGGATTTGCTGAAGGACAGGGTTAATATCTTGCTGCTCCCCCTCAAAAGAAATGTATTAAGATGAAATGCACTTAATTGAAAAAAGGCTGTGCATCTTAAACTGAAGAATAATAATCCCTAAAGCTCTGTTAGAAAGCATGCAATTGGCAGCAGATGAACAATGCGCATTTTCCTAATGTGTAAATTTTACATGAAGGTCTTAGAAGAGGAAAAAAAGTATATTAAAATAAACACTGATCTATTGCAGGCTGGTACTTTCATATATGTAATGCACATACTTTCAAAGGCAAAGAATATCCCTAGAAAACACACATACACACACACACACAGTTGCTTATGAAAAGGGAGTCAGGTTTTTAACTGCTTCAAGCAATGTCCCAGAAATCCTGTTCACTCCTCCTTTGCAAATAAGGCAGAAAAAGGTTTGAGACGCACTGCCATCAGAGACTCCTAATAAATTTGTAATTGCTAAGACTGTCTCTGCAAAAATAAACGGTACAGTAAGAAAGGAGACAATGAATTAACTGATTCATTGGGTGCTAGTTTGTGGACTGAACTGTAAGCTTATTAAAAATAGACTCCTCCCCCTCTCCTCCTCCAGTGCATCCACAGGACTTAACACGAGGAAATGAGGTACTCTTAGCAGATGAGATCTTTGACAAAAACTTGTTGACTACGAGGAGCTCTACCTCATGTCTTACAACTCCACTTTTGTGTTTCCAACATGTAGTACCCCGAGCTGAAGCCATAAAGCAATTTCAAAAACAAAAATACACGGAGAATAAAAACACAATGGAAGCACAACTTCAAATCCTTTGTTCGACTTTTTAATCACTTCTGGAAGAAGCAGCAGGAGGCTGGAAAAGAAAAAGGTTATTAAGAGGGCCTGTTCAAAAGAACGAAACCCGCCGCAGCGCTGATCTGAGCGATGAAGTGTCAATTAACAAGCCCCGCCTCTCCCCCTTTGCAGCCGCTGCTATACCTGCCCCGAGGTAAGGGGGTGAGAAGGAAGCTGAATCGAGAATCAAAGAAATAGAGAAAAAGTGGGGTCAGGGGCTGGAAGTGAAACTGGTACACTGGTGGAATGAGAAGAAGGCGTGGCAGGGGAGCGGCAAGCCAACCGGGAAGATTCCTGGGCCGACGAGACTCACGCAAGGTGTTCGGGGGACGAGGGAAAACCTGAAGGGGTGTTGGGGTTAAGAGCGGCCAGCGCTTTGATGACAGCTAGGACTCGGTCTCCGACTGGCAGAGGCGGGGGAGCCCCGGGAGTCTTCCATTGTGCGCGCCCCTCCGCTCGTACCCTCCCCGCCCCTCCCCTCCCCGCGCGAACGGGAGCCCGAGCCCCCACGGGAGCTCGAGCCCGAGCCCTCTCTGGTCCGGGCCGCCGCACCCGTCGCCGCCTGTACCTCCCATTTGCCCAAGGTTGAAGAGAATATGCTCAGCCCTCCTCCGACCCGTTCTCACCGGATGAAGATCGACGTCGCCCGGCCTTCCCCTTGTCCATCTTCTCTTCCTCCTGCTGGAGTCGCAGTTGCTGTCGCTGTCACCTCAAGACCCCTCAGGCTGGGGAAGAGAGGGGGAGGGGAGGGGGGGAAGGAAAGCCAGGAAAGTATGAACAGCGCTTGCGCAAGAGCCGTCGCCTGCCCTCAGACCGGAAATCAGCTGCCCCTCCCACCTCACCCGGAAATCACTTCCTGGGACTTGTTTTCTCTGCGGGTTGCCACCTCGAATGCCTATTTAGTGGTACTATTCTTGTTATCTCTGAACCTATCGGAAAGTGAGGTTGTGTGCGTGGTTTTAGCCCGAGATCGTCTGCGGCTTTGTTTACTTTCAAGGCTGGGGTAGACTGAAAATTGAAAAAGGGGAAACTTTAGGAACTCCTGTAGTTTAATGACTCTCGCGAAGTGGCCCAGAAAAATGAAAATAAAAGGAATACTACACGGTCTCTCCTAGCTACTTGTCCTCAAGAGTGTCCTCAAACTCAGAAATAAAAAGACGGTAAAGCCACCTGTTAGCCTAGACATTGGCTTAGCATTTGGAGTGGAAATGTATTTGGTCAGCTGAGGAAAAATGTCATAGTAATAAAGAGGATCTCTTTTTAAAATTCACACTCATCATTTTTAAAGGTCCAGAAAAAAAGGTAAACTAGAACTCAGTTTTTTTAAAACATAAAACGCTGAAGTTCTAGAAAGTGGATGGCTGTAAACTGGAATTCGTTCAACTATTATTAAAGTACTTAAGAGACAAGCCCAGTCCTCAATGAACTCAGACTATTTTTAGACTTATTTTTCTTTTTCAGTTCTTTCAAAGGGCTCATCGGTTTAGAAAATTGCCCTGTTTTATTGGCCACGATATACATATTAGTTTTTTAAATGTGTAAGATGTAATCAGAGTAAGTTAAAAATAATTCAGCTCAAACATGATTAGTCAGAGGCAAAACGATCTTAGAATGTTCCAAGCAGAAGGCATCTTGGAGCTACTTGAGCTTAACATCCCATCCCCTTTCCCCATTTGACCAAGGCCAATAAAGGGACTTACCTAACTGGCCCTAGAGCCCAGTCTCCTGCTTCTTGAGTCAAGCGTCCTTAATTACTGTATGATGTGTGCTGAGGTACAGGTAAGCCTCCAGGTGTTAAAGCCTATTTGGGCTCTTGGGCTCGGGGGAGTGTTTTACAGGGCAGGAATAGTTGAAAAGCAGGAATATTTCAGAGCTTGATGAGATTGAAATTCACGACAAGGGTTTCATTTAGAGGCCCTAGTTTATTTCTGTTTAGCAAAGCAAAACACTGTTTAAAGAAAAAAATAGCTGAATTTTAAGTTTCTTCATAAATCGACGTTTTTCATTGAATAATTTAACTCCGGAATCAAACCAGCTTAATTCATTTGCCAATATTGTAGGAAACAAATTAACTGCAAAAGATGGAAATAGAGCTGAGAGATGGGAACATAAAAAAGGAAAGTGTAAGTAGGCCTTATCCATTTCCACCCAAATTAGCAGCTTCCATAAAAGTAAGTGTTTTTAAAGTTTAGCAGTAAGACATTAGCTTCTAAGAAATGAAATTATAAGAAGTTAATTATTTAGTTTGCAAATGTGTCACTTAGACTTCTTGAAACAAATATACCGTTCTGCTAATATACCGTGTAGCCAATTTGTCCCTTTGAATTGAAACTTGTTTCAAATAACGTTTGAAGATAAATGAACTTGAAGCTCAAGAATTTCAAATTTGCTTTTGGACCAGTATTTTTATTGTTAGAGCATTAATCTCTGTCTCATAGTTAACTGCACTGCAAACAACTAAAGGACTAAAAGTTCAGTTTCTACTTTTGAGAGAGTCACTTAACCTCATTTTGCCTTTCATAAAAATAAGTGATGCTCAGGTGAGAGGTTTCTTATGTTAAAAATAAGAAAGACCAAAAAAAAAAGTGATTGTCTTAGTATGTTTGGGGATAATGTCATTTTGCTTATGTACATTTAACTCACACTGTATAGAACCTTTCAAATTAAAATTATTTGAGATTAGAAATTCATCAGCCCAGTATTTTATAAGAGGAGAGGATGGACAGGTGTTATCTAATGGGTACGGCTCTTTATTGAGCATTAAAGGTGCATAAAAGTGATTACATTAAGTATTATATTTTTATTTTTGTTCTATGCAGTGGGTTTGGTTTTAACAGTTTCAAGACAAAGAGACAGTATGAAATTGATCAACCCTTTATTTTACCCCTGGACTAACAATTTCTTTGAAGAGAGCTTAATAAAATCTGCAAAAGGCCCTTTGTCACCACAAGTGAATTAACTTTAAGTACAATATGAATGTAAAGAGGTTTAGATGGGCACTATAGATATCTGGACTTCCTATTTTAAAAACTAAAAGAAACAATGTGGAATTTCTTACCATGGGCTCCAGGAAAGCCTACAGTTTGCAAAGATACATGGAGTTATGTTATGTTGCTATTCGCTCCATTTTCATTAGTAATTGACTTTTATCTTTAAAATACTGAGAATTCTTATGTGAAGCAAGTTTTTCTTCCACATATAAATGAAGTAATCTGTAATTCATGAAAAGATACATAAGATTGTTTAGTTTTAAAGGTATCTTTTTTTTTAAGTTAGTTTTAAGGATATCTTTTTTTTTTTTTTTAACAGTCAGCAACTGTAACTGCCCTGCAGTGGAACGGCCTGTTTCCACAAGTTATGAAAACCTGCAGTAACTCTAGGTATTTGAGGAGTAGAAGGATAATCTGTTGTCCAAAAAGCTATAGAAGGAATCTGTGTTCAAGTTAGTTCTCTTCTTCAGAGAGAAGCATTGGAAGGCCCTTTAGGGATGGCTGGCAACACTAGCCATCAGTTGTTATGAGATGTTTCTCTTTATAATAGTTGACTAAACTTTTTTCTCTTTAACTTTTCTAGAAACTTCTGTCGCATACTCAAATTTGAGAAACCCAAGATTTGGTGACATCTAACTTTTTTTCTTTCTATTTCTAATATTCTATTTCTATTCTATTCTATTTTTCTTTCTATTTCTAATAGCCTATTTCTGTGTCTTTACCTCAGCTACATTAAATTCAGCCACTTTAGTCTTTCCTGGGGAGAGGTAGGTAGGGAGAAGGAATCCTAGGAGGAAGGGATTTAGTTTGCTTTTTTTGAACCTTTCACATATGTTATTTCATTAGCTTTATCATTTTCTAGTTTTTTTTCTGTAATTTACTAAATAGAATTGTATACAAGCATAATTTTAGTAAAAAACTTCATTTTTGCATTCTGTGTTGAGAATAATCTGCTTTTGTATGAAAATAGTAATTATTTTCTTAAGACATGTTTTCTAGGATTATTTATTTTGTTTTTCTAAATAAATAAAATCATGGTCATTGTAATAAAAAGCATTTAGATATTCTTAAATTTTCTGAGTGAAGCATCCTTCACTCTGTGCTTCCTAATGGCATAGGATATACAAAAGACCTCCAAAGTATACCAAAGGACTATAATCACTATAATAAGGTATTACTGAGTAACCACGGTTTTAGATGCTAACTTCTCAGGTGGTAAAATTTTATTTTCATAAAAGCTTACTGTTCATCTGTGAAGAATGTAAAATATTGCTTAGTAAAGCCAATTGATGATCCTGGAGAGAAAAGGAGCGCCTTAAAATCAAGCTAATTAAAATTATGTGCATCTGTGATTCTATTGCCCCAACTACTCACTTGTCAAATTCCTAGAAAGTAGAATGGTTTGCTAGGGGCTGGGGCAATGGGGAAATGAGTAGTTATCCCTTAATGGTTACAAAGTTAGATTTTAGCAAGATGAAAAACGTTCTATGGATAGATAGCAGTAACAGTGGCACAACAATGTGAATCTATTTAATGTCACTGAACTGTACAACTAAAAATGGCTAAAATAGTAAATTTTAGTATATTATACTACAATTTTTAAAAGAAATAATTAGAGGGGCGCTGGGTGGCTCAGTCAGTTGAGCGTCCAACTTTGGCTCAGGTCATGATCTCGCAGTTCATGAGTTCGAGCCCCTATCGGGCTCTGTGCTGACAGCTCAGAGCCTGGAGCCTGCTTTGGATTCTGTGTCTCCCTCTCTCTGCCCCTTTCCCACTCAAGCTCTGTCTCTCTCTTTCTCTCAAAAAATGAATAAACGTTAAAAAAAATTTTTTAATAAATAATTAGAAACAATAGCCATCCCTAAAACAAAAAATAACAGCTGTGTCAATCACCTAATCCAGGTTACTAGAAGAACCTAATTTGAAATTCTCATTAATAATTATTACTTTTTTAATTTTTCTTATGTTTATTTTTGAGAGAGATAGAGTACGAAGGGGGAGGGGCAGAGAGAGAGAGAGAGAGAGAGAGAGAGAGAGAGAGAGACAGACACGCAGAATCCGAAGCAGGCTCCAGGCTCCATGCTGTCAGCGCAGAGCCCAACAGGAGGCTCCAAACTCATGTAGCATAGGATCATGACCTGAGCCAAAATCAGATGCTTAATCAACTGAGCCACCCAGGCACCCCTAATATTCTAATTAATGATTATATACTATTCTCCATTATTCCATTCAATGTAAAATGACTAGGCTACTTGATGTAAGACACTAAGTGTCTAACAAATACCTTCACTAAATTTTTGGAAGATGAATGAAATAAGTTAAATATTATGCATTTACAAGATCACCGGTGAAAATGAATCTTCTCTCAGTCTCCTAGAGCTGCTTGAGTTACTTTGGGTATGTCATTTTACTTTGAAAATCCTTACTTCTCTATAAAAAAAAAAAACATTAACAATGAATATCAATAACATGCTTTGCAGCTCTAATAATCTTATTCCTAAAACTAAGCTATCTTGTTCCAACCCAATCCTTAGAGAACTAAAAACAGTTTGATGATTTTTCTCCTTTATTTAAATGAACCATCTTGATTTGTAAAAGAAAAAAACATAAATGCATAGGATATTCTCTAAGAATGATTAATAAATTGACATTTATTAACTTTAAAGTTATACAAGAAGCCTCTATAATTTTTAGAGAGCTTTGTGTGCATCTTTCTCCTGTATATGCAGCTAGAGGTCTTTTGCTCTTTACTAACTTATGCCCTTAGCAAAAATCGTAAATTTCTAACAATAATACTTAAGTGCTTAGTATGTACCGGGCATTATTCCAAGAACTAGAGATACAGTAGTGAACAAAAAGAAAGTCTTTGTCCCTGTTCTCATGGAACTTACATTCTAATGGGTTGGCGGGGGAAGGGGTGCAGAAAATAAGCAAGTATATGTCAGCTGGTAGGAAATAAGTGCTTTAAAAAAAGAGAGGTAGAGAGAGGGAGGAAAGTGAAGGGAAAGGAAGGAAAGAGAAGGGAAGGAGCTAAGCATAGATAGGAGAATGAGGAAGAATTAGAATTGCCCTTTCAGATAGAATGCTCACATCTCTGATCAGATAACAAGTGGACAGAAGTGTGAAGGAAATGAAATATCTACAGGAAGAGTGTTCCAAGCTGTGGGCATAGTAATGGGGAATGCCCTAAACAGGAGCTTGCTCCACAGTTGGAGGCAAAAAGGGCAGGTGTGGCTAGAGTGAAGTAAGCAAGAGCATAGTGGGAAATGACACCTGAGAAAGAGCTAAGAGCCAGATCATGCAGCTAGATGAGTAGGCAAGTAAGGCAATGACATTGAAGAGCTAAGGGCCATGTGGGACCTTGCAGGCAGTGATAAGGACCTAATCTTTTATTCTGAGAGGGGAAACCATTGAGAATTTTGAACAGGTGTGTAAGATCCAATTTAGAGGTTTTGAAAAGATTACACTAGCTGCTATGTGGAAAACAGACTGCATGATGATAAGAGCTTATGCAAAGAGATTATATAGGAGACTTGATAATGTTACTTGATAAAGTTATTGTTGAGTTGAACTAGGGTGATAGAGGTGGAAGGGTGATAAGTGATTAGATTACAGGTGTATTTCAAATAACAGAGCCTAGGGATGCCTGGGTGACTCAGTCTGTTGAGCTTCACATGTGACTCTTGATTTTGGCTCAGGGCATGAGCTCATGTTCCTGAGATGGAGCCTGCTTGGGATTCTCTCTCTCTCTCTCTCTCTCTCTCTCTCTCTCTCTCTCAATCTCTCTCTCCCTCTCTCTCTCTCTCTTTCTCTCTCTCTCTCTCTCTCTCTCTCTCCCTCTCCCCTCCCCTGCACACACATGTACTCTCTCAAAAAATAAAAAATTAAAATACATTAAAAAAAATAAGAGCCTAAAGATTTTCTGATTAATTGGATTGACTGTAAAAGAGAGAAGGAACATTTAAAGCATGAGCAACTGAAAGAATAAAGTTGCCATGTACTAAGATAGTAAAGAGTAGAGAGAGTAGATTGAAGAAGGTATTTTGGGCATGTTAAGCTTGAGATGGCTATTTGACATCTAAGTCAATATACCTAGTAGACAATTAGATATAAATTTAGGGGAGAGTTTCAGGTTGGAGGATATTAACCAAGCAAAATGTGCTAGAAATCATCTAGCTTTTCATTCTGGAAGATACTCTCTACCTTGCTCCTGTTCACCCCATCACCACCTATCCTTTATATATCTATGTGCCATTTTGTTTTCCCAGTGTGCAAACTCTCATTCTTCAGCCCTGAGAAGTGTCTCAAACAACTAAGTATACAAACACTGAACAAAAGTGGAAAAGATCATTAAATGTTGTGCTATGTGCTATTAGAAAATACTGATTAAGGGGCACCTGGGTGGCTCAGTCGGTTAGGTGTCAGACTTTGGCTCAGGTCATGAGCCATGATATCATGGTTAACGAGTTCAAGCCCCACATTGGGCTCTGTGCTGATAGCTCAAGGCCTGGAGACTGCTTCGGATTCTGTGTCTCTCTCTGCTCCTCCTCACTTGCACTCTGTCTTTCTCTCAAGAATAAATAAACATTAAAAATCTTTTTTAAAAATACTGATTAAAAAAGAATGAAAATACTGATTTTGTTTATTTTACTTTCTGATTAAAAAAGAGTTAAATAGCTAACAAAATTCTTTGCTTAGTTCTTTGAGGTTTTTTTTTTTAAGAAGAAGAAATTGATCTGTTTTTTAAAAAAATTTTTTAATGTTTTTATTTATTTTTGAGACACAGAGAGACAGAGCATGAGCAGGGGAGGGGCAGAGAGAGAGGGAGACACAGAGTCCGAAGCAGGCTTCAATCTCTGAGCTGTCAGCACAGAGCCTGATTCAGGGCTGGAACTCACTGTGCGATCATGACCTGAGCCGAAGTCGGACACCCAACCGACTGAGCCACCCAGGCGCCCCAGTTCTTTGAGCTTTTTTTAAATTTTATTTATTTAAGTAATCTCTACCCCTAACATGGGGCTCTACCTCATGACCCCAATATCAAGAGTCACATATTCTTCCTACTGAACCAGCCAGGCACCCCTAAACAGGGTATTTTAGATCTGAGAGACTATTGGTTTTCTGTGCAAACCTGGTCATCCATGCCAATTTATAAAATAGAACTTTCTTTTTAAAGAGCAATTTGGCAATGTCTGGTGAAGTGAAAGATGCTGATATAACCTAGAAATTCCACCTTAAAGTATATTGCCTAGGGAAATTTTTGATATGTGCACAAAAATATAGCTATAAAAATATCCATTTCAGTTTTGTATATAATAGTAGAAAATTAGAGCAATCTAAATGTTCTTCCACAGGAAAATGGTTAAACTATGGCATATTCAAGAAATGGAACACCAAAAACAAAATGAATGATGTAGAAATACATTTATTAAATGGATAAATATCACAATGTTAAAGTGAATAAGGAAGGCTGGAAAGAGATATATATGGTTTTTTACTTCACATTTCTCAAAAATGAATATCATCCTGTCTAATTTCACAGAACCTTCCATGCATGAGACACTATGTAGTATGGTTTTTGCCTACATTAGTTAATTTCACACAACAGCCTTGTGAAATAATGTTATCCCTACTTTTCATTTATTCTCTCAAAAAATATTTATATAATATGTGCCAGAGGGCATTCTAAACACTGAAGATATAGTAGTTAAATAAAATTCCTGTTCTCCTAGAGCTTTCATTCTAGTGAGGGAAGACATAAAGCTGAAAAATATACAAGCAATTATGTATTAAGTGGTAATGTAGACTATGAAGAAAAATAAAGCAGAGTAGCAAGATAGAGAGTAATAAGGATCACTATTAAATAGCATAAAGTAAAACTCAGAAGATGAAGAAACTCATAGAAGGTAAGAACCTGCTGAAAGTCACTCGAACTGAAAATTTGGAGCTAGGGTTTAAACCTAAATCAATCTAATTCGACAGACTTGTCTCTATATATATATATTTATTTATTTAAATTCTAGTTAGTTAACATATAGTGTAATATTGGTTTCAGGAGTAGAATTTAGAGATTCATCACTTACATACAATACCCAGTGCTCATTACAGCAAGTGCCTCCATAATACCCATCACCCATTTTGCCCATTCCCCACCCACCTTCCCTCCAAGAGGTTTCTCCTTTTAATTTTTTTTAATGTTTTATTTATTCTTGAGAGAGAGTGACAGAGTACCAGCAGGGGAAGGGCAGAGCAAGAGAGGGACACAGAATCTGAACCAGGCTCCAGGCTCTGAGCTGTCAGCACAGAGCCCGACACAGGGCTTGAACTCACAACCCATGAAGATCATGACCTGAGCTGAAGTTGGATGCCCAGCCCAACAGGCTGAGCCACCCAAGCACCCCAAGGCTTCTCCTTTTAAAGGATAATTAGGTCTATCTGTCATTTACACTTTGGAAAGACATTAATTACATAATGGCCCCTGTGATCAGCAACACTAGAAGAAAACAGTTTTTTTTTTAACGTTTTATTTATTATTGAGAGAGAGATACACACACAGAGCGTGAGCAGGGGAGGGGAAGACACAGAAGCAGGCTCCAGGCTCCAAGCTGTCAGCACAGAGCCCAATGTGGGGCTTGAACTCACCGCGAGATCATGACCTGAGCCGAAGTTGGTCGCTCAACTAACTGAGCCACCCAGGCACCCCAGAAAACAGTTTTTTAATGGAACAGGAGGGAATAGAGAACAGTCTAGATATGTTGGGTGGTTTGGACAACCAAACACCTTCATAACATAGCCGTTACATATGGGAATCAGAATAAGTTTCAGAAAGTGAGAAAAGAGTTAAGAAAATAAAGTAAGCAAGCACCATCTTAATTTTGCCATAAGCCTTAATAGTATCATGAGTGTAATTAAAAATCATTTTCACTGCTACTTATTGGAAGTGAGTCATGGATTACCACTGTCAATGTTAAGAAATTAAGCACAGAACATATTCATATATTAGTTAAGAACATGAATTTTAGAGTCCGACAACCTCAGTACCCAATCGTGTATTTAATAATAATTTAATGAATAATCTTCAGGGCAAGCCACTTAACCTTTCAAAGTCTTTTCTTTTCCTTTTAGGCTTTGTCCAAAATAACTGTCTAAATTAACTTTTTAGTCAGCCACTTTTTTCTTCTCAGACATCTGAAATACCATATCTTCATTGTAAGATAAATTGATCATAACCTGTACTGCCTGGTTCGCATTTCACCCCCACTGCCATCCCCTGCCATTTATTTAACAGCAAAAATTATTGAATGCTGACTGTGGAAATAAAGCCAAACCAAATGAGAAAAGCAAAACCTATTTATTCTGTGCTAGCTATATCAATGTAGTCAACCACATCACTTGCATTTTGGCAGAGACTCAAAGGAAGGCAGAAAACTGGGAAAGCTTTATAGTGGAAAATAAGAAAGGCTGTTGGTATGTCCTGATTGGAGGCTGTTGGCCTGGGGAACCTGCAGGTGGGCTAACTAAAAGCAGAATATCCTGTGTGATTGGTTAGGGATGCATATTTGGCTTTTTCTCATGGGTCCTAAGTTGGAAGCAGGGATAAAAATTAGGAAAGCTCTCAGTTATTAGTCAAGTCCTGGCCATTTGTGGCCAGTTGTAACAGAGGTTATTGTTTAGCTTGCTGGATTGTCACTAGAGGTAGTAGTCTGACTTCATACAAATCTGACTTATAGCAGGCTGGCTTCCTGGGCTATTTGTTGTAGATAAGGGGTTGGCTTCCTGGGCAAGTTGCTATGGATTGTGGGTCAGTTCTATCATTATGTATGGTCTGGCCATTGTCCCATACTTAATTATCCCTTACTACTTTGCATCATTCACAATTATTTTGAGTTAAAGTCCTTAACTCAGATTAAGTCCTTAACTCAGTCCTTAATTTAGATTAAAAGGTAATGTAATAGTGAAGTACTTAATTTTAGAATGATTTCCCACAGGAATAATTTAACAAGCAGATATTTTTAGTTTTTTCTACCACTGACATATTATTGCTTTTTTATTTTCAGTGGTTACCAGTTACTCGGGAGCTGAGCTTCCAAAAATTTATTGAACAATCTGACTTACTAGAAGAACTTAAATATGACTTCAATGAAAAAGCTGAATTGAGACACACTGAGACACAAAGGCCTTTTGTTTTTAACTATTATAAAAATGTCTTTGAGAGGAACAGCAAGCGCTACCAGGCCCTTGGCTACTTGCTTGAACAATATATTTATGAGCTTTTGGAGAAAGTATGCAAATTACAAAAAGTATATATCCCACCAGAGGCTGATAAAGAACCAAGAAGCTTCTTTTTCATGAGTGAGAGAGCATTAACAAGTCATCGTTCTGTTCTTCTTGTTCTTCTTCAAGACCAAGGAGTCTTTAGAGCTGGTCAGTGGAGTCAGCAGGCAATAATACATCATGGTCTCCAACATGGAAGTCAGATACCATGTATTCAAATGGCATTGCAGGCACATTATGATGTAATTGTGCTAAACCCCAATGACAATTTCATCGACCTAAACATGGAAGAAGAGCAGAAAGGCCTTTTAACACAAACTAAGGGGTCATCGTCCCTAAAAATGGTTCCAGCAGAGAACTTTTTATCTGTCCAGCAACCTCTCCAGTGCACCCCTAAAAGATGCAGCAACACTCCTGAAGAACACATGGCTTACATTTGGGATTACTTCATTTCAAAGACTGAAGGCAAGGATGTTGCCTTCATTGTACATGGTTACGGAGGCTTGGTTTTTATGGACTTACTTGTTCGTAAAAAGTGGGAAGTGATGAACAAAGTATATGCTGTTGCCTTTATTGACTCTGAACATCATGTAGGACACCAGCTGGGAAGTGATGTTCAGTTATTGGCCTGGATAAAGCACCACTGCCGTGAATGGGTGACAAGCCCTAAGCCTTTGGATAAACCTGCAGCTACTGTTTTAAAACAGGAGTTCCCTATGGTTTCTGCTGGTACAGAAAAACACAACTTAGCCCCTTCCTCTAGCCTTCAGTCAATTTTTAAATACTTTAAAAAAGCTTTGAAAGCCAAAACAACTATTAATTTTTCTCGAGTGCCAATAGTAACTAGAAGCTCCACAAAAAGAAAGCAAATTGCTTAACTTACTTTTTTGTCACCTAAGATTTTTTTGTCCCACTGAAATGCTGTGAATGTAGATGCTAGAAGAAAAAGAATACTCTGCAGTATTATGTTATGAAAAGAATATACACAGTGTTATATTCTGGCTTGAGGTTTGATTTGTTACTTTTTTTGAAAAGTGAATATGTTCTTTTTTTTAGCCTATTGATAAGCTGGGCATCAGTCAACGCCATCATTAATATTTTACAGTATTAGTCAAGTTAGAGGATCTTTTGAAAACCTCTCTTATGTTTTAATAGAATGACACCAAAACTGCAGTTGATAGAAATTAAACACTAAGTCAGTCTTCAGTTTCTATGTTGTTAATGCCATACTAAAATTACAAGTGAACATAAAAATGATTATAAAGTCCATTTTTGTATGTTTGTGTTCTGTTTGAATTTATTGTTCTTACGTTGAAGTTTACTTAAAGTGTTTACTCATACCTTCAGCTAATATTTGAGTGTCTACTATGTCCCCATCAATAGTACGTGTTGAGGACACCAGCAAACAAGACCAACGTTGCCTTTATCCATATGGAGTTCACAATGAACAACAAATTGAAAGTGTGAAGAGTGTTCAGAAATTCAAGGTGCCATGGAACATCTAGTATGAGAGCTAACAGCCTTGGGGTACAGGTAATACGTCTGTGAGAAAATGACGCTTAGTTTGAAAGACAACAGCAGTTGGGAAAACAAATTCATAGGCAAAGGAATAGCATATGCAAAGGTCTCGAGGTGGGAGAAAATAGTCCAGTTAACTGAAGCTAAAAAATTATGGGAGAGCCGTGTTAAAGAAAAAATTATTCATGACATTTATTAAAGACATAAGGAAGACTTTAAGAGGGATTGCTGCAATGGGGGTTTTGAAGTTGGGGAGAGAGATCAGCCTCAACTTCTAATTCACCAAGGACAATTGAGGGGGCAATATTATAGCCAAAGTGTAGGGTGAGGATCAGTGAATGGAAAATTAACTAAGAGGAAAGAAACATCAGGCATAAGAGAGATTCTTACTAGACTGACTCAGCGTAATTCTTACTGAAGCCAGGCCAGGTTGATAACACATTGACAGTGGAGGATGAGGAATTTTATCAGATCTAGAGGATGATCAAGTGCCAAAAATGAGAAATTTTCACTGACAGCCAAATTCTTGCTAAAACTAGACTAAGTGACAACAACAACATCAACAACAACAACAAAAACTGGACTAAGTGGACCAAAGATGGAGTCCAACATCAGAGCCTAGCTGAGAGGAGGGCTCAGAGGAGCCAGACTCAGATTTGGTCAAGGAGAGGTTTTGTCAGTAGTTAGAAAGTTAAGTTAACAAAATAAGCAGAGGCAGCTTGCTTAAGGCTGCAATGGCCATGGTTATGATTTTTTACTTTATTCTCATAACAGTAGAAAACACTGGATGGTTTTAGACAGGAGAATATTCTCAGATTTACATTTTATAAAGAATATCCTGGAGTGCCTGGGTGGCTCAGTTGGTTGAGCATCTGACTTCAGCTCAGGTCATGATCTCATGGTTTGTGGGTTGGAGCCCCATGTCGGGCTCTGTGCTGACAGCTCAGAGCCTAGAGCCTGCTTTGGATTCTGTGTCTCCCTCTCTCTTTCTGCCCCACCCACCCACTTGTGTGCTTACTCCCTCTCTCCCTCTCTGTCAAAAATAAACATTAAAAATTTAAAAAAAAAAGAATATCCTAATTGCAGTTCAGAGAATAGATTAGAGGAAGCACAAGCTTGTAGGCTGGGAGACCAAATTAATTTTGGTAGTATTCTGAGAAATGCTTAATATTAATTCTTAACTACGAATACTAATATAGTTAACACTAATGCTTAAATACTAATATTTAATTACTTAATACTTATGCTAAATACTAATACTGTGATTGCTATGAACAAAATTTTATGATTGGAGGTTAGGAATAAGGAGAAGGAAATAAGAAGGAGGACTCCTGGATTTTTGGCTTGAGCAACTAGATGGATAGAAATACTATTTGTTGAAATAGGGACTATTGACAAAAAAATTTATTTTGGCTGTTCCAGAAGTTTTTTTTTTTTCAGTTTATTTATTTACCTAGAGAGGGAGAAGAGAGAGAGAGAGAGCACAAACAGGGGAGGGGCAGAGAGAGGGAGAGAGAGGATCCCAAGCAGGCTCTGTGCTATCAGTGCAGAGGCGGATGAAGGCTTGAGCCCATGAACTGTGAGATGATGACCTGAGCTGAAAACCAAGAGTCAGATGCTTAAATGAATGAACCACCCAGATGCCCCTGTTCCAAAAGTTTAAAAAGAGAAAAAGGAGGGGGTTACAAATTATCTTTAGCTCTGTCCATAGATGGGTAAGAGAAGAACCCATACAAGACATGACACTTGAAGAATTAACTCTACCATATCTAATAGGACATGGAGATTTTTCTTTCATTTTTTTTAATGTTCATTTTTGAGAGAGAGAGAGAAACATAGACTGAGCAGAGGAGGGGCAGAGAGAGAGGGAGACACAGAATCCAAAGCAGGCTCCAGGCTTTGAGCTGTCAGCACAGAGGCCAATGCGGGGCTTGAACCCACGAACCATGAGATCATGACCTGAGCCGAAGTCAGATGCTTAGCTGACTAAGCCACCCAGGAGTCCCAACATGCAGATTTTTCTGATACAGCTATTTCTAGTGTCTTTCTAATATTCCTATTCACAGTGTTTTTCAACCCAGCGTATACTATAATCCCTGTTATGTACTGAATGTTTGTGTCCCTCTGAAATTTATATGTTGAAATCTTAATCCTCAATGTGATAGGTGTGGGTCCTTTGAAAGGTGATTAGGTCATGAAGGTGGAGTCCTTATGAATGGGATTAGTGCTCTTATGAAGGACACCCCAGAGAACTCCCTTCTGCTATGTGAGGACACAGCAAGAAAAGAGCCATCTGTAAATCAGGAAGTAGCCCTCAACCAGACATGGAATCTGCCAGTGCCTTGCTCTTGCATTTCCTAGCCTCTAGAAAAGTGAGGAATAAACATTCGTTTAAGCCTCCAAGTCTGTGATACTCTGTTATAGCAACCCAGACAGACTAAGACAAATCTTTATCAGAAAGACATATTTCAAATTTCTTTCTGTACCATGTCTTAAGTGGCATAATGGGGGGGGGGGCGGGAAACACTGAGTTGTAAATCAGGATGTGCAGGTTTTAAATGAACCTTTGCTTAAGGAAAGGTTAGTGAAGGCTTTTAATGAAGCCTTGCTTAAACCAGTTACTCTCTCCCAGTCCTTACTTTTCAATTTGTAAATGAGGTGAGCTTTGAAGTCCTTTTTGACATAGTCTAACTAGAATGCATCTAATGCACTTAATATGAAAAGCACCAAAAAAGAAAAAAGTTTTTTAAAAAGTTTCCATGAAAGTTATTCTATCTTGCACTTAACTAACTTGGAGTTGATGTTTCTCATAACTCCCAATTTACTATTTAATCTGGTAGTCAGGTGTATTAGTTATCTATAGCTGCATAATAGATTAACCTCAAAATTTGGTGGCTTAAAACAAAAAAATATTAGTTCACAGTTTCTCTTGTTCAGAAATTCAGAAGAAGTTTAGTGGGTAATTTTGGCTCAGTATTGCTTAGGAGCATACAGTCAAGATTGTTTGGAGTTGCAGTGATCTAAAACCTGACTGGCTGTTTGCCAGGAAGCCTTGGTTCCTCACCAGGTGGACCTTTTCCATAGGCTGCTTCTGCTAAAGAAAAAAATTATTCTGACACTTGTTAAAATGGTAAGGAAGACTTTATTCAAAACTGTTGCAATTAGGGATATTGCAATAGGGAAGAGAGAATGAATTCAACTCTGAATACAGCAAAGATAGCTGGAAATTTGTAACAAAGAGCAGAGTGAGGGTGTCAGTGACAGAAAACTACTAAGAGGAGACATCAGGATAAGGGGCTTATTACTAAAGGCAGGTCAAGGACTTAGACATCAAGAGTGGGGAATGAGGAACATGATCAGATATCAAGAGTGGGGTGTTGATTTAGCAAGATTCTTGCTGAGACTAAACTGTGCAGCCTTACAGAAAGCCAAGGTTGAGGACTATTCCAGAAGAGGGCTCAGAGGAGCCTAACTGAAGTTTCTGAAATTTGTCACTTGGGTGTCTTCAGGACATGGCAGTCAGCTTCTCCAAGGGTGAATCATCCAGGTGAAGGAGCAATCAGGAAAATGCACTGCCTTTTTATGACCTACTCTCTGAAGTTGCATATTGGCCCACTTTTATTTTTTAATTGGTTAGAAGTGAGTCACTAAATCCAATGGAAGAGGAATTAGGCTCCACTTTTTAGAGAGAGTGTCAAAAAATTGGGGAACATATTTTAGACCACCACATCAGAAATGATGTCAGTTGAAACTAATGGTATAGGAACTCAACTCAGTTGTTGGTCATGAGATTATCTTTGCTCTAAAACTGTTTATCTTGCCATTTTAATTTTTTTCTTGTTTTAATAAACTTCTCTGTATGTTTATTTTTTAATGTTTATTTTATTTATTTTTGAGAAAGAGAGAGCAGGGGATGGGGCAGACAGAGAGGGAGAGAGAGAATCCCAACCAGGCTCTGTGCAGTCGGCACAGAGCCCAACGTGCGACTTGATCTCACGACCATGAGATCATGGCCTGAGCCGAAATGAAGAGTCAGCTGCTTAACAGACTGAGCCACCCAGGCGCCCCAACAGCTCTGTATATTTAGAAACTGGTTTCTCCTTTTCTTCAAAACATCAGCATTTTTGCTACAGATAAATGCTTGCTTTGAAAATTAAGGTTTTTTAAGCTTTCTCTCCCAAGCATCACCCTATCTGTTCCCATACTCTGACTTCTGATATCTATGTTTTTGAAGCCTGAAGGGAAAAAGGACATGTCCAGTTCTCAGCTATAAACTGCATACCAGAGATGTATATTGATATTGAAAAGACTGACATGAGAGGGGCGCCTGAACTCACAGCTCATGGGTTCAAGTCCTGCATTGCGTTCTGTACCGACAGCTGAGAGCCTGGAGCCTGCATCAGATTCTGTGTATCCCTCACTCTCTGCCCTTCCCCAACTAGTGCTCTGTCTCTGTCTCTCAAAAAATAAAATAAAAACATAAAATAAATAAATAAATAAATTTTTAAAAAGACTGATATGAGAGGCCTTCAGGAAAATCCTAAGATCTTGTGATGTCAATATGATGATTTTTTTCTCCCTTTCTTGTGGAAAATAGTTAGAGGTGAGGTAATAGGCTATTATTATTGTTTGTAAGCAGAATGCATCAAGATTTTCCAATACTTGGGGCACCTAGGTGGCTCAGTCGGTTGAGCTTCCAACTTCAGCTCAGGTCACGATCTCACAGTCTGTGAGTTCGAGCCCCACATCGGGCTCTGCGCTGACAGCTCAGAGCCTGGAACCTGCTTCAGATTCTGTGTCTCATCTCCCTCTCTCTCTGACCCTCCCCCATTCATGCTCTGTCTCTCTCTGTCTCAAAAATAAATAAACATTTTTTAAAAATTAAAAAAAAAGATTTTCCAATACTAGACTAAACATATCTTAACAAAAAGGAGAACATTGTTTGCAAATTTGCTAAGGTAAGTCTGTTAAAAAGAAAACAAGAATGGGGTGCCTGGGTGGCTCAGTCGGTTAAGCATCCGACTTCAGTTCAGGTCATGATCTCACAGTTCAGGAGGTTGAGCCCTGCGTCGGGTTCTGTGCTGACAGCTCAGAGCCTGGAGCCTGCTTTGGATTCTGTGTCTCCCTCTCTCTGCCCCTCCCACAGTTTGTGCTCTGGCTCTCTCTCAAAAATAAATAAAAACATTAAAGAAATTCCTTACTTGCTTTTCAATGTTTCTTCAAACACAGTGGTTCTCTAACATTAGAGTGTATTAGGATAACCTGGAGGTCTTATTAAGACAAAGATTAATGGGTGTTACTGCCATAGTTTCTGATTCAGTAGAATTGGTAGGTGGGGCATGAAATTTTGCCTTTCTAACTAGTTTCCAAGGGATGCTGATGCTGATCTTGCTGGGCTAGGGACCATACTTTGTGAACCACTGTTAGAAAGAGTAAATAATAAATGGCTACAGAGGTAATAAAGTTAAATTTACCTCCTGTGAGGTCAAAGTTATGATGGATTATCATGTGGCCTATAATTTCCTCCCCTGAGGAAAGCAACAAAAGGGGTTTCTTCATTAAGCCTATGATTATGATCCATGTGAACTGACACATTTATCTTTTCCTCCTGTAGTGAGGCAAGGGTCACATCTCACTCTTCAAAACCAATCCTTCCAGTTGTATTCCACATAATTTAAAAACAAATACAAATTAAAAATAAGAGACTTAATTCCATTTCCAGAAATGAAAATGCAAAGTAAGCTGCCATATCTATAAACTGGCATAAATTGGCTTCTATCCCCACCTATTTCTTCCTGTCTTCCTGTTATAGAAGAATTTTCTCCTACTGTCCAAGACCAATTCCCTCCAACTGTCCTCTGAATACCACTTCTTTCAATCTTCTCAGGATGTTCACTCTTCTCACTGTCTTTTATTTTCCTAATTCCCTTGCTAGCAATCCTTTAAGTTGATAAAGTCTCTCCCAACATAGCAATCATAATAATTAGCACAAATTTCCTAGATGCAACATCTGGGGACTGAATCCATTGTATATTGCCCCTGCCAAATTTCATTAAAACACTTACACTTGCTGACTCCATTTTCTCATAATCCACTCATTCCTTACCCACTCTTCATCTGGCTTCAGCCTCCAAGTCTCAGTATATGGTCCCAATGCAATGGATGCTTTTCAGTCTGTGCTACATAATGAATAGGCAGCATTTGACCCAGTTGACCCATTTGAAGCCCATTGGGTCTCTCTTCCTCGAAACACTCTTCCCTTGGTTTCTCTCATATTCTGATTATTTTCTTCCTGTCTCTCTAGCTGCTCATTTTCAGTCTCCTTTGTTTACTCTTCCTCTCTACTCAGACACTGGGTATTCTCTTCCACCCACATAGTTTCACAGACTCTGGTTTCAAAGCCTCTTTCATAGCTCTCAAATCTCTGCCTATGGTCCATTCTCTTTCTCCTTAACTCTAGACCCATGCAGGGGTGCCTGGGTGGATCAGTCAGTTAGGCATCCAACTTTGGCTCAGGTTGTGATCACATGGCTCGTGAGTTCGAGTCCCGAAACGGGCTCTGTGCTGACAGCCTGGAGCCTGTTTCAGATTTGGTGTCTCCCTCTCTCTGCCCCTTCCCCACTTGCACGCGTGCACTCTCTCTCTCTCTCAAAAATAAATAAACACTAAAAAAATATAAAAAAATTAAAAATCCCACAAACTCTAGACCCATGCAGCCAACTGCCATATACTGTAAAGGAGACATCATCTGATTTTGAAGGGAGCTCAGTCATTAGGTCTAAAACTGCTCACACCGTCTCTGCCCTCACCCCATCCACTCCTTTTCCCCATTTGCTGCACTACTAATCACGTCTATCCTGGTGCTCAAACTAGAATATTGGCTTCTTCTTCTCCTTCTACACCAAAATCCCAATCAGCAAATTCTACCATTTTTACCTCTTAAATATATTCCACATCTATAACTCTGTCAATAGTGTCCTTTGATGTACAAAAGTTTGTAATTTTGGTTAAGTGCAAAATGTCCATTTTTTCTTTTGTTGCCTGTGCTTTTGGGGTCATCCAAGAAATTATCACCAAATCCAATGTCATTAAGTTTTCTCCGTCTTCTTCTAAGAGTTTTATAGTTTTGACTTTTATGTTGGAGTCTTTGATCCATTTTGAGTTAATTCTTATATGGTTTTAGGTTGAGGGTCCAACTTTGTCCAGCACCATTCTTTGAAAAAAACTGTCCTTTCCCCCAGTGTTTGATTTTGTGCCTTATAATTTAATAATGACAACTGAGTTAAAATACTTGAAAATGTGCTGACTAAACAAAACACCTGCAGACTGCATTTTGACCCAAAGGCCACTAATTTGCACTATGTGGCTTAATTTCATTTTCACATTGAATTTAACAAATGAGTTAAGGGGAGTGAGAGATAGTGTCGCCTACCATAGTCCAAGCATTGTATCAGGTGCTGGTGAAAAACTAGGCACAAAGTTTCATATGTTACATTCCTAGCATCAGTTTAAAGTTGAGTGAGACTTGTGAAAACATTTTAACACCATGTGAGTAAATGCTTATAAATACAGGGAGCAAGCAGAGAATAAGTTAAGAGAGGAGGAAAATAAATTTTTTAAATAGTTGTGTAATAGACTAAAACCAGTTACAAGCACACCCTGTTAAGAGGCCATGGGCATGGCCTCAAGGCCAGCTACCAGCTTTCTTCCCGACCGCGCTGTTTTTCAGACCAGAAGGCTTTCTCCTTGTATCGGGACGTCATCGGGAAGCGCCAGGAAGAGGGGGCGGGATTTCCGGCTTCTGGAACGGAAAGGGACGGAAACTAAACGAACCAACGGGCTTAATTCCGTGTGAGGCACGTATTTGGGCTCAGCACTTCACTACAGAGTTCTGCGTCCTCTCCAGGTCTCCGCGGTTTGCACGAGCGGGAGCCACTGTTTCTGCATTCCTGGTATGGGCATGTTTCCTATCTTAGTTGTGTGTGTTGCGGTGGGAGAACTCGGGAAACCATTGTAAGATACACGTAGTGCAGCATGCGTGCTAAGGCCCACAGATAAGTGGAAGCCCAGCGATTTAATAAACTATAAGCAGTACAATACCTGGAACAAAAGGAATGTTTACCAAAATGATTGCCTTATTTGTTTTAAAATTTGGGTTTCATTGCTATGATATCCTAAAAAAATCTTAACCAATTATAAAGACAAAACTCAGAAGACCTTTGTTTTTGAAATGTTTTCATAACAGGATTGAGGACTCCTGGTGAAATAGGGAGTCTAACTTGTTTCTTCTTTAAATGGGGCTAAACATGGAGCGCCCGGCTGACTAAATCCGAAGAAAATGTGACTCTTGATCTTGGGATCGTGAATATGAGCCCTACATTGGGTGATTACTTGAAAAAAAAAAAAAAAAAAAACGAATTTTTTTTTTTTTTTTTTTTAGTTGGGGGCACCCGAGTGGCTCAGTGGGCTCAGCCTGGGGCTCTTGGTGTCAGCTCAGGTCATGATCTTAGGGTTCCCCATAGGGCTCTGCACTGACAGCGTGGAGCCTGCTTGGGATTCTGTCCCTCTCTCTGTCCCTCTCCTCTTGCTGTCTCTCAAATTTAAAACAAATTTTTAAAAATACAGGTGTCTCAACATGTTTTATATGTGAAAAGCATTGGTCCAGGATATCTATTTGAAAAATACTTGAGTGATTACTGTAAGCCATAAACTGCCAAATGTTGGGTTCAATTTTAATATAAATACAGTCCTTGTCCTGATAGACTTTACTGTCTAGTCAGGCAAATAAGTAACCAGGCAATTACAAAAGTGTGTTACAAGTACTGTGATAGAGAGGTACAGGGTGCTGTAAGAACTACTAGGAGGAATACTTGGTCTAAAGTTTGAGGTGAAGTATAGCTAGAGATGTAGCTGAAGAGGTAAACAAAGGATGATTTTGTGGAAAACTTTATAAGCCATGTTTGTAAGTTTGGGATTTAACCTGGCAGCAATGAGCTTAAAAATACACATTGGGGATGATACAAGTGCATTGATCAGATTTGCACTAACTTCAAATGGCTTAGAGATGAGGCAGAGCAAATCTGGAGGCTAGGGGATGCAGTTAGGGTAATGGGATTCAAGAGAAGTGAATGGCTTAAGATGTATTTAGAAAGTAAAGTGAATTGAGGCCCCTGTATGGCTCAATTGATTAAGTGTCCAATTTTTGGCTCAGGTCATGATCTCAAGGTTCATGAATTCGAGCCCTGATTCAGACTCTTTGCTGACAGCTTGGAGCCTGGAGCCTGCTTCAGATTCATTGTCTCCCTCTTTCTCTGCCCCTTCTCTCCTCTCAACAATAAACATTAAAAAAAAGAAAGTAAAGTGAATATAATTCAGATGGATTAGATATGGGGGGTGTGAGAGAGGACGGTAATAAAATGACTTCCAGTTTCTGGCTTAAGCAAATGGATGGATAGCAGTGTCCCTTCCTGAAACCATGTGTAAGGAGAAGCAGATTGGAAAGGGAAGGGAGAGAGATTATTTTAATATGTTGCATTTGAGGTGTTTCTTCTGATGCGTGGTGGTTGAAGCCATGGAGGAAGATCAGACCTCATACAGAAAATTTTAGATTGCAAAAAAAAAACGGGGGGGGGGGGCTAAGGACAAAAATTCAGAGGCACATCTGCTTTTAAGGGAGGGGCATCATCTGGGCATCAGGACACAGTTTAGAGAGGCACTCCCAAAAGCATGCAGTCATTAAATGAAGCCAAGGGAAGAAGGAATTTTTCAAGTATTTCAACTGCATTTGGTAAAAAGTTGATTTTTTTCTTCAAATCTCATACTAGTTTCACAATGTTTTAAGTTTATTTCTTTATTTTGAGAGAGAGAGAGAGCAAGCAAGAGTGAGCATGCATGGGCAGACGGAGAGGGGGAGAGAGAATCCCAAGCAAGCTCCGAGCTGTCAGCACAGAGTCAGAAGCAGAGCTCGATCTCACCAACCAAACACTAGATCAGACCTGAGCCGAAATCAAGAGTTGGCCCCTTAACCAACTGAGCCACCCAGGTGCCCCCTAGTTTCACATTTTTAAGCATCTTCATTGTTCGATGTATGTCCACACCTTGAGGATAAAATTGTGGAGCTTATATATATTTGCCCTAATTTTGGACATTTTTGTTTGGCAATAACATTATTTGCTACAAAATAAACTCTGAACTGGAGAAAAGAGGTTTGTTTTGTTTTTAAATCAGTAGATCTCTCTATATTCCTGTTTTGAAAACATATGAGGGCATTGATACAGCAGCTCCTAAGTGCTTTTTACTAGTTGCCATCCTTTATAAAACTTTTCTGCTTTTTATCTTCTTGTCTTCGTGTGTTGCTTATGTTAAGGATCTTGTGTTTGGGCCTGTATCTGTTAGGGGCTTAGTATAGAATGGAGAAGAAACAGCTCATGATCTAACCCGTATCAGTAGTACATAACTTTGTTGTTATCCAGTAATACAGATATTCTGGGCTCCTAGTTGCAAATCTGAAAGGGATCTTTAAGGTATTCTTTTCCCTAAAGCAATAGTGAAATTCATGTTTAAAATAAGATTCCATATAAGCTTTAAACTTTGTGCCTGGTGAGTGATCACAGGCTCTAGGCCATAGGAGTCTAGGAAAAATTAACGGTACAGCAAATAAAGTTGTGCTTACTGTGTGTTTCAAAAATCAGTTGCATTTCGGTGTCTCAAATTTATACTTGCACAATTAGTTGAGAGGTTTTAAAGATCTTTATCTAACTTTTTACTACATTTTGCTTTTTTTATAGGGGTTTTCTTACATGCCTGTTTTCCTCAAAATGAGTGGTAGTATCACCTTAAGATCTTTTGGCAGATTTTTGGTGCCATTTACCATTCATAGGAAAAAAGGGGTTTTATGTTCAACAATTCTGCAGAGATCTATGTCTTCCAAAATACCAACTGTGTCCTATCCTAAGAAGGAGAGTACATCACCTCCTGAACAGCTGGGATTGGATGGGTGGAAAATTACAATGAAATCTAGCATGCAAGAAGAAGATGCTTCAGCAGTCTCAAGCAGCAAGGATGAAGATCCTCTAGTTGCCATCAGGGAGTTAATTGAGATGTGGAGATTGTTTGGCAAAGAAGTACCAGAACAAATCAGTGAAGAAGAACTCAAAAGTGCTATGGGATGTGTTTCTAAATCATCAAAAAAAAAATACTTAAAATATTTATATATTAAGGAAAAAATTAAAAAAGCCAAGCAAATAAAAAAGGAAATGAAAGCAGCATTAAAGGAAAAAGCCAAAAATGACCAATTACTGGAAACCACTAAGGAAGATAAACAGCAAAACTTTCTATTTCTACGACTTTGGGATAGGAATATGGACATTGCCATGGGCTGGAAAGGTATTCAGGCCATGCAGTTTGGACAACCTTTGGTTTTTGACATGGATTATGAAAATTATATGAAACCAAAGGAACTTCAGAGTACTATTTCCCAACTTTTAGAAAGTGAAGGATGGAACAGAAGAAATGTTGATCCTTTCCATATTTATTTCTGCAACCTTAAAGTAGAAGGCGCTTATCATAAAGAGTTAGTTAAACGTTATGGAGAAAAATGGGACAAATTGCTATTAACAGCAACAGAAAAGTCTCATGTAGACTTATTCCCAAAGGATAGCATTATATATTTAACTGCAGATTCTCCCAATGTTATGACAACTTTCAAGCATGATAAGATTTATATAGTGGGATCTTTTGTTGATAAGGCTATGCAGACAGGCACATCCCTAGCCAAGGCAAAACGGCTGAACCTGGCAACAGAATGCCTTCCATTAGATAGGTATTTACAGTGGGACACTGGTACCAAAAATCTCACCTTAGATCAGATGATGCGTATTTTGTTATGTCTGAAAAACACTGGTAGTTGGGAAGAGGCTCTGAAGTTTGTTCCTAGGAGAAAACATACTGGTTTTATGGAGATTTCTCGACATTCTCAAGAGCTTGTCAACAGATTAAAGAAGTCAAAACCTTTTAATTCATTTCCAAAAGGCTCTCTAAATATACACACACAGAAAAGGTGGCTTGAATGAGAATATTTGATAACTTAAAAAATAAGTGGTCACAGTATGTGTAAATCAAACCATGATGCTGTATGCCTTAAACTCTTATTGTGATTTATGTCAATTATTTCTCAATAAAATTGGGGGGGGAAAGCATATGGAGTAGAAATACAATTCTACTGGTCTATTTCTTCCTAAATGGAATTCATTTGTTCTTTTAAAGGTTGTCATTCCAGGGGCACCTAGGTGGCTCACTTGGTTAAGCTTCCAACTTCAGCTCAGGTCATGATCTCATGGTTCATGAGTTTGAGCCCTGCATCAGGGTCTGTGCTGATAGCTCGGAGCCTGGAACCCGCTTCAGATTCTGTCTCCCTCTCTCTCAGGCTCTCTCAAAACCAAATAAAACATTAAGAAAAAAATGTAAAGGTTGTCTTTCCAAATAAACTGAAGTGTGTGTCTTTTTGCCCAATTAAATTTCCACAAGACTTTGGAAATACCGTTTATCATAAACTTAATAACTTTTGAAAGTAAAAAGAATCATCCAAGTTTGTTGAGTACAGTAAAACAATTGTACCATGTCTGTGGCTTTTTTATGAATACTTTTGAGTCTTAGACTCCATTTTCCTTCTTAGATGTTCTTTGAGCCATGTCAACAGCTACCCTGTCATCAAAAATTGATACAGAAAAGATTTTAAACTTCAGGTGATGTTTCACTTATTAAAGTAACATTTGGTACAGTGCCTGGCATGTCATAGGGACTAAAGTATGTTTAACTGAATCTTCGTTAAACAAAAGTTTAAGACCTTCCTTGGAATGTCATGGGATTTGGCTATGTTATGAAAAACGTGAGGGAACAAAATTCATTTCTTATTCTCTTAGAAAAAAAAAATTTATTTGATAAATGTTACATACAGCACTTCCCTATTAGTGTATAGCTAGCTTTCCCTTCTTGGGAAAAACTTCCTTTTCTCCAACCATGTGATTTGAATGGAAGCTGCCATACTTTTACAGACCTTGTCCTGGCCACAGCTGAATATCCCAAAGGAGACACCTCACTCAAACTTAGAGATGGGGATCTGACTTTAAGATAGGCCAATCAGAACACTTTTCTAGTATTTTTGGGTTTGAGAACTAAGATAACCTGTGTCACTATCTGATTGTGAACTCTTGACAGATGGGAAGCTCTGGAATTGATGGTGGCCTTCCTTTCCATGAAGGAAGACAGGCTATAGTAGGAGACAGTGAAGCTTGCATATAAAAATAAGACCAATTTTTGGAGCTGTTTAAATCATTGTTCCCAATCATCCCTGAGATCCAGCTATAGGTTTACCTTTAGTATTTACTGGTTGTTGAAATCTTCATGCAATAACCCATCTAATAGATCCCACTTTTTTGCCTAAGCCAGTTTAACGCTGGGTTTCTGCCTCTTGCTACCTACTAAGTCCTAATATACTTGAGAAAATGTGTACTTATTCCCTAAAACTTTAGGAAATGTTCATTGTAGGCTACCTGCACCATTAAATTTTTTGAAAACATGAAATAGAGATGGATGGCCAACTATTTGTACCTAGTTTCTGAACTAGAAATTAACATGAGATATGCTGTCCAATACATTTCTTAAAGCAACTAATCTTTTACCAAATACTTCTAAGTATCTACTCTGCCAAACAAAATGCAGTTTACATGAATAATTTAAGTTGTAGGTACTGTAACTTAAGTGTTACAGTACTTGTAGCTTGTTTAATAGTACCTTTTTTACAGATAAAAATTTACTCGAAATTCAGCCTTTAAGTGTAGTCTCAGAATTCAAAACATCTGTTTGACTTTAAAGTCCTAGGCTTCAGGGGCGCCTGGGTGGCTCAGTTGGTTAAGCGACCGACTTCGGCTCAGGTCATGATCTCGCAGTTTGTGAATTTGAGCCCCGCGTCAGGCTCTGTGCTGACAGCTCAGAGCCTGGAGCCTACTTCAGATTCTGTGTCTCCCCCTCTCTACCCCTCCCCTGCTCACGCTCTGTGTCTGTCTCTCAATAATAAACATTAAAAAAAAGTTAAAGTCCTAGGCTTCAACTTATAAATTATACCCTCTATAATAAGAGAGTATGAAGTGCAAATGGAAAAATAATGGATGCCTAACTTAAGCTTGTGAGTGGGATCAGGAAAGGCGTTGAGAAAGTGATGTGTAAACGAAGAGCAAGTGTGATATGAATGAATTTCAACCGTTAGACGCAGCTAAGTGGCAAAATGCTAATACCTGAGCCATTTGAGACACAATGGAGATAAAATATCATAGTGGTTCAGAACAAGGGGTTAGGATTGCCTAGCAGGACTGGCACCTAGAGTGAGACAAACAAGGCTCCTAGCGTGCCTTACTGATCTCCCAAGTCCCAGACATACTCCCTGGGTTTCAGCTTCACCCGAGGCTCTGATGTTACCTAAATTGCTTAATCTCTTGAAATTTCAGTTCTCCTCATATATGAAAAAGAGATAAATAGTTCTTGACTCATAAAACATTTAATATGGTGTCTGGCCCATAAATGCTAAGTAAAATATTAACTATCTAGTTTAGACTACCTTCGAAATGTATGGAATTTCTAATACTAGTATATGCAAGTTATTTGTCCTTTTGAGGAGTACATTTTATTTCTTCCTGTGTAATAGTACGCTAAGGTATTTCACTGGGTAACACTAGAATTAAAAAAATTAATTCCGGGGCACCTGGCTGGCTCAGTCGGTTGAGCATCCGACTTTGGCTCAGGTCATGGTCTCGCAGTCCGTGAGTTCGAGCCCTGCATCAGGCTCCGTGCTGACAGCTCAGAGCCTGGACCCGGCTTCGGATTCTGTGTCTCCCTCTCTCTCTGCCCCTCCCCCACTCATGCACACGCACGCGCTCTCTCTCTCTCTCTCAAAAATAAACATTAAAAAATTTTTAATAAAATAAATTCCTTCCAAATAGCTAAGCAGTAACTAATTTCTAAGACTCCTCTCTTATGCGGATAAATCACAATGGCAAACTCATCCACAGTTTAAACTCAATACAATTTTAATTTTCCAAATGTTTTGGAGTTTGGAACTTAACAGAACCCCAGACACTGCTTCAATTTCTCCAAACTAAATGATCTTATTTCCCAGTCACTAGGTGGCTTTTCTCTATCTCAAACACCCAATAATTTATAGTATTCTTCCACTTTGAAGGTAATTTTTGTTGCCTATATTCTAATTATCTCTTCTTACCTATTAGATATTTTCATGTAATAACCATTTCTAGCTCTCTCCTTGTGCTCTCTTCAAACATGCTATCAACTTCCCAGATTTTAATAATTAAAAGTTTTAAAAGAAAGTCTTGGGGAACCTGGGTGGCTCAGTTAAGCATCTGACTCGACTTTGGTTCGGGCCATGATCTCATGGTTCATGAGTTCTAGCCCTGCATCAGGTTCTGCTGACAGCATGGAGCCTGCTTGGGATTCTGTCTCTCCCTGTCTGCCCCTCCCCCACTTGCACACACATTTACTCTCAAAATAAATATTTTTAAAAATGAAAAAAAGTCTTTACTTGTTAACTATTATCCCTATTATGTTACCCAGTTTAGTACCTAAGCCATATCCTTCAAGCAAATATTCAAAGCACACTTGAAGAGCAGACATGGGGGCGCCTGGGTGGCTTGGTTGGTTAAGCGTCCGACTTCAGCTCAGGTCATGATCTCAAGGTCCGTGAGTTCGAGCCCCGCGTTGGGCTCTGTGCTGACCGCTCAGAGCCTGGAGCCTGTTTCAGATTCTGTGTCTCCCTCTCTCTCTCTGCCCCTCCCCTGTTCATGCTCTGTCTCTCTCTGTCTCAAAAATAAATAAACGTCAAAAAAAAACTTTAAAAAAAGAGCAGACACGAAGGGAGTAACAAGTGAAGAGAACTTTGAGTGCAAAAACCTGAGAGTTCAAGGTACAAGTAGCTGAAGCTACTTGTAATAGCATAGTATGGTGACAGATGGTAGCTACACTTGCAGCAAGCATAGCCTAGTGTGGAGACTTGTCAAATACTATGTTGTACACTTGCACCTAATGTAACATTGTATGTGAACTACACTAAAAACTTTTTTTTAAATTTTTTTAGCATATGAAACATGCAATACAAAGAGCTGTGAACAAAAATATTTTTTTAAGTTTATTTATTTATTTTGAGTGAGAGAGAGAGAACCAGCAGGGGAGGGGCAGAGAGAGCACACAGAGGATCCAAAGCAGGCTCCATGCTGACAGTGGAGAGCCTGATATGGGCTCCAACTCACAAACCGCAAGATCATGACCTGAGCCTAAGTCAGATGCTTAACTGACTAAGCCACGCAGGAGCTCCCCCCCCCCCCACCAAATTTTCTTTTAATTGTCTGTTGGCAAACAACTTTTAAGCCATCTATGGAGACATTTTTTTAACACATACTTGAGGGAAATATAAAGTGACCAAAGTGGTATATAGAAATTATCTCATCTGATCCCCATGAGCACTCTTTGATGAGGTACAATTATTATTTCTTTTTATAAAGAAAACATATGTCTGTAGATAGTAAGAAACCCTCAAGGTTTACTCAGCCAGGAAAGGGCAGAACCGGGATTCAAACCCAAATTCTGACTCCTTAAGACTACTTTCTGAAACACTCACTTTTTAATGTAGGGCAAACCCACAAACTCCAGTGAGTTCCCTAGACAAGGAATTGACCCCATTTGGCAAGAGGGTAGTATAAATACAGAGAGAAAGGGAAGATGAGGCTAAAAAGTTAGGCTGGGGCCCAATATAACACGTGGGACTTCATTTTAAAAACCCTAGGGATCCATTAAAGGTTTCTAAATAAGGGGGAAATTACTGCAATTTTAACTGAAAGAGGTAATTTCTCATGATAGGAAAATTGCGACCTGTAGAAAATGTAGTTTTTTCACTTGGCTATGTGACCTCAGACAAATAACTCTTTGGCCTCAACTCTCATAGCTCATTAGAGAATACCACAATGGACTGTCGTGGGGATTAAACAAGACAGTGTCTGACACAAGAGGGCGCTCGATAAACGTCGATTTTTTTTTTAATGCACCCCACCCCCACCCCACTTTTTTAGTTTTATTTATTTATCTCTACACTCAACTTGGTGCTCAAACTCACAACCCGGAGATCAAGAGTCGCGGGTTCTTCTGAGCCAGCCAGGCACTCCACGGCCCTCTTTTTTTTTTTTTTTTTTTTTTAAGGCACAGGTGGTCCAGCAAGACCAGAATGAATACAGCCTGATCGCTTCAGCTGTAGCCACACCCTAGTCCGCAAAAAACCTTACAAAACTCCACCAACGTTTCCGGAGTGGTGCTCCCTCACTTCTCTGGGCCATGAAAACCTAAGCAACCTCTAGTCAAGCCACCAACCAGAGCTCCACAGACACAGCACAACATTCCCCGCTCTCCCTTCAGAGGCCGCTTGTGGATGACGTTACATTCACTTCCGTTTCCAAAACGGCATCTTTTTACTTTCCAGGGCCGCTCTAGGCTGCAGCCTCGCAGGCTGGCTCCGAAACTCAATGGTTGCTGGGCGGGGCCGTGACGTCCTTGGCGTGGCTGCAGCGGAGGCCGCGGCGGGGAAAATGGCGGACGGGAAGGCGGGAGAGGAGAAGCCTGAGAAGCCGCAGCGAGCTGGAGCCGCCGGAGGTGAACACAACCCCAGCGTCGCGGGCTGCGTGGGATGCTCTGGGCCTTTCTTTGAGCGCCCCGGGGTGGGGGGAATAGGATGGGGACGAAAATGGACGGATCTGGCGCTCACCCGGCCAGGTGCTGGGCCCAGACGAGACCCGGGCACGCCCGGCGCGGCCCGCTGGGATCCGGGCCCACATCGCCTCCTTGCCGGGGGAGAGCCGACCACTGTTGGTCACCTGCTGGCCCCAGCGGAGGCTCTGCTTCCAATGAGAAGGGAGATGGGTACCAGAGAGGGGTATCGAACTCGGGGTGGGACCAGGAGCGGCAGTGCAGGAGCCGCTACCGCCACACCGGAGACGCACATCACACAAAACACGCGCACACACACAGGAAGAGTCACCGAGCGGTGGCCGCAGGCACTGGCCACAGGCCGAGTTTCCAATGGTGCTGGCCTCTAAGTTACACCTAGGAGTTAGTTTGCTTCTCCCTTTTCGCTGAGGTGGTGTACGACCCCGGCCTTTTCTCTTTCATTTCCAAGCTGAATACCGACCCTGTAATGGGGATGGGTCGAGGAGATGGAGGGAAAGAATACCATTGCCTGCCCGCTGGTTTAAGATGCGGGGTCTTAGGGTTAGGGTTTGGTTGCCTTTCTTCTAAGTGTTTGCTTTTTCTCAGGTTCTTGCCAGCTAACTGCTGACAGATATTTAGGTGGCTTAATAGGCTAGTGTGACTTTTCCTGTATTTTGTTACGATGTGAACTCGGATTACAGTTGTCTTCATTCTGTACCCTCTACTCTTATAAATTTGGGCCTTGTGCATGAAGGGAAAGAAACATCTTTCCAGGCGCCCGCCCATCCCCCTTTGTCGTAACAAGGCAAGTAACTTAACACGTGGGAGGTGATCATAATGTCTTGAGAACGTTTTAAGTATTACTCTCTATTCTGACTTCCTTAAGTCTTATCCCTGAAGTATATAAAGAAAATACAGATTATTAGCATATGAAAGCAGTTACTAGGACCTTATTAACATGATGTTTAATGTGAATTGCCTTGGGAATAAAAAACAGCCGTTTAAACCATCTAGTACTACCTCGTTAGGGATTTTTTCCCCCCTCAAAAATTATCTTGGAAATTATTGAGTAAAATTACGTTAAAAATTAGTAGTTTGAGGAAAAACAAAGATCTGTGACCTAAAGAATTTTACCTGGCTTTTAGACTATCTTTTAATTTTGTAAGATAGCTTTTTAAGTGTCTTGAGAGTATGGGAGATGTGTTTACTGTGTTGCCAAAATGTACTTTAAGTGTCAACATAACTCCACTGTGTAATTTATCCACCACCCTTTCAGTTAGGGATAATTAGCTGTATAGCATGAACATTGATGTTTTTATTTTAGCATATTTTTGTGTGTGTGGTGGTGGTATAAAATTATCTTGGGTGATTGATATCAAAAATTTTATGGTATCCTTGGTGATTTAGAATAATATCCCTTAATAACTTCATCATAATTTGTCTTGGATTTGCCTGCCTTTACGAGAAAATGGTGCTGTTGCATATAAACCATTTTTGAATGTCAGGTATTTTTAATGAATTTATACAGAGGAATCATAGCTAAAACACTTATCACTGTGTATGTTGCTGAATTGCTAATTTTATGGCAAGTGGTCACTATTTTCAAACACTATCAAGCTTATCTTAGGGACTTACCTAGAGAATATTCTGATTTTTAGTTCCTTTTGAACAGTCCAGTAAGTTGGAAGTGTATTTTCTTATAAGTTATGAATGAATTTATGTCAGTAAGAAAAGCTACTTACTTGAGCTTGCTCTCACTTTAAAGAAGGGGGGGCGGCGAGGGAATAAGGCTTTGGGCAGATTTTTTTTCTCCTTTGGCTAAATTTTTGTAGCTCCTTGAAATAGAAAATTTAGAAAAGCTGTCCATATCATAATCATGGCCACCTCATGCTGTTTCAGGTTATCTAAGAACTACTTGAATGAAATTGACATTTATTATACCAGCCACTAGGAGGGTCTTGAATATGTTCTCATTTAAACTGCTTGTCAGTCCTTTTGGAGAGGTAGCTGTGTACTCTTTTATCAAATGAAGAAGCTACCAAAATACAGATGGATCATGAAGAATATACCCTTATGGAGTTAAAACTTTATTAGCTAATTTTTTTTTCAAAATTAGCCAAAGCCCTCCTTTCCAACTATTCAGTGGAAAAGAAAAAATGTGCTAGTACCATGTATAATTTGATTTCACATTAATCTACATACTTTGTTTGATCGGAATGAATACAAACTCAAAATCCCTTTTATTAAAATAATCCTTGATAAAGAATCTAGTACTTTTATATAATTTTATGCATTTATATTTTGCTGTAAATTGTTTTGTGATTTTCTTATTTTTAAAAAACTGAGCACATATTCTTTAAAATGTAAATTGCCGGGCGCCTGGGTGGCTCAGTAGGTTAAGCGTCTAATTCTTTGTTTCGATTCAGGTCATGATCTTGTGGTTCAGGTCATGATCTTGCGCAGTCCCTGAGTTCAGGCCTGCACTGACGGTGCGGTGCAGAGCCTGCTTGGAATTCTCTCTTTCTGCCCCTCCCCTGAGCTTACTCTCATTTTCTCTCTCTCTCTCTCTCTCTCTCTCTCTCTCTCTCTCAAGATAAATAAACTTAAAAATAAATAGGGGTGCCTAGGTGGCTCAGTTAAGTGTCCTACTTTGGCTCAGGGTCATGATCTTGGGGTTCTTGAGTTGGAGCCCCCATCTGGCTCTCTACTGTCAGTGATCCTCTAGCTCCCTCTCTCTCTCTTTCCCTCCCCTGCACTCTCTCTCTTCTCTCTCCCTCTCTCTCTCTTAAAAATAAACATTTTTTTTAAAAGCATTAAAAAATAAATAAAATAAAAGTCACATTCTCTGCAGCATGGATATTCTGACAGATGACTCTTGCTTCTCCCTCAGAATCTAAAAGTTCCAACGTTGAACTACTTTTAATGAGGGATGTGTAGCGAGATTCAATGAATAGGAAATAAAGAGAATTTTAAATCCCTATTAAAAACAAAGAACAAAAATGTAAGTCATATTGCTAAAATTTTCACATTGCCAAACTATGGCCATCTAAAATTTTTTTCACTTTCCAAAATTCAGCAATCTCATTAAATAAATTGAAAACAGGAGTTCTTGATTAAAAGCTCCCAAATGCTAAAGTGCAGAACATGTTGTATTTAAAGATAAACACTTTAATGGACCTTGAAATTAGTGTTGATATTTAATGGAATATTTCAAAGCTCAAATTAGGTTGAAATAATTTTCTCTTCTGATGAACTATAGATTTGTAGAAACTGTGACAACAGTCTCATTGATAATATGGATTTGTCTGTCACATTTTTCTGTTTTCATTGCTGTTTCCATTTGCTGTATTTCCTAAATGTTTTGTGTATTTTACTACGTAATTATTAGATTACCTAAAGAGAAAATAGCAGCTCCAAGCCATGTGATAACATTGAGCCATTTAAGGCTAAGTAATAAGTACTAATAATATACCTACTTTCCTTCACTCCCTTTCCCCCATCCCTTTGCTGAAGAGCGGATGTTTTCTAAAGTTGTTGAGTATTTACAGTTGTTTAAAAAAAAAAAAAAAGCTTCTTGAGAAGAGCAAGGCCAAAGAGTTATTTACTATGTCCAAAAATAATTGCTGGATCTGGAATCAGTCGTGTTTAGAAATGACCTACTAGACATAGCATGTTTCATCTTCAGTGTGGACCTGAAATGTGGGTGGTCTTAATAGTGTGCCTCTTAAGGTGTCAAGAGGGCAGATAAAAATAAAATTGAGTTGCTGCCAGTTGGTTACCTAATTAATGGTAGTTTTCCCAACTTCCCCGTTCATGCTACCTTTTCTACAGCAGTGTCTATAGAAATCTTCCCTATAGCATCATGGGATTGGACAGATAGTATTGTTTCATATATTATCACATACGAGTTCAGCCAGTTATCACACTTAATTGTACTAATTTTATAGTAAGATTTATGTTTTTCATTTTGTTTCATATTTATGCTATCGTTTTTCTAGATTCTTTGTTCCAGAATTTGTGGGTAAAAGGAGACCTAGAATTAAGAAAAGATAGGTTTTTTTAAAGAACTGGAGATCTTGAGTAATTATGTATAGTTCTTGGGTCACAGTTCAAAAGCAGAGTTGTTTATACCACAGTCAAGACTAAATGTTCTTTATGCTATTTGATGTTTTCTAGAGTTTGTGTTTGCACAAAATTTGTGCCTTAATATATATAGTTTCTTTTTGTAAACCCAGTGCATTTTCTATATGTTTATATGTGTTCCCATACGTAGAGACTGAGTTTTCAATTTTAGCTGTCAGTCACAAAGAAATAGTTATTATTGTTTAGGTTCTATAGTATAATTCATAATTGATCAAAACTATAAACAATGCAGAATGAAATTTAGAACACTGCTTTTAGTTATAAACTAATGTTGGCATAATACTGTCTTATTTTTAAGAAATTCTACATTTATTTCTGTATTTCAACTATTGAATATTAATCTTACATTCTTCAGGTCCTTTTGTAATTTCATATCTAAATAAGTGACTGGCACCTCCAGCAACCATTCCAGTGCTATCTTTGTCTCCTGGGGAAATCCCAAAACCTAATGCTGCTTAATTCCTCCTCAACATTTTTATTATAACTTTCACCGCTGTCCAAAGGGGATAGAGTTCCTGTTGTCTTTCCTATAAACGAAATCAAATGTTCTGTCCAAAGTGCTTATTAATTTAGAGACCTCATCATTCCAGAAATATATGGATTAAGATATATAGTCTCTGGATTTTTTAATATTACTTGTCCATCTATCTGTGTTTGATTTCCCGCTTTCCCCCCATTCTAGAAATGTCCTGTTTTCTTAACAGTTGTCAGGGATATTGCTTAGAGCATCTTGTCTTCATAAACTAGTGTAACAGAAAACATTCTCTAGGGTGAATTGGGGCAAGAAAATAAAATTTTTAATAATCAACCAAACTTCTTCTATCTTACATTCCAATATATTAAGTAGCCTTCTTGTGCAAAGGACCAAAGATACTCAAAATAAAAACTTACTGTTACCATTCATTGATTAATACAGACTCAAGCCAAATCATTGAAAGCTCTCTTACATTCCTAGTCTACATATGTATGGCTTCTACTATTTGAAATTATAATTACTTCATCTTTCTTTCATTATAAAAAGTAGTGTATGAACCTAAGTATGATCGTTAAAACAGATGATAACCAAGCTTTCAAAGTAGAATTAAGTTACATTAGAGGGGATGACTTGAAGGCTTCCTTGAGTTTCCTTTTCAACTCTAAAAATCGTGTGAGAGGTACATGAGGCACACATCACTCAAGAAAATTACTCCACGCTGTATTAGCACTGTAGTTCAGGTAATAATGGACCATTCATAGCTAGGTACTTTGTGTAACTAGTAGTACATAATTGAAGAATGTTAGAATTTATTAGTCAAATGTGTTTTCCTGTGATGTGGACTAATATTCACAAGCTAGTTTGTGTAGAAGAACCTACAGGCCTTAATTTCTAAAAAGCAAAATTCCACAAATAATTAGATTATTAGATAACTTCTATAATAGTGTTTAGTTGAAGGGTCTTACATTATATGAACTCTACGTTTATAATTTTAAATTGCTCTGTATTTTATGCTAGTTAATTCATGGGACCCTCTTCTACTGCCACACAATCTCAGTTCCTGCTGTACACTCTAACACAGTGGAAGAGACTGTTGGGTCAGTAGGTGACACCTGCAGAGGTATCTTCCTTATAACGATGCTTTTTGAGGTTGCTGCTCCCATCAATCTGCTCAGTAAAAATAGCTCATCTTGGTAAGTTGTTTCGACTTCACCAGGACCTGAAGAAGAAGCAGAAAAACCTGTGAAAACTAAGACTGTTTCTTCCAGTAATGGAGGGGAAAGTTCCAGTCGCAGCGCTGAGAAGCGATCAGCTGAAGAAGAAGCTGCAGACCTCCCAACAAAGCCTACAAAGATCTCCAAGTTTGGATTTGCCATAGGTAGTCAGACGACAAAGAAAGCCTCGGCCATATCCATCAAACTTGGATCAAGTGTGAGTTGTTATTTGATCTATATGGTGTGCATAATGGGGCTTAAGAATTTGTTTTGGAAACCTGCTTTTATGGGGTTATGGTAAATTGAGTGTAAAAAGGTACTTTGGTACATGAACTTACATGTTAAGTATTTAAGAAGTTATTAGCTCTATATTCAAGAACAATATGGATAAATTATAACTCAGTAAAACTTTTTCAAAAAGGTTTGGAGTATGAGAAGGAGCAACTATTATAGGGAATATATGATTTATAAAGTAACAGCTTAGAATTTTTCTCAGTTGAGTAAAACCTCCGAAAAACATTTTCAGAAAGAATTTCATTTTTTTCCCTTATTTTTCAATTCCAGTAATATTAAAAATAATATTTCTAGAAATAAGTACTAGTGAGATACTGCTTGATAAGAAGAGCTTCCTGGTCACTTTACTTTGGAGCTACAAATGGACATTGAGTTCTATATATCCAATGACAGATCAACTTTTGGTCCCTTGTTTTAAATATAAACCTTAAGTTAATAATTAACTGTGGAGTATCTGGAAAGTTTTGAAACCATAGATTGAAGCTCATTATGAAGTTTTGATATTTGACTAATTTTGACCTACAAAAGTGACAATTTCATATGCTTCAACCACATAGGTCTTTCAGAAAAAAATGTTACTTAAATAGTGTACACTGTTGGCTTTAGAAAATAGTCACATTCTTGTGTAAGGAGAATAATCCTAAAATTACTGGGATTACTACTTTTGAGTTGTTTATTCATGTCTGTTCTGTGAAAATTAATGCTTATTTGCCAGGTGCACACAGCTTTATTCTGTGTATGATGTTCATTCCAAGATCTTAAAAATATGATATGGATCAAGTTCCTACTAGAGTCAATGTGTTTGAGTTATACTTACAGTTTTAGAAGAGCTACCATTTCTCAGGACCCCTACTCCTACCCTATGTTGTTATTCCTTTAAAAAATTCATTCCAAACAAAAGACATTCTGCTTATAACTTCATTACTTCATGACTATTCTTCCTATTTGAGCTGATTTCTTTTTGTTTAATACGTTTTTTTTTTTATAAAGTTGCATAGACCTAACTGCATAAGTATTTGTGTTTTTCTGATAGTCATTCAACATGTATTCTCAGACACACTTTAATATAGATATTCCTCTCCATAATAGATTCTGCTGTGGTTCAACACACCCCTAAATTAGATATGCAAATCCCTACTTTTTCTAAATCATTGACATGATGTAGTAATTCCTCCTCATTTTAGAAGGGAGGGTTTTGTTTGAGAAAGTCTACTCAGTAAAACCTTCTTAATCTTTGGAAAACAAAAACTTGTTTTCATAAAATAAACTATAGTATAACCACAGTTGTCTTAGGGAGGTGGGATGTAAGATACAAAAAAATAGTTGAAACTATTGCTTTTATTATATGATATGAAAAGATAGTTGATTAGCATATACTTGTGTCATATGTGTATGTACAACATCAAATACCTGACATCTTTAAAAGAGTAAAGGGTATTTCTAGAGTCTTTATGCATAATCTCCAAATTAATGGTTTTTATTCCTTCAAAAGCAAGCATTATTGACAAAAGTGTTTGTGTTATAAAAAGAAAGCGTGGTTCATTTTGTTTCAGGAGATCAGAGAAGATTTCACTGATGAAGCGATGCTTGAGTTGGCCTTAACTGTATAGACAGGAGGCAAAGGGCATCTCGGATAAAAAGAATTTCATACAAAAGTAGTTTAGATGTGAAGCCACATGGTACATTCAGGAAAATGTTTGTAGTTGGAAATTGATATGCAAATGTAGGGATGAAAAGCCCCCTAAATGAGACCATAGAACCAAATCATAAAGGACTTGCATAGTTTGGTTTTATTCTTTAAGTTCTAGTGGAGCTATGAAACTGTTGTAAGGAAGCTTAACCCTTAAACAGATGTGCATTTTAGAAATATCACTTTAGTGCCATTATAGAGGAGAAAATTGAGAGTAGGGGGTGGTATTTCTAACAGTAGTTCAGGCAAGTAATGCTAAAGGGCCTTAGGTGTCCATAGTATGGTAGTTGATGGGAAGGCAGAGGGAGACGTAAGTCTATTAAATATTTAATCTACAGGACTTTATGGTAGAGTGCAAGTTGAAGAAAAGGATTTCTGGCTTGGGTACTTAGAACACTGTCAAACTAAAGTACCCATCGGAGCTCTTAAGTGGAGCTCCAGTAGGCATGTGACATTCTATTTGGGGGTAGACATTTAAGATTTGGTAGTTAAAACCATGGGAGTGAATGGAGTTGACCAGGGAAGTACAGAGAAGGAAAGGTCACTAAGAACAGAATCTTGGGTATGTGTTATTTAAGGGGGGAACAGGAGGAAACAAAGAACAAAAGGTCAGAGAATTAGAATAGCCTATAAAAAGCAGTGTCAGAGAATTCAAGTTAGGAGTGTTTTCAAAAAGGAGCTGGTGATTAGAGTCAAAAGCAGCACACCAGTCATTGGTGACCCTACAGAATCAAGGTCACCTGATTCTAGGTGAGTGAGGAGCCATGGGAGAATCAGGGAGGAAGCCTGATTGCAGTGGGTTGAAGACCAGATTGATGGTGAGAGGATGATGATAGGGCAGTTTACCTCAAAAACTTAGGTTGGATAGAAGAGAAACTTATTTACAGGCTACAGGGCAGAACACTAGTAGGGAGAGGAGTCTTGGTGTCTTTTATGTTCTTAAGTCACACTGCAGTTCATTCTTGGCCACTGTGGGCAAGTACTACTAATCATTTCCCTTTACCTTTACCAGGTATCCCTTAGCTAAATGATATTAAATTACAGATCCTGACTAGAAAATCTTTTACAGGATGAAAACAAATGGACATATCGTTAATAAAATTAAAGCTACCCATTGATAACCACATTTGTAAAAAGAGAAAATGAAGTTCTTTAAAGTTTGTTCTGAGTTCCTTAGTATGTTTCTATGAAAACATAAAATTGAATCTGAAGATAAATTATTTGTATCATTAAACAAGCCTGTGTAAACATTATGTGATACTTCTTAATGTGTTTCTTCTTCAGAAGCCTAAAGAAACTGTTCCAACTCTTGCTCCAAAAACTCTTTCAGTAGCAGCAGCTTTTAATGAAGATGAAGATGTAAGTTGATCCCTAGTTTTGTTTATTTTACTTGAACCAGTTCTTTAATGAAGTTAGTGGCAGGTTGTAGGTTGCATTTTCTTTGTAATTCTGAATAAATTTTTTGTGATGCCTGCAAAATCTGGATATTTCTATTTATGTGGTTGTAGGATTATTTAAAATATAACTGCCTTTGGGGGCAATGACCTTAAGAATCAAATCAACAAATGCTTGATATATATGTTGATATATATATCATATATATGTGCTAGGAAATATGTAGGATCCAGGAAAAGACAGATTTAATGCTGCTGCCTTTAATAATTTTATAGTTGGGAGTCTTCAGTGTTCAGGCATCATGCATTCATTCAGCTTACAAAAGACAGCTATAGTGTTTTCTCCCATGAGGAATAGCTAATAGTGCAGGTGATTCTGCTAGAAGTTCTGTTCATTAAGCATGTGTTCCAAAGTGAGCACGAGTTGCTTATCTGCTATTCTCTTAGACAGTCTTAGTTCTTTCATGCCTCTCACAGTGTTCCTCTCTTCTTGTGCTTATGAATAACATATGGAATTTAAAGCATCATTTTGACTCATTTTTTTTCTTTGGTCTCTGACTTCAGAAACCTAACCCCCTCTTAAGATGTGACCCCATTGTATAACAATTAACTGTTAACAGGGTACATGAGTAATTGCTCTCAAAAACAATATGGAGAAGAATTACACATTCAGAGGAGCACAGTGTGGGCTGAAATAATTGGGAAGAACATAAAAGAGAAGAAGTAAGAATTGGATACTAAAACATTAGGCAGGGTTTTGACAAACCAAAGAATACTTTTATAAGCTAAGACAAGTCATAAATACTAGCAGCTGTATTTGTCTGGACTGGAGATTTCTGTAGACGTTTGGGCAAGGATAAGTATGGAATGATTAGAGCCCAGATCAGTAGGTAAAGAATTGCTGTGGTTATCTCTGGATTCTTTGCACTTAACTCATTGCACACACTTGAGCAACTTTTTTTAATGTTTATTTATTTTTGGGAGAGAGAGAGAGAGAGAGCAAGTGAGCATGAGCTGGGGAGGGGCAGAGAGAGAGGGAGACACAGAATCTGAAGCAGACTCCAGGCTCCGAGCTGTCAGCACAAAGCCCGACGCAGGGCTCAAACCTACAAACCGTGAGATCATGACCTGAGCTGAAGTTGGTTGCCCAATCAACTGAGCCATCCAGGCGCCCCTGAGTAATTTCTATATGCTAGGCACAGTGAGATTGCAAAGATAATTCAGACATGTCCCTCCAGGAACTCAGTCTCATAGGGCATAAAATAGTACAAAATGAAACTCAAAAGTATACAAAGATATGAAGTGATAATGGAAATTCAAGGAAGGAAGAGAGACCAAGTAACTAGATGCCAGCACTGAACTGGCAGTGGGAAGACCTGGATTCTTCTCCTGTCTTGTCCAGTTACTAACTAGTAGAAAGCCTGTGAAATAAATCACTTTACCTTTTTGGAGCCTTCGTTTTTCAGTTGTAAAATGAAAGGTCAGTTTAAATCATACATTTTTAAACTACTTGTCAGAGTTGTAGGATTCTGTGGAAATGTCTATGCAGACAGCTCAGAGCCTGGAGCCTGCTCTAGATTCTATGTCTACCTCTCTTTCTGTCCCTCCCCTACCCACACTCTGTCTCTCTCTAAAGTAAATAATGAAACGTTAAAAAAAAAAACCTAAAAAATAATATCCCATGTTTTCTGTTATCTCTAACATTCTTGAGAGATTAGGTAGCTTTTTGCTATGTACAGAATGTATGAGAGAAGGACAATATACGAAAAAGGGAACAGTGTGTGTGAAAAGAGAGGCTGGAAATGGTAAACACCTACATGATAGTAATGGCTTTTTTTGAATGCCTAACAATTTTGGGTCTTTCCATATAACTTTATTTTATCCTCCATATATTCCTATGAATCATGCGATGTAGTTATATTCCTGTTTGGCAAATGGAGAAATTAACAAGTTAATGATGGTAAAGGATATTAATTTTAACTTGTCTCTTAGATAAAAGAATGTGTGTATCTAAAATCATCTGGTTTTTCCTTTTTCTGCAGAACATAAGTAACACGGGATATATATCTGGGCCTAAAATATATTTGACAAAGAGGGCATCCATTTAATTAATTTTAAATTTTAAAAATATATTTTTCATTGTTACCTTTTTAGTCTCCTTTAATTTGGACAATTCCTTGGCCTCTGTTCCATGGCATTAACATTTTTGAAGAGTCCAGGCCAGTTATTTTGTAAAGTTTTCCTTCGTTTGAATTTGTGTGATGTTTCCTTATGATTAGATTCACATTACTTACTTTGGCAGGAGTACCACAGAAGCTATGCCAAGTTCTTAATGCATCATAATCAGGGTGCACATGTTGTCAATATGTCCCATTACTGATGGTGTTAACTTTGATCTTTTGGTTAAAGTGATGTCTGCCAGATTCCTCTGCTTTTCAAAAAAAAATTTTTTAATGTTTATTTTTCTTTGAGCATTAGCAGGGGAGGGGCAGAAAGAGAGGGAGACACAGAATCCAAAGCCGGCTCCAGGCTCCAAGCTGTCAGCACAAAGCCCGACGCCGGCCTCGAACTCACGAACCACAAGATCACAACCTTAGCCAAAGTCGGTAGCTTAACCAACTGAGCCACCCGGGCACCCTTCTGCTTTTCAGATTATTGTTTTACCTTTTGTAATTAAAGATTATATGGGGGGGCATCTGGCTGGTTCAGTTGGTAGAGCTTGCAACTCTTGATCTTGGGGTTTATATTTGAGCCCCAAGTTGGGTGTAGAGATTACTTAAAAATAAAATCTGTAATTAAAAAAAAAATACAAGGCACCTGGGTGGATCAGTCAGTTAAACCTCTGACTTCAGCTCAGGTCATGATCTCATGAAACGGGCTCTCTGCTGTCTCTGCTGCTCCCCTGCTTGTGCTCTTTCTCTCAAAAATAAACATTTAAGAAAATAGTAATAATAAAAACATTCTCGTGAGTGTTAACATCCATTGAGGGATTCCTACCAGAATCAATTATGATTTTTCTTCTTGTTTTATCTCTTGTATATTTATTGTCTCTTACTAGAAGGAAGAACTTCCCCTTATTTATGTAAGTGTAGGCTCATCCATTCTTTATTCAGTAAGCTATAATGCTTGCCCCAGGTTTGACCAGTAGAAACCCCTTTAGACTAGATCTTGAAAACACTCTTTTAAAAAAAATATTTAGAGGTGCCTGGCTGACTCAGTAGTAGGTAAGCGCGCATGACTGTTGATCTGAGGGTTGTTGGAGCTTACCTAAAAGGGGTTTGGGGGTCACCTGTGTGTCTCAGTCAGTAGGATGTGCATGTGACTCTTCATCCTGGGTCATGAGTTCAAGCCCATGTTGGACTTGGAGCCTACTTTAAAAAAAAAAGAATATTTAGCTCAGCAGCAACATTTATTTGACTTACCAGTCAGTTAAGCCTCTGACTTAGGCTCAGGTCATGATCTCACGGTTTGTGAGTTCGAGCCCTGCATCAGGCTCCGTACTGACAATGCAGAGCCTGCTTGGCATTCTGTCTCTCTCCCTCTCTTTGCCCCTTATCCGCTTGCTTGTGCACGCTCACTCTCTCAAAAATAAATAAACTTAAAAAAAAAAAAGAAATTTAACTTACCATATATCTTTTCAACATTTATGTAAGTACTAATGAATGAACTTTCAAGATTTTCGAGATATCTTTATAGTGAAGGAGACGTTTTTAGAAGGAACAATACCATAAAGTTAATAAGATTCTTTGCTTTGGCGTCCACCTCTTTTGCTATTTATTAGCTTTGTGACTTTGGACAAACTAACCTTGTTTACCTCAACTTTATACTTTTTTTTTTTTTTTTAATTTTTTTTAATGTTTATTTATTTTTGAGACAGAGACACAGCATGAACGGAGGAGGGTCAGAGAGAGAGGGAGACACAGAATCTGAAGCAGGCTCCAGGCTCTGAGCTGTCAGCACGGAGCCTGACGCGGGGCTCGAACTCACGGACTGTGAGATCATGACCTGAGCCAAAGTCGGATGCTTAACCGACTGAGCCACCCAGGCGCCTCTACCTCAACTTTAAAATGCAAATGTTCAGCCAGTTGAGCAGCCAAATTTTTTTTTTTAATTTTTAAAATATTTATTTGTTTTTGAGAGAGAGAGAGCACATGCTTGGGTGCACAAGTGGGGGAGGGGCAGATGGAGAGGGAGACACAGAATCCGAAGCAGGCTTCAAGCTCTGAACTGTCAGCACAGAGCCAGACATGGGGCTCAAACTCAGAAACAGTGAGATCAGGACCTGAGCAGAAGCTGGCCACTCAGCTGACTGAGCCACCCAGGTGCCCTGAGCAGCCAACTGTTTTGATTTCAGCTCAGGTCCTAATCCCAGGGCCTTGGGCTCCAAGCTGAGTGTGGACCCTGCTTGAGATTCTCTCTCCCTCCCTCTGCCCCCTCTCCCCTACTTGCGAGTTTTCACTCTTTTTCTCTCAAATAAATAAATAAAATGCAAGTGATGATAAGATTTGTTAGGGTTTATTTGTTTGGGGGACGGGTTTGTTTTGTATTATTTTAGGATGTGATTAGGGTTTTATTTTATTTTAATGTTTATTTTTGAGAGAGCTCAAGCAGGGGAGGTGCAGAGAAAAAAGGGAGACAGGATCTGAAGTGGGTTCTGTGCTGACAGCTCAGAACCTGGAACTTGCTTCAGAGTCTATGTCTCTGTCTCTCTCTGCCTCTGCCCCTTCCTTCCTCTCTCTCAAAAAAAAAAAAAAAAAAATTAAAGATAGTGCATATTAACTTTAATTTTTTTAACATGTATTCATTTTTGAGAGACAAAGACAGAGCGCAAGCAGAGGTGGGGCAGAGAGAGGGAGACACAGAATCAGAAGCAGGCTCCAGGCTCTGAGCTGTCAGCACAGAGCCCGATGCAGGGCTGACACTCATCAACCGTGAAGATCATGACCTGAGCCAAAGTCGGATGCTTAACCGACTGAGCCACCCAGGCACCCCTAAAGATGGTGCATATTAAAGAATTTAGCACAATGTGTATGTGTAGCATAGTAAGCAAATGGTTTTGGTTCTAGAATACCAAGTTTTTCCAGATTTTTTTCTTTCTGCAAAATCAACACTTAAAGCTGTGTTTCTTTTTAAAATGTAGTTAAGATAAATAATTTTTTCCTTTTACAAAGATTTACAGTATTGAAAATGCTAAAAGGCTTAGATACAAATTTAGTATTATGAGTTAGCAAGTGAATTTTAATAAACCTGTAATGAGTCATCTCTGCTTTTTTTCCCCTCCAGAGTGAACCAGAGGAAATGCCTCCAGAAGCAAAGATGAGGATGAAGAATATTGGAAGGTATGTGCTTTTTTATAAAGATTGTAGAGAATGATCTTTTAGTGTTCCAACTTTTCTTAAATATTCGGGCAAAACAATTCTGTGAGCTGTCAGTGATGTTATTTTCCCTTCTGGTAAGAGAAAAGGAGTACCTTCCTTTCATATGGGGACCCAAAGTAAGACTTTAGACTTACTGTTGAACCCAGTCTAAATACCCAGTTTGTATGTGTGTGTGTGTGTGTACACACACACACACACACATTTTAAAACATGTAAAACATAAAATTGAAGTAAATATGACACAAGTCCACAGTGGCACTGAACCCTTTTATATGTAATACATCTTCATGTTTTTCTTCGATTTCATTTTTTATAGATGCTGATGGCAAGCCATCAGTTGATTTTATGACCCTGTTAGTGGGTTTCAAGCAACAGTTTTAAAAACTGTCACGGTTGCCACCCTTAGCTATGTGTCAAAAGTACCTTACATGTTTGTTAAAACTACAAATTTGCTTGGTCCCTCTTCAGACCTACTGAATCTGAAATTTTAGGAATGGGTCTTATAGAAAGTATTTTTTTTTAATTGTGTAGGGATTTCTGATGTTCAGCTTGTGTTCATAATAGGTACTAAACAAATATGTTTTGAAAGGCCTTATATAACTTTTAAAATAAATTTCCTGTCTTTTAACACAGGGATACACCAACATCAGCAGGACCAAACTCCTTCAATAAAGGAAAGCATGGTTTTTCTGATAACCAGAAGCTATGGGAGCGAAATATAAAATCTCATCTTGGAAATGTCCATGACCAAGACAATTAAATGATGTGTTTTGAAATTGGGTGTGGGGTGGGTGTAAAGTTAAAAGGAACAGTTTCCTTTTTTAAAGAATGGTATAAGACTATCTTTGGAGCCGCCTTTTTTTTTTTTTTAAAGATTGAGTGGTACACTAATAAATGAGAGTTTGAAATTAGAGGTAATTTATGTTTTATATACAGATTTCAAGACATTTGCTAATTTTGTAGTTTCATGTGATTAGTTTCCAAAGGTTACAGATAATAAAAAAATCAGAAATGGTACCTTTCTAAGAATTGCATATTTTTTTAGACGCAATTATTAGCACATTAAGAGGGACGCAAAAAGCTATTGTCTATTTAAACTGCAAGCAATTACTCTTAACTCCCTTATTACACTGAAGTGTTTGGCTCCCAGGAACAGCCTTATAGAGAGGGAGTATTGTATTGGGAGGAAAATGTTACTGGACTATTGACTGAGAGTACATTAGATAAAATTAAAATACAGCCTTTTTTTTTTTCCTAATGGGCATTTGTTTCGTTTCAAGTCATCAAAAACTAGGTATTGCATTACTATCAGTTGGTACAGATGCTTAGCTCTTGAAAAAAAAATTTTTTTTTAATTTTATGTAAATTGTTGAGTATTTGAAATAGCCCACTTCACCTTAACGGGTCTTGTCTACCTTCATTAGTCTTCAAAGACCATTTGCTACCAAAGTAAATCAGTATTTTGAATGTGCTTCTCTTCGTTTTTGTTACTAGTTAGTTGCAAGCATTTCCACCAGATCTTGAGGCAAATCATAAGGAAGCTGTTTCTTTTAAAATACAAACCACCACCAAAAATTTAAATGTACATAATACTTAAATATGTGGCTGTTTTTATTTTTTAAAAAGTAGAAACACCAAAAAGACAACATTGTATGAAGATGAAAATGAGAAAGATGCACTTTCTGTAACTTTGTTAAAGCTTAATTTAAGTTACTAACTTGTGAAAGCAAATTTGATTTGAACTTAATACAAGAATTCTTTATTTTAGGACAGTACTGTGGTTTATTTGAGTGTATACATATTAACCAATGGCCTCTCAAAAGCACATTTTAGGTACTGAAGATAAAAAGAAAATGCATCTTTAAACATATTTTATGGAATCTTTGACCACATATACGTTGTTAGATCTGTGTATTGTAGGTTTTTTTTTTTAATTTTTGTATATGAATTCTTTTTTAATGTGATAGTTAAACACATGTTTAAAAACCTAGTCACAGATAAAAGAAACAAAAATTGAAAATTCCTGCAATGTTTAATTTGGAGGCAGCTTCAGACTATTTTATTGGTGGGAACTACTCGCCAAGCTCTTTTAATAAGTAATAACTCCAGAGAAGCAGCCTGTATATATTCCTAACACTTGTTCATTTGCATTTAAGTTTAGAGTAAGCCCCAAGTAAAACAATGGAAATGTATATAGAACTATTAGTTCTTACATGATTTAATTATATCAAGATACATGAATTTAACTTGCTTTAATGTAGGCAAACTTTCCACTTTTGTCCATTTTACTGTTTATGTTAAAATAACATCCCTCTCCTACATATTCTTTTCTTGACTCAAATATTAGCCTAAGGTCAAGATGGGAGAGAAACGACTGAGATGAATGTCTTTACTAAAATACCAATAAATTTGTCAAACTCAATAGTGTTCTTATTTTCTATTCTGCTTAATTGTCGCTGGGTTTTTTTGTTTTGTTTTTTAATGTAAAAGAAGAGACAGATATTATGATTGTTGCTCTTTTCCAGATTGTTGGCCAAAGTAAAGGGAGTTTCAAAACTATTACTTAGTGGAGTCTTCCTAACTTAGCACATAGTTCTATAGCATTATAATATCTGGGGTTGGAAAAGACTTATTCCAAATCCTCCCTCTCCACTGCCAAAGTATTGCCTGTCTTGTGCTGTAGAAAATCCTGCTAAGGCATACCTTTGAAAATCCCTAAGTGTTAGAAGGTATTCTAGTGTCTACCATCCATTAACTCCATGTAATATGTTTTCTGGATGTTTCTAATACTGCTTCCCAATAGATCAGGTCTTAGTAAATAAAAAAAAATTGAACTCCACTTTAGAATTAAGGTTAACTCTAATTTGAATAATTACAAATGAAGGCTGAGTTTCAGATGTTGTTCCTTAACTCTAATAATCAAGGTTAGCTTGATTTAGTTTGGAGGGGTTGTCCAAGTTACTTTTAAGTGAAGGTACTTCTTTTGAATTTTAAACTTCATTTTGAAAAGACTTCAGACTTTGAAAACATTGCAAAAATATTACAAGATATTTCCATGTTCTCCAAGTGTTAACATCTTCAGTAACTCCAGGACAGTTGTCAAAATCAGGGAATTAACATTATTACGTTACCTTAATATATCACCTTATACTGTTGTTCTACAGATCTTTTTCACATTTCACTTTTTGTTCCACTAATGTCTCGTCACAGATCCACTTCATTATCGTACATTGTTTAGTTGTCATCTGTCTCTAGCTTCCTTAATCTGAGACACTTCTTCAGTGTTTGTCTTTCATGACCTTAGACTTTTTAAAAAGTATAGGCCAATTATTTATAAAAGATTCTCAGCTAGGGCCTTGCCTTCTGTTTCCTCATGATTAGATTCCATGTATGCATTTTTGGCGAGAATAGCACAGAACTGCTGTGTCCTCAGTGTAGCAGCAAGAGCATGATGTTAATTTGTCCCGTTGCTAGTAATGTTAATTTTCATCACTTGGTTAAGGTGGTGTCTGTCAGGTTTCTCCACTGTCAAATTACTACTTTCTTTGTAATTAGTAAGTATCTTGTGGAGAAATTCTTGGGATGGTGTTTAATACCCTATTTCTCACACTATTGCCCACTTAATTGGCAGGCATTCATGGTTCTTCTTTGTCCCCCATGGTTCTTTTCCTGAAACAGTTGTCAGTGTAGTATTGGCCAAATGGTGATTTTCTGTTTCCATCATTCCTTCTACTTTTAGTAGTTGAAATTCTGTTGTGAGGAAGGTTTTTCCCCCATTCATTACACATTTATTTTATTGATAATGGGTCCGTGTATCCTTACATTATACTATAGGTTACAACCCATTCCTACCATTATTTACTTTGTTACCCAGAATGTCCCAGATTTGCCCATGTGAACTCTCTCCAGTTGACCCTCATGTCTTTTTGACATCTCCAACTTTTAATACTCCCTTAATTTCTGGCAACAAAAGATATACTGGACTCATCTTGTATTTTCTCCAGCCCTGGAAACTGATTTTTGTAAGTATCCATAGTTCCTTCTATGAAACAGTGGTATTTAGAAACCAAAATCAACACTAGATGTAGTCATCGGTACTGAGGTATTATTGCTTCTAGCCTGCTTAACAGAGCTAGAAAATGTATGTAATATATACATCCATTTCTAGATCTGTATGTGTGTTATAGGTATGTGTATACCATATGTGTGTGTATATCCATTAATTCATAGTGATACTTCTAATACCAGACCAATACCACAGAGTTCATTATAGTCTTTCTCTTTTTGAAACTTTTATCCAACAGTAAGAAATCTGACTTTGTAATATGTTCACTTCTTTTATTTGCTTAATTTCTAGGATACATGTAAGGTACTTTCAGAATTACTAGTTCATCTATCTACCAACGAAAAACAGCCTAACAGTGCAGTATTTGTCTATAGTTCCCTTTTTTTACTCTTCTAGTGCATAATCAAAATACTGTTTTACAAAGTAATGTGGGTTCTTTTCTCTGCTCCCCCTTTCAGTATCGTTATGTTATTGATTTGTAATGCAGATAGTTAATTTGGTTTTGTTTGTATTTCATAATGAATGCTACCCATTCTTTGTTAATCTGTTTGGTTTTTGTGTGTTTTTTTTTTTGTATGTAAAACATTAGCATAGTTCTAAAAGTTAGAACTATACAGAAAGTGTCCCTCCTCTCTATCCTTTCTGTCTTCTCCTTGTAGCCTTTCTGTCCCGCTTGAACTTATTCCCTATAGGTAACCTATCTCTAGTTTCTGTATTATTCTTCCTATGCCTCTTTTGAATAAATAAATAGCTGAGTGGATATTATTTCCCTTTTTTTCTTACATGAAATGTAGCATGTTTTAGTTAACTTTTATATTTTGGTGGTTTTTTTCTACTTTACAGTATACCCTGGAAACTATACCAGTTCATGGAGATCTTACTCCAAAAACGTTTTTAACAACTATATAGTGTGAATATACTACAGTTTATGTAAATACTCTTCTGTTCCATTGTGTGACTATACTATAGCTTATGCAATTACTCTTCTATGTATGGGCATTTAGGTCCTTTCCAGTATTTTGCCATTACAGTGCTATAATTGAATAACCTTGTGCATGTGTATTTTCATATTGTTGGAATGTATCTTCCTTCAGGTATATTCCCAGAAATAGGATTGCTGGGTCAAAATATATAAGTGCATATGTACTTTTATTAGATATTGCCAAATTCTCCTCCAAAAGGGTTGTACCAGTTTGTTTTCCCACCAGGAATGTATGAGAGTGCCTCTTTTCACAGCCTTGCCAACAAGATGTTTATGTCATACTTGGTAATTTTTGCCAAATCTGATAGGTAAAAAATGGTATTTCAGATTAGTTTTAGTTTGTATCTCTAGCTATGAATAAGGTAGGGTATCTTTTCATATATTTAAGGACCATCTGAATATCTTTATGAATAGTCTTCATGTCATTCCTATTTTACTATGAGTTTTGGTCCTTTCTCAATTTTTAAGAATTCTTTATATACTAAGTCTTTATCTTTGAGATGTTATAGTTTTCCCAATGAATTGTCTTTTGTCTTTGATTATGGTATTTTCTTGCAATGCAAACAGCTTCCATTTTTTATGTAGTAAACTTTGTTAATCTCTTACTGCCTCTCAATTGTATGTTAGTATTTAGAAAGCCTTTCTCCATACTGAGGTTAGAGATGAATTTACTCATGTTTTTCTTGTGCTTGTGTTATTTCATTTTTTTTAATTTAAGTAGATTCCTGACAATTTAGAGTATATTCCTATTCATTTGTGAGATCAGGATCTAATTTCATTTAACTGTTGTCTTTATGATAATAAGCCATCATAATTGAGAGCACTCTGCTTTTGTGTCTTTCAGGGGTGTTTCTAAATTTTTCTCATTTTTGCATATTTTTTGTAAGCTTAGTCCTAAGTATTTTAATCTTCTTTATTATTACAGAAATGGGGTTTTCTCTACCATTGTGTGCTGATTGTTTTAGGATATGAAGGCAATTTCTGTATGTTAATTCTGTATCTTGCTATCTTCCTCAATTCTTTTACTGAATTTTATCATTGTTTCTCTAGGATTTTTCAGGTGTGCAATCATATCACCTGCAAATAGAGCTGGTTTTACTTCTTTACCAATTTTTGTGCCTGTAATTCATTTTTCTTGTCTAACAGCCTTGCTTAATACTGCTAGTACAGTATTGAATAAGAGAAATAATGCGCACCCGTGCCTTATTCTTGTTGTCAGTAGGAATGTCTCCAGTATTTTACCATTAAATAAGACACTGACTTTAGGATTAAGATAAACATTTTTTCATGTTAAAGATATCCACCAATTCCTGTTTTCGTAAGTGCTTTTATCAGGAATGGGTGTTGAATTCTTTCAAAGGCTTTTTCAGCATTATATCAACAAGGGAAAACTAATGCAGATGGTCCCAAACTTATGAATGGTTTGACTTGTAATTTTTCAACTCTATGATGGTGTAAAAGTGATACACATTTGAGGTGGTGGGGTGCCTGGCTGGCTCAGAAAAGCATGTGACTGATCTCAGGGTTGGGGGTCAGAGTCCCACATTGGGTGTAGAGATTACTAAAAAATAAATAAATAATATAATAACATACATTCAGTAGAAACCATACTTTGAATTTTATTTTTTTCATACATCAAATTTGAAATATTTATCTTTTCCCAGACTGGAAGTATGAAGTACCACACTGTCTGGTGATACTGGGCAACAGCAAGCCACAACTCCCGGTCAGCCATGGGGTCACAAGTATAAGCAATCAATACACTTAAAACTATTCTGTACACATAAAATCATTTTTTTTTCTAATGTTTGTTTATTTTTGAGAGAGCGTGAGCAGGAGAGGGCAGAGAGAGAGAGGGAGACAGAATCCGAAGCAGGCCCCAGGCTCTGAACGCTCAACACAGAGCCCAACATGGAGCTTGAACTCACGAACCGTGAGATCGTGACCTGAGCCGAAGTTGGATGCTTAACTGACTTTTTTCTGTTTTTCACCTTCACTACAGTGTTCAATAAATTACATGAGGTATTAGACACTTTATTATAAAACAGTGTTACATGGTTTTGCCCAACTGTAGGCTAATGTCAGTGTTTTGAGTCAGCACCTTTAAGTTAGGCTAGGCTAAGCTATGGTGTTCAGTAGGCTAGGTGTACTAATGCATTTTTGACTTAATATTTTCAACTACAATGGATTTATGGGGAAGTAACGCCATCCTAAGTTGAGAAAGATCTGTATAAAGATTGTTAACATGTCAGGGCACCTGGGTGGCTCAGTCAGTTAAGCGTCCGACTTCAGCCCAGGTCATGATCTCACGGTCTGTGAGTTTGAGCCCCATGTTGGGCTCTGTGCTTACAGCTCAGACCCTGGAGCCTGCTTCAGATTCTGTGTCTCCCTCTCTCTCTGCCCACCCCCTGCTCATGCTGTCTCTGTCTCAAAAATAAATAAAAACATTTAAACATAAATAAATAAATAAATAAATAAAGATGGTTAACAGAACTCTCAGGTGGAGCAGAAGTAGCGTCTGTAAGAAGAAACACCACCCTAAGGCAGAGGAAAGAAGTAAGAAAGGAAAAGATTTAACATCTTAGAGGAGGGACCAAGAGGCCAACTTTCAGATCTTTGAGGAGATGATGTGCCTGCAGCAGGGAAGAGCAGCATAGCAAGGTGCTCACCATCAACGATGAAGAAAAAATTTGGAAATCCCTAATTCAGCTGCATGACAAGTCCCTAGTGATCTGTAACCTTTCACCTTCATGGGAATCATTGTTGGTTAGCAATAATTCTTGCTTTTAGTTTTTATTTTTTACTTTTTTTCATGTCGTACACTTTGCAAATTTCCTATATTGATCCTGCATTACTTGGATCATTGGAGAAATGAGTGGGAGTGGAAGTATCCCTAAATAAGGTGAATTAGGGTAGATGTCATTCTAGCATGCCTGAATTAGATATGTGAGAACTTTTCTTACTTAGACCAAAGGCTTTGACCCACATCACAATAGATATCCACTTAATTATTGCACATGGACATAGACATCTTTGTCCATTTTTCATGTAGTGCAAGTGTGCTGTTATGCTAAATCTGTGTTTTTTTCTAAGAGTAAGTCCTTTTGGGGAACACTTTATCTGCAGTATTCATTGCATTCACATTGCTTAATATTTAGGAAAAATAAAAGCTGTTATGTACTATGTAAAATATCAAGGATAACCACTATAACATTGCTGCAGGAACAGTTGCCTGAGCTCTTGCATGTATCACTGATTGGCATTGTCATACAAATGCATTTCACTGAGAATCTAGCGTTGTCCTTAGGCTGGTCATACACCTGGAGTTGCTTATTTTAATATTTCTGCTTCTTGCTTTTAGAATTCCATAACTAAATCATAGTTGATGTAAAACTTGGATAGATCGATAGGAACTATGAATTTACCCACATAACCATGTCTCGAAATAAAACAAAGTTCCTATATAATTTATATACCTTGATTATAAAGAAAAGATCAAAATAAGCAGAACACTTGAAATCCAGTAATGCAAAGAAAGTAACATTGAAAGAATTTAAGTACTAATTAGATGTTGAAACATTTATTTGCAAATGTTTAAAGCAAATCTAACTGAAGATGCAATTTTTTTTTTAACATTTAATTTTTAGGTGTGGTGTCTGGGTGGCTCAGTCAGTTAAGCATCTGACTTCGGCTCAGGTCATGATCTCACAGTTTGTGGGTTCAAGCCCTGTGTCGGGCTCTCTGTTGACAGCTCAGCCTGGAGCCTGCTTCAGATTCTGTGTCCCTCTCTCTGCTCCTCCCCCATTCATGCTCTGTCTCTCTCTGTCTCTCAGAAATAAACGTTAAAAAAAAATAATTTAAAAAAAAAAAGATTTTTAGGTAATCTCTACACCCAACATGGGGCTTGAACTTTAAACCTTCAGATCAAGAGTTGTATGCTTTACTGATTGAGCCAGTCAGGTGCCCCAATGAAAATGCAAATTGAGAATGATGTGTAATGTGTGGGGACAGGGTATATAGGAACTGCTTTTCTGCCCAATTTTGCAGTGAACCTAAAATGGCTCTTTAAAGAAAGTTTATTAGGTGTCCACTGATGGATGAATGGATAAAGAAGATGTGGTATATAAATATACAATGGAGTATCACTCAGCAATCAAAAAAGAATGAAATCTTGCCATTTGCAACTACATGGATGGAACTAGAGGGTTTTTTTTTTTTTTAATGTTTATTTTTGACAGAGACACAGAGCATGAGCGGGGGAGGGGCAGAGAGAGAGGGAGACACAGAATCCGAAGCAGGCTCCAGGCTCTGAGCTGTCAGCACAGAGCCCAACGCGGGGCTCAAACTCACAGACTGCAAGATCATGACCTGAGCCGAAGTCGCTCAACTGACTGAACCACCCAGACGCCCTTAGAGGGTATTCTGCTGAGCGAAATCAAGGAAAGACAAATGTATGACTTCACTCATATGAGGACTTCAAGATACAAAACAGATGAACATAAGGGAAGGGAAGCAAAAGTAATGTAAAAACAGGGAGGGGGACAAAAGAGACTCTTGAATATGGAGAACAAACAGGGTTGCCAGAGGGTTTGTGGGGCGGGGGATGGGCTAAATGGATAAGGGGCATTAAGGAATCTATGGAATCATTGTTGCACTATATGCTAACTAACTTGGATGTAAATTTAAAAAATAAAAATAATAAAAAATACACTTGATCTTAGCCAAAAGGCCAAGAAGTGATTAAAAAATAATAAAAATAAAAGTTTATTAGGACGCCTGGGTGACTCAGTCAGTTAAGCGTCTGACTTTGGCTCAGGTCATGATCTCACAGCTTTTGGGTTTGGGCCCTGTGAGGGGCTCTGTGCCGACACCTTGGAGCCTGGAGTCTGCTTCAGATTCGGTGTCTCCCTCTCTCTCTTCCCCTCTCCCCGCTCTGTCTATCTGTCTGCCTCTCTCAAAAAGAAACAGAAAGTTTAAAAAATTTTTTAATAAAAAATCAAGGTGTGAGCAATGGTTTGACTCAGTTTCACAAGATGCCTCTCTTCACCATAAATATAAGTAATATTTAGTTGGGTATAAAACCCCCCAAATATTCTAACACTAACACTGTTGTAATGCTGTGTGTGGGTATAAACTTAATCTGTGTATAAACATTCATACCTATATAACCATACAAGCAAATTTCTCAAAACAAGATTTCAGTGTAATTATACTCAGAGGACCACTTTGAGAAAAAAAAAAAAGGTCACTCTCCCAGCTGATTGTTCTTCTCATTCTATCCCATGCTATGTATGGTAGGCATTGGCCATGTGACACTCTAAGGAAGAAAATCAGGAATCTTTATCACTTTTATCAGATTTTGCTTTCTCTGATAGGAGTAACTGAAGCAGTTGCTTTTCTATGCCAGCGTTTAATAAGGTATGCTGGTAGTGTCACCATGCTGAAATGGAGAATTATAACAGGAACCTCTTGCCCCATACAAAGTTACTTTCATCCCTATTTGTAGTTTCTTTGCTCTAGGCACAGAGCCATTAGAGAACTAGGGAGCTTCAAGATGAAGGGCAGTTTTAAATAATCTGGAAGTAATGTGCGTAAAGCAAAAAGGAAATAGGGCATGCATGAATATTGGTATTGGTAGCATGCTGCATGAATGAGTTCATAAAAGCTCCTAGTGGTATGTTAGCAGTAATGAGATGGAAGTAACAGATCAGAGGTTTTGCTAAGGAAGGCAGTGGCTGAATCGACGGTGGGAGAAATGGAAACATCCCAGATGACTTAAGAGTTTGGACCTACGTACATGGGAGAATGGTAGGTGCTGAGAGGGGGAAACGTTTACAAATATATACAGGGTAGCTTTTAAAGATTTTAAGAAAAACCTCCAGCTAGAATTTAGGTAAGTAACAGATGATGACAGAAAGTGAATAGAGAGTTTTCAAAGGGCACTAGGATATTTGAGGGGATGTGGTCAACAAGAGGCCTGATTGTATAATGGTAAGTACCACTTAGGTATGGGAGTTGAGAGACCATTTCACTGCTTCTGTCTGTTTCCGCATCTTTTGAATGGGATTATATGTATCTGAATGTACACAGGTCTACAGCTCATGAAGTGGATGCCCATGAAATAGAAGACACTGTGCCAAGAACTTTAATATCAAGCAAACTACTGAGTAACAGTTAAAACAATATATAAATAACAAGCTAAATGGAGGAGGGGAACGGAATTTTTCAAAAAGTCTGAAAAGAAAAATGTGGAACAGGCAGGGCAAAAAAAAAATGGCAGATTTGTATGCACATATGTTGGTAATTATGCCTTACTTTTTAATTAAACTAAATATTACACTACTATGGAAAGACAAAGATTGGCAGCCTGGATTTAAAAAAAAAAAAAAAAAAGGCAATGGGGGCAGGGTGCCTGGGTGGTTCAGTTGGTTAAGCATCTGATTTTGGCTCAGGTCATGATATCACAGTTCATGAGTTTGAGGGCCAAATTGGGCTCGACACTGAAAGTGCAGAGCCTGCTTGAGACTCTCTCCCTTTCTCTCTCTGCCCCTCCCCCACATGCGCGTGCTTGCACACACACTCTCAAAATAAATAAACTTAAAAAATAATAAATAGGAACGCCTGGGTGGCTCAGTCAGTTAAGCTTCTGACTTCAGCTCAGGTCATGATCTCAAGGTTCATGAGTTCAAGCCCTGTGTCAGGCTCTGTGCTGACAGCTCAGAGCCTGGAGCCTGCTTAAGATTCTGTGTGTGTGTCTCTCCCTCTCCCCTCCCCTGCTTGTGCTCTGTCTCAAAAAAATAAACATTAAAAAAATTAAAAATAATAATCATAAAAAAGGGCAACTATATATTCAAGAGTCCTTTAAATAATTTTTTTAATGCTTATTTATTTTTGAGAGAGACAGAGCTTGAAAAGGGGATAAGCAGAGAGACAGGGAGACACAGAATCTGAATCTGAGCTGTCAGCACAGAGCCCAACACAGGGCTCAAACCCAGGAACCATGAGATCATGACCTGGGCCAAGTTGAACACTGAGCCAACTGAGCCACCCAGACATCCCAAGAGATCTTGATATGGACAGGTTGAAAGCATGAGGATGGTAAAATACACCATGTAAATGCCAGAAAAGCTGATATAGCTATTTTAATTTCAGCCAAAGTACTTGAAGCCAAGAGTATTATAAAGGGCACTGAAGAAGATAGAATTCTATATTTTATTTACCTAATAACACTTTAAGATACATATGTATAGCAAAAGTTGTCAGAATTAAAAGGAGAAATAGGCATATTCACATTTACACAGGGATATTTTAATAAGCTACTCATAGTAACCCTAATAGAACAAGCAGGCCAAAACATAATCAGTATGGGTACAGAATATTTGAACAACAAAAGTAATATTTAAACCTAACTGACACATTAAAACAGTGCCCAAAATGCAGAATTTTTAAGTTTATTTTGAGAGAGGCAGAGAGAGAGCGAGCATGAGTGGTGGAAGGACAGAGGGAGAGGGAGAATCCCAAAGAGGCTCTGCTTTGTCAGCGTGGAGCCCAATGCTGGGCTGGATCCCATGAACAGTGAGATCATGATCTGAGCTGATATCCAGAGTCAGACGCTTAACCAACTGAGCCATCCAGGTGCCCAGATATTTTTACATTTTTATGAAACATTTGCAAAAACTGACCATGTGCGTGTTCATAAAATAATCTTCAGCATATTTCAAGAATAGAAAATATACAGAATATGTTTGACTACAGAATTATTAGAAATCTATAAAAAGACTTTTAAAAATCCATGTTTAGTATAGAGCAATACTCTTCTAAATAACATGTCAAAGAATTATGAGAATTTAAAAATATTTTGAAAGTTTATTTATTTTGAGAGAGAGAGAGAGCACATGTAGGTAATGGGGGAGGGGTAGAGAGAGGGAGAGAATCCAAAGCAGCCTCCCCACTATCCGCGCAGAGCTGACTAGAGGCTCGATCCCACGAATCGTGAGATTATGACCTGAGCAGAAATCAAGAGTCAGACACTCAACCGACTGAGCCAGCCAGGCACCCCGAAATTTAAAAATATTTTGAATCTTCAGTAATAATGAAAGAATTCCATATCCAGATTTGTAGAATGCCACTAAAGCAGAGCTTAGAGAAAACTTGGAACACAGGAGGATTAGATGGCAGTAATGTATCAGTGTTAATTTCCTGACTGTATTGCAGTATGCAAAACAATACTTCTTTATAAGACATGGAATTATTCAGTTGTGATGGGACATCAGGTTGACCAGTTAAAATGTCTCACGAAAAAAATTACTTGTAATTTTTCTGTAAGTTTGATTATCCAAAATAATAGATTTTTAATACTATATTCCTTGTGCTGTACTTTTCATCTCCGTGACTATTTTATAACTGGAAGTTTGTACCTCTTAATCCTCCTCACATATTTTGCCTATCCCCAGGCCCCTCCCTTCTGGACAGGAATTACTGGATCATATGGTGTTTCTATGTTTAATTTTTTGAGGAACCCCCATACTGTTTACCACAGTGGCTGCACCAGTTTGCATTCTCAACAACAGTGCACAAGTGTTCCTTTTCTCCACATCTTTAACAACACTTATTTCTTGTGTTTTTGATTATAACCATTCTGACTAGCGTGAGGTGATTACTCATTGTGGTTTTATTTTGCATTTCTCTGGTATTAGTGATGTTGAACGTATTTTGTCTGTTGGCCCATCTGTATATCATCTTTGGGAAAATATCTGTTCAGGTCCTCTGCCCATTTTTTACTCGTCTTGGTTTCTGGTGTTGAATTGTATAACGTCCTTATATATTTTAGTTATTAACCCCTAGCAGGGTATAGGATTTGCAAATATCTTCTCCCATTCTCTAGGTTGCCTTTTTGTTTCATTGATGGTCTCCCTTGCCATGCAAAAGCTTTTTATTTTGGTGTACTCCCAATAGTTTACTTTTGCTTTTGTTTCCCTTGCCTGAGGAAATACATCCATAAATATGTTAAGGCCAATGTCCAAGAGATTAATGCCTCTGCTTTCTTGAAGGAATTTTATAGTTTCAGGTGTCACATTTAGATTTTAGTCTATTTTGAGTTTATTTTTGGGTGTGGTAGGAGAAAGCTGTCCAGTTTCATTCTTTTGCATGTAGCTGTCCAATTTTCCCAACATCATTTATTTATTTAAGTTTATTTATTTTGAGAGAGACCCAGAGAGAGAGGATACAGGCAGGGGAGGAGTAGTGAGAGGGAAGACAGAGAATGTGAAGTGGGCTCTATGCTGACAGCAGAGAGCCTGACTCTGGGCTTGATCCCATGAACAGTGAGATCATGACCTGAGCCAAAATCAAGAGTCTACAGCTTAACCAACTGAGCCACCCAGGTGCCTCTCCCAACACCATTTATTAAAGAGACCATCTTTCCCATTGTATATTAATAGAAGATATTTTAATATCTTCTATTAATTGACCATATAAGCATAAGTTCATTTCTAGGCTCTCTATTCTGTTACATTGATCTACATGTCTATCTTTGTGCCAGTACCTTACTGCTTTGATTACTGTAGCTTTGTAGTGTATCTTGAAATCTGGGATTGTGATTCCCCCACCTTTGTCCTTTCTTAAGATTGCTTTAGCTTTTCAGGAGCTTTTGAGATTCCATACAAATTTTAGGATTATTTGTTCTAGTTCTGTGAAAAATTATCTTGGTATTTTGTTAGGGATTGCTTTGAATCTGTAGACTGCTTTGGGTGGTATGGATATTTTAACAATATTCATTTTTCCAATTAAAGAATACAGTATATCCTTTTATTTGTGCCATCCTTAATTACATCAATAGTTTTCAGGGCATTGGTCTTTTACCTTCTTGGTTAAATTTATTTCTAGATATCTTATTATTTTTGTTGCAGTTGCAAATGGGAATATGTTTTAAATTTATTTTTCTGTCACTTCATTATTGGTGTATAGAAACACAACAGATTAAGGGGTGCCTGGGTGGCTCAGTCGGTTAAGCATCCAACTTCGGCTTAGGTCACAATCTCATGACTCATGAGTTCGAGCCCTGCGAGTTCGAGCCCTGTGTCGGGCTCTGTGCTGACAGCTCAGAGCCTGGAACCTGCTTCGGATTCTATGTCTCTCTCTCTCTCTCTCTGCCCCTCCCCAGCTTGCACTCTGTCTCTCTCTCTCTCTCAAAAATAAATTTAAAACTTAAAAAAAAAGAGAGAACACACAGATTTTAAGTTTATTTAAAATAAACTTCTTATATTTTTAAATTAATCTTTAAATATAACTTATTGTCAAATTGGCTTACATACAACACCCAGTGCTCATCCCAAGTGCCCTCCCCAATGCCCATCACCCATTTTCCCCTCTCCCCCACCCCCATCAAAATAGAGAGAGAGAGAGAGAGAGAATGGGGGACAGGCAGAGAGAGAGAAGGAGAGAGAGAATCCCAAGCAGTCTTGTGCTATCAGTACAGAGCCTGATGAGGGGCTTGATCTCACAAACTAAGATCATGACCTGCACAGAAATCAAGAGATGGATGCCTAACTGCCTAAGTCACCCAGGTGCCCCTAGAAACACAACAGATTTCTGCATGCTAATTTTGTATCCTGCAACTTTACTGAATTCATTTATTCTAATAGTTTTTTTGGTAGAATCTTTAGTGTTTTCTATATATAGTATCATGTCATCTTCAAATAATGACAGTTTTACTTCTTCCTTACCAACTTGGATACCTTTTGTTTCTTTTTCATGTCTGATTTCCAGTACTATGTTGAATAAATGTGATGAGAGTGGACATTCTTGTCTTGTTCCTGACCTTAGAGGAAATGCTTTCAGTTTGTCACCATTGATATGATGTTATCTGTAGGTTTTTCATATATGGGTTTTATTATATTGAGATATGTTCCCTCAAAGAACCCACTTTGTTGAGAATTTTCATCATGAACAAATGTTGTATTTTGTGAGATGCTTTTTATGCATGTATTGAAATGATCATATGGCTTTTTTTTTCTTCTTGCTAATGTGATGTATCACATTTATTGATTTACAAATATTAAACCATCCTCACATCCCTAGAATACTTCCCACTTGATGATGAATGATCTTTATGTATATACATGTATGTATACATATATATATACACATATATGTATACATATATATATACACATATATGTATACATATATATATACATATATATATACACATATATGTATACATATATATATACATATATATATATATGTATACAGTTTTTTTTTTTTTAAAGTAGACTCTACCCCCAACATAGAGCTCAAAATCATGACCCCAAGGTCAAGTCACATGCTATACAAACTGAGCCAGCCAAGTGCCCCAGTGAATGATCTTTTTGAATTTAGTTTGCTAATATTTGATGGGTTTTTTTAATCTATGTTCATCAGGGATATTGGCCCATTTGTTTGTTTTATGTTGTATTTGGATTTTTTTTCTTTTTTTTTTTAGCATCTTTGTCTGGTTTGGGTAATGCTGGCCTTGTAGAATGAATTTGGAAATTTTCCATTTTTGGAATAGTTTGAGAAGGATAGGTATTAACCCTTCTTTAAATGTTTGGTACAATTCACCTATGAAGGCATCTGGTTCTGGATTTTTGTTTGTTGGGAGTTTTTTGATTACCAATTCAAGTTAATTACTAACAATTGGTCTGTTCAAATTTCCTATTTCTTCCTGATTCAGTTTTGGAAGAATATGTTTGTAGGAATTGATCCATTTTTCTACGTTATCACGTTTGTTGGCGTATATTTTTTCTTACTATTCTCTTATAATCCTTTGTATTCCTTTGGTATTGGTTGTTATTTTTCCTCTTTCATTTCTAACTTTATTTTTAAGCAGGCTCCATACCTATCGTGGGGCTTGAACTCATGACTCTGAGATCAAGAGTCATACACTGCATCAACTGAGCCAGCCAGGCAGCGCTCATTTTTTATTTTATTTATTGGAGTCCTCTCTCTTGATGATTCTGCCTAAAGAATTATAATTTTGTTTATCTTTTGAAAGAGCCAAGTCTTGGTTTCATTGATCTATTGTTTATTTTTAGTCTCTCCATTTATTTCTTCTCTAATCTTTGTTATTTCCCTCCTACTAACTTTGGCCCTTTTCTTCTTTTTCTAGTTCTTTCAGGTGTAAGGTTAGATGGTTTGAGATTTTCCTTATTTAATGTTTTTTAATGTTAGTCTATTTATCTTAGCATGCAGGAGCAGGGAGGGGCAGAGAGAGAGGGAGACAGAGAATCTGAAGCAAACTCTGTGCTGTCAGTGCAAAGCCTGATGTGGGGCTCAAACTCACAAACTCAGATTATGACCAAAGCCGAAATCGGACGCTAAACCAACTGAGCCACCCAGGTGCCCCAGATTTTTCTTATTTCTTAAGGGTAGGTCTGTATTGCTATAAACTTTCCTCCTAGAACTGCTTTTGCTGCATCCCAAGGATTTATGGGAGTGTTGTACTTCCATTTTCTTTTTTTCCATGTATTTTTTAATTTCTACTTTGGCTTCTCTGTTGTCCCATATATTTTTTAGTAGCATATTGTTTAGTGTCCATGTGTTTGTTTTTTCTAGTTTTTTTTTTTCTTGTAATTAATTTCTAGTTTCATACAGTTGTGGTCAGAAAGTTACTTGATACAATTTCAGTCTTCTTAAATTATTGAATCTTGTGGCCTAACGTGATCTATCCTGAAGAATGTCACATGTGCGCCTGAAAAGAACACTGAAATATTGAAAACGGTTTTTAAAAATGTTTAATGTTTATTCACTTTGAGAAAGAGAGCATGTATGAGCAAGTGGGGGAGGAGCCTAGTAAGAGGGAGAGAAAGGATCCCAAGCAGGCTCTGTGCTGTCAGCAAAGAGCCTGGCATGGGGCTTTATCTCATGAACTTTAACTGACCAAGCCACCTAGGTGCCCCTAAAATATTGAAAATGTCTTGGAGGAGGATCAACTTCTTGTATGACAGATGAGGAGTTGTGCTAACATGCTTCCCAGTGAAACCAGTGAAAATTGTAAGAACAGAAATAAAAGCAACCATTTAAAGTCTCTGGAAATGATCAAACAGCAAATGAAGGACATCTATTCAAGAAAAATCTATGAAAGTTTGTTAAGAAAGGCAACCACCACCTCATGAACAGAGACAACAGTGGTCAGAGCTTCAATCTTCTCAGCTCACTTTGCCCAAGGTGGAACCTTTGTTCCACAAGTGGTAGCTGGGAGCAAGAAGGGAGCCGCCAGCTTTCAACTACACATACCAGACCTTATCTCAGTAGCAGATAGCTGGGAGCAGGATGTGAAAGACTGATGGCCTGAACCTCCCAGGAAGATAGCCCTCCAACTGGGAGCTGGTGGCAGAGTGAGTCCTGTAATCTTGGATGCGGCAGTCTGGAGTGGTGTCTTCAATTCCCCGAGCTGAGGTAGTTGGGGAAGGAGTGGTCCTTAGTTCACATACCACAGACTTTTACATACAATTCATTTATGACACCACCTGGAGTTAGCACAGACCCCACACCACAAGTTAAGGGCTCAGTCCCACAAGACTGCATCCACTTCAGATGCCAGCTGCGAGTCTTGGAAATCCCCAAACCACCCACTCTTCTGCCTGGCTGATTACAAATTCGGGGGCTTCTCTGGAGCTCCTCCTTTGATAATTTACTAGAACAACTCAAAGAAGTCAACTCAAAGAAGTCACTAAAAGTGCTATACTTAAAATTACAGTTTTATTATAAAGGATACAATTCGGGAATAGCCAGGTGGAAGAAACCTATAGTGCAAGGTCTGGAAGCAAGGAGCACAGGACCTTCTATCCCTATGGAGTTGGGGTGTGACACCCACCTAGTCCATCAGTATGTGCAGCAACCAGGAAGCTCTCTGAGCCTCTTCAAGCTTTGTTGAGGTTTCATTACATGAGCATGGTTAACTAAATTAATGAATTAAGGGGCACCTGGGTGGCTCAGTCAGTTAAGCGACCCATTCTTGATTTTGGCTCAGGTCATGATCTCATGGTTCTTGAGATGGAGCCCCGCAGGAGGCTATGCACTGACAGCACAGAGCCTGCTTGGGATATTCTCTCTCCTTTCTCTTGCCCCTCCCCTGCTAGTGCTCACTCTGTCTGAAAATAAACATTTTTAAAGAATAAATTAACGGACGCCTGGGTGGCTCGGTTAATAAACAGCTGACTTCGGCTCAGGTCATGATCTCACAGTTTGTGAGTTCAAGCCCTGCATTGGGCTCTTTGTGGTCAGCACAGAACCCACTTCAGACCCTCTGTCCCCCTCGCTCTCTGCCCCTCCCCCGCTTGCATTCTCTCTCTGTAAAATAAACATTAAAAAAAAAAAATTAATTCAGAGCTGGAGACCCTCTCCCCTCCTCTGGAGGTTGGGAGATGGGGCTAAAAGTTCTAACTCTAATCACATGGTCAGTTTTTCTGGCAATAAGCCCCCATTCTGAAGCTATCTACTTCACCATGTTAATCTCAGATTTTCACTCCAAGATGGGAAAAGAGATAAGGATTGCAACGGTCACATTTACTTAACGTTGTATTAGAAGTCCTATAGAGGTCAATAAGGCAAGCTAGAATTGGAATAGGAGAAATAAAACTTATTTGCAGATAACATAACTGGGTATGGAGACAGTCAAAACTATCGAAATTAATAAGGGAATTTAGAAAGGTTGTTGGATAAAATGTCTTATTTCCAATGTCAGAAAATTTTAACCAGTTTTCATCTTTTGGAATGTTTTGCTGTGGTTTTGTACACAGCATTTATCAGATGAAAGTTCCCGTAATATACAAAAGTGTTTTGTATTTTTATACGCCAACAAACTGAAAAATAAAAAATAGCATTCACAATTGCATAAATATATATCTAATATGTTTACACCAACTGTAAAACATTTTGAGAGACATTAAAGATGACTTACATAAGTGAAGAAATATGTTCATGGAATGAAAATTCAGTTATAAATATATCAATTCTCTCCAAACTGATCTCTATAAGTTCAATGCAATTCCAGTCAAAATCCCAACAGGATTTTATTACAGAAATTGGTAAGTTCATTATAGACTTTACAGGGAGAGAGCATACAAGACAATCTGAAAAAAGAGTAAAGTGAGAGGATTTACTCTATCAGATATCAAAATTATTGTAAACTTACAATAATTAAGAAACTAAGACAGTGTGGTCCTAATTACTGTAAGGATTCAGTATTGTTGCAATTTGGTATTGCAAAGAATTGGTGCAAGAATATAGAAATAAAGCAAAGAGGCAGAATAGATTCCAGAAAGAAATCTACATATGCATGGACCTTTGATTTATAAGATGGCATTCCTGAACAATGGAAAAAATCAGCGTATTCAGAAAATTGTGTACACAACTGGAAATCTACACATATAAAAAAGCTTGACACATACCTCTACTTCAGATGGATTATAAATCTAAATACAAAAGGCAAAAGTAGAAAACTTTTAAAAGGTAAGATTGGGAAGTATTATAATGATCTTTGGGCAGGGAAAGATTTTGTAAAAGGGCATAAATTTATAAATTGGGACTACCTTAAAATTAAAGACTTACATTCACCAAAAGGTATCATTAAGAGAATGAAGAGACAAGCTCTAAAATGGGAGATGGCAATTGTAAAACAGTAACAAATGGCTTGTTTTCTGAAAGAGAAAAAAGATAATCTAATTACAAAATGGGTAGGATATTCAATGACCTCACAACAAGGATATCTAAACGGCCTGCAAATATATGAAAAGGTGTTCAGCTTTATTAGTCATCTGGGCAGTGTAAATTAAAACGACATGGGATTCGAAGCACAGACATCTCAGAACAGCACACAGTAAGCAAGCACACTGAGCAGCCGCCACTGGTGAGGGTAACTGGAATAATCTCTTTGGAAAATATTTTTGTTCATAAATCCAAGTACCTCAGATTCTACTGTAAGTCATATACCCAACAGAAAAGCATACCCATAAATGCCAAGGAAATAAAAATGGTCCTTACAGCATTCTTCAAGATAACCCTCAACTGAAAATAACCCAAAAATCCATCAGTGGTAGAATGTGAAGTTGTGGTATACACATGTAATTTTTTGCAGAGCACAAGAACACAGCAAGAATTTAAAATGAACATAATACATCCAACCAGCAAGATAAGATGAATGGAAAAGGGAAGCAGGAATAAGCACCTATGAAGAACCAACTGTAAATGCTAGTATAAGGAATATAATTTTAGGGGTGCCTGGGTGGCTCAGTTGGTTAAACATCCGACTCTTGATTTTGTCTCAGGTCATGATCTCACATTCATGAGATTGAGCTGACAGTGCAGACCCTGCCTGGGATTCTCTCTGCCCCTTCCCATTCATGCTCTCTCAAACATGAAAATTTTTTTTCAATCTTTATCATTTTCTTTATTTTTTGAGAAAGAGATCAAGCAGGGGAGAGGGGCAGAGGGAGAGAAAGAATCTCAAGCAGTTTCCATGCTCAGCATGGGGGCTGATATAGGGTTTCATCCCATGACCCTGGGATCATGACCTGAGCCAAAATCAAGAGTCGGGACACTCAACTGACTGAGTCACCCAGGTGTTCTTTAGTCTTTGTTTTTTTAAAGTAGGCTCCATGCCCAACATAGGGCTTGAAATCATGACCCTCAGGTCAAGTTTCATGCTCTACTGGCCAAGCCAGCCAGGCACCCACAAATAAATAAATAAATAAATAAATAAATAAATATTTTGAGAGAGAGAGAGAGAGATAGGATGGGGAGATAGAGGGAGAGAGAACCTCAAGCAGGCTCCATGCTGTCAGTGCAGAGCCCAGTGCAGGGCTCGAACCCACAAACCGTGAGATCATAACCAGAGCCAAGATCAAGAGGTGGACACTCAGGAGTGCCTGGCTGGTTCAGTTGGTTAGGTGTCCAACTCTTCATTTCAGCTCAGGTCATGATCTCACGGTTTGTGAGTTTGAGCCCTGCATCAGGCTCTGTGCTAACAGTATGGAGCCTGCTTGGGATTCTCTCTTTCCCTCTCTCCTTACCCCACTTGCTCTCTCTCTCAAAATAAACTTAAAAAAAAAAAAAAAAGATGCTTAACTGAGCCACCCAGGTGCCCCCAGAAATATAATCTTTAAAATGAATATATAATTAAGAACAGTTGAAGATCAGGTTGAGGAATACCAAGGTTATGAGAAACGGTAGCTAAGATGAGGGGAAATGAAAGAGGTATTGACGGTAGAAATAAAACTTTTGGAAGTAAAGAGTAAACAGAGGGGAAAATATATAAAGAAACAACATGATTTGGTTTCCAGAGTTTGGAAGAGATTAAAATACCTGAAACTCTCCACTAGATAAAATGTAACAAACTCCTTTGAAAATCATAGTACTAAGTTTATAAGAAATGCAGTGTTCTAGGGTCCCCAAATAAGAGGAAACTGAATTAAACCGGTAGTAGCCTTGTGACAGATAAGATTGGCCGTTTCAGAGAGGCTGGCTTTTGACAGCTAAAAGGAAACATCAGGATTTAGGTCTACAGAAATTGGAAAAAGGAATTCCACACAACACTGAGACAACTGAGCACCAGGCTGGCTCAGTCAGCAGAGCATGTGACTCTTGATCTCAGGGTCAGGATTTCAAGACCCATGTTGGGCATGGAGCCTACTTTAAAATTAAAAAACAAAAACAACCCCCTTCCCCCCAAAACCTGGGACCACTTAAGAACTACATCTTCAATGAAAGAACAATTAAGAAAAAAACTCAGTTCAGGGGCACCTGGCTGGCTCAGTCCATTAAATGTCTCTTGATTTCAGTCATGATCGCACAGTTTATGAGATCAAGGTCTACCCCGTCCCCCTCAACCCAACAAGGCTCTGTGTTCAATGTATATTCTCTCCTCCCTCTCAAAATACACAAAGAAGGGAAAGGAAGAGAAGGAAAAAAAGGAAGGGAGAAAGAAGAAAAGAAAAAAGAAAAAAAAGAAAAAGAAAGGAAAAGAAAAGAAAAAAGAAAAAAAGAAAAGAAACTCAGTTCCCTAGCGTAGGCAGATATGTGAATTTGTCTGTCCCAGGCTGGGCTCTCAGTGGGCAAAAGGTCTCCCTTGAAGATTTAGAACAACGAATTTGCCCTCAGACTCGCCTGAAGTTCAAATTTACAGGCACTGGTCCAAGAAACCATAGTACCTAACCACTGATACTCCTGGAGACACCTAGCAGAAGTAAACAAAAAACTGATCTGGAAGGACCCACCCTCAACCTAGGTGGGTGGCACAGGCTTCCTAAATATAAGGCTCTATTGGAGAGGAGTTCATACTCTACAATTTATAAAACTCTCGAGGAAAAATCCGATAAACGGCAGTATTTAAACTTTATAAGCATATTTTTAAATATTCATTTTGAGAGAGAGAAAGAGAGCAAAAGGGCGGGGGGGAGGTGGAAACAAAGGGTGAGAGAGAGAGAATCCCAAGCAGGTTCTGCACTGCCAAGGGCAGAGCCCCATATAGGTCTTAATCCCATATGAGATCATGACCTGAGCTTAAGTCAAGAGTTGGAAGCTTAACCAAGTCATTCAGGGACCCCAAGCATGATATATTTAAACTGATTAAATAAGTTACTTATGTACCTTTGCTCCACAAGCCTCTATAAACTGCAACTGATCAAATATATAAGATCAGGGGAAGGAAAGGCTTTTATTGTGTATGTTCCAAACATTAGATGTAAATTTAGGAACTCCCAAGAAATTACAGTTTTGACAAGAATCATGAGCAGGAAATATCATGCATGCACAGATAGTTTACACCAATGCTATTAAAAATCACAAAACACTGAATGAAGGTTTGGATTAGCTCTAAGCCCAGCAGTTCAGGCAACCTTGTGAAATTCTGTGAGCCACTTTTAATAAAACAGATTAAAACCCGTGTTAGAAAATTAATTCATTTCTATCAACAACATATACGTTTCAGTGACTAACAGCAAAGACTCAAACTGCTTAGCAGCAGTAGTGATAATTGGGAGTGCCCAATGGGGAAAGTCACTGACAGCAACAAAACAGTGCATGTTTCTAAAAAGGAACTGTAAACAGAGAAGATCCCCCCATGCCACTGTAAAACTGAATCAACCTATCAAATAACGGCCACTGATTTATAATTTGAAAATAGTGACAGGCTCAACTCCAAAGCTTATGCTTTTAAACAAGATTCGACATCTTTTATTTACATATTTTTGACATACATCAACGGTCTTATACAATTAACTAAATCTAGTAACAGTGAGGATGGAACATAAAAGACACAATTCCAAATTTTAGTCAGGTTGAAACACATTTTCACTAACTGAAAGATACAATAAACAAGCAGCCATTGTAAAGTTATAGACTGTATGTCAATTCACTTAAAATTCAAAAGTCAGCCACACAGCTATAGAGACAATGGGAAATTTGCAAATGCAAATATTACATATGCAGGTAGAATGCATGCATGGCATCACATTTATTCTTTATCTTTTAAGCTATTCTGAAAGTAAACTGGAATAAGTATCTTAATAATATATGTACATCAAGGCACATTCTTTTCTTGTGCTTTAGGAATGATTTACATGTGATTTGCTTTTATTTTCATTTTATACCTTATATTAGCTGCTAATACTTAAAAAGTTTAATTTTAACAATTATAGTTTGAGTGGTAGCTTCCCACAGGAGAGAAATGTGGCATCTCCCTATGGTTATTTTGAAAATCAGAAAACTGGATAGCTTCTAGAAGTGGGAATTTAAAAATCAAACACACAAATTAATATAATTTACAGGGAACTTTTAAAAATAATTTACTTCCAACAATTTGGTGGACCATAATCAATTTCTTTGAGTAGTATACTATAATGAGGGCTGAATTGAAGACTTCACTATTCTGAAGTTACTCAACAATTATATGGTATCCTCAGGACAGCTTTAGATGTCTATATTGCTATCCTATTTCTAAATTGCAGTTTTTCAACAAAATTGAACAATTAAACATGATACAAAAGCTGCAAACATACCAAATCTAGTTTTAACTTGTTCATTCTTTCAGCAAAAGAATGAGATTTTTTTTTTTTTCCATTTATTGTCCCATGTTATCAAGAAGAAATTTCCCATCAACAGTTGTTTAATAACAGTGTTCTTTGCTTGTGGTCAATTTACTTGCCTTGAAGAGATAGTATATAGTAAGGCTTTAATAGGCATTTCATGCATTTTAAAAATCAGCTATGTATTTAAGGGCTCCCCATATAGATAAGTATACTGTGCAAACTTGATTACAACATGTAACTCATTAAGTGCTTTAAAACAGAATAAATCCCTGACTTATAAGGGGTTAAAATAAATAGTAAGTCAAGAATCACAGACCTGAAGCATTTTAAAAATGTAATGTACCTATGCATCCTACTAAAATGCTTTATATTAGAATTTTTTTTAGACCTATAAACAGGGCAAATGAAATCACAGAACCTATTTTGAGAATAAAAGAAGAAAATCTGACTGGTACAGCCTTTTAAACTCAAAGTAGATGATCATGTCAAAATGCAAGTGAAACTATACAGTTTTTAATTCAGTACAGTCCTTTATAAACATCAATTCATAAAAAGTACACCATGATAAACCAATGCCATCAAGTACATTTGTTTTCAACTTCTTTACAGTAAATGGACTTTTCAACAGAACCTATCAGCCAGACAAATCGTTTAGAAGTGTTAAAACCTCACCCAAGAGCCCAGAGCCTTGACATACAGGCTCTAGGCAGACAGTCGCACAGTACTGTAAACAAATGTTCTGTGAGTTCAGTATACAATGCTATGACCCTTCTTTTTTTCTCCAAGACTATATTCACTCTGTTTCTGAAATATGTGCCACCTCTACTTCGACAGTTTGAATCGCTTCTGCAACTTCAGACAGCTTCTGTCCTTGCTGTTGTGCCAACACGTAATTAACCACTTGCATAATACTTTGGTCAGAAAGCGTAGATACTGATGGACACTCTTCCGTAGCTGCCACGGCTTCGAGTGCTTCCATGGTCTCTCCTGTCACGACCACAGTCTCAAGTTCTTGAGGACCACTGCTTTCTTGTTCCTGCATGTCTGCTGTTAAGATACTAACAGCATGCTCCACTTGAGTTCCTTGGTTATGAAACTGAAGGGTATCTTTTTCCAGCATAATTTTGCAAGGCACATAATCTCTGTGGAACTTAGTCATATGTTTACGGAGGGTTCGAGCATCTATGTAGGCTTCGCTACATACAGGGCAGACGTAGGGCCGTTCACCAGTATGCGTTCTGACGTGGCGTTTTAGAGATCGGGCATCAGCCCAAGCTACTCCACATGTTAAGCATTCAAATGGCTTAACTCCTATTAAGAGAGAGAGGTGTTCCCAGAGATACCAGTTACTGACAGGCAATTCTGATTCCATGAACAGTCTCACTTAACCTTCCCAGCAATCCTGTAATCTTAGGATAAGGAAACACAAGCTTCAAATAGCCCAGTTCAGCATAAAAATGCTGACCTACAGTATTAAGCTCACTAAAAAAGGAATCCATCTACATACACAATAATCAGGTATCCAGGTTCAGGATCACCTCAATCACGTGAATAAATCTTACATAATCTAGAATTCATCTCTTGTCAAGGAAGGTGAGGTAACAGGCAAGAAGGCTGGTAAAGGGGGAATCACTATTAGACTGGCTTTTTATTCTATTTACATATATACACAGTATGAAGTATAGTTACCTTCATGGTTGTTCATGTGTCTCCTATACTCTCTTAGCTGAGTGAATTTTCTTCCACATTGTTCACATACCCGTTCCAGGTTCTGCTTCGCTCTTCCTTTTTTTCCATGGGTAGCTTTCTTTACATGCCTTCTGAACAATGCTTTTTCATAAAATTCTTTGCCACATATATTACACCTATAATGGGGGGGGGGGGAGACCTAAATTATTTTTTCCAAAGCACCAGCATACAAAAAAATTAATCCAAGTACATACATCTCAATTAAGTTCAGATCCTGCTCCAATCTACCTACCTATAAGGCTCAGTGACAGAATGAGACTTCACATGGGAATACCAATCTTTCTTCCAACTATAGCACTTATCACAAAATTGGCACTGGAATGGCTTCACACCAAGATGTTTGTTCATGTGCTGACGAAGATCTCTAGCTTCAAAGAAACTTTTTTCACATCTGCAATAATAAAATTCAAGCACTCGATCAGATCACTGTATTATTTTTTTAAAACAAATTTCCAAGACTCAGTTTGGGTTTTATGACTCTAGAAAATGATCCCAATTGAAAACACAAGAATGCGCTACTATTCCAATCTTGCAGTAAAGGCTTCAAGGTTTTAAGTTCTTTTAGCTCTTAACTACTAGAGACATTTTACTTTTTAATGTTTTTATTTAAATTCCAGTGAATTAACCTACAATGTGATACTAGGGGTACAATATAGTGATTCAAAACTTCTGTACATCCAGTGCTCATCGAAACAAGTGCACTCCTTAATCCCCATCACTTATTTAACCCATCTTCCCACCCACGGCCCCTCTAGTAACCCTTGGTTTGTTTTCTATAGTTAAGAGTCTGTTTCTCGGCTTGCCCCACACCCTTTTTTTCCCTTTGCTGGTTTGTTTTGTTTCTAGTACTAGAAACATTTTAGAAAGAACCATGCAGAGCTCTCAAAGGCTACTGTATAAGACATTTATTTTCTTTCTCTCCCTAAACCCCATCTGATCTCCCTTTTTATCCTCGCCCATTTTCTGTCCATGTGTTTGGAGTAGGCCTCACCATCGACCATAAAGATGGAGCAATTGTCTTAGGCCTGAGTCAATCAGAGCACAGCATTCCCTTGGCTATAATTACTGATCCAGGGATAATCGAATGACTTAACTAGATCCAATGGGCGTCGATCTCAGAACCTGTATAGGAACTACCAGAAAAGCAGCTTGACAATTTGGGAGTCGAGAGGATGTGAGGCTGAAACCATTGTTACTGCCATGTCCACAGAGCCTCAGAGACCAAGTGCTAACAGATGTGAATCTAGTTTACATTAAACTATTCAAACTCCCTAGATTTTACCACCTTTCATCAGGCCAGTTGAGGTAGTGTTTTCTTTCACTTGCAACTAAAAATCTATTAATAATAAAACAATTTTATTAAAAAAATTTTTTTAAACCTTTATTTTTGAGAGACAGAGCACGAGCAGGGGAGGAACAGAGAGAGAGGGGAGACATAATCCGAAGCAGGCTCCAGGCTCTGAGCTGTCAGCACAGGGCCCAATGCAAACCCACAAACCGCAAGTTCATGACTTGAGCTGAAGTCGGACCTTTAACCGAGTGAGCCACCCAGGCACTCCTAAAATAATTTTTTTTATAATAAGACTAATAAAAGTGAGAAAAGAAAATATGGCAGAGTAGGAAACCCCACAAGCTCACAAAAGCAGTGGCCAAAACTAGCCAAAACTATGAGGATCAATTTTATTAGAACCCCAGAAAGGGATTAAAAGTGTACAGTGGCCAGGCAAATGTTTAATTAAAAAAAAAATCAGGGGCTCCTGGGTGGCTCAGTCAGTTAAGCATCCGACTTCAGCTCAGGTCATGATCTCCCAGTTTGTGGGTTTCAGTCCCGTGTCGGGCTCTGTGCTAACAGCTCGGAGCCTGGAGTCTGCTTCAGATACTGTATCTCCCTCTCTCTCTGACCCTCCCCCATTCATGCTGTCTCAAAAATAAATAAACGTTAAAAAAAATTAAAAAAAAAAATCATTAAATCTTGTGAGAGAGCTTTGTAGCATCTGAACTCCCCTGATCCCCTTTCCCTGCTTCTCAGCTGCGCAGTAGCCATGAAGACTGCATTCCCATGATGGGCTCCTGGTGCCAGAGGGACTTCTTCTTAAAGAACTGTGCTGGTCTCTTTTGACCTAACCGGTGACTCCCTCAAGTATCTCCCCAAAAGGGCCTGCATTCTGGAATCAGACAGTGGTGATGTTTCCACAATGTACCGAATGTACTAAAAGTTAGTGAACTGTACACTTTAAAATGATGAATTTTTTGTGAGTTTTACCTCAATTATAAAAGAGATTTCAAGATGCTTTGGAAAATAAAAAGAGGAAGAGAAGAAAAAGAGTCTAAAGAGAGGAAAAACTAGCAGACGGCTTAGCACTTTAGATGAACAACCTAGAAAAAAATCTCTGGCCCGCACTGGGGGCTCTCACTTCCTACAATCTCTGCCTCCAAGTAGTATGTTTGAAGAATGTCTTTAAAGTATTTCAAGTGAGTGATTTACATGGTATAGGATATCTAAATAAAACTTAAAAACCATAAATAGCAATATCTAGGCATTAAAGACATTAAAATAAAAAATAAGTAACAATTGAATATTATCTTCAAACAGTTTTTTTCAGGTTTATCAAGTTATAAAATTGTAAGATATCTGAAATGTACATCATAATGGTTTGATACATATATCCATTGTGAAAGGATTCCTCCCATTTAGTTAATGTATCCATCACGTCAGATATATGTATATATATGTGTGTGTGTATGTTTAAGTTCTACTCCTTTATCAAATTTCAATTATATAATAGTATTATCAACTATAGCTACCTCAAATATTTTCTTCTGAAAACAATTTTCAAATAAACCTATGAAGAAACACAAGGAAACTGAATAGTTTGTGTATTAAATACTTACTGAGTACAATGATAGCCTCGAACTTCAGGCTTTGGCTGGTGTTTCTTTAGGTGCTTGCTGAGGCCAGAGCCCCTGTGAAAAGACTTTCCACAAACTGAGCAAAGGTACTTGGACTCTCCTATAAAAAATAAAAAACATGTCACAAATCCAGCAATCAGGTGCTCTTCCAACAGAATACTTTATGTTACACTTCAGAAGTTACTTTACCAAAGGGACACAGAAGCTATAACATTTGGCAGCCATCTTCTCAGAACAACAACAAGCCAAGTCAAAATCTTCTGTTTCTTCTCAACTACAGTACTAGCAAGGCTACTACCACTACCCAAAGAACATGACACGCTTGCATAATCATCTGGATTATAATAATACAGAGTTGAACGCAAGTTCTAGAGCAGATATCTACCCTTCACTAGCCATGGCGACATTATGTAAATTATGCATGATTCACTAGTGAGTACACATTTTGCTACACTGAGGGAAACAATGACTATTTTTATACCAATAAGATAGCTCTAAACTAGATTTAAAGAACACTTTTTAGCCTTAATTTGAATTTTTTTAAATGTTTATTTTTGAGAATGAGACAGAACACAAGTGGAAGAGGGGCAGAGAGAGAGAGAGAGAGAGAGAGAGAGAGAGAGAGAGAGAGAGAGAATCTGAAGCAGGCTCCAGGCTCTGAGCTGTCAGCACAGAGCCTGACACGGGGCTCGAGCTCATGAACATGTGAGATCATGACCTGGGCTGAACTCAGACACTTAACTGACTGAGCCACCCAGGCACCCCAGCCTTAATGAAAAAAACTCTACACACACAGCCATTAGTATATCAATATAATTTCTAAAACATATATAGCACAATAATTAACTGAATTATGGTATATAATGGGTAGCTAAGTTAATACAAATTTCTCATTACCTGTGTGAATACTCATATGTTCTTGAAGACTCCGTTTGGTAACAAATGACTTAACACATAGTTCACACTGGAACTGCTTTTGTGATTGATGGAGACTCTGGTGCAATTTTAGACCATGTTTATAGATGAAAGTCTTTCCACAGACCTAAGATGGCACAGGTATTTATACCAGTAAAACAGAAAAGAGAAACCGGGGCTGTTTCTGAAGAATGAGGCTAGAGAAACTATATGCCATTTTAAAGAAAAGAATTATAAACAAAATGACAAACTGAAAGCTGAAACAAATGTCAAGGATATTTAGCTGGCTGACCATCTTCTGACTCAGAACTTAACAAATATCGCTACTTTTCTTACATCCACTGGAGGTCAAAGCCATACGAAAGACCCTCATGCTGTCCTTGTGAGACTAATAAACAGTATACCTTATATTAAGAGACGTGACAGCTTAATCAAGAAAATATACTAATTTATTGCTACACAAACTAGAACAGTGCTTCTCAAACTCTGTGATGAATCAGTCTTCCTTTTGTCAATCCATTTTTTGTTAAATATGCTAAAAATGTCACAACAATGTAACTGCCATGAGAGTTTCTAAAAGTCCACTCTCCATTTCTGTACATATCTTCCATGGACCACACATTTTGAGTAGTGCTACACTACAGGACCAGAGGCCCAATTAATACTCAGTTTTAAAATTTATGAGTAAAATGATGCTTAGGACTTGGCTTCAAAAGAAATGAGGGGAAAGGGAAGTAGGGCAGTGAGGGATAGTATACATAAAACACAGCTGATCATGTGTTCATAGCTACTGAAGCTGGAAAAAGGGTCCATGAGAGTCTATTCTATTCTCATATAACAAAAAGCTAAAAAAAAAAAAAAGGGGGTGGGGGGAGAGAAACATTAAAAATTTCACTGGGGGAAAAAACTCATTGTTTCCAAAACTGTTCATTAATAAAAACGAGTTCCACTTATATGCAAGGCTACAGGGGCTACTGGAAAATTTTCACTGTTCCAAACAGCCCAAAGCTGGCTAATCACAGGATTCTTAGCTAGAAGCTGTATTTCGGCATTCAGATAGTCTCAGTCCTCAGCTCTAGAGAAGAACACACAGCTTAGGGAGGATTTTTGCTAAGAAGATTTGTTTAAGCCATGGGTTCCTTTCCAGTCCAGGTAGGTCCCGCTGAAGCTTAAAGGGATGAATGGGATAACGAACTAGTTATTCTCACCTAACATCTTCTGAATCATAGTAAGTTTCATGAACATCCTAAACTGATTCATTTCAAATTACAACAAATTAAATAGCAAATCAAAGAACACAACTGGGAATTTCCCTTAAACCAGGCAACAAACTGAAAAAGTCACAGAATTCTCTGTGACTCCAGAGAGTCAGGGTGACTCCAGAATCAACCAGTCTCATCACTAGTTAAGTTCAAATTTTCTTTACATAACAAAGTAAATGTCATGGCTTTACCTGGCATGCATGTGGCTTTACACCTGTATGCTTTAACATGTGTATTCGAAGAGAATATAATTTAGGTAATGTCCTTCCACATATGGAACATATAAATTCTCGTTTGGTTCTCCCCTTCTCAGACGATGTTCCTGATGCCTCATTAGACGTGGAATTGGAAGAAGATGAAGTGGGTGCATCTTTTCTGGTATGTCGAATAAGATGTGCTCGCAAGGAGGCACTGTACTGAAACTGTTTTTTACACAACTAAAAGGAAAAGTAAATAAAATTCTGTCTAAATGTAGTTCCATAACAAATGTTAAGTGACACCTGACTCCTATTTCAAGTTCCCGTCTGTTACGATTATATAAATCAAAAAAACCACACACTCTATAAAAGATGATATGCTAGGTATCAGACATAAGGATGAAAGGGGTTAAAGACCCAGACTCTACTCTGGAGAGGTTTATAATCTAACCACAGAAACAGGATTTACATGTGAAAGAGTGAAGTATTTAGGAAGAGGGAGTAATTGAAGCAATAGACAAAGGCATCAATGAGGAGACTAGGTCTATCTAGAAGGAACGGTAGGATGTCAACAAGAATGCTATCAATAGGAGTACTACAAATTGTTAGGTGGAGCAAAACTAGGGGTTGGAAAAGTAGAAAAAACTCTGATGGTCCTTGGATTTTAATCTGTAGTTGTTAGGGATTCATGAAATATTTTGTTCATTCTTTTAAAAAAATCAAAGTTATATATGCTCACAACCTATAATATTTAATTTTTTTTAATAAATAAAACTCGTCTCTTGCTCTATTTCTGCCATTGTTTTTTAACTCTCTCATGATGCTTGCTTACCTTGGTAACTCTAAGTAACATGAATAATGGATGATGACTCTCTCCTTTCACCCCTCCACTCCCTACACATATGCAGACCTATTACCTTATTTTCTCAATACAGCTATGTTGTAGTTTTGATTAATTTCTACATTCACATTTTTTCAATGATGTAATTACTATTACAGCTGGGCCACAGAGTACACTATGATTCTCTTTCCCTTCTTTTTGTTTTGTTTTGCTTATTTCTGTTTGTATTTACTGATTATTCATCACCAAACCTTTCCCTCAATTGTCTACTGAGGGGAGATTTAAAGACATCACCTATGAAAGAGATCTCCTTCAAAGCATTTTGTCCTGCTCCAACCTGGACTGGTTGTTTCCTATGCTTGGACTCTGTAGAATTGGATCCCAGGTCTTTCTCACTTTAGTGGAACACCTCTGCAAATAGCTTCCTGAGAAAGGGAGTCTGGGAGGTAAAACTTTTGAGACCTTGCATGTCTGAAACTGTTCTTATCTACCATCACAAATAACTCATAGTTTGGTTACAGATTTTAAGTTAGAAATCAGTGCCCTTTAGAATTTTAAAGACATTATGCTTTTGTCTTTTAGCTTCCACTGTTGCTGTTGAAAAGCCTGAAGCCATTCTGATCTTTACCTTTTCTATGAGTCTGACCATCTGTTTTCTCTATTGTTATTTATGAGTTTTTCTTTGTCCCTTAATTAGAAGATTTCATAATTTATCTTGATATAGATTTACTTCCATCCATGGTTCAGGGCCTGCAACATGCCCTGTTTCACCACTTTTTTTTTTTTTTTTTTTTTTTGTAATTTTAGAGAAAGAGAGAGGAAGCAGGAGAGGGGGCAGAGGGGGAGAGAGCGCAAGCAAGGGAGAGGGAGAGAGATAAAGAATCCCAAGCAAGCTCCATTTGTAGCGTGGAGCACTTAATCCCACAATCCTGGGATCATGACCTGAGCCGAAACCAAGAGTTGAACACGGAACTGAGCCACCCAGGTGCCCCCATAAGGAAACTTCTAAATTCTGATATTTTTCTTTATTGCACCAATGATTTCCTGATCTCTGTGTTCTCTTTTTGGTGTTATCTGGATATTAGACATCCTACACCAATTCTCTAAATTCCTTCACTTTCATTTTCTAACTGGTCTTCTGCGTTATTTCTGAGAGATTTAGTCTATTTCCCAATTTTTCTGAGATTTTTGTATTTGTGGATTCTTCAAAGTTGCTTTTTTCCTTGAAATATTTATTCCTGAATCTGATGATCCCTGATATCTACTCATCTTTCAGAATGTTAAAAAATTGATTGGAATTTCTGTGTAAGTATGTGGAGGGTGGCGGGGAGTTGTCAACCACTGGCTTTAGTCAGCACTATCTTCAGGTCCTTTGTTATTGCGCTTTGGATTTCTCATCTCTGAGAAACTTTTTGCTTTTGGGTTAAGGGTCTGACTGCTAACATTCTGGGACTTGAGAAGGGACAGAGGACTTGAAGAGTTTCAATGTTCAGTAAATAAGGTTTTCCTTGTTTTGGGTATAATACATTCACGTACACTGTATGCAGTGTTCCCCAAAACAGTCATGGTTTTAGCTCTTCCAGAGAGTAGAAGATGGATCTTTGGCTGGGCGAGTGGTTGTGACTTAACTGCTTCTTACAAAATTTTCTAACAACCAGATTCACTTCTGCTTTCAAAGTAGCTATAACACCAACTCCTGAGGCATTTGGTAGTTCTGCAATACAATTCAGATGGATTCTTAGCTTTCCCCACTGAAAGCCTGGAATGAGCCCTTTTAAATCTGTTAAATCAAATACTACCTCCATTTATCAGGGTCCAGGATATAGTTGATTTCCTCTTTACTCTTTTATGAACTTTAATTTTTGTTTAAATTTATTTATTGTTTTTTTCAAGTTTATTTACTTATCTTCAAGTAATCTCTACCCACAAGGGGGGCCTCAAACTTATAATACTAACCCTGAGATTAAGAGTCATATGCTCTAAGAGTCATATGCCAGGCACCCCTGAGCTTTTATTTTTTCAGTGATAATTTTACTCTTGTCTTACTAGGGTATCAGGAAGAAGCAAAGACAGGTCACTGTTTTTGTTTTTGTTTTGTCAAGGAAATGACATGTACAAATCAAAGATGACTCTTATAGCAATATAAGGGAGACAGAGAAACACAGAGACTACAAGTAGTAGAATAACAATGAAGCAGCAAAACTGGGTTCTATTTATCATGAAGTTAGATAAATCATGTTTAATTAGCTTTCCAATTACTTACCGGACATTTGTAATCTCTAGCTCTTTCATGTTTCAGTGTATGCATTATAAGGGCATATCGTCTCTGAAAAACCATTCCACATTCCCCACATTTATGGGATGCTGCTTCTTCAGTAGTCTCTTTCGTATCCCTTTTTGGCTGTTTCATTTTTTTCCCTCTTTGAACTAATTTCTGGGCTACCTAAGTAAGGGATAGAAAACACAATCTAAGTAAATACAGCCATTTTGATTTTTAAAGTCACGAGTCATATAATATTTCAAACTGGCTTTACGTTATTAATACCGGTATTTAAAACATTAAGTTGCTTTCCTGCACCTACTGCCCTTCCTCCCAAAATAATTTCACCACAGGAATAAGTTGATGAATAGAATGCTTTTTACTTAAAGGTAAAACTACAAAGGTCAACTCTTCGTCATACCTGTTGAACTGCTGACTTGGGAATGGCTTTCCGTTTCTGTAGCTTTTTCTCCATTCCTTTGTGTAGTCGGATATATCCCCCTTCATTAACAGAACGCTGCCGAAGTCTGCTTCTGTAAGTTTCATCATCAGTGCTAAGGTCTGGCTTTGCTGTCAGTGCAACTAGATTTTCCTGATCTTTTAAAGACTGGCTAAGGTTCTGCATTTGCTCTGGAATGTCTTCAGCACAGATATCTTCACTTGATGGGTCATTTCCCATATCACTGTTTTCTGGAGAGTTACTGATCACATTCTCCTTTGAAAGTTTGGGATTAATATCAGAAGGTGCGCTATCTTCTCTGTTTAAAGTTTCTACTTCTGTCTCATCATTTTTTGTTACTAAATCAACAGACTCCATTTCAGGATGGGAACCAGTTATACAGCCTGCAGGTGACAGAGTGGCTTCAGCTTCTGAAGAAACCTGGGGTTCAGGGTGCTGTCCTAGCTCTCCATTCTGCTCAGTTTCTGGCAATTCTCCATTCACCAATAGTACAATTTCACAATCCCCAAGTGCAGTAGATAATGTTGTTGTGGTCCCCTCGTTGCTAGCCACAGGAGGCACAGTGCCTCCATTTTGTTCTGGTAAGTCCTGGGTGGATGCAACTGTTTGTACTTCACCCTTCTTATATACTGTTAGCTGCTTCTCTTCCATTAGTTTATGCACACTCTCACAGATTTCTAAAACTTCCGACATGAAAAGATGACGAGCCAGGATGGCTACATCAGCCATGCTACAGAAGTCAAAACTTAGCACAGAAGTGTAGGCAAATTCCAATAAAGGAAGGAAGCTTGCCTTACAAAAACCTGCATGGAACAAAAAAAATGGGGGTACAAAAAAGTTAAAGGTCTACTAAAACACCTTAGAATAACAATTAATACATGATTATGATATATAAAATAGAATATAAAGGTAAATATGACCATTTATTCTGCAATTAAACACTGTGGATTTGTTTTGTGTTCTGGTTGCTTAATAAACCTTGACTAACTCACTTCAATGAGCCGAGTCTCTCAATACCTAAAATAGAAAATAGTATCAGACTTACTACCTCAAAGAGTTGCTGTAAGGCAGTCATTTTCAAACTGTACTCCTTAGAACCCCGGGGGTTCCTCAAATTCCCCTCAAGAAACAGCTGCTGGAGAATGGAGGGTAAAAAAAGAGAGGGAGGCAGGTGAGTAGGCAGGGTTCAACCAACCTGTCCCCTAACCTCACTTCTGTAAGTATAACCATATATTTTAATAACAGAAGTCCATATAAAAATGATTGTGAACAAAGGGTTCTACTACTGAAAATTTAAAAATAAGATCTAACACAGGGGGTCAGCAAAGTTTTTCTGTAAAGAATCAGTTAATAATTATTGCAGGCCATAAGGTGTCTGTTTCAACTACTCAACTCTGCCACTGTAGCTGAAAAGTACAGCCACAGATAACACATACGCAAATATACATGGCTGTGTTCCAATATACTTTACAAAAAGAGAGGGAAATGAGGATTGCTCTGTGGGCTACAGTTTGCAGATTACTGGCCTAAGGAAGGAAATAATTACCATACACATGAGGTATTACATTTTTATTTTATGTGAGAAAATGAGATCAGTTTATTTCTAAGTTCTCAATATTTCACTATTTTACAAAAGCTAATATTCATAATTCAAAAATAAGATAAAACAGTGATAAGTCCAACTCCATCTCCATAACCAGTATGAATAAGAATCTGTATAGCTTTCCAGAGCTTCTTTATACAATTAAGCAAATAATCTTATTCCTCCTTCTTGCAGTAGGTGGCATATAACTTATACTTATTCCATGCGTTGTTTTCTCATATCATAATTTAGCTTAAAGATCTTTTACAAAAATATAAAGAGCCAAAGCAACCTTTTAAAAACTCACATTTGCTGTATTACTCAGTTTTGACTCAAGGTACATAAAATGTAGTCCTTTTATAGAAGTAGATGATGAGCAAGGAAGAGAAGCCTTAAACTGTGAGATATGTTAGCATTCCAGTTGATCATGGCTAATTCAGCCATCCTAGGAAAGTTGGTAATTAAATAGGCTGAAGCCATGTTAATCCTGCTACAAATCATAAGACCAAGTTAAATAAGCTTGAGGTAAGTATTTCTTTAAAAAAAGGTGGCGCGGGAGGAAGAAAACCCACAAACAAAATAATGTATTTTGGTCTTTTACCTATACCTTTTTAAATTTTTTTAATGTATATTTATTTCTGAGACAGAGAGCGAGCGTGAGCAGGGGATGGGCAGAGAGAGAGGGAGATACAGAATCTGAAGCAGGCTCCAGGCTCTGAGCTGTCAGCACAGAGCCCGATGCAGGGCTTGAACCCACGGACGTGAGATCATGACCTGAGGCGAAGTTGCACGCTCAACCGTGCAACTTATGTATACCTTTTTAAGGTGCCCCTTATGTATACCTTTTTAAGTCTGAAGTCATGAGAAAAATTTCCCATGAAAGAATTAACACTGTTCCAAGTAACAGTTTAAATATATAAAACAGTTTTTTTCAAGGACACAAGTCATGTTTACCATAAAGTACAAAAACACAAAGGAAAAAAAAATCATTCATAATTTTGTCAAGAGACAATAGGCAGATAATTTCAGTATCTTGTTTTTACCCCTAGCCTTTTTACATACAATATACACACTCTGCAAAACGATCAAAATGACAACAATTTTGCAAGATAATAAAAAATTCCAGAGATCCATTACACAACGTGAACATGATTAACAATAGTGAACTGTATACTTAAAAATCATTAAGGCTGGGGGGCAGGGGCGCCTGGGTGGCTCAGTTTGTTAAGTGTTCAACTTCAGCTCAGGTCATGATCTCACGGTTCGGTTTGTGAGTTCGAGCCCCGCATCGGGCTCTCTGCTGTCAGCACAGAGTCTGCTTCAGATCCTGTCTCTCTGCTCCTTCCTTGCTCACGTTCGCTCTCTCCCTCTCAAAAATAAACATTAAAAAAAATTAGGAGGGTAAATTTTATATTGTGTTTACCAAAATTAAAAACTAAAAAAAGAAAAGAAAAAAAAAGGACAACAATGGTTGGTAATAGATGGTGTTAGGGAATGTGATCAAAAAGACAGGTTTGCCAGCTGATACGTGAACTGGATGGACCCTGGGCACTCAAAGGCTCCCCACCTTCTTCCCTGTCCTTGGAATGTGAGTTCCACTTGCCTTTCCTGCTCCCAGAGGCTGCTCTAAGGACATAACCTTGAGATAGTGACGTGATACTGAAAATATCTACACAGTTTATGTGACTGGACCCAGTTAAGGACTCTTACAAACTTTTAAGATTTGGTGGGCAGGTGCAGAGATACATTCATCTTGCTGCCACCTAAGACAAGCCTCATACATAAGCGCCCTTTGCTTGTTAAAACTGCCACCTACCAACCTGGAATGGTTTGCCCATTTCTTTGGTCTCTCCCTGCCTTTGAGTACAGGGACCAATTTCACATTACACCAGGGAAGCTCATGGGAGAGTTATGAACCAACAGACAGAAGAATTATGACAGGGACTTCCACATTCAACAGTATGGCAGACTAACATACCCTAATTTGACCCAATTACTTAAAAAAAAAAATAGGACATAAAAAATTTTTTAAGTATTATTTTAAATATACTTGGTGCCCCAGCATTGAGTGAAACAGGTAAGAAATCCTTCCTGATTAGTCATGACCTCAAACCAGGCTTAATCTAGTAGGATTTTTTGTTGAATATATAGCACTTTGGTAGTCAAAAAGTCCTCACGCTCAGAATTTAAAGTAGTCCCAGACTGGTAATGCCCTCAGAATCTTAAGAACCAAATGTTTTCTCTGTGGAAAACACTGTCAGCCCAAAACTCAAAGTTTCCTACAAAGTTCTGAAGAATATAAATTCAGTGTGCACAGATTTTTGATTACAGACAAGGCACCATGAATAAGAGCTAGTGGAAACAAACAGCATGAATCAAACCAGCAAAGATTTTTATTGCTATGATCACATATAGAAAAGTCAACGGTGGCATAACACCAGTAAAGAGCAAAAGGTCATAAAAAGTAGCCCCCTAAAAGAGACACGTGAAAAGAACTACATAGAGCCTCTAAAAAATGGAAAAGAGGGGTCCCTGGATGGCTCAGTCAGCAGAACATGCAACTCTTGATCTTAAGTATGTGAGTTCAAACCGCATATTGGGCACAGAGCTTACTTAAAAAAATAAATAAAAAATAAAATAAAATAATAAAAATAGAAAAGAGACTGGAATAAAAAAAAAAAAAAAACCTCAGTAAATGAATTTAACGGCAAATTAAACAAAGCTAAAGAGTAGGTGAACTAAAATTTTCCAGAATATCCTACACAGAGATAACCAAAATATAAAAGAAATTAAGAGACACAGAATATAAAGTGAGAATGTCTATCTAACTCGAGTTTCAGAAATGTAGAAAAGAGAAATTGAGGCAGAAACAATTTTTGAAGAGATACTAGCTGAGACTTTTTCTCAACTGAGAAAAACAATCTCAATTGCTGGGTTCAGGAAGTCCAACAATTTCTATGCAGGACAGTTAAAAGTCAAAGATTCCCATACTGGATTAAGAACAAAATCCATAAATATGATGATGTTTGAAGAGAAATCTAAAACCTCAAGATACAAAAAGGTTGAAAAACAAAAGATGGAAAATATCCTAGGCAAATAGTTATGAAAATATTGTTTACATACCTAAAAAATATTTACTAAAGTAGTCAAAATAGAAAAATAAAAAAATACTGCTTACGAGATTTTAATGGTAAAAAGTATTACTAAACATAAACAGGGTCATTATGTAATGATAAAAGGAAATTCTAAACTGTTTTGTATCTAATAATACGTCCTCAAGATACATAAGACAAAAACTGAAGAAACTCGGTAACAGATGAATCACACTACTTAATACTCTAAAGCACCTCTGTCTATAACTGATAGATCTAGGGGTGGCTGTGTGGCTCAGGTCATGATCTCATGTTTTGTGGGTTCAAGCTCTGCGTGGGCCTCTGCACTGACACTGCATAGCCTATTTGGGATTCTCTCTTTGTCCCTCCCCCACTCAACACTCTCATGCACATGCGCTTTCTCTCTCTCCCAAAACAAGTAAACTTTAAATAAAAACCTGAGAGATCAAGCACACAAAATAATCAGTAAAGAATTAACAAGCCACAATATATTGAATATTGCTTCCAACTAAAAACATTTACGTTCTATTCAAGCAAAATGAAACTTATAAAAATAGACCACATGTAGGATTAAAAGCAACAGAACTGCAGTATTAAAGGGAAATTTATAGCCTGGAACGCTTAAACTAGAAAGTTGGAACGGATGGGAGTTAATGGGTTAAGGATTATACTTAACCAAAAACAAAGTAACAGGGACTCCTGTCTGACTCAGTTGGTAGAGCATATGACTCTTGATCTGGAGGATGTAAGTTTGTGCCCCATGTTGCGTGAAGAGCTTACTTTATTTTATTTGCGTGTGTGCAAGTGAGGGAGGGGCAGAGAGAATCTTAAGCAGGGTCCAGGTCCAGTGCTGGGGCCCTGGGCTTGGTAGATCCTGATCTCAGGACTGTGAGATCATAACATGAACTGAAATCAAGAGTTGGATGATCAAAAGACTGAGCCACCCAGGCGCCCTAAGAGTTTACTTTTAAAAAAATAAATAAAACAAAAAGACAATAATGTTCAAATAAAATAAAAGGAAGATTAATGAGAAGAAATTAGTAAGAAAATAATAGCTGTTTTTCAAAAGGTGTGTTAAGAAAAACTAGTCAAAACTTGGTAAGAGGTAAAAAAAGACTATTACGTGTTAAGAGCAGTGTTGTATCTGTACCACTGATTGGCTGAAAGAATTTTTGCTTCAAATTCTGTTAGAAAGTTTTAATATCTTACTGGTTTCCTCAGTTAACTACATAAAACTTTTGGATTATATATGCATAACAGCTTTTTTAACTTAAAAAAAAATTATGTTTTGGCTAAGTGATAAGCAAAGTTTTTCTGTAAAGAGCCAGGTAAACAATACATTAGGCTTTATGGGTCACTGGTTTATGTAGCAATTTTTAAATTCCGCCTTTCTAAGCTCAAAAGCAGTCATAGACAAAGAAAATGAATGGGTGTGGCTGTCCCCAATAAAACTTTATTTACAAAAACAGGCAATGGGGGGGCGCCTGGGTGGCTCAGTCGGTTAAGCGTCCGACTTCAGCTCAGGTCACGATCTCGCGGTCTGTGAGTTCGAGCCCCGCGTCGGGCTCTGGGCTGATGGCTCAGAGCCTGGAGCCTGTTTCAGATTCTGTGTCTCCCTCTCTCTGCCCCTCCCCCGTTCATGCTCTGTCTCTCTCTGTCTCAAAAATAAATAAACGTTAAAAAAAATTTAAAACAAACAAACAAACAAAAAAAACAAACAGGCAACGGGCCAGAATTGGTAGGATTAAAAAAAAAAAAAAAAAAAAAAAGGAGTCAGTAAACATCTAGTAAGAAAAATGTAAGGGGTGGAAAGGAAAGCAAAAAAAGAAAAGGGAAAAGAGAAATGAAAGAAAGAAAGGGCACCTGGCTGGCTCAGTCAGTCATGTGACTCTTGATCTTGAGATCTTGAGTTCAAGCCCACAATGGGCGTAGAGCTTACATTAAAAAGAAAAAAAAAAAGGTTAAAAAAATGAGAAAAGGCACAAATAACCAATATCAAAGAACAAAAGAAGTATCTACATTGACAGGAAATGTGTAGAAGACAGTAGTATTTAATATTTTGTGCCAACCAAAAAATAAAATAAAGTAAATTACATTAAATTTTGTGCCAATAAACTTGAAAATTTAGATGAAATGAACCAAATTCTGGAAAAAATGTAACTTTCTATAAATTACTTAAGATGAAATAGAGAATTGAATACTTCTCTAACCATTAAACATGTCAGATAAGTATTTAAAAATCTTCGCCTCAACTCCACTACAGGCCCAGGCAATTTTAGCCACCATTCTACCAAACATTCAAGAAACAGGTAATTCTAATCACACAGTTAACAATTTCAGCGTATCTAAAAATTGGAGGGAGCATACATTTTATAAGACTAGACCAACTCTGATATCAAAACACGAAATAGTATGAAAAAGAAAAAAGAATTACTCATGAATATACATGAAAACACTCTAGACAATATTAGTAAATCAAACAGCAATTTACACAAAAGGCAATATAACATGACTGAACTGGATTTATTTCAAGAATGAAAAACTGGTTTAACAGAAAATCACTGTAACTTCCACATTAACAGAATAGTAAAAATAAAAATGGTTTCAATAAATACAGAAAAAAATATGTAATAAATCAACACTGTGGGAGAAGGTCATCAAGATTGACTTCCAGTTGACCCCTGAGCTTGACCCAGGCAACTGGAGGCTCCCCACCCCTCCCTGTTCCTGGAATGTGTTCCACTTGCATAGTCTTGAGAGAGAAATGTGGTATTGAGGCTATCTGGACTGGGTACATGACTGAGCCCAGTTAAGGCCTCCTGCATACATGACTAAACATAGTTAAGGTCTATGTATAAACTTTTAACATTCTGGCACAGAGATCTATTCATCTTGCAGCCGCCCAAGACAATCCTCACACATAAGTTCCCTTACCTATGAAACCTGCCACCTACCAATCTGACGTGGTCTCTTTCTTCAGTCTCTTGCTGCCTCTGTGTACAGAGGGCCAGTTTTATTTATTTATTTATTTATTTATTTATTTATTTATTTATTTATTTATTTATTTAATTTTGAGAGACAGTGCATATGTGAGCAGGAGGGGGGGGAGGGAGAGGGAGAGGGAGAGGGAGAGAGAGAGAATCCCAAGTAGGCTCCGAACTGTCAGTGTAGAGCCTGACATGGGGCTTGATCTCAGGAACCATGAGACATCACTGACCTGAGCCAAAATCAGTAGTCGGACACTAACCGACTGAGCCACCCAGGCACCCTCCATACATGGGGGCCAGTTTTAGATTACACTTTGGAACCTCCTCAGGGAGTTACGAACCAACACCATTTTTAGAGAGAATTTCCTTAACATTAAATAAAGCGTTATCTATTTAAAACATTTACCAAATGATAAAAGCACTTTCTTTAGAAATGGGAACAAGGTAAGTGAACCCTCTTCCACCATTTCTATTCAACTATTTTTTTGAGGTCCAGGACAGCACTGTAAAGCAAGAAAACAATTTCAAAATATAAAGACTAGAAAGGTAGAAACAAAACCATTACTATTAGCAAATAATATATTTCTTTTATATGGAAAACCTCAAAGAATGTATAAATGACTGAATGACTAAAGGAATTTGGCAGTATTACTGTATATAAAATATACACCAAAAATAAATCTGAAATTACATAATTTTAAGAAAAAAAATAACAGTTTCAAAACATATAAAGTACCTTGAAATAATCCTACAAAAGATGTTTGAGACTGCTATGGGTAAATCTCTAAAAGTTTATTAATTCAATGTAATCTCTATCAAAATACACTATTTTGTGTGACTTTGACAAGCTGCTTTTATAATTTATATGGAAGAGCAAAGGGTTATGAAACTATGACCCACTTGAGTAATAAAGGTGGGAGACTTTCCTTATTATAAAGCTATGGTAATTAAGATCAGGTGAAAATACCATAAGAGAGACCACCTATAGACTAGAACGATGCCTTAGAACTGGTACCAAATATGTGGAAATTCATCAACTGGCAAGAAGAGGATGGAGTCTTCACTAAAGGGTTCTGAGACAAGTGATGATCAAATGGGGAAAAAAATGAAGTCAAACATCTATCTCACACCAATAAAATTCCGAGCAGACTAAAACTTAAAGATGAAAGAAAACTATGAAAATTTAAAAAGATAATCTATGAACATAGCCTTATGACTTAGTACAGAAAATTTTTTTATAAGCATTAACAAAGGAAAACAATGATTAATTCAACTACATTAACTAGGTAATTAAAAAATACACTATTTTTAAATTCTGTACACATATTTTATACTCTTCACTTAGTATTTGAACCAAATAAAATTTACCTACTTAACCTGCTATTAATTTACATTATATTTGCTGGACAATATATAAACATAAGCATATAGAATGAAGAACAAATGTGTCTTTTTGTCAGAATATTAGGATGCTGCACTGCAGTTAATATAGGGCAGCCACTTCTTTTGCTATAAGCTGCTGAGAAACTGAAGAAGAGCAATATTCATACACTTCTCTCTTTCTGCTTCAGATGCATGAAAAGTAAGAAAAAAATTCCAACGCTAACTTTTATCAAAAGACTATATCCATGGTGCCTGGGTGGCTCAGTCGGTTGAGTGTCTGACTTCGACTTAGGTCATGCAAGATCTCATGGTTCGTGGGTTCGAGCCTCCCCGGCAGCCTTTGCACGGACAATGCAGAGGCTGCTTCAGATTCTATGTCTCCCTCTCTCTCTGCCCCACCCCTGCTCACGCTCTCTCTTTCAAAAATAAACAAACAAACAAAAAAGAACCTATATCCATGATGAGTTTTATTATTCAGAGGGCCTAGTAGAAGACATATTTTCTCTTGAGTCACCAAACCCAGAAAAAAGTAAATTATCACTAATCTCAAATGTAATACAATTCTATGATCCATGAAAGTTTTTGCTCACCATTATATCCCCAGAGCCTACGCTAGCTCCTCACACATAGTGGATACTTAATATATATTTTCTAGTAATTCAACACATAACTACTGCTAAGGAAAAATATGTTATTTGTCTTTCCAGAAGAAGTAAGTTTAAAAAGCGTAAGGTAGAAAAGGATCAGTGGTTAACTAGGTAAGTATTTATAGATCTGGGTAAAGTCACTTTTTTGTTTCAGAAAAAGGAAATGATATTTCACACAGTCATGTCAGTAATTCAGTAACCAAGAGTTACAGTAAGTTAATATTACAAGAAATGTATAAATAAGGTTACCTATTTAATTCTTCCTAAATTTTCATTTGTTGACTCCTAAGCCAATATATAAGTTCTAGTGAGTCAAAAGAAAGTCAAATTATTCATTTATAATAACAATAATAAAATCAAAGAAAAAAACCACACTTGGAATTTTGATTATTGTACATTAACAGTTTACTGAACCTAATGAATTCTAATAATTAATCTTAAAAAATAAAAAAGACTTACAAAAGTGCTCTATTTTTATGTTCCACAACATAGATATAGGCAATTTTTTTAACAAGCAATTTTTAAGTAACATATTCACTTAGTGTAATATAACACTGATGCAGTTATGTATTTCTCTCAAACTGTTTTTAGCCATGTAAAGGTCAGAAATTTTTCTGCCACTACATCTGTCTCACCTAAGAGGTAGTGACAGAAAATGACAGCCTTTTCCAGAACCGCACCTTGGAAAGCTTGCTAGAAGAAGGGCTTCTTCAATTCGCCTTAGTCTGCTGCTCTAAGTGGGCTTCTCCCACTGCAGCACACACCCTGAGTTTCTAAGACAGACACACACCCACCTTCCAGTAGGTACTTACAAACAAAAAGCAATAGTATTAGAAAATTCTTACCAGAAAGATCCACCACTGCCTCATGACTGGAAACAGCTCCTTTCTCAATAAAAAGATCTCGAAAATATTCACTATTAGCTGACAAAACAGATTTATGAGCTTTGTACTCCTCTCCCTCAATTAACAAAGTAACATCACAGAACTGGTTGGAGAGTCTCTGTTCGTTGAGCTGCTTTAAGACAGCCTGACAATGTTTTGGAGAAGAACGTTTCACCACTCCTTTGGTGTCAACCTATCAAAATAAGTTTAAGACCAAGAGTTGTATTATGTATCATCTGTATTTCTACCTTTAACAGAATTTAAAACGTGACACATTATTCACTTTTAAAGACACCATTAATTAATATGAAGAAATAGCCAGATATTCTTTATTACCTATATATTTAAATTAAAGGAGCATTCTTACTATTTTCTGCCATGTTCCTGCATCTCACTTCTTGCTGCCTTTATTTACTAGTCAGAAACTTAATGGTGTATGAAAGTAATGCAGGTAAAAAACAAAAACCTAGCCAATTTTTTTTTTTTTTTAACATTTATTCATTTTCGAGAAAGAGAGATTGTAAGCAGGGGAGGGCTAGAGAGAAGAGGACAGAGGATCCAAAGCAGGCTCTATGCTGACAGCTGTAAACCCAACGCAGTGATCCCACCAACCGTGGGATCATGTCCTGAGTTGAAGTCAAGACGCTCAACCAACTGAGCCACCCAGAAGCCCCAGCCAGTTTTTTTTTTTTAGTGTTTATTTTTGAGAGAGAGAAAAGGAGACAGAGACAACCCGAAGCAGGGCTCAAATTCACAAACTATGAGATCATGACCCAAGCTGAAGCTGGACACTTAACTGACTGAGCCACCCAGGTGCCCCAAGACCTAGCCAGTTTAATTTACCTTGTTTCATGACCTAAAGATTGTTTCCAGAAACGTATTGCCTACCTGTACCAATATACCATTTATTTATTTATTTAATTTTCAGAGAGAAAGAAAGAGAGAGAGAGAGAGAGAGACAGAGAGAGAAGCAGGCAGAGAAAGAGGGAGAGAAAGAATGCCAAGAAGGCTCTTCACTGTCAGTACAGAGCCCAACATGGGGCTCAATCTCATGAACCTCAAGATCAGGACCTGAGATGAAATGAAGAGTCCAATGCTTAACCCACTGAGCAACCCAGGTGCCCCACCAATATACCATTTAAAAAGGCAGGAAGAGGGGCATCTGGGTGGCTTAGTCTGTTAAGCATCTGATTTTGGCTCAGGTCATGATCTCATATCACAGTTCATGAGTTTAAGCCCCTACTGGGCTCTCTGCTCTCAGCACAGAGCCCGCTTCAGATCCTGTCTCCCTCTCTCTCTGCTCCTCTTCTCCTCTCACGGGCACACGCCTGTGCTCTCTCAAAAATAAACAAACATTTAAGAAATAAAATAAGACAAGAAGAATGATTAACAACAAACCAACAACCTACATTCTAAAGAGAATTAACTACAGGAATATTTATAATTAATGAAAAAGCAGTCTTAGCATACTTTTAGTGTATGTAGTAACAGAGTGTATTACCTGAGACAAAGACTTACTTAAATTTTCAACAGTCAAGCAGTTTTGGTACTTGAAGAAAAAATTCATGAAGACTACAAACCTAATACATTAGTTACAAATGTTAAAGCTGAATGGAAAGTTCTACTTACAAATACAAGTTCATGTTTGGACACTGGCTTCTTTTTTGCAGGCTTGGAGGCTGCAGTTGGAGCTGAAGTAAAATTGCTCAGATCATCCTCTGATTCATTACTTTCTTCTCCAGACTCAAGGTCTAGTCCCAATTCTTCTAACATTTCTGAAGTATCTGATATTGGACGGGACCGATCTAGCTTCTCCTGGCATTTGCTACACTGTTTAATGTAATCTTTCACTTGCTTTAATATACCTAGAATAAAAATTAAAATTAACAAGTCAAATTTAATACTATGTCATTTGAAAATTATTTTTGGTTCTTTAATCTACGTACACTGATATGTTTGAGTGCTTACATGTGGACACACAGTATGTAAAAGTGATTTCTTGACAATGCAAGGTGCATGTTTTCATAGATGTAAGGTTGCAGTTGATGGTTTCCATTCTTATTTTTGCTTATTCCTAGTTATTTGCTTCCCCACCATATGATTACATAGCAGTACCCATTTCCATGAGAGCTGCAACTCATTCATGCTATAGAAATTGTATGAAAATGCCAATATGACCTTCGTGAACAGTTATATAACGTGATTACCTCTCCACCCTACTAACATCAGGATTTCCCATGCAATTTGCTTTGGTCAATGGAATATAAATAAATATAACGTGTGCCATATCGCAAAAGCTTTAAGAGGCCCTGTTTCTCATCGGTGATCTGATCTTCATCCCCTCTGTCAAATAACAGCATGTTCCAGATGGATCCCATCATTTAGGATGAATTGCGCCTGGGTGGCTCAGTTGGTTAAGCACCTGACTATGGCTCAGGTCATGATCTCACAGTTTATGAGTTCGAGCCCCGCATCAGGCTCCATGCTGACAGCTCAGAGTCTGGAGCCTGCTTTGGATTCTGTATCTCCCTCGTTCTCTGCCCTCCCCCACTCACGCTCTCTCTTTCCCTCTCAAAAATAAACAAACATTAAAAAAAAAAAAAAAAAAGGTGGAGTGAAATTGCAACCTGAACTACAATCACAACTTATAATGAGAGTGTAAAATAAATCTCATTTTTGAAAGCTATGAGATTTTAGGGTTGTATGAAATAACAGTTTTTGTTTTGTTTTGTTTTTAGGTCCTTGCATGATGCTGGGCACAAAGCAGGACACAGTAAGTAATTTTTTTTCATTTTGATAGAAAAAGCAAGAGTGGGGGAGGGGCAGAGAGCAAGAGGGAGAGAGAGAGAGAGAGAAAGAGAGAGAAAGAGAGAGAAAGAGAGAGAAAGAGGGAGAGAGAGAGAGAAAGAGGGAGAGAGAGAGAGAAAGGGGGGGGAGAGAGAGAGAGAGAGCAAGAGGGGGAGAGAGAGGGAGAGGGAGGGAAGGAAGGGGGGGAGGGGGGGAGGGGGAGAGGGAGAGAGGGAGAGAGGGAGAGAGAGAGAGAGAGAAAGAGAGAGAGAATATATCCCAAGCAGGTTCCGCACTGTCAGCACAGACCCCAATGCAGGATTCTATCTCATGAACCATGAGATCACAACCTGAGCAGAAATCAAGAGTCGGAAGCTTAACTGACTGAGCTACCCAGGTGCCCCACAGCATACACAATCTTAAAAGTTGCTTGTACACAAGCCACTCACAAAATCCTATCGTGAATTTCAACTTCTAGTTCAGCATGTTGGGGCAGGGGTGAGGAGCAGGGAGAATGCTTACGCACACCACCCTCCTTACAAGGTAGGACCAATTAATTTCCATCCTACAAATGAGAAGGATGAAGCCTAAGAGGTAAGAAACTTGTCCCAAGTTGCATCTAGTAAACTGCATTACTGGGTCTCCAAAAGCCATCTGATTTTCAGTATATTATGCTGCTTACCCAGGAATACATTTATCCATCACTGTGGCAGAAAATTTTCCCCCTACAATCCCCACGTAAAATGTAAATGAAAAGGCTCATTACTTAGCTAAAATGATATAGAGGTATATAATAAGTTCCTGAAAAGAATTTCAAGACGTCTAATTATACCATGGGTCCTTTCAACCTTCGGGTAATATTCAAGCAATGTTTCTCAAATTATATTATGTCCCATACTTACTAAAAAAGTATACACTGGATTAATAAATTCACAAAATTATATTTGCATTTTATACACACATAATGGGTATTATCACATTCAAAGCTCTAAGAGTTCTACAATGAAGACAGCTGCTTAACAGAAATTTGCCAAATTTATTTGTTATAGATCCCCCCCACCCCCCCACCCCCCGCCCCCTCTGCCCGGAACATAACTCAGAAAATACTGGGTCAGGATTAAATGAAACTTCCATAAAAAGGCATTTATGTGTGCGTATTTAGAGAATATATTCTAATGTCTGAAAATGCTACAGTCAATAAAAGTCTATACAGTGAGAAGATTTTTAAAAATGATAAAAAGGCTGGATGCATATATATTTTACATATAATTACATAAATAATTAAGAGTAAAATTATATTTTACATATAATTAAGAGGTGCCTGGCTGGCTCAGTTGGTAGAGCATGCCACTTTTGATCTCAGGGTCATAGGTTTAAGCCCCACATTGGGCGTAAAGCTTACTTAAAAAAAAAAAAAAAGTTCATTCTCTTTGTAAAAAGAAAAAAAAAAGTGAACGGGTTGGGGTGATGAAAAATTTCTGAACAGTGGTGATGGTCACACAACAATGTGAATGTACTCAATGCTTCTGAACTGTACACTTAAAACAGTAAATTTTATATTATGTATATCTTACCACAACTAAAAAAAAAAGTAAAGGAGTACAAATACAAACTTCCAACTATAAATAAATCATGGAATAAACCATGGGGATGAAAAGTACAACATAGGAGATATAGTCAATAATATGGTAATAATAATTTTCCATGGCAACAGATGATACCTAAGCTAAGCTAAGGTAAACATTCATTATGTATATAATTGTTGAATCGCTAAGTTATACACCTGAAACTAATATACTGTAGGCCAACTACAGTAAAAAGAATAAATGGGTATAAGAGTGGGAAATGACACATGTAAGAGAATACATATTTATAAGTAAAAAAACATACTTAGAGGGGTGCCCTGGGTGGTTCAGTCAGTTAAGCGTCCAACTTCAGCTCAGATCATAGTCTCATGGTTCGTGAGTTCAAGCCCTGTGCTGGGCCCTGTGCTGACAGCTCAGAGCCTGGAGCCTGTTTCAGATTCTGTGTCTTCCTCTCTCTGACCCTCCCTTGCTCATGCTCTTTCCCCCTCACCTCTCAAAAATAAACATTTAAATAAATAAATGAATGAACATAAAAAAATACTTAAATAAGAAGTAGTGCTGAGGAAGTTTTCATCTTCACAGTAAACAAAGGCAGCATTTTTTCCTAATTAACTTTGGCTGTATTTCTAAACATTTTATGATTCTACATCATTCAGTATATTCTGCATATAGCAGAACTCTGGTTACACCATAAACTTGTTGACTTCAAATGGTATTGGAAAAACTACATAGGAAGCACTTGAAAAGGATGAAAATTATAAAAACTACAGGAAAAAATTTTAATGTATGATAATCAGTTTTCTCAAAAGTCACCCGATATTTCAAGTCCTCTCCCTTGAGTGTTAGTGTTTTGATGGATCATCTTAAATCTAGCTTTAAAGATTCAGAAACCTAACCTCTAGTTCATCCAGAATTAAGTTGAAAGACTGACTCAAGTTAATCACTAAAAAGACATCAATATATAAACACAATTAATTTACTACATTACTGCAAAGGATTGAAACTACTTATGCAGCAAAATCTGAACCCATTAACTAGCTCGGTGACCATGCCAAACCTCTCTGTGCCTACGTGTCATCGATTGCAAAATGGGGGTAATGGTACTTACACTATGGTGTTATGATTAATGTTAAGATTTATAAAGCACTTTGAACACTATATGACACACAGTAACTACTACATAAGTGTTTGCTAAATACGGTAATACTAACTGGTCAACCTCTCTGGTACTGCAAAAAACAAAAACCCCACATAAAACATCAAGATTACCATTAAAAGATTCTTCACTGAGCACAGAATCAAAACAAAGATAAAGACTTTAGTGGGTAGTCCTCTAATAAAACAACTTGAGGAACAGTTTCTTACCCTAGGGCAGGGTTTCTCAACTTCAGCAGTGTTGACATTTTGGGCCGGATGATTCTTGCTGGTGGCGGGAGGGGTGTAGAGGGCTGTCCTGTCCATTCTTACTGTATCATGTTTAGCAGCATTCCTAACCTCTACCCAACTAGATGTGGATAGCAACCCCTCAACCACCACCACGAGTTATGACAACCAAAACTGTCTCCAGACATAGCCAGACATCTCCTGGGAAGCAAAATCGTTCCTGGGTCAAGAACCAATGCTTCAGATATCTATTTGCCAAAATGAACAATTTTGCTCCTATCAGCTCTTCAAGAGCTTCCGTCCCTATCATTTTTGGATACAATGACCACCCCAGTTCAGGGGCTCCCATTTCTGGTTACATGCATATGAATTCTTCTGTTTTGTTTTCTTCAAAGAGGTTACAGGTGGTTAGTTATGGTTATAAAGACCCAGTTTTTGGTGGATTTTCTGGAGATTACAACCTCTTCTAGGCTCCCTAACAACAGCATCCATTTATCCCATTATTCTAAAACAAAAATCAGTTCTTGGGGTAGGGACTTCTGCAGGTAGCTAACTTTTTTTTTTGGGGGGGGGCCAGTTTAATCTTTGTTTCCCCCTCCTAATTCTTTCTTTACATTCTGGAAGCATTTCACTGTAGATACCTAGCATCAGCATCTGATGGAGGCAGGGAAGAGAATCATTTTGAAACTCCAGCACAGACTTCAATACAAGATGAAATAAGAGGTTTATGGGGGGGGGGGGGGGGGGGGGGGAGGCGTTGAGAATAATTATTAACATTTTACATTCTGAAATTTGTTATATGTAAACTTCTAGGCACCGAACCACAGTTTCTCAACTGTACTCAAAGGAGGAAAATTGCTACAAACTTGCCTGAGCACTAGAATATATCTTATGATAAAAGCATTTAAAAAAAAAAAAGCAAAATAAATTATGAATCTCATTAAACTGTCCTTGATACAACTTATGACTCTGGAACAGTTTGTTTGGCACTTACATTGATCAATTCTTAATAGCTTTCAGGTAAATAGTCTACAATGGCTTTGTATTATATATATACCTTACACATAAACAAGGAAGCAACCAAAGTGTTAATGTACTAAGAATCAATATGAATAGCTACTTAAAAAAAAAATAAAATGAATAGTTAATAACTGAGAGCAAACTTCTCTGATGATTATGAATTATTTTATTATTATTAGTATTAGTATTTTTAAGTAAGCTTTATGCCTAATGTGGGGCTTGAACTCACAACCAAGAGTTGTACGCTCTATGGACTGCAACAGCCAAGTGCCCCACATTCTTATTTGAAAGGAGGAACAACTCAAAGAATAAAAATAATGAGATCATCAAATAACAAAAACTCATTACATGTCAACAAAATAGCATTTTATGAAAAAATCACTATTTTCATAAAAATAGTGAGAAGAGGGGTACTGCTTTACATTTTTGAAAATCTTTTTAATGTGTGGTTTAACAGAAGAGAGATTACCATATACGCTTCTGCAATCAACTTATTGCCATATATGACATGTCACATAGCCTCTGGAAAACTCCACCGTATACTTGGAAAACAACTAGAAAAAAAAGCAAATAATGCCTTGGAATTATCATGAAAATAATTTTGCCTTTGTGGATCTTCTGAAAGGATCTCAGGGCCTCCCTTGCCAGGGGTTCACTACTCTACTGACGTGTGGTACTTCAAGAATAACTGTTCTAGTCGTTTAATGCCTCTTAAGTTCTACAAATGTAGACAAACCACAAATGTATCTCTTTCATTTTTAAGTTAAACATAAACATGGTCTCCTTTTTAAAAATTTTTGTCTTTTAACACACTGCACACCAAAAAACTCAAACAACACCCCCCCCCCCCCAACCAAACTGCATTCAATATCATTCACAGATAGTAAGTTTAGGGAACGAAAATTCTTTTTTTTTTAATTTTTTTTTTTTAACGTTTATTTATTTTTGAGACAGAGACAGAGCATGAACAGGGGAGGGTCAGAGAGAGAGAGAGGGAGACACAGAATCCGAAACAGGCTCCAGGCTCCGAGCTGTCAGCACAGAGCCCGACGCGGGGCTTGAACTCACGAACTGCGAGATCATGACCTGAGCCGAAGTCGGACGCTTAACCGACTGAGCCACCCAGGCGCCCCAGGAACGAAAATTCTTAACACTAAACCGTTACAGCACCATATAATAGTGGTTAAGAGCATGAAATCACAAAGGTCAGCTGTGTGACCTCTGACCTATATAACCACCTGGTGCTTTTAGTTCTCATGGCTGAAACAGAGATAAATATTTCCACCTTACATGATTTTATCAAGATTGAAAGAAAAAAAATTAAGAACTCAGACTACGCCTGCATGTACAAGTCTGATCAATGATACTCTTAGCTATATTTTAATTTTTAACATGTCATAAAGTATTTTTTAATTATTTTTTTTAAAGTAATCTCTACACCCACAGTGGGACTGAAACTCACCACCCCAAGATCAAGAGTCACAAGATCTAACCACTGAGCCAGCCAGGCGCCCCACCATGTCATAAAGTATTAAACATAAGACATTTGCTCAGGAAAACAATTGTCTGACCAAATCAATTTTAACAAAAGGCAGCAATTACTCCGTATTCACCCTTCACACTTCTGTACCTTTAGAGGAATTTAATTCAAATATTGGTTTAAAATAAAAAATAAATTAAGAGAACGCATTTAAGCAAACAATAGAGCTGGATCGTTTTTTGAAAACACACAAGAACTCTTTAAGGAACAAAAGGAAGGACTACCCAATAGTTTGTCAATTAATAGGCTTGATGACAAAGTTCAGGAACTGAAAAGAACTTCAGAAATTAGTCCGTGGTCGAATTTCTTTAATCACGGATAAGCAACCCAGACTGTTAATTTCTCCTGAGCCATAAGGAGACTGAAGGGCAGAATCCTTCCTTACAAAACCTCTCCTAAGGGCCTGCAAACTTCCACTAATTCCAAGTGAACAGTTTGAATGTAAATCAAATTTGTGGAGGATGAGGGCGGTAAAGAAGCCAAAGACCCTTGCCCTCATTCCTTAACCTGGTTCCCAAGCAGGCAAGAAACTTAAGAGCAGTATTTCCTGTTACAACCACAGTAACCTTATCTTTCAGAAATGTACATAGTGCCTCAGTTTCCAAAGCGCTTTCTACAATATCAACGGGAAGAAAATGAAAACATTCAGAATGAAGGGCATCTGCTATTCACATTGAATTCTTGCCCTAAAATCGAGGTTGAAGACAGTTATTTCCATAGTCATTTCAGATCAGCTCTGCACGAGCTGTGTGATCGCATTATTGCTTATTTACGCCGCAGTAGCACAATTCGAAAAATACGGGCAAGCAGGTCCAGAGAACCTCAAACCCGCAGGCCCACATCCTAGCTCAAACGGCTGAAGCAAGCAGCCCAGGCTTGGAACAGACTGTCCCTTCCCCAGACTATCAGCAGGAACAAGATTTTAAAAGGCACAGACGTAGCTCCGCTCGATCGCCGCCCTGGAGCGTCCGGGAGGGCAGGAGCCACCGCCTCCAGCACCGCCGAAGGAGGCGGGCCTGCCCGCAGCCCGCACGACCGGGCCCCTCCCGGCGGCTGGCCCGGCCCCCGGGGAAGCCCCCTTCGCCCCACCCCGGGCCAGGGCCCGCCCCCAGCTTCCCCGGCCTCCTTCCTGTGGGAAGTGCGGCTCCTTTCGCGTCCCCCACCCTCTCGGCTCCGCCTGGCAGCCGCTCCGCCGCGAGCGCCGGCTGGGTGGGCGAGGGGCGTCTGGGACCCTCCAACTCGCTCGTGCGCAAGCAAGCCCGCCTCCGCCAGCGGGCCTTGCCTGGACAACAGGCCGCCGCCCGCCCCCTCGCCACGGGCGAGGTCCTACCTCGCCACCAGTAAGTCTTGGACAAGTCGTGCCAGGTCTGATGCCGGGTGTGGTGAGTGCCGCCCGGGCCCAGGTGCGCCGCCTCGATGAGCCCCCGGCGCCGCTCGGGCTGCAGCACCACCTCCAGCTCCGCGAAGGTCTTGCGGTGCCGCTGCCGCCGCTGGTAGTACAATGTCCCACCGCGCACCACATAGCAGGCGGCCGCTTTGCGGATTTTACGCTTGACATTGCCCTCCGTGCCCGGAGCATACGGCTCACGCTCGTTTGTCAGGTAGCGAAGAATGGCCCGGTAGCTTTCCTCGCTTGACATCTCTGACGGCGGCTCCCTAAGGGCGCCTGTCAGTGGTGGGGGAGGAAGACAGCGCACTAGCTCCGGACGGATGCAACAGCGGCGACGGCACTGTAGGGAGGAATGGCTGTATCTGTGGTGAGTGCTTTTCGACGGCGCCCGCAGCGCGAAGGCAGAACCGACGAGTTGGTAACCAGGGGGAACTGCACTTCTTCAGCGCGCGGGATCCGCTGGCGACTGACAAAATGGCTGCTGCACCACCGGAAGTGACGTGATCAAGGGCAGTGGGTGCGGGGACTGAGTCCTGATTGGAGAGCACAGGCTTTCTGGATTGATGAAGCCAGCCGGGTGACGTCAGGACTGCGGGCGGACATTTTGGAAGAGGGTAGGCCTTTCCTTTGAGACCGAAGACTGCTTTGAGCAGACATCTTAAGTCCTGGCAGTTTCCCTTTTCATTTTTTCCTTCTTTCCCTTGCTCTGAGCACGTGTGGGAGTTGGTGGGCTGTTGATTTCCCGTCGGATATACACCAAGGTGTGGAGGAGTCTGGTTTTTTTACCCCGATTACCTTCTGAGACCCCCGACAACGTAAAAGCATAAGATTTTGAGGATCTTAGTAAAATATAAGCTTATGGACACAAGACCAAAGATAGCCGCATTCACATGTAAATTTATTTTACAGGTAAACGTTTGAAATCTGAGTCCTTCAGTGATAAGAGTTATAATTTCCAGACTTAAAGTGTTGGTTCCAAATCAGCCATGGAACTGTCGGGATTTTCCTCGAACGACCGTCTAACATAGGGGCAGTTTTCTGTATTTGAAGGTAATGATGTTGGCAATGAGTAGATAGCACTCTTACAGCTTCATTTGTATGTATTTTTACATAAGCTGGGCGGGGGGAGTGGGGGATTCTCCATTTTACACCCAACGTTTACCGAATGCATAAAAGACCAAGGCGACCTGAAATGCATCTTCCAGCGTACAGTGCGGGTCCTATTTCATATCTTTAGCGGGTAGGCCGGAGCAATGGCCCATGCCACCCATCCGTTGGTTGAATCCGCAGCGCAATCAAGACTACAGGCCCAGAACATCCTACTCGACAACTGGGGTCTGGCATTGACAGTGCTTTGCTAGTTCCGGGTTAACCCTCCCCCTGTGCCCCCAGCCTGGAGTCTGCAGTCGCTGGGTCAGGCTCTCTGACCCTGCGGAGACATGTTAAGAGGTAAACAGGTGAATGCACTGGGCTCAAAAAATAGGATGGCACCCAATATCTGCGGTACTTGCGGTTGAGGTTGCGGGAATTGACAGGTGGCTTAGATACTTGAGGCAGCATCCTTGAATAAGATTCTGGCTGTAGGTACCTGAGCTCCCAGACGTATATAGGAAAGACATAACCACCAGACCAGGTATTTACTTAGGTTCACTCAACCCAGACTGAGACAGCTGGGGAAAGGAGGAGGAATTAGAAGGTAGAGATGCACCCTCGCCGCTCTTTGGAGTGGGCCACCCAAAGCAGATACCCAAATCAACCCTCCAAGAACTGTGCTGGGCCAGCACCATCACTCTTATACTGTGAAATCGACTTCCTTTAAAACTAAATTTAAGGGGCACCTGGGTGGCTCAGTTGGTTAAGCAGCGGGTTTCGGTTCATGTCATGTTTTCATGGTCTATTCATTAGTTCAAGCCCCACCTTGGGCTCTGTGCTGACACCTCAGAGCCTGGAGACTCTCTGTCCCTCCACCACTCATGCTCTGTCTCTCTCTCAAAAATAAACATGAAGATAGCTGCAGCTCTTTAAAAAACAAAAAGACTAACTTAAAATAGATTTAAAAAGTTGTGGAAGTGGAGAAAAACTTAAATTACCCAATTCAGTTTCTGCCAAAACAACCTGTGAAAAAGCATTTAGAAGCACACTGTACTTGAATTGCCTTTGGGCCAATGTGGAGAAAGGGTTTTACAGGTGGACTAATTGTCTTCCTGAGAAAAGCTAAACTTGCCACCCTTCTAGAACAGGTATTTACTATTTATTTCTAGTTCCTCCTGGGTTGCAGGCTACCCAGGAATCAAGGGCAATCATAATTGACAGTTTCACCTTAAGTCATGTAAGCCAGAAAAGCAGTGATTTAAAAGGACATTTTTTTCCTGTATCCCAAAATTAGGAATCTAGCTCTGAACTCAAGTTGGGTAGTTTCGTTGGTTAAGTTTCCTTGTTCACAGCTAAATAATGGTCTTATTTTCCTTGTTGTTTCAGAAAAAAAACATTACACAATAAAAAATGAAAAAAATTTCCAAGCAAAACCTTAGAGATTTCTAAGCAAGACCCAGTGGATTTGCACATTTCTTAAATTGATGTTAGAATTTAATTGATGTTAGTTTTCAAGTCCCCCAAAAGGGCTATTTTATTTATTCCTAACACCCAGAACAATGCTTGAATTTAACATGCACTAGACAGAATAATTCTGTCACTTTGGATAGCATGGAGGGGATGGGGGGAGGAATGCTGATGTCTGATTTTTACCTTCACCTAGTATTTCTATATGTAAAAGCATGTTTCTCAAATGAGGGTGCGACTTGTTGTAGCTTTCCAACTTGGCAGTGGCACATAACAGGATTTATTTTTTACTTTTTGAAAAAATTTTTTCAATATTTTTGAGAGAGACAAAGTACAAGTGGTGTAGGAACAGAGAGGGAGTCATAGATTCCAAAGCAGGCTCCAGGCTCTGAGCTGTCAGCACAGAGCCCCACGTGGGGCTCGAACTCACTAGAGTTCATGACCTGAGCTGAAGTAGACACTTAATTCACTGAGCCACCCAGGCGCCCCTGAGGATGAGCACGAGTGGGGGAGGGGCAGAGAGGGAGACAGAGAATCCAACGCAGACTTGGAGCTGTCATCGCAAAGTCTCACAAAGGGTGAGATAATGACCTGAGGGAAGTCTGACGCTGAACTGACTTGAGCCACCCAGATGCCAGAAGTACAAGCCTATTAACATAAATTACACTTCCTTGTCACATTTTACACACACATTATCTAGAGTATCAGCAGGCTACTGGTTTTTCTTGGAATTTTAACCATGGCTCTAATTCCCAGCTCAACAAACTACCTTGGGAATTTGCAAGCATATTCATGTGCTAACAAAGTTGTACTCTTCAAACTTATTTCTGGGAAAAGTGGCTTGAGTACAGTTGAAGTTTTAAGTTTCATTTTTTAATGTTCATTTTTGAGAGAATGTGAGTGCAAGCGGCGAAGGGCAGAGAGAGGAGACATATAATCATACCGTTTGCAGCAACGTGTATGGAACTGGAGGGTATTATGCTGGGTATTATGCTAAGTGTCAGTCGCAGAAAGATATGTTTTCACTCGTGGATCTTGAGAAACTTAAGTCCATGGGGGAAGGGAAGGGGGAAAAACAGAGAGGGAAGGAGGCAAACCATAAGAGACTCAAATATAGAGAACAAATGGAGGGTTGATGGGAGGTGGGGGAAAGTGGGTGATGGGCACTGAGGTGGGCACTTGTTGGGATGAGCACTGGATGTTGTATGTAAGCCAATTTGACAATAAACTAAATAATAATAATAAAGTAGACTTCAAGTCCCTCGTAGAGCCCAACACTAGACTTGAGCTCATGGCCTTGAGATCAAGATCTGAGATTGAGTTGCAGGTTTAAGTGAAGTTGCAGGCTTAAGGGACTGAGCTACCCAGGTGCCCCAAGTTTTAAGCACTTTCAATTCAGCTATCAACTGATGGTAACAGGTGAAGGGCAAACCCAATATAAAATAAACGTTTACCATGGAAGAGTAACTCAACAACAGAAATTCATTGAAAAGATTTACTTTTGGGGAACCTGGGTGGCTCAGTCAGGTAAGCTTACAACTCGATTTCGGCTCCAGTCATGATCTCATGATTCCTGAGGTTGAGCCCCTTGTCAGGCTATGTGCTGACACGCACAGACATGCACTAACACAAAGACTGCTTAGAATCCTCTCTGCCCCTCCCTCACTCACATGCCTGCACTCTCTGAAAATAAACATTTAAAAAACATTGTATTAAAAAAAAAAACCTAGTTCTCAAATTCTTAACTCTATAGTTCAGCTATTACTATGTAGGCACAACATGCCTGTTTTGTTATTAAAAAATTTTTTTGAGAGAGACGGCCGGGGGGGGGGGGGGGGGGGTGGTGGGGTGGGGGTGGTGACAGGGAGAGGGAGGAGAGGGAGAATCCAAAGCAAAATCCAGGCTCCAAGCCGTCAGGACAGAGCCTGACTCAGGGCTCCAACTCATGAACCATGGAGATCATGACCTCAGCGGAAGTCTGACACTTAACCAACTGAGCCACCCAGGAGCCCCCACCTGTTTTTATAGTAAAAAAAATCCACCACAATCTAGTTATAATCAGATATTTATTTAAAAATCTGATCTGCGAACTTAGCGTTTTCCACCAACTCGGGGTGCAGAAACCTTCACAGGCTTCACAATCTTTTGCTTAGGTGCTGCCTTCGTAGGAGCCTGAAAAAGATTAACATGTGACATTATTCCATACAAGTTTTTCAATCACTTATGTCCAGACTCTCTATGTATCCTAGATTGCTTTTCTTATTATTTAACTGCATTCCTATTACTCTTAAGAGCCAGCCTCCCCATGAAAAGTTAGAAGTCTACCTCTATAGGATATGTAAATGAAAAACAAAGATACTGTCACAGATTGGAGAAGTAAGGAGACACAACTAAATGCAGTATGGGATCCTGAACTGTGTCTTAAGAACAGAAAAAGGACATTACTAGTTCTCTAAAACCAATGGTTTTGAAAATTTTACTATGGTTATTGAAACTGATAACATTGAGAAAAGCTGGGCAAACTCTGCACTATTATTTAAAGCTTTTCAAAATAAACTTTAACAACAAAAGCCACCTTTATTTTCCCCTTCCCCAATTTCTGGTACCAACAGACTTCATTTGGCTCTGGCAGAGGGAACTCTGAATCAACCACCCAGGAAATCAGTTAGGAACATCATTTTGATTGGGTCCTTGCACTAAATTCCTTAAAAACTTGAACCTTTCAGGGCACCTGGGTGACTCAAGTCAGTTGGGTATCTCTTGGTTTTGGCTCAGTTTCATGCGTTTAAGCCCTGAGTTGGGCTCTGCAATGGCAGCACAGAGCCTGAGATTTTCCCTCTCTTTCAAAAGGAATAAACTTAAACAACGACAACAACAAAACACCTTGAAACTTTCATTAACCACAATTTGGATTAAAAAGTAAGTTTTCTTATTTGACTTTAGTATTATTTTTTAAAAATTTTATTTTTAAGTAATTTCTACGCCCCATGTGGGGCTTGAACTCAATCCCAAGATCCAGAGTCACATGCTCTAACGATTGAGCCAACCAGGGCCCCTCCTCCTGTTATTTTAACATTTATTTATTTTTGAGACAGAGAGAGAGCATGAACAGGGGAGGGTCAGAGAGAGAGGGAGACACAGAATCGGAAGCAGGCTCCAGGCTCTGAGCTGTCAGCACAGAGCCGGACGCGGGGCTCGAACCCACGGACCGTGAGATCATGACCTGAGCCGAAGTCGGCCGCTCAACCGACTGAGCCACCCAGGCGCCCCCCTCCTCCTGTTATTTTAAATAAGAAATTCAAGACAATCTCACAATTACCTTAGCAGCAGCCATTGCTGTCTTTTTAGATGCTTGCTTAGCCTTTTTTGCTTCCTTGGCAGCCCTGTGGGGTTAAAAATAACTTAAGGCAAAGTGCTTTGCTCCTTAAGAATGCAGATTAACAAGGAGCTAAAGTGTTTTGGGAAAGCAGATTATCACTTTCCTTCCCCACCTGCAATTATTCGTGGATAAATCCAAAGAGTTTGTCAATAAATATTAACCAAGTCAGCTTAACATAGATTAGAAATTGTACAGCAGCCTTATTTGCATATAGAATTTCAACAAATCATTAAGCATACACTATAAGCTTCTGTATTACTAAACCTCAATATTTAGGACTGACAATTTCAATATAGATTCAAGTATCAAAACACAAAACATCAGATTAGATCCCTATGCCTATAAATTCAGTCATAACCTACAATTCATCCCAATAGCTGAAATGCTCATAACAAAGGCTTCCTCACCTGATGGCTTGTTCTCGTTGAGCCTTCCTAACTTCAGGTTTCTGATTCCTCTTGGCCATTATATCAGCAAGAGATGCACCAGTGATGGCCCTCTGGAATTTGACTGCACGGCGGGTTCTTTTCTTTTGAATTTCTTCCTATGAAACAAAAAGATGGAAGCACACTTATAAATCTTGTTCATGGATATGTGGGAAACAATTAAGATTTGTATTTTAGCGTGCTAGGGCTGATACTACTAAATATCAGACTGAGTAGCTGATGAACAACAGAAATTTCCAACAGTTCTAGAGACTGAAGTCAGGATTCCAGCATGGTCACGTGAGGACCCTCTTCCTATTGTAGCTATATCACCACATGTTGAAGGGAGCCAGAGAGCGCTCTTGGGCATTTTTTATAAGAGCACTAGTGCCATTCCTGATGGCAGAGCCTCCCAAAGTTCTCACCTTTAGTATCATCACCTTGGCAGTTAGGTTTCAACATATGAATTTTAGGAGTATACATTCAGATCATAGTAATATTCAACAAAAAAATTCATGCAATCATTTGAAAATATATAAAAAATATCTATGTGTAAAATACTGCAATATGCAGGTAAGTTTTCCAATTATAGACTGATTAAATTATCTCTTGCAAATCCTGGCCATTTTTTACTATTTTAAAAAGACAAAGTCAAATTAATGAAGTTGGCTGGAGAGTACTTACCTCATAAGTGATTTTAATACGACTGTTTATGTTAAAGAATTTACTTCTAGAAAAAAAATTACCAAACCTCAACTCACCTATTTTGTTTTTGCTTAAAGTACTGTCACTGAAAAAAAAGTCAATTGGAAAATAATTTATGACAGGAAAGCTACCAAGTCTTAGGGAATGTCCAGGAATCGAAACTGTAAAACTCAAACTTTTGCTAATAAAAGATACATTAACATTACATTGACCGTTTTAAAGCATTTTTTAAGTATATAATTCATTGGCATTAAATATATTCACTATGTCCTGCAACCACCACCGCTATCCATCTAACTTTTTCATCTTTCCAAACCCCAAGCCCATTAAATAATAACCCCACATTCTTCCCTCCCCCTGCCCAGCCTCTGGTAACCTCTACTTTGTCTTTATGAATTTGCCATTACAGATACCTCATAAAGGTGTAATCATATAATATTTGTCCTTCTGTGTCTGGCTTCTTTTACTTTGCATAACTTCTTCAAGGTTTATCCATATTGGCTGTTTGCCAGCCTGTTAAGGCTGAATAATATTCCATTGTATTTATGTAACATTTTGTTGTCCATTCACCCACTGATAGGTCATTTGGGCTGTTTCCATCTTTTGGCTGCTGTGAATAATAGCGCTATGAACATTAGCGTAGAAGTCATCTGTGTTAAATTCCTGCTTACGATTCTCCTGGGTACGTTCCTAGAGGTGTAGATGCTGGACACAGTTCCATTTAACTTTTTAAGAAACTGCCAAGCCATTTCCACAGTGCTTGCACCATCCTAAATTCAGCAATGCACAAGGGTTCCAATTTCTCCACATCCTCAGCCACACTGGTAATCCCCGTGCCCCACCCCCTTGAAATCATGACTATCCTAATGGGTGTGTCAAGTCTACTTTCAAATTAAGTTAGAAGTTTTTCCTTCTAAATTCCCACAACACCTAGTGATGCCATTAATCTGGGAGGTGTCAGTAAATATTCCAAGTGTCCTGAATACTATCCTTACTGCCATGGCACTCAAACCTTCCTCAAAAAATTCCATCACTCCAAAAAAGCACTTCAAGAAGCCTTCAGTCATGAGAACAAAACAGTATGCTGTAAGACTCCACTGATATCTTTCAGAACTAATCCTACAGACATATTCACAACCAAGTTCCCCTAAGTAATTTCTACCCAGTGGAACCCTTTAAATACTTCCGTGGTGCCCTATAACCCAACTATGCATAACGTATCAGATTCTGGCAAGGCAACATTTCAAATTTCAACTCGGCATTACTGTGAGCCTAAGGTATATAAGGAGACACTGTTTTCATCAGTCACTTTCACTTCACTGTTTGATGCTTTACAGCTTAGGAGCGCTTTCACATACCGTCCCACTTACCGTAATTTTAGGGAGCAGCAACTGATGCTTAGAGAGTTTAAACTTAAGAGCCCCACCACACCCCCAACATCCAAAGTGCATTTTACTTACCGACTGTCCCTTTTTGTGCTTTCTTCTGTAGAGGACAGTCCAATTTATCTGCCGAGGATTCCTCTTGGAAAGGAATGCTGACTCGCATTTTGCATTAAGAAACTGGAAAACCTGTAGTAACAAGTTCAAAGTAGTTACCTACTTAACTAAACAAGGCAGAAAGCTGAGCTCAAAACTTTTTTTTCCCCCAAAAACTCTTAATATTCAAGTTCTGTCCCCTCATTTGGCCCGCCGAACCCAAAAGGCTTGTGTCACACAACTGGCACAGGTGGCACCACCGAGGCCTTCGAGTTCCGTCCCGTCTTGTACACAGAGCGGGGAAACTTAAGCTCATTCCGCAGGAAAGGTTGGGGTAATCAAATTCCAGGAGGCATCGGTGCCCGAAAAATAGCGATACTTTGATGGTCCATTTCCTGGGACTTAATTAAGTAACCCCAACTCTTAATTTCCGACCTGACTCACACTAAATCAAACCTCAAAAACGGTTCACCTAGAGGTTTCTGATGCTAACAACCACAGCACACAGGGTCCCGGAAACAAGCCTTCCAGGGACCAAGAATGATGTGGCAAATGAACACGCTCAGACTGAATTAGGAGCACAAGTTGCGTTTAGCAGACGCGGCCCTTCACCTTCCCGTCGGTCCTGGCGTAGCGCCTCCCATGTCCAGGGTAAATCTTGTACCCACTGAAACTGCACAGCTCGACCCTGTAACAAAAAGCAAAAGCCCATTAGAGAGGATGTCTACGGCGAGGAGAAGCCAAACCCAGAGTGCAGGAGAGGTGCTCTGCCCGACGATGGAAGCGGATTGGGACCTAGGACTTTCACTCACTTCATGGCTGCGGCCGCCGGTAAGACGGAAAGATGGTGAAGAGAAAGAGAGGATCATGGGAAGAAGCCTTATAAGGCAGTGGGGCAATCTCCTCCCCCAATTCCCTTCCCTGACCCCGGCGCTTGGTGATGACGTCTACCTCCCAGAGAGACTGATCTGGGTGTTCTCCGTCCCCTCCTTCCTCTGGAGGCTGAGCGGGTTCTGTGAGCCAGGAAGTAAACGTCACTTAGGCTGGCGGTTGGTTTCTGAATTTTCCTGTCTCTTCTACGGTCAGGTGTCCTAGAGTCATCGTCCTGCTGCACAGAATGTGAACTCTACATTTTATAGTTTTAGTGACTTGCAGATAATACTCCCAGGTAAAACTTAAAGTCACATTTTGCCTTCCGTGTTGGCCCATTATCTCGACCAACAAAATTAAAGTTTAATAATTTCACCATTTGCAAAATAGTAGTGACATCTGAACTGTCTCCCACACCTTGCTAATCAAATTGTATATGATGGCCCCTTGCATTGATTATAATTAGCATTCACTGAGTTCTCTTTCTGTGCCAGGAATTGTGCTAAAGCATTTACATATATTAGTTTATTCAGTTTACAAAATCCCTATTATAAGGGCTGAAGCCTTGCAAAATGACAACTGCCTGTCTTGGAAGAGCTAGGTTTCTATTTCTATTGCAGCCCAGGGGCCGCTGGCAGTTGCACAGAGAAGGACAAAGCCCTTGCCTGGAGGCTTGGAAAAGGGAGCTCTAGCCAAGCCCACTGGGAGGATCAGTGCCTCAATTGCTTGAGCCCTTCTGTGGCTAGAAACTAGCATATGATGGGGAGTGGCAAGAGACAATCCTCGAATTGAGTGTTGGAGTACTTGACTAGGAAACAAAAATGTAATGATTGGTCTATGCTACCTACACAAGCCGCTCACTCTAAAGGGATCGGTAACTAGGTAGTGGAAAAAATTTGCAAAGTCCAGTGAAGTGGCTGACTGATGTTAAGAAAGCTGTAGTGGGACGCCTGGGTGACTTAGGCGGTTAAGCATCCGACTTCGGCTCAGGTCATGATGTCACAGTTCGTGGGTTCGAGCCCTGTGCCCATCTCTGTGCTGACAGCTCAGAGCCTGGAGCCTGCTTCGGATTCTGGGTCTCCCTCTCGCTCTGCCCCTTCCCCGGTCATGCTCGGTCTCTCAAAAATAAAAATTTTTTAAAAATTAAAAAAAAAAAAAAGCTGTAGTTACTGGTGCCTAGGTGGCTTAGTCGGTTAAGGGTGGGACTTTGGCTCAGGTCATGATCCGCGGTTCCTGAGTTCGAGCCCCACCTTGAGCTCTGCACTTACAACTCAGAGTATGGAGCCTGTTTTGGATTCTGTGTCTCCCTCTCTCTGTTCCTCCCCTGCTTGTGCTCTCTCTCTCTCTCTCTCTCTCTCTCTCTCTCTCTCTCTCTCTCTCGTAAGTAAACAAACAAATAAGCAAAAAGAAAGCTGTAGTTTTGTTGAAACCAGTCTTAAGAATGAGTTAATAGCGCCTGGCTGGCTCAGTTGGTGGAGCATCCGGCTCTTGATCTCGGGATTGTGAGTTTGAACCCCACGTTGGCTATAGAGATTACTTAAAAATAAAATCTTAAAAAAGAGAAAAGAATGAGTAAATAGAAATCAGCATGGAATTGAAAAGCAAAGAGGAGGAATTTGACAGCCTGACCAACTCTGACCAGATTTTCAGAATACCTGATATGCTTGGAGTATATTATCTAAATAGATGATGGGCAGATGGATGCCTCAGGCTTCCGTGGCTTGATGAATTTAGTCAACTCTGATATTCATACATCTCTCTTTGTTTTAAATTGATGCTGATTAAACAAATGTTTGAGAAAGAAAGAAAAAGAAAAAGGAAGGAAGGAAGAAAACCACCTGAGTAGAATAGAAGATAGAGCCAAGATTTACCTGCAGGAATTTGGTCCACTGAACCCTGGAATTTATAGTCCCCTCTCAAGCATTTTAGGAAGATTTTATTTTACTGGTCTTCAAAATTATGTTTGGCTTGAGTAGTTCTGCGGAGGAAACGCAGGAAACTAGATCTTAGGGATTTTAGTTCTTTTACTCTTTCCTGGAGGTCATTCTTGAGCTGGCATTTCAGGGTTCTTTGTAACACATTGTGTGTATCACACCTTATATTATGCTCACATGCTCTTAGAATAAGAAAGTGTGGGGTACCTGGGTCATTCAGTCAGTTAAGCACGTGACTCTTGATTTTGGCTCAGGTATGATCTCAGGCTTGTGGGATTGAGCCTCATGTTGATCTCTGTGCTGGGTATGGAGCCTGCTTGGGATTCCCTCTCTCTGCCTCCTCCTGCTCATGCTCTCTCTTTCTCAAAATAAATAAACATTAAAAAAAAAACGATACAGCATTAAAAATTATGAAGCTTTCTTTAAAATTATGAAGCATTAGTGGGGTGCCTAGCTGGGTCAATTAGTGGAGTATTATTACACTCTTGATCTCTGAGTTGTGAGTTCTAGCCCCAAATCGGGTATAGAGATTACTTTTAAAAAATAAAATTATAAAGCATTATTAAAATTACAAATTATGAAGTATTCTATAAAATCTAAATCTATGGGGTGCCTGGGTGACCCAGTTGGTTAAGTGTCCGACTTCAGCTCAGGTCATGATCTCACAGCTCCTGAGTTCAAGCCCACATCAGGCTATGAGCTGAGAGCTCAGAGCCTGGAGCCTGCTTTGGATTCTGTGTCTCCCTGTCTCTCTGCGCCTCCCCTGCTCATGCTCTGTCTTTCTCTCCTCCAAAAATAAATAAACAAAAAAAAAATTTTTTTTTAAATCTAAATCTAATCAAGTCTTCATATCTATCAATTATATGAAATATGGAGGACAGGAACATGTGAAACAATTCCATAAGGATGCAACTGGCATCTACAGGATGACTTAAACTCTTCAACAATATGTAAATTGAAAGGAGAGAGATTAGAGCCTATCCAATTGACAAGACAAGCTGCATAAATAATTTTCATGGCCTGGTGTAAAATGAAAGTGTTGTCTCCTTTTTCAAATAGCAGGATAAAGGTATAAAATATTAAGCTCTTTCCTGTCTTCAGTAATCTGTCTCTTGACCTTTCATGGTGGTTTTTCATTTGCTGTCTAACCTCATGCTCCCTTAGGCAAGGACATTCGCTAGGGCCTTGCAGCCCCTCACAGGTGCCCAGGGACCTGCCCTGTGACTTGATGCGTGCATTGGAACAGGCAAGGCCAAGCCAGCTCTTGGGTTGCCCCTCCTGCTGGTCTCTGGACCAACACGTTGTGCCCCACAACAGGGAGGCGGGGGCGGTGTCCAGCTGGCCATCTCCTTCCACCCGGTACCCCCTGCCTAACCCACAGGGAATGGGCAATCCCCTGGGGTGTGTTATGTATCTGGGTCTTGGAAGGGGGTGGGCAGCAAGCCGCTTTTGGAATGCATGGCAGTGTGGCTACCTTTGGTGAGTGGCAGAATCAGCCACTCTCAGAACCCATCCCTAGAAAATGAGGAGGCTGCAGGAAGTGGACCTGCGGGTGAGCTGAGGCTCCAAGCCCCAGGCACATGCCCCATTGTCCCCATTGTACTTCACCTACAGAACAGAAATTCAAGGACAGATTTACAGCTATCCTAGACAGTTAATGCAGAGCATTAAACCCCAAGTGTGGGATGCACCTAAGTGTCAGGCCCTGTGTGACTGCGTTGGTTGCACAACTTGAAGCTGGCTCTACCTATGGATTAAAAGAGATTTAAGAACTTCTGCAACCAATTGCAACATATGGACCTTATTTGAGGCCTGATTTGAACAAACATGCTGGACAGACCATATGGGGTAATTTGAATACTGATTGGATTTTGGATGATACTTAGACTTACTGTTAATCCTTTAGGTGTTCTAATTTTACTGTGGTCATGTTTAATTTTGAAAAGTGTTCTTATACTTCTAGATACATACTAAATATTTATAGATGAAATAGCATAATGGTTGGGATTTGTCTTAAAATAATATAAGGGAGCAGCCAGTGGCTAAGGGCATGGATGAAAAAATGACCAGGAATGGATAATAGTTGAAGCTGGTGTTGAGTTGGAGGGTTCATTAAAATAGTCTCTATATTGTTATGTACTCTTTTAATTACTTTTCCCTGATAAAACATTTCAAACAATTCTAATGTGCTTTCGGATAGAAAGATTTAAGTCCCACAATTCGATCCTGGAAAATAGGGAGGGTAAGCACCATTTGTATTATTTTGTAACTAAAAAAATTTTTTAATTAAAAAATTACTTATACAAGAACAGCAGCTGTATTCATAACAAATACAGGAAACAGTGTAGGTGCCCCATCAATAAGTGAATATATAAGTAAACAGTAATATATATTTATACAATGGACTACTACACAGAAATAAAATGGAATGAACTTAAAAAAAAATGTTTATTTATTTATTTTGAGAGAGAGAGAGCAGGGGAGGGGCAGAGAGAGAGGAAGAGACAAAATCCAAAAAAAGGCTTTGTGCTCTCAGCTGTCAGCACACAGCCCGATGCAGGGCTCTATCTCACGAATGGTGAGATCATGACCTGACCCAAAATCAAGAGTCAGGTTGCTTAACTGACTGAGCCAACTAGGCACCCCTAAAATGGAATGAACTTTTGATTTACACATCAATATGAGTATGAAAAACATTGTGCTAAGTGGAGAAGTCTTACCCCCCAAAAAGTACCACTGTATGATTCCATGTATATCAAGTTCTACACCATGCAAAACTAATTTTTGATGGGAAAAAATCAGAACTGTGGTTACTTCTGGGTGGGAAGGGAAGGATTGAGCCAGAAGGTATATAAGGGAAATTTCTGGTAATGGTACTGTTCTATGTCTATAGATTGTGGGTTAATTCCACAGTTGGTCAAAACTCAGGGGATGTTCGCTAAGATTTGAGCATTTTATTGTATGTGAATTTTACTTTAAAAGAAATGAAACTAAATAAATAATGAGTACTAGTTAATGAAATACTGGCTTAAGTAAATAGGGAGAAGTATAGTGAATGGATGGAGGGGATAGATAAATGGAAAGATGTATGATAAAACAAGCATAATAAAATGTCAATAAGAGAATCAAAGTAGTGAGTTTATGAGTACTCACGGTAAAATCCTTTCAAATTATCTATATGTTGGAAATTTTTCATTATAAAATGTTGGTAAAATAATTAAAGGGAGCCATCTTCTGGAAGAAATTGGTATTACTGATTGGCTCAAAAATGCAAGAAGGAAGCATGGTGTTTGTATCCTTCAGTATGTAGTAACTGCTTATTATTTGTCACATATTCTATTGGTTCTCACTCATGTGCTCAAGCTATCTTCTTTGACTGGAAATCTTTCTTCCCTTCAACTGGCTAACTTCCTGCTCAGATTTTTAATTCATCCAAAGAGGTTTATAAATAGTAAATATTTTAGAATTTGTGGGCTAACAAGCAAAATTGAGGATGTTATATAGGCACTTATATAATAAGAGAAAAAAAATTTCACAACATTTTCATTGATGAAATTTAAAATATAATGACAGTTTTGAGTATGAGTTTTGGTAAAAACAACTCTATTAAAGAGAAAAATGAAATTCTTGTGGGGGGAGGTAGAAGATAGACATTTCTCTTAATTAGGGTTTAAAGTTATTCCCTACCATTAAAATCAATTACAAATGTTTGACTCTCAAACCTGATCTGTAATGAGATTTTACATACTTCATCTTTGAAAAATGTGTTTTCACCCAGATAAATACCGCTCAAAACTAATACCAATCCAAGGGCATATGATAATTGAGCATGTCAATCTTTTAGAAGTCAATTACAGAAGTAGATTATTCTTTTGATATTTTCTTTTTAGCATGATTAATAATTATTTCCAATTGAAAGTTAAATGAAAGCTAATTGCACAGTGAAGTGGGTCTTAAAATATGGAATTTTCCTTTGTATTTGCATGGAGATCTTTCAATACCACTAAAATTAGAGTTTGAGCTCAAAAATATAACCATTGCAAATCTGTTTGAGAATGGAGATCTTGCTTTTTGATTTAACTTGTAAATCTACTAATGTTATTTTTTGTCAAAATACCTTAGAATAAGTTTTGCATGTAAGTGCTGTGTTGTTTTATAATTTTAGGTTGAGTTCATTAAGAAGCATCATTAAATGATCAAAACTAGCAAATTAGCAAAAACTAATTCTAAAGCCTTTCTGTCAGTGTTCTATAATAGTAGTTAGGAGGGTTCTTTTCATTTAGAAAAACTTCAATCTTGACCCTGAGTTAAAAAAAAAAATCACAATAAAACTTTATTAAATGCTGTGTGGTAGGGCAAGTCGGGATATTCAGCGCCTAATTCTGACAAGATTTCATGGAAGTCCATGAGAACAAAGGAAGTTTATTATTAATACTACTGGTTCAATAACACATGGTAGATTCAAATGTTTTCCACAAAGTACCTGTTGATTGATAATACAATAATGGTATAACCATAGAATTTAGCACCTTACATATTCACAAGTGTTGAAAATGTGTCAAATGGAGCCTTTTTCTACTTACATAAGTTGTAACACATCATAGCTGATTTCACTTCAGATGTAATTAATTAGTGTTTTCTCTACTTCTTTAACAATATTGTCACCTGTTTCATGTAGCCTATTCATAGAAGCTATTCTTCAGTCGTTTCAAACATTGATTTCTGGAACAAATGGGCACAAATAAGCTGTATCAATAACACCTGTCCATTCATTAAGAGCCATGGGAAACCATTCAAAATAATTTGCCTTCACCAAATAACTTAAATTGCCTATTGATGTTGTTCCCAGCATCTTTAACACTTAAAGCAGCTGTTCTCACCTAAAGGCTAATGGTCTTAAACCAGTTTATTTTTTCTAGATATATTTCTTCAGCTGCGGCAAACATCATTTAATTAACATACCATAAGTAAATGACTTTCTTTGCCTGTCTAACAAATGGGCCATGGGCTCTTTTCTCTCATTTCTTTCTTTGAAGAAATTTTAGTATGAGGAGATATCAAGATTTTCTAACTTTTCTGATTGATTCCTGTGGTTTGGGAATATTGTGATGGCTGTTTAGTCTGGTGGGTAGACATATCTTGCATTCTTTAAGCACAGAGAATGGTTCACTGCAGAATAATCATAATATTTTGCCATCTAATTTGATAACAAAATAATCCACACTTAACCATACCTTAAAGACGGAATATTTTAAGTCTACATTTTTCTTTTTCTTTTTTTTTAATATGATAGGTATATGTTGGTAAGAAAACAAACCAATAAATTGTCACAGTATGGTAATAACGCATGGCACTTGAAATCGTGTCAGGTAAAAATGTGTTGTGGTGATTTGTAGTAGGTAATGGAAGTGATAAGAATGCCACATATGGTCTCAATCATGAGTTCTTTATTGTATGGTAAATGCAGCCATTAACAATAGGTAAATAAGTATGGCTTATTCCAAAAATATATTATTTATGGACACTGAAATTTGAATTAAATATAATTTTAGGTGTCATTAAATGTTATTCTTTTGATTTTTTCCAGTCACTTAAAATGTAAAAGCTAGGTGTGCAGTGTGCTCTCTTTCTTGCAAAATAAACTTAAAAAGAAAAAAAAATCCTATAATAATATTTGGACAGAGGAGCGGATTGCTCTGCCCTATTATTATAAAAAGGCTCAGTTGGAATTCTTTCCAGAGAGTCAGGCTGAACAAATAGTGAGTTCTCCCAGAGAGAGGAAACAAAACAGACGGGGGAACCAATCAATGATTGTCTCCACCATGCCCACTGTATGTAAACGGTTAGCTCACCATTCTTCAAAGCAACAAGATTTCAGGAAGGTGGACAGAAACAGTCTTATAAATTATAATAGACAGGTAAAATAATTACTTCTAAATAAATGTAAGGGCCAAAACAATGAAAATAGAGGAGTTAGCCATGTCAAGATGAGATACTAAAATTTTTATTTTTTCCACATGTAATAATCAGCTAATATCTGAGAAAAGAAACAGGTGGAAATATAAATAATTTCAAGAATAAAGCTACTGTGAGATATTTTTCAGGTGCCTTTAACTAACTGGAAAGAAGTTGTTTCTTGTTTAAAAGAGTGATAAAGGGATTCTTGACATTTTAATTTCATTCATTCTCTTTTGAAGTGTTTCCAAAAGGCAGTGGAACCTATAAAAGTGATTCATCATATTCCCAATTGAAAATTAGGTGAATGTGTAAATAAAAAGTTCCAAGTTTCATTTGTACTTGGAAGACTGCTTAAAAGCTCAAAAAGTTCATTTATAAGAGTGGTAGTTTTTACCCCCCCCCCCAACTTGATTCATTTTTTAAACTATTTTTTTCTTAACTTTGTTTATTTAGAGAGGGAGAATACCACGCAGGCTCTGCACTGTCAGCACAGAGCCTGACACGGGACTTGATCCCACGAACATGAGATCATGACCTGAGCTAATATCGGGAGTCAGACGCCGAATTGACTGAGCCACCCAGGTGTCCCTACTTTCTATTTTAAAATAGTGTAGCATATATCTGTTTATTTTTAAAAATATATTACTGTAGGGGCGCCAGAGCTGCTCAGTCAGTTAAGTGTCTGACTTTGGCGCAGGTTATGATCTCACAATTCCTGAGTTTCAGCCCCCTGTCAGGCTCTGTACTGACAGCTTGGAGCCTAGACCCTGCTTCAGATTCTGTGTCTCCTCTCTCTCTGCCCCTCCCCTGCTTACACTCTGCCCTGCTCTCTTGCTTACAAATAAGTAAATTAATAAAAACATTAAAAAATAAAAGATATACTTATCGTAAAAATTTTAGAAAGTGACAGGCAAGCTAGAGGCACCTGGGTAGCTCAATCAGTTGGGTGTCAGACTCTAGATTTCGGCTCAGGTCATGATCCTGGGAGCATGGGATGAAGTCCTGTGTTGGGCTCTATGCTGAGTGTGGAGCCTGCTTAAGATTCTCTCTCTCCCTGGGCCTCTCTGCCCCTCTCCTCACCTGGTACTCTCTTTCAAAACAAAAACAAAAACCCACATGCAAGGGAAAAGTAATGTCTCCGTAATCTTCCTACCCAGAGAAGTCCCTGTTAACATGTTGGTTTGTTTCTTATCAATCTCTCACTTTTTTTAAAGTTTATTTATTTTATTTTGAGAGACAGAAATAGAGAAGGGCAGAGAGAGAGAGCGAGAGAGAGAATCCCAAGCAGGCCCCTCACAGTCAGCACAGAGCCCAATTTAGGGTTCAATCTCTCCAACTGTGAGATCATGACCTGAGCCAAAATCAAGAGTCAGATGCTTAACAGACTGAACCCCCAGGTGTCCCTCTTTTCAATCTCTTATATATCTAGACCCCTACCTCCCATATTTTTTTAAAACAAAAATGAGTATATACCGTACATAGATTTGGGACTGCTGTTTTCAAGAAATAGGTTTTGAAAATTTCCCTGTGGTCAAATTTTTGGTCATCTCATACCTTTTAACTTTTTTTTTTTGCTTTTCTTCCTTTCCAGTTGAGAGAATAATATCAAGTAGAAATGAAGTATATTGATATGCTGAGGAATGCAAATATGTTAACTTTTTTCTTCTGAAATTATACTTTTAAAACTTTGAAATCACTAAGATTTTCATATTTAACTACAATACAAAATCTATAATACAGAAAGAATACGAATAATAATAATATCTTTAAAATACAAACTCCCACCGGGCACCTGCCTGGTTCAGTTAGTAGAGCATGCAACTCTTAATCTCAGGGTCATGAGTTCAAATCCCATGTTGGGCATAGAGCCTACTTAAAATACAATTTTAAAAAAAGAAGAAGAAATAAAACTAGAGTAAAGAAAATGTTATGAAGAAAATCAGAAATTCCCTTTCATGACTTCAAATGAAATTATAAACTCAAAAGGCTACTTTATATAGATATTCTCTAGAAGGAATTGGCAAACTATGGCCCATGGACCAAATCCAGCCTACCTCCTGCTTTTGGACAGTCTACAGCTAATCATAGTTTTTACATTTTATTTATGTATTTATTTTTTAAGTTTTTAAAATGTATTTATTTTTTAAATGTTTCTTTTTGAGAGAGACAGAACGAGTGAGTGTGAGTGGGGGAGGGGCAGAGAGAGAGGAAGACACAGAATCCCAAGTAGGCACCAGAGGCTGTCAGCACAGAGTCTGATGCAGGGCTCAAACTCACGAGAACCATGAGATCATGACCTGAGCTGAAGTCGGACGCTTAGCCAACTGAGCCACCCAGGTGCCCCAATTTATTTATTTTTTTTGAGAGAAAGAGAGTGCGAAAGCGGGGGTGGGGGGGGGCAGAGAGAGAGAGATGGACAGAGGATCTGAAGTGGGCTCTGTGTGGACAGCAGAGAGCCCAATGTGGGGCCTGAACTCATAAACTGTGAGATCATGACCTAAGACAAAGGCAGATGCTTAACCAACTGAGCCACCCAGGTGCCCCTACATTTTATTTTTTTTTAAGTATATAGTATTTTTTAAAGTTTATTTTATTTGAGAGAAAGGACAGGGAAGGAGAGAGAGAATCCCAAGCAGGCTCTGCACTGTCAGCACAGAGCCTAACACGGGGCTCAAACTCATAAACCATGAGATCATGACCTGAGCCGAAACCAAGAGTGGGTTACTTAACTGACTGAGCCGTCCAGGAGCCCCCACTCCTGAAAGTTTATAGCAATAGCAGAACCAGAGTTTTGTCTGGTTTATCTGACCCAGAATCTGGATGAAAGTATTCCTATTATAGAGTCAACTTAGTCATGGATTTTTAAAAGACTGGCTAGATGTTCCTGGGCACAGTCCCACATCCTAAGTGAACCAGCAACCCTTTAAAATCACACCACAGTAACTCTTTTGTGCTTCAGATACAGCTTGTACATCTAATTTATTTAACTAAATTGCCTCATCTTATATATATGTTAAACCTTGCAAGCTCAAATCAAGTAGGAGGATTCTGCTGACCAACACTATGAACCTTTCAACAAAGGAGCATTTTGGGGGGGTGGGGTCAGGCCTAGGCCCTACAACACTTTCCTTTGTATCAGCACAGTGTACCTGATCTCTGCAAGGGCTGATAGCCCTGAGTCATCCCCTGCATCTGTAATGCAGCTGCCCAGTGCTACTGGCATTATCTAAGTAAAACCCCTATTAGCGTGTTAATCCCCTCCTCAAACACTTCCCTCTTGAAATTCAACTTTCAAGAGCCAACATAATCTGGCCTCACATACCTCCCACCATTCATTCCACTAATTTTCATTTGGCGTTTTTGAGTGAGGGATGGACAAAATGAACCTTGTGTTTTAGAAGGTTAAACTGCTCATGTAACAAGGATGAACTGAAGACTAGAATAGTGGCAGGAAGGAGACTGTTGTAATCATGAATGGTAACCTTTAACAGAGCAGTTTCAGGAGAGCATTATATACAAGTTTAGATAACACAAATAGAGAAGAAACTGGAGCAACACTTGTGGGTTGTGCAATATATCTTCACAAAACAAAGAAGGCTTTCTCATTAGGATGAGAACTTATATTTGAAAAAAAAGTAAGTATAATAACTTTGAAGATTTAAAGCTTAAAAACTACAAACTCTTCTCAATAATTTAGGCTGGCTGGGTCTGAGGACCCAGAGGGGGTCCCGTAGGACCAGCCAATGCGATCCTTGGCTTTGTACAAGGTGGAAATCAAACAGCAGCTGGGAGGAAGTGAAAGTAGCATTTATTGAAGATCTAGAGAGGGCAGATACAGACCGAGCATCTAGGAGACTCAGAAAGGAAAAGGGGAATGAGTCTCATCTTTGCTTGGGGTCTGGAGTTTTTACTGAGGATGTTGGTCTGGTGTACGTGTTCTGTCAGGCATCCAGGAACTGGTCAAAACAAGGGCAAGTGCTCAGGTGTCCTTCATGAGTCGTTTATGCCTTGGAGCCAGTGGTCCTGGTGTCAAGGTGTCTGGAGTCAGTGGTCTTAAAAAATGTTCATGATGACCTCGCTCCTTAGATGTTACTTTTGTGCTGGAAGATTCCAAAGAAATCACTAACTCCTTGACATGTACAAGGACATACATTACTGGTACTATAAGCCACGTATAGGGGAGCCATGTAGGTCCTAGCAAGAATATAAGAAGGAAAAGGAGAAAAAAATGCAGGTTTTTTTTCATGGGGTTCCTTTAGTTCCCATATCATTACAAGAATTTTAACACTGTAAAGATTTTGAAAATGTGCTAATTTTTTTTATTAAAAAAAATCTTTATGTGAAGGTTTAGGTGCATACAAGTAAACATTTTCTTCTTTGGTTAGTAGTCATTGGCAGACTCTTATGGTCCTGCTCCCTTATCTGTGACTTATGACATGGAAAGAGGAACTGTCACTATGATATATCTATTCATGGAAAATCTAGAAATCCTGAATGAATATTAACATTCCTTATTATTATTTGTTATTATTTAATAAGTGTTACACACAATAACAAAACCCAAAGAGTGCAAAAAGTTATACACTGATAGGTTCATGTATTTTGTCTGTCCACTTGTCTGGAAGAAAGGCTGCAACACTTTCAGATTATTGAAGTGGTTTGTAAATCAAAAAGAAGGTTAGAACCAAAGTTAAAGAATTTCAATAAGAAAATTCTTCAATAGGGGCTCCTGGTTGCCTCAGTCTGTTAAGTGTCTGAATCTTGATATTGATATCACTGTTCACGAGTTTGAGCCCCGAGGGCAGCTCTGCACTGTCAGTGAGGAGACTGCTTGGGATTCATTCTCTCTCCCTCTTGCTCAACAAAACAAAACAAAACAAAACAAAACAAAACAATAACAACAAAACAAAACAAAAAACAAACAAAACCAAAAAAACTTGCAAGAGGGAACTTTACTCCTCAGGTATCCTCTGGGCTACCAGGATCCCCCTCCCAAGTCATTACCCTGCTAAATTAGAGAAAACTGTAAACACTTTCTCTCTCTCTGCGCCAGAGACTCCCCTCAATTCTCACGAGATATTCCAGGAACAAAAGTAGGAGACAGTATTCAGACTCACTTTGTTCTTACACCTATATAGTAAAATTGCACTTTCTAGGTAAGGCGTCTCTTGGTTAGAAGAGAAAGATTCCTAGTCTTAATTACCTCTTCAGAACTAGGAAATTTGTCTTCAGACTAAATCAGTGGGAAATTGAGTGAAAAAAGGAGTTAAGGCAGGTGTAGTCACAGAGATAGGAGAACCCAGGAAGGAGGGAATGCTCACAGGATCAAGGGCCCGGAAATCTAAAAATGTGAGTTACCAGATTTCCCCAAACACAAATGATCAGAGATTTTCTACAATGCTGTTCCAGCAAGAGGGGAGTTCATAATAAAGGTTGCAAGGGGAATGGAGGCATGTGTACTAGAAATTGAAGTTCCCTTTGTACCTTCTGTACTGCTATTAGGTTAGTTTTTCACTTCTTTTGAGAATAACCTCATTACCACCTACCCTCACCTGCAGCCTGTGCTGTCTTTCATGTACTTCTGAATCGTTTTAGAGTCTACACATCTTTTAAGCCCTAGCTCCGTTTCACTTCCTCCTTCAAGTCTTCTTTGGAGATTGTTGTTTCTGTCTTTCTCCATTTGCTGAGATCTGTGTTTATAGTTGCAATCATGCTAGTTATCAGGAAATAGTTATATCAAAGGTGTAAGCCTCCCGTAGCGTTGGGAAGTGTAATTCTTGAATTTGGAGACTATATTGTAAACTTCTCTTGTATACTCCTTGGAAAAATCCTAGGTTCATACTTATTAAATATACACCCCGGTCTAAATTTCTGTTAAATATTCAAGAACCACTTAAAAATACTTTATAGAACTTTCTATCCCAGAATGCTTTAAATTTTCATATGAAATGTATCCATTTTGACTATCTCAACAAGATCTCCCAAGTCATTCTTATAGCAGAGTTGAAAACTTTCAACTTATTCAGAATTGTCAAAATGGGCAGCCACCTCTGCAGTGAGAGGACTTCTAACACTGAGCGCTCAAATTCGGTCTGCATTAAATAGCGACCTTATAATTATCTCAGTGGGAAAAGTGTCAAATTTCGGAGACACCTAGAAAAGGGAGTGAAACGATCATCTAACAATACAGTTGCTTATTTGTCAGAAAAGGGAGCTGACCCGAGTTCCTGAACACACTGCGGCTCAGACTCCAACCCGGGTTTTACACCATTAGGTGCAGACCAGCCAATTGGGCCGTCTGGTTGCCGTGCATCCTGGGAGCTGTAGTTTCCGGCTGCTGCCTCCTGACTACAGGCTCCACCAAGCAGCTGAAGGACGGTTGCTTGGTATTATTAGCAAGCGGGAAGTATGGCGGTGGCGCGCGTCGACGCGGCTTTGCCTCCTGGAGATGGTAAGGCGATCCTCACCCTTGAGACCTAAGGTTTACTCCACGGAACTAAGTTAAATAGTTACCTGGTGGAGAGAAGAAGCCTGGGTTTAGGTGTGCAGTTCTGTACCAGTTCTTTCGATGCGGGACTGTGGGCGTCGCGGAGCCGCGCTCCTTTCTGGGAGTTGTAGTTCCCGAGTGTTGCCTAGTTCTGCGGATTTGCGGAAAGGGTCGACCTGGGGACTACATCCCCAGGGTCCTTCGCGTGGCCGGGCTCCCTGGCTCCCGCGCTTCTGAAGCTGCTTGGGTGGTAGATTTCGGGCTGCGGTGACCTTTCTTGGATGTTTACTTCGAATTTTGGATGCCCAAGTGAAAACTGCCGGATCTCCCTCTTTAGCTTTGCCTGTCTCCTTTTCCCCTTGCTTCCTATCACGTTTAAGAAACCGTCTTTCAACCACAGCTCCCTGACCGACGTTAAACCCTTTTTTGGAAGTGTCCGATGGCTGTGATAAAATCTAGGGGGACCTAGAGGCCACAGTTCTACACCCCTTGTTCTGCAGACCAGGTTCTGGGATCGGGTTTGGTGGCCACCCAGCGGAGCGCAGGGTGTGGATGCTTCTGTGACCGGGAGTCGCCGGGCATGAGCCGAGCTCCTTTGTTTTGGTTACGGCTCCGAGGCTCCGCTGCAGCCTACTGGGTCGGGGGCTGGTCGAGTCCTCTCTCCAAAGCTTGGATTTGGGGGTCATTATCTGAGGGCCGTAACTTCTCGGAGTATGTGTGTGTGGGGGGGAAGTCGATAGTTCCAAGGGGTCTGTCGACCCCGTGCAAAGACTACATTTTCATTGCACAGCACACAGCTTTCCCCAAATTCTCAGAGAATCCCGTGACAACCCCTCCCCACCCCCCTCCCCCCCGCCAATGCTAGAATCCATTAGACAATGAAAAAACGTTGAAACCTTTCAGGAGAGCAATCTCGCATAATTATTTCCCACAGTAATCTTAATCTGGGTATAAATTTCAAATTGGCAGTTTCTGTGGCCCCACCCCTTTTTGATATCTGCTTCTCTTAAACTGCACCCCCCCCCCCCCCCCCCCGCCAGCCCACCACGGGAACTACAGTGATAGCAGTAAACATTTAAGGAGTACTTTTTATGTGAGCCAGATGATGTTCTGAGGCTTTTTTTTTTTTAATATCTCATTTTCTCTGTAGAACAACATTGTAAGGCAAATATTATTATCATCCCCATGTTATAGAGTGGAAAAGTGAGCCCCAGAGAGATCAATGACCTGCCCAAGATAGCACAATGGTTAACCCAGGGAAATAGGATTTGAAACGTCTGTGAAACTAAATTACTTTATTGGCTTCTGTGTGCCAGGAATGGGGCTAAGTTTTGTTTATATCATTTCTTTTTTTAATCCCCACCTCAATCAAGTGTATTGTTCTCAATTCATAGATAAATTAACTGAATTATGATTTTTAAAATAATCAGGGACTTTAGGATATACTGGTAATTAGATTGCAAGCAGGTTGATCTCTATCAAAAGATTAGTTCCATTAAAAAAAATACAATCATTACTTAGCCACAAAATATGGAATAGTTCATATTTAAATGTGAAGCATTCCAAAGCATTACATCATAGAAACTTGAGTAGAATATCACAGATTTTTAGGTGTAATTTTTGATATTTCTGAGAGAAAGTGAATAATTTCAATCTGTGGTCTTTTAGAACTCGATTGCTTTAGTTTTTAAATCTTGATATTTATTATGCCCTGGTGTTTTTTAACCTTAAATATAGAGATTTTATGAATATAATTCCATCCCTATGCTCAACCATTGTATTTGTGTTTTCTAACAATTTCTCTTCTATTTTCAAGGATCAGTGGTCAACTGGTCAGGACAGGGACTACAGAAATTAAGTCCAAACTTACCCTGTGAAGCTGATATTCATACTTTGATTCTGGATAAAAATCAAATTATTAAATTGGAAAATCTTGAGAAATGTAGACAATTAATACAGGTAGGTATTGCTATCTGGGGAAATAGTTATATACAACCAGTTTATTATTATACAAAACAATAAAATAACCTAACAAAAAGTAACTATACAGGCCTGGAAAGCAGTAAATGTTACCTTAGATTTTTACATGACAGTTTTCCTTGAAGATGAACAAATTTATTTATGTGCTGCATTTAAAATAGACTAGAAAAAGAAGCATTTGTTAAAAAGGGAAATATTTTATGTTGGCAAAGCATTGTGTTGCTAAGATAACTTTTTATGTTATGACGGAGGTAAAGAGTTCGTTCATTCATTCTTTCAATTAATGTTTATTGGTCTCCCCTTATATATCTGGTACTGCTCTAGATTTTGCCAGACATTATAAGGACCTCATTCTTGTGGAGCTTATATTCTCAAGTAATTGCTCTGTTAAAAGTGTTTTCTTTTGAATAGTTGGAGAGGTTCTGATGGCTCAGTTTTATGTATATTCTCCATTGCTTAGGAACAACTTACAACAACAAGCACTGTAGAGTATTTAGACAAAATATGTGAAAAGTTCAAACTGGGTTTGTATATTTGGGAATATTTAGCCATGTAAACAAATCTTTTTAACCATTGTCATGTGAAAATAATATGCATGTTTTACTAAGAATAATGATATCTTTTCCTTTCCACAGTTGTCAGTGGCTAATAATCGGCTGGTGCGAATGATGGGTGTGGCCAAACTGACCCAACTCAGGGTGTTAAATTTGCCTCATAATAGCATTGGCTATGTGGAAGGGCTAAAGGATCTAGTACATTTGGAATGGCTGAATTTGGCAGGAAATAATCTCAAGGTGAATTGTTTCTTTCTTTTTTTTTTTTTAATTTTTTTAATGTTTATTTATTTTTGAGAGAGAGAGACAGAGCCAGAGCATGAGCAGGGGAGGGGCTGAGAGGGAGAGGGAGACACAGACTCCGAAGCAGGCTCCAGGCTCTGAGCTGTCAGCACAGAGCCCTACACAGGGCTTGAATCCACGAACTGCGAGATCATGACCTGAGCCAAAGTCAGGCACCCAACGGACCAAGCTACCCAGGTGCCCTGAATTGTTTCTTTTTTTAATTTACAAAGGTATTCACTATAATAGTGAATACAGAAATAAATAGAATAAAACGTGAAAGTACCTACTCCCACATTCCAGGGATCATTTCAGTTAACATAAACTGAAAAAATAATTTATTTTGAAACACATAACACAGTCCCATAGTGTTTTAAATGTGGACAAAGAATCTATATTATACTTAGAGGAATAGATCAAACAGTAGAATGGAATGTTAGGAGGGAGACTGTATCATGCTGCATTAAGCTTTGAATAAATGTTTAACAATATAGTAGAGAATATACTGTTTTGAAAGTAAAGAGAGGGTGTTGCATGCAAGCGATGAGTCACAGAATCAACCCCTAAAACCAAGAGCACACTGTATACACTGTATGTTAGCCAACTTGACAATAAATTATATTAAAAATAAATAAATGCAAAATAAAAGTCAAGAGATCTGGACTCTAGTCCTGCTTTCACCACTTACTAGCTCTAAAATTTTGGTAAGTTAAAATCCCTGTGTCCTATTTTTTGATATGTTAGATGAGGGACTCAATTAAATGATAGTAATAGCTGACTTATTGATCAGTTAATTAATGCTAGATGCTATTCTAAGCACCTTAACTGTCAACTCATTCAATGTCATGACAGCCTATGAAGTAGGTATAGTCATTATGTCCATTACATAAATGAGAAACTGAGATCCAGAGAGGTAAAGTAACTTGCTTAAGGTCACATAGCCAGGAAGTTACAGAGCCAGGATTTGAATCCATCCAGTTTGGTTCCACTCTTTACTTATAAACGCTATACTATACCAACTGTCATGTGTTATCACTAAGGTTTTTTCAAGCTATAAATATCTGGGATGACATGGTTCTACTTTCAGAGGGATAATGAAGGTGGAAGCTTGTTACATAAGAATTTACCAAATTCTATTATTACTGCCCCCTCTTTCTCTTGCTAAGCTCTCCTCCTCTGCTTATAGTTGGAAGCAGAGGAGGCAGGAGACTCAGCTACAAGGAACTAGGGAAGAATTTCGTTTTTTGATTTTGTGTGATGCTTTTCTTGTGACAGGCCATAGAACAAATCAGTAGCTGCACAGCTCTACAGCACCTTGATTTATCAGACAATAACATACCCCAGATTGGTGATCTATCGAAATTGGTATCACTGAAGGTAAGTCTGTTTGCTGTGTCATTTCTGAAATTTTATACTAATATACCAAAAGGAAGTGATCTGATTGGCCTAAAATCATCCTACTCTGTATGAAGAACAGATTGTAACTTATGATAAAAATTCTATTAGAGTACCAGAAATGAAGTATGAAATACTCTCTTGTTAGTTTCTGTAATTGATTTATTTTAATTAAAACTGATCATTGTAGTTAAGGTTAATTCTTATTTGCCATCCTTTGAACATAATGAAGTCCCCTTTATGTCTAATCAGCCAACACTAGCAGCGTAGCTGTGTAATATATAACATATTGGGCTGACATGTAATCATTCCTGAACTTGAGTCTGTTTTTTGACACTCAGGATGGCTGTTTTTTGAGTAATAGTTATCACTAAGTTATCAAAAGTCACTTCACTTTAATTTAAAAGGTAAACTTGTAATATATAGCACTTTTTATGGAGGGGAATGAATTATGCAATCAAATAAGTAAGTTTGATTGAATTATGCAATCAAATAAGTTGCAATTGAAGCTTCAAAAACATGTAGGCTTTTTCCATATTTTTGCATCGTTGGATATTATTAACATTAGGTGAATTCGTTAAACCTTAGAAGCAGTGTTATTAACTCACCGTTCCCCATGTCTTGAGCATAAATCATTTTTAGCAGCAATTACTGTAAACAGTCTGATGTGTCCATATAAGAGAATTCAAATGAACTAAGGATTTTTTTTTTCCTGGAATGATTATTTTATCAGAACCCTGGGTATTCAAAGCCTTTAGTTATTCATTGTTGCTGACATAATTTGAATCAGCTTTATCTGCAAATAGCATGTTCTACCTTTCTTAAGCTTTTAGCTTTCAAGAGAATACAGTTGTAAATTGTGGGTTGTGGGTTACCTCTCTCTCCAATTTACCAAAGCAAATTGGAAAATTTGCTTTATGTGTGATTTTTTTTAAAGTTTATTTATTTATTTTGAGAGAGAGAGTGCAAGCAGAGGAGGGACAGAGAGAGAGAGGGAGAGAGCAAATCCCAAGCTCTCAGCGCAAAGCTCAACATGGGGCTGGATCTCACAAGCTGTGAGATCATGACCTGAGCCAAGATCAAGAGTCAGACGCTCAATTGACTGAGCCACCCAGGCACCCATATATGTGATTCTTTTAATGTTATCTTTCACTTTTCTCACTCTTTATTTTGATTTTGTATTAAAGGTTTTATTTTTAAGTAATCTTTCTACCCATTGTGGGGTTGAACTCATAACCCATGAGATCAAGAGTTGCATGCTCTACTGACCGATCCACCCAGGTGCCCCTATTTTGATGTTTTAAAAGGAAATGAACAATATGTTGGAAATGGTTCAAGTTTTAATAACTTAAATCTCAAAAAATGCTAGTTACTATACCAAGTGTGTGTTCTTGGACACATCTTTAAACGTTCTTGAGCTCAGAATGTGGACACGAAAAGAGAAAGTTGGATTAAAAGACCACCTAGGACCCTTGCAGTGTTATTAATCTTTGCTTTGTAAGTGATGAAAAGTATAATAAAATAGGTCCCTTTATTTTTCATACTCACCATTTTGGTTATGTCAAAATAGATACATTTGTAATTTTTCATTTGTAATTTCATTCTGTTTTTACTTTCTGTTTTTACAAATTTTTCATTTGTAATTTCATTCTGTTTTTACTTTCAAGACCCTGCTTTTACATGGAAACATCATCACTTCTCTTAGAATGGCACCAGCTTATCTACCCAGAAGTCTTGCTATACTTTCCTTGGCAGAAAATGAAATCCGCGACCTAAATGAGGTAAAATTTGAGGGTATTTTGTGGGATCCAGGAAGCTACAAAGAATAGAAGAGATGCAGGATAAAGTTGTGAGCTCACTTGTGAACTGTGAGCATCTTGGAAGACACTACCATTAAGATGAAACACTGGACTCAAGATGATCGTTATTTTTCTTTCTACTTTTTTTTAATGTCAGTGGGTCACTAACGCTTCATTTCATTTGTAATGCTGCAACTTTTGTTCCATTTGGAAAGGATTTGTGGTAGATGTATATCTACATTAAAGGGGTCAATAAAGGACACTCTACCTTTCTCTGGCTACTATGTTTTCAAGATAGGATTTTCTCTATTAGGAAACATTGCTGATATTTGTAAGCAGTTTTGTGAAGCAAGGACAGATGGTCATATTGATGGAATTTTGGAAGCCTTTGGATAATATAAGAGCGGTACTTGTTGCTTTTCAGAACAAGAGGGAAATTGTTGCATTCTCAAACTGCCAAAGATGTGTAATCAACAATGGAAGCCCTGTGCTTGATAATGAATAGTCTATTTCATTCAACAAAGATATCCTTTGTTTCAGATCTCTTTTTTGGCATCCTTAACTGAATTGGAACAGTTGTCAATCATGAACAATCCTTGCGTGATGGCAACACCGTCCATTCCAGGGTTTGACTATCGGCCATACATCGTCAGCTGGTGCTTAAACCTCAGAGTCCTAGATGGATATGTGATTTCTCAGAAGGAAAGGTGAACATGACCTCTTTAATATCACATTAATCATGGAAGTTACCGTAAAGACCATTTCTAGCTGGCTACAGTTTAATAAACGAAATATTTCTTAAAATGTGCATTTAGAAATTAAGATCATTAATGCAATCATATGGCAAACTATATGCTGGTCGTTTAGGATTTTCTATCCTAAGAAGGGATAAGATATAAATATCAGCCCCAGATGCTGGGGCTAGTGAGTTTAACTTAATGCCCAACTTACAACAATTTGATTGCTAAAAGGTCTTTTGTTGGTTGTTCAGGGGCTTGGAGCATTTTTTTCTTTTTAATGTTTATTTATTTTTGAGAGAGAGAGAGAGACAGAGCACAAGCGGGGCAGGGGCAGAGAGAGAGGGAGACACAGAATCCAAAGTAGGCTCCAGGCTCTGAGCTGTCAGCACAGAGCCTGATGCGGGGCCTGAACTCACAAACCACGAGATCATGACCTGAGCTGAAGCTGGATGTTCAACCGACTGAGCCACCCAGTCACCCCTGGTGCGTTTTCTGTAGAAATCATGTTCTGGATGCTATATAGGGTCTCAGATCAATCCCACAAAAGCTTCTAATCCATCCTATATGTAAGGGTGGTATTAATAATAGGACCCAACTACCATTTATAACAGTGATTCCGTGGGAAAATTCCTGCCAAGTTCCCATTTGGAACTGGTAGTAGGCATGCTGATTGGTCCTCCCCTACTCTTCCCTGTGAAGCAGCAGAAGTGGAACTCCCCTATCTCTCTAATCATGGATGGTTTCTACACTTGGAGCTGGTACCTCTGCATGATGGGGTATTCTGGACGCTGACACGTGGTCAGTGGAATCAGAGCTTTAGGGGAGATAAGAAACTAGGATGTGGACAAGAGGGGGAGAGCAGAGTTAAAGGGCATGAGAATTGAGATGAGTGTATTCTCTTCACAGTGCCTCATTTCACCTCCGCCTCTCACTGCATACCTACATGCACTCATGGACTCAACATGTGTGTTATTTCTTACCATTTCTCTCCATCTGTACTAGAGACTGATAGTAGCTGCTTGAGGGGTATGCCCGTGGGAGGATGAGTGGTAGATTACTGACAGGGCTTTCCTTTTCCTTATTCCTGCTGCTTCATCTAGTTGCTGAATAAGGCATGGGGCAGTGAGGAATGGCAGTCAGGACCTACATAGTGTAGGGGAGGGACATGTGTAGGGTCTAGTTTGCCTACAAAAAAGTGTGGCTTGTCTTTTGCACTGTGTTGCTGTGTACTCAGAAACCTTATTTTGTTTTCAACTATGGGTAGTTCTAAAGCTTGAATATGGGTTTACTCTGATTATCTTCTCTGGCTCTTCCTTTAACAGAAAAAATACTTGTCAGATTTTTCTATGCAAGTATGACTGGCAACATTTTCATGTAGGAGGCAGGAGGGGAGATGGGCAGAGATAAGACTTTGGTGTAAAAAGAGACCTGGGAAAAGGGACAAGAGAAGGCTTCGCATCTTTCCCTCCCACCTATTAGCTATGTGGCCTGGACAAGTTCCTTAGTTCCTGTGAGCCTTTGTTTTCTCATCTGTAAAATGTGGATAATAGCTTTCAAGAATGAGGATCAGGATAATGCATATAGCATAATACTGATCATATAATAGGTGCTTAATAAAGGATAATTGTCAGTATTACTTAAAGATAGAGACTGAAAATTGAGGTGTTTCATAGAAACTAAAGCAAATGCTAAAAAGCAGAAGATATTTGGGGTGCCTGGCTGACTCAGTTGGCAGAGCATGTGACTTATTTGTTTGTTTGTTTGTTTATATTTTTATTTTTGAGAGGGGGAGAGAGAGAGAGAAAACGTGAGCAAGGAGGGACAGAGAGGGGGACAGAGGATCTGAAGCAGGCTCTGCAGTGACAGCAGCGAGCCCAGTGTGGGGCTTGAACTCACAAACTGTGAGATCATGACCTGAGCTGAAGTCAGATGTTTAACCAGCGGAGCCACCCAGGTGTCTAGAACATGTGACTCTTGATCTCAGAGTAATGAGTTCAAGACCCACATTGGACATAAAGCTAACTTAAAAAAAAAAAAAAAAAAAAAAGAGATGAGAAGATGAATTGTTGAATAGATGAATAATAATGCAAAGGCTATGTTTGTACACTATGGAAATAGTTTTAATACAAGTGACTTTAAGATGAATTTGCATTTTTTTTTTTTAACTTTCTCTGATTTCAGAGATTTCAGGAAGTAGAGAAGAAGTAGGCTTTCACTGGGGTGGTCTTTCCGTGGGGTCATCCTACACTAAATAAGTATGGAATGAAGGAAGAGTTGGGAGGATAGCACAACAGCAACAGATTCTCCCCACCCTCCTGCCCCAACATTTAAAAAACCTGCAAGGTATCACATAATTCAGATATAGTTAAAAAATAATATTTAAAAATACCTACATAGTCACCACTGAGAGTAAGAATAGAACATAGTGAGGTGCCTGGGTGGCTCAGTTGGTTAAGCATCTGACTCTTGATTTAGGCTCAGGTCATGGTCTCGAGGTTCATAAACTCGAGCCCCACGTTGGGCTCTGCGCTGAAAGTGCAGAGCTTGCTTGGGATTCTCTCGTTCCTCCTCTCTCTCTGCCCCTCCCCCACTCACACTGTCTTCTGTCTCTCTCAAAATAAATAAATAAACTTAAAAAAAAAAAAACAACCAACAACTCTGGAAGTTTTGTTTAGGAGTGCGGAATTATTATAAGGGAGAGCTGTCATATGAGTAGCCTGAGCAGCGTTCAACACATTTTCCTGGTCAACCTTGGGGATTGCCCTGAAGGACAGGAGGAATTTCCAGTTTTTGTATCTACCCAGCCTGTTGTTTGCGAGGAACATCCAGATTAAAAATTTTCTTCATTATGAAAAGTATCCCAGGTTCTTGGATGACTTCAGGTAGCCACATGTTGAATGTGTGTGTCACTGGAAAGAGTAAGTTGAGCAGTCAGCCACTCCTGTGGTGCTGTGACTGAGTGCTTTCTCAGAGAGAGGCACACCTGTGCAAAGACCAGCACCTTTGTGTAGGAACTCAGTATTTGGAGTTCTTTTGGAATTTGTTTCCATTTGTTTTATTATTTATGCGTCCTAGTCCCAAGCTACACCTCTGTTGTTTAGCTGGAGATCAGAACTTACAGAACAGAATTTTGGAGTAGAGAGAGTACCATAGTGAACACCTAAATACCCACCATACTCCTTCAGCAATTACCAACTTTGCCTATCTTGTTTCATGTATTGCCCACTTTTTTGTTGGACTATTTTATTATTTTTAAAAAATGTTTATTTATTTATTTTGGCAGAGTGAGCAAGCAGGGGAGGGGCAGGGGAGGAGCAGAGGGAGAGGGAGAGAGAGCATCCCAAGCAGGTTCCACAGTGTCAGTGCAGAGCCCAACATGGGAATCGATCCTGCCAACTGTGAGATCATGACCTGAGCTGAAATCAAGAGTCGGACACTTATCTGACTGAGCCACCCAGGTGCCCCTTGTTGGAATATTAAAAAAAAATTTTTTTTGATCTTTGAGAGAGAGAGAGAGAGAGAGAGAGAGAGAGAGCGCGAGCATGAGTGGGGGAGGGGCAGAGAGAGATGGAGACACAGAGTCCAAAGCAGGCTTTAGGCTCTGAGCTGTCAGCACAGAGCCCGATGCGGGGCTCAAACTCACAACTGCGAGATCATGACCTGGGCTAAAGTTGGATACTTAACCAACTAAGCCACCCAGGCACCCCTCCACCCCTTGTGGAATATTTTAATGTTTTTTTGAGACAGAGAGAGACAGAGCATGAGCAGGGGAGGGGCAGAGAGAGAGGGAGACACAGAATCTGAAACAGGCTCCAGGCTCTGAGCTGTCAGCACAGAGCCCGACACGGGGCTCGAACTCATGGACCGTGAGATCATGACCTGAGCTGAAGTCGGACGCTTAACTGACTGAGCCACCCAGGCGCCCCCCCCTTGTGGAATATTTTAAAAGCAAATATTAAATATCATTTCATCTAATACTCCTTTTTTTCTTTAATGAGAAACAGCAGATTGTTTTAAGTTCTCTCTCTTAATAGTTGTTACTTCTATTATGTAAATTATTCCTTCAGTTTCAAGAGAAGAATCATACTGCAATGATTTGAAATTAATAGGTTAAGCTGAATGATTTTTAATTTTGTTTTTCTTTGAATTGGCAATGCTGTTTTAATTGGCAAGGAGATTATTTTACCTAGGAGAATGTTGTATGGATTAATAAACTTGTGTAATGATACTGATGAATGTGAAGCAAAGGCAGAGAAACAGATGTTACAGTAGTTGATGTTCCACAGTTTGTGGGTTTTCTCACACACTTAAAACTGGAATATTCACACTGAAGCCTTGTTTCTCTCTCCTCTTACTTTCACTTCTCTCTTTCCCAGCTACAAAACATCTATGACTTAGACCTGTTGCTTGCTGGCTAACATTAAATTTGGTGATTGTTTTCTACTATGGATCTTTTTTGGGGACAGCTTTCCAGCTTCTCTCCTGCTTGCCAGGAGAACTTAGGGAAATTTAGAGCAGATTTCAAGAACATTTTGAATGATCAGTATTTAGTGCACAGGAATGAATCCATGGAAGAAATACTTTGAATTATTTTTATTAGGTAAAATAAAATTTTTATCTTTAGACTAAGGTTGGGATTTCATAACTTCAGTTCATCAGCTTGCCATACCTCATATCTCATTGTTCGAAAACAGTTTTTCTTTTCTTATGAAACTGGCAAATCACAGGAAACTAATGTTGTTTTATTTGCACCATGACTCTCTTGCATGATTTAACCAGTTATCAAAGAACCAGTTTCTTTTCTGTCTATAGTAGAATGTGGGTGTCTCGACAGTTTTGGACTGTACAGTTTGTATGATGTGGATACCTTAATATCAAGGTCCAAATAAATGGTTGTGGATTGAAAGTGATTTTCAAACTCTTTGTAATGCTAAGTTAATGCTATAAAAATAGAGAAAGTATACTAAAATGATCCAGCCTCAACTTCAAGTTGAGGGGTAGATTTAAGAATAGTAAAATTGAGGGTTGCCTGGGTGGCTCAGTAGGTTAAGTGTCAGACTCTTGGTTTCGGCCCAGGTCATGATCTAATGGTTTATGAGTTCGAACCCCACATCGGGCTCTGTGCTGGCAGCATGGAGCCTGTTTGGGATTCTCTCTCCCTCTCTCTTCTCTGCTCCCCCCACTTGCACTGTCTCTGTCTATCTCAAATAAACAAACTTAGGGGGAAAAAAAAAAAGAATGGTAAAATTGAGGCAATGGCATGTTAATGAAAAAACCCATCAAAACATATATGCAAAAGTAAAGAGTAGTATAATGACCTCCCATGAATTCATCATCCAACTTCAACAGTTTACAACTCGTGGCCAACCTTGTCATCTGTACCTTCACCTACTCCCTGTTCTCCTCTTATTTTCAAGCATATCTCAAAGTACATATAATTTCATCTGTGACTATTTCAGTATATATCTCTAAAAGATAGGGCTCTTAATGAAATAACTATAATACTACTATCATCTCAAAAAATGTAATAATTCCTTAATAACATCAGATATTAGTTCAGTGCTTACATTTCTAATAGTCCTCATAAAGGCAGTTTTTAAATTTTTGGTTTTTTTTTTTTTTGGAAACAGGATCCAAATAAGGCCCTACATTGTGATTTGTCTCTATAGCTTTTAAATTTCTTTCTTGCTTTTTTAGTGACTTAAAACATGAATTTATTATTGTTGCGTGCTCCATGGGCTGGCCATGCTGATTGGGTGGTTCTCACGCAATTGTGAAATCACACATGAGGCTGGAGTCACCTGAGGGCTCAACTTGCCAGATGCTCAAGATGATGCTTTTATTATTTATTTATTTATTTATTTATTTATTTATTTATTTTAAAATTTATTTTAGTATTTATTTATTTCTGAGACAGACACAGCATGAGTGGGGGAGGGGCAGAGAGAGGGAGGGAGACACAGAATCCGAAGCAGGCTCCAGGCTCTGAGCTGTCAGCACAGAGCCCTATGCAGGGCTCGAACTCACAAGCCGTGAGATCATGACCTGAGCCGAAGTCAGTTGCTCAACCGACTGAGCCACCCAGGCACCCTTCAAGATGATGCTTTTAAATCTCTTTTAACTATAGGTTTCTATTCTTTTATTTATTTATTTATTTTTGCTTTCTTTTGTCCTTTTTATGGTTGTTGTTGATAAAACCAGATGATGTGTCCTGTGGAGTTTCCCACTGTGCTTATTTCACTGGTTATATCCCTTTGTCCTTTGATGTGTTCCTTTCTCCTGTGTTTCCTGTAACTTGGTAGGAACATGCATAGGTTTCATCAGATTCAGGCTTTTTTGTGGGAAGACTACTTTTTGGGTTCTAGCAAGGGACACACACACACACACACACACACACACACACACACACACACAGTGTTTGGTTGCCCTTCATGTTATTGTTATTAGTAGCTAGCTATTAATGCCTAAACCCTTAATTCATTCACTGAGAGCTTCAAAATGGTGAGGTTTTAATCCATTCATTTTATTAGCTGGAATACTTCTATAAAGTAACTATTTGGTCACTCATGGTGTAGCTTGTATAGGAAAGATAGAATTAATAATATTTAATTCTTATCCTTTACTTACCAATTGTTAAAAATAATGAGTTGGTGGGGCACTAGCATCTTCCAGCTGTGACCAATCAGCTTTAAAGAAATTTTTTGTTTATATAAATGACTTTTTAAAAAAGCTTATTTATTTATTTTGAGAAAGAGAGAGAGGGGGACAGAGGATCTGAAGTAGGATCTGAAGTCTGCACGGACAGCAGACAGTCCCATGTGGGGCTTGATCTCACTGTGAGTTCATGACCTGAGCCAAAATCCAGAATCGCACTGAGCTACCCAGGCACCCCTTTTTAAAATTTTTTTATTTTAGAGAGAGAGCAAGCACATGAGTTGGGGAGAGGGGCCAAGGGGGAGAGAGAGAGAGAGAGAGAGAGAGAATTCTAAACAGGCCTGGCACAGCATGGAGCTGGACAAAGGGCTCAATCTCACAACTCTGGGGTCATGAGCTGAGTGGAAATCAAGAGCTGGATGCTCAAATGACTGAGCCACCCAGGCCCCACCCCCACCCCCATTAGCTTTTTTTTTTTTTTTTTTTTTTTTTTTAGCTATCAGTATGAACTAATGGATTTAAATGTAATTGATATATTTAGGTACTTTAGTTTGACAGCAAATAGAGGAAATACTCATTGCTTCTTTGAAAATAAAGATTTTTGGAACCATAAGTACAACTTTGTGGAAGTGCCCCTAAGCAAGTAAAAAGGTTTAAAACATTGTGATAGTAAAGGGAGTGAATCAGAAGGAAAGATTTTTTAAAAGAACTTATGTGGATTTTATTTATGAAAACCATCCAATGATGCTATAAATTAAGAAGGAAGATGATTGTTGCTTCAAAATGTATCTTGTCTACTCTGGTGTCCTCTCCTCTTTTGTATATCCCCTGATTCCAGTTTGAAAGCTGAATGGCTCTATAGTCAAGGCAAAGGGAGAGCCTATCGGCCAGGCCAGCACATCCAGCTTGTCCAGTATCTGGCTACAGTCTGTCCTCTCACTTCTACGCTGGGTCTTCAAACTGCCGAGGATGCCAAACTAGAGAAGATTCTGAGCAAACAGAGGTAAGCCCCTTTATTTGTAGCAGCTGGTGAATTCACACGTGAAAATACCTCTGAGTCTTCCTGCATGGTTAGTAGGACAGAGGCAAGTACTGTGACCCACATTTCTGGGTAGTTGGGCCGCTCGTCACTGCAGCAGTCCTGCTGGGGAACTAAACCATGTGGTGCAGTCCAGCTTGCATTGTTAGTCATTTCCTGAGTGGGGAGAGCCAAGCACTATGGAAGAAGGGGACTTAAAATTTTTTTTTTTTTTATGTTTTATTTTTTATATTTGAGAGAGAGAGAGAGAAGGAGAGAGAGAGAGAGAGAGAGAGCGAGCATGAGCAGGGAAGGGGGCAGAGAGATGGAGACAGACTCTGAAACAGGCTCCAGGCTCTGAGCTGTCAGCACAGGGCCCCATGCGGCGATCCAACTCATGAGCAGTGAGATTGTGACCTGAGCTGAAGGTCGGATGCCCAACTGACTGAGCCACCCAGGCACCCTGGGAGAAGGGGATTTTTAAAAAATACATATTTATTCTTTTAGTGTAGGTGTTTCATATGGGTTTTTGTTATTTTTAAAGTTTACTTATTTTGAGAGAGAGAGAGGGAGAGAGAGTGCATGTGAGTAGGTGCAGGGTAGAGAGAGAGAGGGAGAGGATCCCAAGCCAGCTCTGTTGTCAGCATGGAGCCCAAGGTGGGGCTCGATCTTGTGAACTGTGAGATCATGACCTGAGCTAAAACCAAGAGTCTAACGCTTAATGGATTGAGCCACCCAGGTTCCCCTCATCTGGGTGTTTAAGTACTAATATTAAGACGTGAAGCCAAGGGGCACCTGGGTGGCTCAGTTGGCTAAGAGTCCCACTTGGGCTCAGGTCATGATCTGACGGTTTTTGACTTCGAGCCCCGCATCGGGCTCTGTTGTCAATGCAGAGCCCTCTTCAGCTCCTCTGTGTCTCTCTCTTTCTGCCCCTCCCCTGCTCTCTCAAAAATAAATGTTAAAAAAAAAGTGAAGCTAGAACCAAAGTTATTATTTTTTTTAATCACAGTCCTGCCCTCACGTGTTTGTGCATGTTTGTTCCTATGAGAGTGTCTATATGATTGTGAGTTAAAAATAAGTTTCTTGGGGCACCTGGGTGGCTCAGTTGGTTAAACGTCCAATTTTGGCTAAGATCATGATCTCGAGGTCTGGTCCGTGAGTTCGAGCCCTGCCCCAGGCCTGGAGCCTGCTTCGGATTTTGTGTCTTCCTCTCTGTCTGCTCCTTCCCTGCTCACGCTCTGTCTCTCTCTGTCTCTCAAAATGAATCAACGTTAAAAAAAAATTAAAAATAAGTTTCTTAACCTTTTCTATCCAGTGATTTCAAATGAGACTTTTTAAAAAAATTATTTAAATCTTTATTTTTGAGAGAGCGAGAGAGAGAGAGAAAGACACACAGTGTGAACAGGTGAGGAACAAAGAGAGAGGGAGACACAGAATCCAAAGCAGGCTCCAGGCTCTGAGCTGTCAGCACAGCCCGACGTGGGTCTCAAACCCATAAACTGCAAGTTCATGACCTGAGCCGAAGTCAGACACTTAACTGCCTGAGCCACCCAGGCGCCCCTCAAATGAGACTTTTTGATTTGGTAGTAATTAAAGATATCTACTTCAAAAACTTGTACATTTCTACGTTTTTGACAGTATTATGTAAGAAGCAAAAAAGCTTTGTTTTTGTGGTTTGTATTAAATCACATCAGATGTTATTGATTTTCAGGTTTCACCAGAGGCAGTTGATGAACCAAAGCCAAAGTGAAGAGCTGGCTCCTCTTGCTCCTGTTGAAACAAGAACACCCCTTGTACCTGAGCATTCAAGCCCTGTTCAAGATGGCCAGAGAGTCCAGGAAGGCGGTACGAAATTAACTGCTCTCTGATCCTTTTTCTTCAAGTTGTTAGATCTGTTGCGTACCATAAAACAAAAAAGTATACATTCTCCTAATTTTTTGTTTGTTAAGTGAACATTTAGGTCTTATATTTTATATATGTATCTATACAGGCATACATGTAAAACTACTGTATTGTAAGGTGTTAATTTTTGTTTATTATTGTTTTTGTCATTGGTATTATGTTTTTAGTATTATTTTTTATTACATTTAAAATTTTAATTTCAGTATAGTTAACATACAGTGTTATATTAGTTTCAGGTGTACAATATAGTGATTCAGCAATTCTGTACATTACTCAGTGCTCATCATGATAAACATATTCTTAATCCCCATTACCTATTTCACCCATCCCCCCACCCCCTGCCCCCACACCTCCCCTCTGGTAGCCATCAGTTTGTTCTCAATAGTTAAGAGTTTGTTTCTCGGTTTGTCTGTCTCTCTTTTCTTCCTTTGCTCATTTGTTTTGTTTCTAAAATTCCACATATGAGTGAAATCATATGATATTTGTCTTTCTCTGACTTAATTCACTTAGCATAATACTCTCTAGATCCATCCATGTTATTGCAAATAGCAAGATTTCATTCCTTATGATGGCTGAATGTTATTTCATTGTGTGTGTGTGTGTGTGTGTGTGTGTGTGTGTGTGTGTGTGTCACATCTTCTTTATTCAATGCACACTTGAGCTGCTTCCGTAATAGCACTACTGTAAATAATGCTGCAGTAAACATAGGGGTACATGTATCCCTTTGAATTAGTGTTTTTACATTTTTGGAGTAAATACCAAGTAGTGAGATTTCTAGATCATAGGGTAGTTCTATTTTTAACTTTTTGAAGAACTTCCATAGTGTTTTCCATAGTGGCTACAGTTTGCATTCCCACCCACAGTGTACAAGGGTTCTTTTTTCTATACATCCTTGCCATCGCTTGTTTTTTTGTATTTTTGATTTTAGCCATTTTAGCAATTCTGAGAGGTGTGAAGTGATATCTCATTGTAGTTTTGATTTGCATTTCCCTGATGATGAGTGATATTGAGCATCTTTTCATGTGTCTGGCCATCTGGATGTCTCTTGGAGAAATGTCTGCTCATGTCTTCTGACCATTTTTAATTGGATTATTTGTTTTTTAGATGTTGAGTTGTATCAGTTCTTTATATATTTTGGATAGTAACCCTCTATTGGATATGTCACTTGCAAGTATCTTTTTTCATTCAGTAGGTTGCCTTTTTGTTTTGTTGATTGTTTCTTTCACTGTGCTTCAATTTTAATTCTTAAAAAACGTTCAGAGAAAAAACATTCAGAGTTGCCACCTTTTGTATTGACTGATACTTTGATTTTTCCCATTATTATTGCAAGAATTCATTTTCTTAAGTCGTTGATGTTTTAGGCATATTGGAGGAAATCACTGAAGGCATTTTATTTACTATATTTTAGGGGTTAGATTTCATTACAAAGATAAAACTAAAAAAGTACCTCTTTAAATATTTAGTGGTTTCAATGATATTTTGTTGATTCTTCTAGAACCCGTCATCCAAGTCAATTCTTGGGTTGGGACTAACAGTAATGATGATCAATTACATGCTGTTAAGAATAACTTTCCAGCCTCTGTACACGCTACAAGATACTCCCGAAATGACCTGCACTTGGAAGACATACAGACAGATGAGGACAAGTTAAACTGTAGTCTTCTCTCTTCAGAGTCTACTTTTATGCCAGTTCCATCAGGACTCTCTCCAGTATCACCTACAGTTGAGCTGAGGCTGCAAGGCATTAACTTGGGCCTAGAAGATGATGGTGTTGCAGATGAGTCTTTGAAAGGGCTGGAAAACCAAGACTTCAGTAAGGAAGAAGAAAAGGCTTTTTGGACTGCAAGTGAGAATTCTGCTCAAACTACGGAAAGTGCTGTTAGTACAGAGGTAAATGAGGAAGGTGGGCTGTTACCTTGTATGGAGCCAACAGTAACCAATGCTGTCTTGAAGGATGACACCCATAGTCTTATATCTTTTCCTGAGTCGGTTGGACACAATGTCTTCCATACGCTGCCAGACAGTGAAGAAACCGTATCTCAATCAGCTTCAGAGAAACTTCCCTGCGGAGTTTTAACCCAGAGACCTGTTGCTTTGGGACAAGATAAAGTTGCCCTTCAGAAATTGAATGAAGCAGCCACCAAACTTCAGGCCTCTTGGCGAGGCTTTTATACCAGGAACTATAACCCCCAAGCTAAAGATGTGCGTCATGAAATCCGGCTGCGTAGAATGCAGGAGCACATTGTTTGCTTAACTGAAGAAATAAGGAGGTGGGCCAAAAGTCCTTGTTTAGGTGCTGTTTTGTTGGTTTGGGAGTGTCAGAGTCTTAGAGTTGATTCAGAACATTGAACCATCGCTGCTGTGGTCAGGATACTTCATACCGTGTTGACACTCTTCCTGATCTAGAACATATGGAAAGCATTTTGAAGACAGAACCTGCCAAATGCATCTGTCTCCATCTCTAGCTCAGCACTTGGTTCATTGATGCAGCATAGCAGTAAATGTTGAGTGATTACTTGTCTTAAAGATGTTTTTAAACTTTAGAAAGGTACAGAAAATGTAAAGGAACTGAATAAATATAGAAATAAGAAGATGAGAAAGTATACATAGAACCCAGTAAGTGAAGAGAGAATTAAAGAGTGAGGATTTAGAAGGGACTAAAATTCTGGGGCAATGGTAGGAATTATTCCTCACTTCTGGGGCTCACATGTTTTACTGACTGCCACCCAAGAGAATTAGGACTTCATAAATTTATTTTGAGTATTAGTATTGCCACTAGCAATATTTATTGATATTATCAGTTGGAAGAGGAGGAGGCAGTGAAAGACATTGAGAAGGGACACCCAGTGTGGTAGAAAAATAGGGAGAATGTGTGTCTCAGCTTTAAAAAAAAATTTTTTTTTTTTAATATTTATTCATTTTTGAGAGACAGAGAGCATGAGTGGGGAAGGAGCAGAGAGAGAGGGAGACACAGAATCCGAAGCAGGCTTCAGGCTCTGAGCTGTCAGCACAGAGCCCGATCTGGGGCTTGAACTCATGGACTGAGAGATCATGACCTGAGCTGAAGTCAGATGCCCAACCACCTGAGCCACCCAGGCACCCCGTGTGTCTCAGCTTTGATAGGGAAGTGTTTTAGGAGAGAGGAAAGGTGCCGTAGGGAGGACAGAGAATTTAGAAGCTGGAAGTTATTGGCGACTATACGGGGGGACCTTAGGGCTGTTCTCGAGTTTCATGATTTGCTAAACAGACTCACAGAACTCAGGAAAGCTATTCTATTCATGACTCTGGTGTATTACAGTGAGAGGGTACTGATTAAAGTCAGCAAAGAAAAAAGGTGTATAGGGCAGAGTCCCGGAGAGACCAGGCACAGGCTTCTAGTTGTCTTCTTCCAGTGGAGTAGTACAGATAGGGCTTGAATCTCATGGCAATGATGTGTGACAACACATATGAAGTATTGCCAACCAGGAAGCTCACTGAAGCCCTGATATGCAGGGTTTTTATTGGGCATCAGTCACATAGCATTGAGTGCCTGTGTGGCTAACCTTACTTAGACCTTAGCCCCTTACATAAGGGCAGACTGCTACAGTACAGTGTCTGTATCAGGGCCACAGGTGAACAAAACAGGTATTCACCTAAAAGCACATTGTTAGCATAAACTATCTGGTTTGGCCCCAAGGCCCACATATACAAAGATATTCTTATCAACAGGATATTTCGAAGGCTTGGATATTTTTTTCCAGACCCAGTCAAGGCCGGTCTTATCTTTGGAATGTGTAGGGTTTGAAGATCCCAAGCTAGCTGAATTAACCCTTTCCTGCCCAGTGAATTTCCTAAGAGGAGCTTCAGTGACAAAGTGGAATCAGACAGTTTGGAATGGGTTGAATAGTGAATGAGAGGTGAAGAATGAGTGTAGCCAGTTCTTTTGGAGTATGTTGCTTGAGGAAAAGAACAGAGGAGTTGTTGCTGGAGGAGAATCTGAAATTAAAGAAATTTCTATTATTTTATTTATTTAAAACAATATTTTAATGTTTATTTTTGAGAGAGAGAGAGAGAGACAGAGTGCGAGCAGGGGAGGGGCAGAGAGAGAGGGAGACACAGAATCTGAAGCAGGCTCCAGACTCTGAGCTGTCAGCACAGAGCCCAACGCGGGTCTTGAACCCGTGAACCACAAAGTCATGACCTGAGCCGAAGTTGGACACTTAACCGACTGAGCCATCCAGGTGCCCATATTTGTTTATTTTTAAAAAGATTATTTTGAGAGAGAGAGAGTGCATGTACAAGCCGGGGGTGGGGGGGAGGGGGCAGAGAAAGAGGGAGAAAGAGAATCCCAAGCATGTCCGCACTGTTAGTGTGAGCCTGATACAGGGCTTGAACTCACGAACTGTGAGATCATGACCTGAACTGAAATCAAGAGTCAGACGCTTAACCAACTGAGCCACCCAGGCACGCCAGGAAAATTCTTCTTTAAAGAACCTAAAGCCCCTGGGTGGCTCAGTTGATTGAGCTTCTGACTCTTGATTTCGGCTCAGGTTATGATCCCATGATTGTGCGATTAAGTCCCACATTAGGCTCTGCACTGTGCGTGGAGTCTGCTTAAGACCCTCTCTCTTTCTCTCTCTCTCTTTCTCTCTTCCTCTGCCCCTTTCCCCCATTCTCTCTGTCTCAAATAAATTTTAAAAAAAGATGGGAGATACAGAGCATGTTCATGTGTTGATGGGATGATTCAATAAGTAGGGAAAAACGGATAATGCAGAGGAAGGAAAGGAGAAGTATGGGGTTGAAGTTCTTGAGAAGGTGAAAGAAGGATCTGTGCACAAGAAGAGGGAGTGGCCTGAGCTAGGAGCAGGAGCAGGTAAGGTGGTAGGTTTGATACTGGGGGACAGGAAGTCCTGTCTAATGGATGCCGCTTCTTTTTCAGTGATATAGAAGACAGGCTCAACATTTGAAAATGAGAGAGTTGTGAGGGTATTCGTCTTAAAAGTGAACTTACAAGGAGAATGGAGGATTATCAGACAATGTGAGGAAAAAGTTAGAGTGGAAGACAGTAGGTCAGGTTGTATTATTTTCATCAGTAGCTCTCAGCTGTTTTCTTCTGATTCGGGCATGGTTAATTTGGTTCTTCCAGGAATGGGTTTTTTCCAGGTGAATATGATAGGAGAGAGAGACAAAGGAGCTGAAGATATTTGGGAGGGGATGCTTATAATGGTGGATCTTGGGATTTAAACAAGGTAAAAGGAGAGCCAGGAGGAGGTGGGGGTCGCTAATGTGGAGGTCTGGATGAAGGCTGGATGTCCAGATTGTCGTAGGGGGAACAAGAGCCAGTGGGCTGGGAGGAAAGGAGGTAGTGGTTTGTGTGGGTGCTTGAGATCGTTTTTAAAATGACTGGGTCTCTAGTGAGACCGTGAGAATGAATGACGTAGGGTGGATTATTATGAGGGACAGCGTCCATGTGAGTGCTGAGGTCTCCAGAAATGATGATAGGAATGGAGCTGAGAGACACTCGCCCTGAGACTTTCATGAATGGGGGCAGATAATGGGAGGCCTGTATGTGAAAAGAGTTTGGGGAAACTTAGCAGGATGGCAGGAGTTCTTCAAGGAGGAAGGCAAAGAATGTTTGTCGACAGTAGTGAGAAGCTATCTTCTGACCCTGATGTATGGATGTATAGCTTCCACTTTTTTTTTTTTAAGTAGGCTCCCTATACAACATGTGGCTTGAACTCACAGCCCCAAGATCAAGAGTCGCATGCTCTACCAACTAGGCCAGCCAGGTGCCCTAAAATAACTTCCACTTGAGAGGGCTACAGTGCCCTCAGCAATATGTCTGATTCAGTCAAGGAAAATTTCACAGAAGAGGTTGAGAAATTAAGGGAGTTTACTGATTACAATTTAGGAGTCCCAGATGGCACAGGAGAAGGACTTGGGGGGGCTAGAAAAAGTGGTGACATTCTGGAAGGTAATGGACAACTAAGGGAGCCTTAGCTTGGTGACAGGCCTATGGAGAGGGCAGCAGTGAGCCCAGATTAATACTTTAATGAATAAGGGGAAGTGATGGAAGGGCAGCTCTGTTGATAATGGCAAGGAATATGTCAGGGACGGGCAAACAGGGACTGAATTTGATGGGATTAGTCCTACTAATAATCTCTTAGAAGAGGGCTGTCAAGCTGTGATCCTAATCCTCAGTTGCTCTGAGGCTTTGAGCAAGTACTCCTTGCTGCAGGCTCCTGTGTCTTTGGTGTTCTTGGCTGGGAAATAACAGCCAGATAAAGAGCCATTTAATATTTTGTTTTATTTTTCATCATTGGCAATACTTTGTGGAGCCAGTATCATCTAAATTTCAGTTATATTCATTTGGCTTCTACACTGAGTAATACTTTAAAACTAGTTTCAGTTTAGATACTCTAAAAGTAGAAAGGGCTGTTACTAGATTATTAATGTCTTGACAGCACAAGTGTTTATTAGTTGTAACAACAAGCGCAAGTCAAAGCACCCTTCGTTGTGTCAGTAATGGATTTTGAATTATTGTAGATTAAGAAAAGAAAGAGATGAAGAACGCATTAAAAAATTTGTGCAAGAGGAGGCTGTCAGATTCCTTTGGAACCAGGTAAACCCATTCCTGCTGATATACCTAATGTATGAACAAAGAAACATTCTGGATTTATGGAGATAATCATAGAGTAGTCAGGCATATTAAGCACTTCTTCTAAAGGTTGAAGACATGGTCTGTGTTCTTTGCCACTAACTCTGAACGAGGCCAGTGAATTTCATTACATTTTATTTAATCTCAAGAAAAATATTTTCATAATTTTGGCCACAAAGATAAACCATAAAGATGAAGGAAAGCACTAAATTGAGGGATGTTGTCGTAATTTCCACTAAGGAGAAAAAACCCAATTGGAAGTTTTATGTAGTTGTCTTTCTTGTTTTATCTTTTGGGAATATTTGAATATAAGGTGGCTAAAATGGTATATGATGGCTACAATATGCATGTCCTAAAAAGAATGCATGACTTCTTGGGAAAGAGAGTTTGAATCCTGTAATAATAGCACACATCAGAGATAGTTCAGACAATCAGTTTTACTGTTATTTTATCTCATCAAATATTTTTTTTAATGTTTATTTTTGAGAGAGGGAGTGTGTACGCATAGGGGAGGGGCAGAGAGAGAGAGGGAGACAGAGGAGCCAAAGCCCAGGCTCCAGGCTTTGTGCTGACAGAAGAGAGCCCGATGCAGGGCTCAGACTCATGAACTGTGAGATCATGACCTGAGCCAAGTCAGACACTTAACTGACTAAGCCACCTAGGTGCCCTTTTCATCAAATATTTCTTAATGATAATTTCTTGAAAACATTTTTATAAATGAGTTTGTTATAATAGGATTTTGCCTACAAAATTAAGAAATAGTTACTGATTTCTAAGGTTTTATAATTACTAATAGTAGGGGAGCTGTTAAATACATTATAGAATAACAACATCATGGAACATTATGAAACAGCTAAACAGAATAAGGTAAGGGTATGAACTGAAGACCTGGAAAGATCTCCAGAATAACATTGTTCAGTGAAAAACAGCAAGTTGCAGAACTTAAGGTTCTGCTTGATTTTAAAAACATCGTGTGTATTTAAAAATACATAGTAAAAGGTCTGGAAGGACACACATCACGCTGCTCTCAGTGATTACCTTAGAGGGTGGTCAAAGGGAAACTAAAAAATTCTGTAATTGCTTTCTTGTTGCAGATTTAACTGTAAAATTTTGAGATTTTAATTATAATATAAAAATGTAAAGGTCATGTTATCAAGTGCCCGGGATATTTTTAGGTATTTTAGAGTTGTATATGCTATATATTGTTAGATAATGTTTAAAAACTCTTACTTTAAATGGATATCTACAATGAGATTTTTATTTTAGAGAATCTACTTATAATAGGCTCTAATCTGTCTTATTCAATAGACTTCAGTTCATACTCAGCACATTATTTGCCCCTTAGCCATGTGCTGTTGTGCTTCTGATAGTTCTTCCAGTAGCAACAAGAGAATTGCTTTGGCCCATCCTAACTCTCCTGGTGAGGACCTTCTGTTACCAAGGATGTGCACCACTTGTGCCAGCCTGCTTTAGGCTGGGAGTGCTGTGGAAGGGGTAAGGGGAGTCAGGCCATTTCTAACTCAAGTTCTGCCATCTGCCATTTATCACCTTCATGAGTATTGGGAAGAAAGCTTAAAGAACATTGTAAAACAGGCGTGACTTTTATTTTATGATAAAACTATATCCTTTGGTTTGTAGGTAAGGTCTCTACAAGCTTGGCAGCAGATGATGGATCAGCGTCTAAGTTCCTGGTGTACTGATGTTCCTCCTGTATCAAGTACTCTAGTGCCATCTAAGCCTCCGTTACTCACCCAAAGTCAGGAGCCCTCTTCTGATCAAAATCCTGACTGGTTTATTGCGCCTGATGAGGCTCCTCAAGAGAAATCCTTACCAGAATTTCCAGACTCTGGTTTTCATTCTTCCCTAACAGAGCAAGTTCACTGTTTGCAGGATTCTTTGGATTTTGAAAAAAGTTCCACAGAAGGCAGTGAAAGTTCCATAATGGGGAATTCCATTGACACAGTCAAATACGGCAAAGAGTCTGATGTAGGGGATGTTAGCGATGAACATGGTGAATGGAGTAAGGAGAGTTTAAACAACGAGCAGGATAATAGTCTACTTGAGCAGTATTTAACTTCAGTTCAACAGCTAGAAGATGCTGAGGAGAGGACAAATTTGGAGGAAGGCACAGGAGATAGTAAGCTTCATATTGCTCCTTCCCCTGAAAAGTTAGATGCCTTGTCTGACAGCACTTCTGTAGATGATTCTCATGGCATATCTCCTGCTTTGCAAGATGAAATCAGCCAGGCACCAGAAAATTGTAAATTAAATGCTGAAGTTCAAGGGCAACAGTCAGACTGTGAGTCTACATTTCAGGTACTGCATGTTGGTATTACTGTGTAGCATGTGTGGGTGCTTGGGAAGCGGAAATCTACTGTTACCATTTTCACTTGCCCTTTTTTTTTTTTGAAGGGGACTACCATCCCCATTTTGTTACTATTTGTATAGAATTTGTATTCTTGTCTCATGTTTTCCATTTTCTAGATACTGAGCTGACTCTTTGTTTTGATTTTGTGAGCTCTTAGTTGTAATCTATCAAACAATATTTATATTGAAAGCTATGTGCACTTTATTTCCCAACAACTGAATTGCATCAACAGTGTTCCTGTTTTTCAATGTATTCATTGCCTTTCAAAAACAAACTAGAATATCTTCAAGAAAACAGAACAATTTACCTTAAAGGTATAAATAAGAGAATTTAGATTTTTCTGTATGTCAGGAGATTAATTATGTAGTAAGGAATACAGTTTGTTAAAGTGAATATAAATGAACTCCAGAAATTTTCCAGCCTCCTTGGAATAAGAACATATATTTCTAAGCCTTTCCCCTTTCCCTCCCTTATGAGTCAAGGAAAGCCTTCTTATCAGCAAATAGGGAGAAAAAGTAAGATTAGAGGATTTTTCAGAGGAAAACGATTAAATCGTCTCGTGGAAAACTTTAATGTCATGTATTAGTTTTAACATATGAAGCAAAGTGTTCCATCTAGCATTAAAATCAAGCTTATTTAAAGAGACAATACAAGAATTTTCTCTTAGATATGAAGAGAGCAGATGCTAGGTTCCATTCGCTTGGAATAATGTCACAGCAGACGTTGTCTTTTCATTCAGTGCTTTTTTACCCTACAGATAACCATTTCTGTGCCAACATACTATGTTCATCTTCTCTGATCCTGCTTTATATTTGCTTATGTATTTCAGCAGAAGGTCCATGGCCATTTACTTCATTTTTTGACCTCTGCCTCATAGTGAAGAACATTTAAAATGGTATTAGTGATAGAATATGAATGACTTTTTTTAAAGGACTATTTTCTAAACAAATTTCTGAAAAAGTGCCACATTTGGAAGACAGTTTAATGGTGGCTAAGAAAAAATAAACCTCACTTATTTCTTGTTAAGAAGAATATATATGAGTAGCTTCAGGAAGAGATGATAATATTGTGTTTGAGTGTTATAGATGGATGCATTTGCAAATCAAGGAAGTTTGGTATTTTAATCTTTGAGAATGTTAAAGTATCCTTGAACTACACTATCTGATTTCCCCCGATCTCTGGACATACAACTATTTAAAACTATGGCAATACTCAAGTGTTCTCTAAATTTAGGTGCTAAATATCAAAATTCATTTTTCTGTTACAGTCACTAGATCTCCTTCTTTGAAGTTATATAAAACAATAACTTCTGATCCTTCACAAATAAAGTCAGGGATCACATGTTATACTTTGTTGATAGTTAGGAACATTTCTCCAGTGTGGGTAAAATGTATTTTTCTCTGTTTATAAATATGTAGCACTCAGGTTGAGAAGACTTGTATTTCATTCTCAGAAATCCAGAATCTTTTGAAAAGGAAATATTTTCTGTCTCTTCTAAATCAAACAGTCGTCTTACATTGAAAATTTTCCCTAGTGAAGCATGTGTAACATTGAATGCATGTTAGTAAAAATAGAATTTTTTACTTTTTGAATAATGCTAATTATCTTTTATGAGTGATTTTTAATTTCTTCTTAAATATACCCTATTTTTCTATTTTACAGTTAAGTGCCTCATTTGCTGCCCATAGTTAGACACAGAAAAACCAACTTGCACTGCACTAATACTAAAGTGCTGTTCATGGAAAATTAATTTCTCATAAAAGTTCCTGAAATGTCATGGTTCAGTATTGCCTACGTAGGTTTCTGCTGACAACTTTTGCCCCTTTTCTGAGAAATGGCAAAACACACCTAAATTCATTTGAACATCAACATTTGTCAGCAAGATTTCCTTTTTTACCTTTCCCTTGTATTTCTAGCCCATAAATAGCATTAGTGTACTTTTATTTTAAACTTGGCAGATTATGATAAGGCTTAATGTTTTGCTCTTCATTTGATAGAACTTTACTAGTGTTTTGAAGTGCAAGAATATTAAGTAGACCCCTACCTTAACTGTAGAGATTATTTTGGATGTAGATAGAATGAAAATGATGTAAATTAGAATGCAGGAAAACTGTGGCATAGACTTAATATATTTTAATAGGTTTTACAGTGTAATTTAAAATAACTTATGTAAGATATTTGATGTTATCTCTATGGGCAGTGCATTGGTCTGGCTAGAGAGAATGGGTCTAGTAAAGTTTGGGAAGTTGAACTTTAACATGGTCTTTGTGTTTTTTCTTATAGGAGACTAGTTTAGCTGTGCTACTTTAGTTCGTATCCATTTTATTGCTGTATGGAAAATTCAGTATATCAATGAGCTATTCTTCCAGAAACACAGAATCCTACATGTGAAAATTGGAAGGAATTTTAGAGATTATCTGTTCTAATCTCTTTGTTTTAAAGATGAAACTAAGGCACAGAAAAGTTAAGTAACTTGCTTGATGTTATAGCTAGTTAGTTGTAATAAACTGAAAACTTAAGAATTATTGTATTCCAAAACTTATCATACACTATTAATTTTACATTTAGTGAGTCCGTAGGAAAATCTTTTTGAAAGAGAAAAAACCCAAAACTTCTAACAGAGCTTGAACTCTACCACTTGAAGCAAAATTGCTCATAGAAAAAGGCTAAGTCATTAAGAACTCTTAAGTAAATTTTCTCCAAGAAATGTGATTTAATTTAAATGGTTTTTAAATGTTTTATTTATTTTTTTTTGAGGACCAGAGCATGAGTGGGGGAGGGGTAGAGGAGAGGGGACAGAGGATCGAAGCAGGCTCCGTGCTGACCTCAGTGAGCCACCCAGGTGCCCCTAATTTAAATAGTTTTTAAAGATCAGTCATAGAAATTAAAAATTTTGAAGAACAATTGCATCTTGGAGTACATTTATTTCATGGAAAAAATATAACAGGTTGCGGAGAGATCTAAGATTTTCTAGTGAGATCCTGAGTTTGTTTATATTTCATCTTCAGTTTTACAGAACAACAGATGTCAGAGTTTTAAAATGTCCCATCATGATAATTGATATAAACACAATATAGTTTGGTTTTATAAGCTTAAATATGAAAGGCCTCATAGTATGCATGTTTTAGGGAAATATTTAACCCCACACTTGTTTGCATATATGGAAATAACTTTATTCTTAAATAATGTGGGTACCATTCTTGAGTGTGGATTTTTCTTTTATTTTTGTTTTGGGTTATTTTAAATATGTAAACACTGTATTAGTATTTTCCTGTTATCTACTTAATACAAGTCTAGTTTTACTTTTATAAGTATTTTCAGAAACAATATGAGCTTAAGGTAGTATACTATCTCCTTGGTACTTTTTTGGTGCAGGTTCTTAGATTTGGATTTATAACAATAATATAAACTATAAAACCTTTTTTTTTCTGGAGTAAAAAGGGAAAGTATAGCATGAGTTTGATCAGTTTCCCATTCATAAATGAAGAGAAAAAGACTTAATTTTTAATGTATATCTTTATTTTGCCATGTACCTTATTAATGATATTTATTATATTATAATATTTTAACTTCTAAAATATGTGATTCTTTTGTTCATAAAAATGAACATTCTAAATATTTCTGGTGATATTGCTTACACTGATCAAACCTATTGTGCCATATTAAAAATAAAAGTCAAGTAAACAAAGCAGTTCTCACAGTCTTGGAGTAAAATAGATAGTCTTTTTAAAATGAGGTGCATTTTATTTGTGAACGAGTAGAAATCATACTATATTTTCATTCCTTAATTGAAATAGTAGATAGCAGGAATCTCTCAGTAGTGGCTTTGTTCATTTTCCAGTTAAATTTCTTTAAGCGTTTTGTGATAATTTTAATGTTGACAATAAGAGTTTAAAAGTAATTTGAGTTTAGACTATTTTTAGATTTCTCTTTAATTTTGTTTTAGAAGTAGATGATTTAAAGTGGTTATGATCTGTTTTATGAAGGCTTAATATTTTGTATTGTACTTATTTAATTTGTATTTGAGTCTCTAATTCTAAATAAAAAGTTTGTACATTTGTTTGAGTGATTCATCTGTTTATTATAGTGATTAGTAGTAATGGTTGTTATTCATTGTGTTTATAATTAATGGGTAATTAAAATTCAGAACAAATTGCAGATAGAATTCTAAGAAAGATCTACAGTATAGTTGTTATATAAGTGAGTTTACAATAATACAGTCCTAGCCTTATGAATATGAATAGGAAATGAAAGAAAAGCTAGTTTAGTAGTTTTATTTGGTATAGATTTCATTGCTTCCAGGTAATGGGTAGAGAAAAGCAGATTATCCTCACAGATCACAGATGACACTGTCAGATACTGTTGAAACCTGGTGCTGAAAGTGTTAGGGAGTGAATGAGTAAGTAGAGCACAAACCGTCTCATTTGACACAAATCGGACCTGTAGTTGGTTGGTGTTATGGACTGAATTATATCCCCTGCTAAAATTCATGTGTTGAAGCCCTCCCAATGTGACTGTGTTTGGAGATAAGATCTTCAAGGAGGTAATTAAGGTTAAATAAGGTCATAAGGAAGGGGTCTTAATCCAATAGGACTGGTGTACTGTAAGAAGAGGAAGAGACACAAGATACTCTCTGTGCATCCCCAGAGGAAAGGCCACTTTGAGGACACGATGAGAAGGCAGCCACCTGGAACCCAGGACGAGAGAGCTCAACAGAAACCAACCTGCTGAGACCTAGATCTTGGACTTCCAGCCTCCAGAAATAAGAGAAAATAAATTTCTATTGTTTAAGCCACTCAATCAGTGGTATTTTGTTATGGAAGCCTGAGCAGAGTAGTACAGTTGGATAATCAAAATTTGGTTAGGGCAGGGAATCATAAAAAATTACATATACACTTAAAAAATTTAATTGAGATATAAATGACATAGAGTGAACTGCATGTATTTAAAGTGGACAATTTAAGGGGTGCCTGGCTTGCTCAGTTGGGAGAGCAAGCGACTCTTGATCTCTGGGTTGTGAGTTCAAGACCCATGTTGGGCATGAAGCCTACTTAAAAAATAAAGTGGACAATTTAATAAATTTTGACACTTATACATGCCTATTAAACCATCACAACAATCAAGATAATGAACATATTCACCCCTCAAAAGATTCTTCATTTCCTTCACAACCCCTCCTATTTTTGATTTCTTTTACTCGGCATGATTATTTGGGAATTATCTGATAGTTCATTCCATTTTACTGCTGAGTATAGTATTCCATTGTATGTACTTGTTGCATTTTTTTTTAATTTAAAAGTTTTTCCAGCCTTATTGAAAAGTGTTGACATATTGTGTGAGTTTAAGATATATGGCATGATGACTTGATATACGTATATATTACAAAATGTTTACCAGCTAAGGTTAGTTAACATATCCATCACCTCACCTAGTTTTACAATTGTATGTGTGTCCGTTGAGAACATTTAAGATGTATTCTCTTAGCAACTTTCAAAGAGTTTTATGGTATCAGGTCTTATGCCTAAGTCTAATCCATTTCGAGTTAATTTTTGAGAGTGGTATAATTCAGAGGTCCAGTTTCATTCTTTGGCATATGAATATTCAGTTTTCTTGGCACCGTTTTTTGAAGAGACTATCCTTTTCCTATTGGGTATTCTTTGTTCTCCTGTCGAATATTAGTTCACCATCTTTGCATGGGTTTATTTCTGAGCTCTTGACTCTGTTCTATTGGTCTATGTGTTTGTTTTTATGCCAGTTATCATACTGTTTTGGTTACTATAGTTTTCTAATATGGTTTGAAATCTGGAAATGTGATGTGTCCCACTTTGTTGGTCTTTTTCAGCTTTGGCTATTTGGGGTCTATTGTTTTTTTATATGAATCTTAGGAATGCTTTTTCTATTTCTGTAAAAAAAAAATGCCATTGGAATCTTGATAGGGATTGCATTCAATCTGTAGGTGGCTCTGGATAGTATAGGCATTTTAACAATATTAATTCTTACAACCCATGAACATAAGATCCCTTTCTATTTATTTGTATCTTCCTCAATTTCTTTCATGATGACTTTTAGTTTTCAGTGTAAAGATCTTTTCTCTCCTTGGTTAAATTTATTCATAAGTATTTTATTGTTTTTGATGCTATTGTGAATGGGATTATTTTCTTTATTTCTTTTTCAGGTGATTTGTTTTTAGTTTTAGAAAAACAACTTATTTTTCTATGCTAGTTTTGTATCCTGCAGCTTGACTGAATTCATTGAATTGTTCTGACAGTTTTTTGGTAGACTATAGGATTTCATATGCAAACAGACATTTTTACTTCTTTCTGACTTGGTTGCTTTTTATTTCTTTTTCCTGCCTGATTACACTGACTAGGACTTCCAGTGTTAAATAGGAATGGTGAGAGTAGGCACCCTTGTTCCTGATCTTATTGGAAAAGCTTTCAGCTTTTCACCATTGAGTATGGTGCGTCTTGTCATATGTGGCCTTTGTTATGTTGATGTCAATCTATTGAGAATTTTTATCATAAATGGATGCAGATTTTCTCAAATGCTTTTTCTGCATCTGTTGAGGTGATCTTATAACTTTTGTCTTGCAATGCATCCCATTTATTGATTTATGTATGTTGAACCACACTTGCATGGTATATGATCCCTTTAATGTACTTTTGAATTTGGTTTGCTCGTATTATGTTGAAGAAATATGAATCGATATTCATCAGGAATATTGGCCTGTCTTTTTTTGTAGTGTCTGGCTTTGGTATCACTGTAATGCCAGCTTTATAAAATCAGTTTGGGAGTGTTCCCTCCTCTTTGCTTTTTTGAGGAGAGTTTGAAAGGATTGCCATTAATTTTTTAAATGTTTGATAGACTTCATCATTGAAACCTTTTGGTCCTGGGCTTTTCTTTGTTGGAAGATTTTTGATTACTGATTTAATCTCCTTACTCATTATTGGTCTGTTCAGATTTCTTTCTGATTTACTCTTGGTAGGTTGTATGTTTCTAGGAATTTCTCCATTTCTTCTAGGTTGTCTAATTTGTTTGTTGGTGTATAATTGTTTATAGTTGTCTCATGATCCTTTGTATGGTATCAGTTGTGATATCTCTCCTCTCATTTATAATTTTATTTGGCCCTCTTTTTTTTTAATGTTTATTTATTTTTGAGAGAGAGTGAGAGTAGGGAAGAGGCAAAGAGAAAGGGGGAGAGATAATCCCAAGCAGGCTCCATGCTCAGTGTGTAGCCCCATGGGATACCATGACTTTGGAATCATTACCTGAGCTGAAATCAAGAGGAGGATGCTCAACCAACTGAGCTACCTGAGCACCCCTGGCCCTCTATCTTTTTTCTTGGTTAGTAGAGCCAAAGGTTTGTCAGTTTTGTTTATCTTTTCAAAAAGCCAGTTCTTAGTTTATTAATCTTTTCTATTCTTCTCCTGTTCTCTATTTCATTTATTTATGTTCTAATCTTTATTATTTCCTTCTTTGGTTAACTTTGGGTTTAGTTTGTTCTTTTTCTAATTTCTTGAGGTGTAACGTTGGGCTGTTTATCTGAGATCTTGTTTTTTTTCCTGATGTAAATGCATTTATCACTGTAAACTTCCCTTTGAGAGCTGCCTTTTTAAAAAATTTTTTAAAACCATTAATTTTTTTTGTTTCATCAACTTAAAAAATGTTTATTATTACTTTAAAAAATATTGTCAATACAATACAGTGTATGCGCATAGTTATAAAATAACTCTCCTGCCCTGTCCTTTTCTCCCTACCCCTGAGCTATCTCTTCTGGTATTAATTAACTTCAGTATACTGTTTTCACTTGATCCCTAAGTTTTAGACATTTTCTACTGACTTCCTTTTATGATAATTAAGGACTTGGTTCAGTACCACCCTCCAAATTTCTTCCTTTTCTTTGAATAATGGCCATAATTTTAGTAAAGTCAGAATTCAGTTAAAAGAATTTTTTTAATGTTTACTTTTGAGAGAGAGAGAGAGAGAGCAAGTGGAGTAGGGGCAGAGAGAGAGAAGGAGACACAGAATCTGAAGCAGGCTCCAGGCTCTGAGCTGTCAGCACAGAGCCTGACATTAGGCTTGAATTCACAAACCGTGAGATCATGACCTGAGCCAAAGTCGGACGCTTAACCGACTAAGCCACCCAGGCACCCCTAGAATTCAGTTTTTATATTATTATTATGTAAGTAAATATATTTTACTGTATAGGCTACTATTATACTATGATCGCCTTTCCTTTCTTGTATTTTTATTTTATTATTTTTAATGGGATTTTCCCCCTTACTCATTTATTTTTATTATTATTTTTAATTTTACATCCATGTTAGTTAACATATAGTGTAATAATGAATAGAATAGAATAGAATAGAATAGAATAGAATTTAGTGATTCATCACTTGTATATAACACCCGGTGCTCATCCCAACAAGTATCTTTAATGCTCTTTGCCCATTTAGCCCTCCCCCCACCCAGTACCCCTCCAGCAACCCTCAGTTTGTTCTCTGTATTTAAGAATCTCTTATGGTTTGTCTCCCTCTCTGTTTTTATATTATTTTTGCTTCCCTTCCTTTATATTCATCTGTTTTGTATCTTAAATTCCTCATATGAGTGAAGTCATATGATATTTGTCTCTCTGACTTATTTCTCTTAGCATAATACACTCTAGTTTCATCCATGTTGTTGCAAATGGCAAGATTTCATTCTTTTTGGTTGCTGAGCAATATTCCATTGTATATATCTATATATACTACATCTTCTTTATCCATTCATCAGTTGATGGACATTTGGGCTCTTTCCATACTTTAGCTATTGTTGATAGTGCTGCTATAAACATTGCGGTGCATGTGTCCCCTTCAAAACAACACTCCGGTATCCTTTGGATAAATACCTAGCAGTGCAATTGCTGGGTCGTAAGGTAGTTCTATTTTTATTTTTTTGAGGAACTTCCATACTGTTTTCCAGAGTGGCTGCACCAGTTTGCATTCCCACCAGAAGTGCAAAAGAGTTCCTCTTTCTCCACATCCTCACCAACATCTGTTGTTGCCTAAGATGTTAATTGGTGAGGTGGTATCATTGTGCTTTTGATTTGTATTTCCCCGATGATGAGTGATGTTTAGTATTTTTTCATGTGTCTGTTAGCCATCTGAATGTCTTCTTTGGAAAAGTGTCTATTCATGTCTTTTGCCCATTTCTTCACTGGATTATTTGTTTTTTTGGGTGCTGAGTTTGATAAGTTCTTTATAGATTTTGGATACTAACCCTTTATCTGATACGTCATTCGCAAATATCTCCTCCCATTCCATCAGTTGCCTTTTAGTTTTGCTGATTATTTCTTTTGCTGTGCAGAAGCTTTTTATCTTGATGAGGTCCCAATAGTTCATTTTTTGCTCTTGTTTCCCTTGCCTCTGAAGACATGTCAGGTAAGAAGTTGCTATGGCTGAGGTCAAAGAGGTTGCCTGTTTTCTCCTCTAGGATTTTGATGGCTGTCTTATGTTTAGGTCTTTCATCCATTTTGAGTTTCTTTTTTGTGTATGGTGTAAGTAAGTGGTCCAGGTTCATTCTTCTGTATGTTGCTGTCCAGTTTTCCCAACACCATTTGCTGAAGAGACTTTTTTTCCATTGGATATTCTTTCCTGCTTTGTCAAAGATTAGTTGGTCATACATTTGTGGGTCCATTTCTGGGTTCTCTATTCTGTTCCATTGATCTGAGTGTCTGTTTTTGTGCCAGTACCATACTGTCTTGATTACAGCTTTGTAATACAGCTTGAAGTCCGGAAGTGGGATGACTCCAGCTTTGGTTTTCTTTTTCAGGATTGCTTTGGCTATTCGGTATCTTTTTGGTTTCATACAAATTTTAGGATTGTTTTAGTTCTGTGAAGAATGCTGCTGTTATTTTGATAGGGATTGCATTGAATATGTAGATGCTTTGGGTAGTATTGACATTTTAACAATATTTATTCTTCCAATCCACGAGGATGGACTGTTTTTCCATTTTTTTGTGTCTTCCTCAATTTCTTTCATAAGCTTTCTGTAGTTTTCAGTGTATCGATTTTTCACCTATGGTTAGGTATCCTATGGCTTTTGGTGCAGTTGTAAATGGGATCGATTCTGTGATTTCTCTTTCTGCCGCTTTATTATTAGTGTATAGAAATGCAACCAATTTCTGTGCATTGATTTTATAGCCTGCAACTTTGCTAAATTCATGGATCTAGCAGGTTTTTGGTGTAGTCTTTTGGGTTTTCCACATAGACTATCATGTCATCTGCAAAGAGTGAAAGTTTGCCTTCCTCCTTGCCAATTTGGATGCCTTTTATTTCTTTGTGTTGTCTGATTGCTGAGGCTAGGACTTCCAACACTATGTTGAATAACAGTAGTGAGAGTTCCTTTCTTGTATCTTTGAACATTTTTCTTGGAATTAAAAACTGCCCTATTTTTTTTCGGTCCCATGAATATATACTCACTCTTATTTTTTTCAGATGCTCCACTAGATCTACTGGACACATTTAAGAAGCTTTCCCCAAATAATTTCACAAGTCTGATCATCTATTAGTTATCACTCCCTCCCTGCCCTACCCTTTTACTCCTTTATTCTACTCCTTAGAGTATAGATCCTTCTGCTCTGATGTTCTTTTTTTTACTTTGAAAGTAAAAAAAAAAAAAAATTAAATTTGAAATAGTTGACGCACAATTCTGAGAACTGCTTTGCTGCATCCCTTAAGTTTTGGTATTTCGCCTTTTCATTTTCATTTGTCTCAAGATATTTTTTTATATCCCTTTAATTTCTACTTTGACTCATTAGATGTTCAAGAATGTGTTTAATTTCTGCATATTTGTGAATTTTCCCGTTTCTTCCCGTTATTGATTTCTAATTTCACTTCACTGTGGTTGGAAACATACTTGATATAGTTTCTATCTTTACTTTGTTGAGACTTGTTTTGTGACCTAACATGATCTATCCTACAAAATGTTCCATGTGCCCTTGAGAAGAATGTGTTCTGCCGCTTTTGTATGTAATGTTCTGTGTGTGATTATTAGATCCATTTGGGTCTGCATTGTTGTTGAAATCTGCTATTTCCTTACTGATTCTCTGTCTGGATAATTTACTCATTGTTGAGAATAGGATATTAAAGTCTCCAGCTATTATTATATTGCTATTTCTCCTTTTAGTTCTGGAAGTATTTGTTTTATACATTTATGTAATATATCTGATGTTCGGATGCATAAATATTTATAATTGTTAGATCTTTTGATGAATTGACCCCTTTATCATCACATACTGACCTTCAAAATTCAGAGAATAGTACACAAAGACTGAAGTTTTATTACATGTAAATTTTACCCCCCAAATATCAAGTAGGATGTCAAGGGATCTTAGGATGGAGTGTGGACTATGACAACATATATTCACTGAAGGGGGAGGAAAAAGGGAGATGACCTAAGTAATTTTAGAAAACTGTTTCGAGTGGATAGTATGTGTCATAGTCCATTTAGGGTGCTATAACAGAATACCATGGATTGAGTGGCTTATAAACAACAAGTTTATTTCTCACAGTTCTGGGGTAGGAAATCCAAGATCAAGGTACCAACAGATTCAGTGTCTGCTGAGGGTAGCTTTCTGATTCATAGATGACCACCTTCTTAGTGTGTCCTCACATGGTAAAAGGGGCTAAGGAGCTCTCATGTGTCTTAAGCAAAACAAAGGCATACATAAAGAAAGTCCCACACAGGGCAAAACATCCAACACAAGCTATGAGGTCTCTTTCATCTCTTGGTAAGGAAGTGTTGCAGGCTAAGGCCATATGTATGAACGACTGCATGCATGAGACTGCCTTTCCCAGCAAGAGGCAATTAAGGTTAAATGAGGTCATAAGGTAGGGCACTAATCCAACGAGACTGGTGTCCTTATAAAAGGAGCATGGAGAAACAAGATGGGGGGGAAGGTAGAGATGCTTCAGATGACACTCTACTTCGCTTCCCTGTGGCTATGTTCTAGATTGCCAGTCAGGCTGGGTGGTTTGAGGATTATGTCATACAGCACAAGAGGGAGCTGAGGCTACCTATGAAGGAGGACCAGCATTGAGAGCTAGAAGGATTCAAAGACAGGATATGGAAGCAGCAGGAGGAGAAGGTCTGCACTGTCCAGAAGAGCTCCTGAGGCCTCCAAGTGCCTGAGTCCTAGCCCCTCCACCTATGATATAGCACACACAGTTCCTGGAAAAAAAAAAAAAAAAAAAAAGAGGATGAGGAGACATAGAAAGGTGTTTACCTACAAGCCAAGTAGAGAGTTCTCACCAGGACCTGAATCAGCTGGCACCTTGATCTGGGACTTCTAGCTTCCAGAACTGTGAGACAATAAATTTCTGTTGTTCGAGCCATCCAGTCTATGGTATTTTATTATGGCAGCCTGAACAGACTAATACAGACACCAAATACCTCTTCCTTCTAGTCTCCTACCCTTGGCAGCATTTTCTTGTGGCCTATGGTGTTTTGGGGGATAGGGTGGTTGGTACCTAATATGACAGTCATCATTTATTTTGAACAATGGTTTGAGAAGTTTGGGGGCCTAAATTTTAGTCACTTTTTCAAAGGGTTAAGAAGCAAAGTGACTGAAACAGGAATTGATATGGGATCAGAAGTGCTTGTGTCCCAAGCTTCTGCCATCAGAGATGGAGCCAGATGGCTGGTAAATACCCCCAAGTTAGCTGCATCAGAAACAGGCTTAATTTGCTTATCTAACTTTAAAAGATCCATGCTTTGTGTTTCTTAGAGAAATAAAGTTTAGTAACATTAGCATCTAAACTTTTGCAGATAGGTCAGAAGCAAACAGTTCCTTTGGTTTTTATGATGACATACAAACCTTATGTTCTCATTTTTCCTCCCAGTTCTCAAAGTTAGATGATCATAAATGTAGCTTTCAGAAATTCCTTATGCCATGTCACAACCTGAGGTAGGGGATTAAAGAGGAAGAGATTTGGGACACTGTGCTAGGGGACTTTTCATTTGTCATTTAATTTATTCCTAAATGCAGGTAGGGTTGCCCCTAATTCACAGTTGAGGAACTGAGCTGAGAGGAGTTGAGTACTTTGTCCCCTGCTAGTAAGAGGCAAAGCTGTAAGTCAGACCCAGTCAGGTCAGGATCCAAATCAAATATTTTCTGTATGATGGTATTTTTTCATTGGGAGTGTGGTGACTTTGTAGTCAGAGTTATTTTAATGAATTAATAGTGATATGCAGGACTCTCTGGTCCTAGGCATTCTCATTTGTGGCTACAATGACCATATATATATATGTTATGTGTATGTATGTGTGTGTGTGTGTGTGTGTGTGTGTGTCTTTATACTCAAATGCCTCAGGGTTATGAGTGCCTGTGTGCGAATGGGGTTATCAGGGATCACTAATGTGGTCCAAAACCATGACCTAGAAGTCAGCATGTCCTGTTTAAGTATTTGCCACTTGCCAGGCAGTCTAACTGTGAAAGAATAGGTGATGGGGTGTCTGGGAGATAGGACTTACAGCATAAGTTTACCATATGGGGCTCTTCATCCCACATTGAGGCAACGGAAGCCACCTTTTATGAGTAGGCCCTGGAAGACTGAATTTCTCCAGGAGGAGAATGAAATGGTTACTGCAGAAGAGACTGCCCTGTGTAGAAGGAACCTTCTTTTATTCCACTTATAGGTCTAGGCACCCATGCATGTAGTCCTGCCATGAAAACATCTGAATAAGCACGTAGAGTCCATTGTGGTCAGTAAATGTAAAAATAATTAGTGGTAGTTGCAGTTTATATTCATTCCTCTTCAACCTTGAGATAATAGTCTGGGGGTAGGTCTATTTATTTAGAGTCTGCGTTTGGCTCGGATAAATTCCATTAACTCCCCTGTGCACTGAAGAACACAGAGCAGGCCGCAATCCCTTCCAGCTTTCTGAGCAGGGCTTCTGTCTGTCTTCCAAGGACTCCTCTCAGTTCCTGAATGTCGCATAGCTGTGCACGTTTTCCCGCTTAGAAGAATGTCCAAAATAGGATAACCCAGAACTGGGCGGGGGGGTGGGGAACGTATGCAGGCATTTTTGTCCAGAAGTCCTATGCCATATAAAGGGAGAGTAAAAGGGACGGGGCTGTTTTAAGGGCAAATAGACTAAGTCGACTAAGTCGACTAAGCAGGTAAAGACTCAACGACTTGCCGTCTCGGTGCTGGTGCTTGGCCAAGAGTGTCTTCTGGTTGAGGAAACAATAAATTTCGCCACCGACAGGAAAGATGGCCCAAGTAGGGGCTTCTCCGGTTTGGTCACTTTCGCTGACAAGAAAAAAAGGCTTGAAACCGATTACCCGTAGGAAACCTTGGTGTTCGAAGGCGAGAGGAGCCGGTCCCGAGAGTTCAGGTCACAGCGGTGCAGCGAGGCGACCCCCCTCTGCACGCAGGAGCCGGGATTCCAACGCTTCCTCGCCTCGCGGCTCAGAGGTTCACGCTCGGCACCCGCGGCTGTCAGTCAGCGTCCTGGGCCCGCCCCTCCCGGAATTCGACCAATCGTAGCCGGGAGTAGGGCGTGAGGTGACGTAGCGGGGCCAGGAAGCAGGGGCCGGGCTGTCTGGCGCAGCGGCTACAGATCGGGGCGTCCCGATGCCAGGCGGCGGGAGAGCGCAAGGAAAGCAGCTGGGCCTGGAGGTGAGTGCGGGACTGCGGGTTGTACGCGGTCGCCGGCTGGGTCCTTGCCGCTCAAGCGACCCATTGCCTGGCTCCTCGCGTGCGCCTCTCGTTTGCGAAGCCCCTTACTCCGCGCGCGACAGCCCCTGAGTCCCTGGCCTGGTGCAGAGGAGCTCAGACAAGGGGATCGCGACTGGGGGCACTGGAGTCAGAAAGGGGGGACTCTGGCCCTTGGAGGGGGCAGAGCTGCAACCCCGGCAGCCTCGGACCTGAGTTGCCCGAGTCGCTGCAGGTCCCGGTAGGGAGGGGCGGGGCTGGCGCGAGCTTCTCTGTCCTCAGTTTTCTGCACTTGATGCAACGCCGGGAGGTGCAGCTGCCAAAGACCCCTCCCTAACCCAGTGCGGTCCATTTTGCGACGCCTCTCTCCTTATTCCCCAATCTCCGGTCTCGTTGCTGCTGTGGGCCCCAGCTGCCACTTGCCTGGCGATGTTCTCACACTTTGGACTCTTCTGGCATTACTCAGCTGACGCTTTGGGACATCAGATTCAGATAGTATGGGGAGAGAAGAGTGTGACTTTGCAAGGTGTGATGTGGAAACCCTGGCCTGGATCCGTTTGATCAGAGGCCACCAGGGTGGTGGTCAGGGGCATTCTCAGTCAGGATTTATATGAATTTTGTGTGTAATTGTCTGTAAATTTTCCTTTCTTTTCATTGTTTAAAGGAGGATTGTTGCCATATTTCCTAAAGATGAAGAATCACACTGCTCAGTGGGCCTTCCCCCTCCTCACTGTGGTTATCATTTGGAACATCAGGGTGTGCTTGAAGCTGGTGGGACTCCCAGACCCCGATCATTAATTGTCTGATTCCATGCAGTGGAGACAGCAACACACTATTATTCCTCCATGGTGTTTGGGTTCTGCTTTTCTTTGACTGTGCTTAGTTCTCTTCTCTCCTTGACAATCTCTGGCCTGATACAGTGCTGTTATTTGTTACTGAGAAAGGAAACGAAGGAAAGGAAACTGAAGTGAGGTTGGCTGTCCCTATTGCCCTGGATTCGGATTGTCCTGAGGGGACAGTGTAGGTTACAATTTTGGAAAGGCCATCCCTGACTGAATGATAGGAGTAACACCCCTGGCCACCGCATACTAGTGGTTCCCCTATTTGGCTATATATTATGATTAAATATTATAATATTTGGAGACCTCTTTTAAAAAGCTGTTTCTTGGGACTTGCTCCCACAGATTCCTATTCAGTGTAGTCTGATTCTGAGTCTAGTCTAGTCGTCGGCGTTGTTAAAAGCTTACACGATGATATTCATGGGCATGCAAGGTTAAAGAACACAGCCTATTAATGTGCTTTATATTTACTTATAGCACTTAATACTCTGTGACTTATCTAACTGGTTTGTTTACTTCTCAACCCCTCCCCTCCATGAAAGCATGAGGTGCTGCTTTGGTGGAAGGGCAAGGAAGGCCTAGGTGAGTCAGCACTTTGGGTGTGTGAGATGAGGGTACATGAAAGAGAACTAGAATCAGAGGAACCAAGTCCTGCAGACTTCTGCTGTGCTTCATCTTTGTCCAGGGGTTGACCTTGTTTGGTGATCCATCATTTTCACGGTCTTGGATAGGTCTCCAGTTCTTTCTCTAGATCCTGGCCCGTTAAGTTTCAGGGTCTTACTCAGTCCCCTATGAAATATAGCTGCTCTTTGTTATTTATTTTTTGAAGTATAGTTGATATACAATATTATATTAGTTTCAGGTGTATGTCACAGTGATTTGACACTTATGTACATTATGAAATGATCAGCATGATCAACGTAGTTACCATCTGTCACCATACAAAGCTATTACAAAATTATTCACTATATTCCCTGTGCTATATTTGCATCCCCATAACTTATTTATTTGGTAACTGGAAGTTTGTACCTTCTCATCCTCCTCACCTATTTTTCCCATCCCCCCATTTCCCTCTGGCAACCACCAGTTTGTTGTGTATATTTATGAGTTATATAGCTGCAATTTGGAAAGTTTGATATATAAGTGTTTAAGTTTGGGAATATTCCTTATAAATCTGTCATTTGTCTCATGTAGGGGTCTGTGTTTTCTAAATTGAAATTCTAGACACTTGGTCTGAAAAGCACAATTATATAAACGTGGATAGCAGTTCAGAGTATTTAGGATGGGGCGTGTGCCAGAAATTGGATGTGTGGTTATCCTCTAATACATTGTCTTTGTGAAATGGTTGTCTAAGAACTTTAGTTCCCCAGAGGATGGGTTTACTGCCTGATTTTCTCTTAAAAGTACTAGCTCAACTATCTCATTGATGTTACTGACAACTGTAATTCCAAGTGATGTAAGCAATCACTTTGTATTTCTCTTATGAAAGAGGGTGGGAGGTCCAGTAGGTAATGACAGTCTAAGGTTGTTGGGATGGACCATAAAGAAGTTAGATTGGCTGGCAAGTAGTCTCAATCAACTTTGGAGAAAGACTCAACAGACCACAAATTTTACTTTCTGCTTGTCCTTTGAACATGAATATGAAGCATGAGTAAGGGGTGGACTGACAGATCAGAAGGATTTGAAAACAAGACCACTCAAGTTTAAATTCCTCATGAAGTAATCATAACTGTTAGGTCTGTCTGGACACTGCTTGTTTTCTGTAGGTAGGATGGATTGTTGAAGTACATGGTTATTCTAGTCTTTAAGAAAAATAACATATGAAGCTTTTATCTTTTCTTTTTCAGTTATATTGCTATTTATAAAGTTTTGACCTTCAGCTCAGCTCTGGGAGTGATTTGCCGTGTTTAAGTTCATATATGTAAACATCCAGTTATGGTTTTTTATTAGTAGTAAAGGAAATGTTTCTCCTACTATGTTGTACTGAAATCTATGTGTATCTCAGTAGAAAATTGTACTCTTGATTTCAAATACGTTTTCCTTTACGTTCAGTATCTTTAACCTATATATCATGTGCTTATCTCTGCTGGAGCAGGAAGAATGGTATAAAAATGAAAAAACATCAACCTATGCTTTGAATGTGGCAAGAAGAGAATAAGGGCTATTGTCATGATTGCTTGAATGCAGGACTTCACACTGGAAGAAAAGTTAGATGTAAACTCTAATTTCTTAGTTGTATTAAGCATCTCTTCTTGGGAATTGGAAATTTCAAAAAAGAAAAAGGTAAATTACATTCAGTAATATAGTTTATTTTCGGTTGATATAGGAAACTTTTTCTTAGAGTCATTCCCATCTAGCACTTTTGTTTTTATTCAGTTCTCAGGCAATTTGAGATACCAAATGATATTGTTCTGCTGTCTTGGCAAACAGCTTTCTTGTTCTAATGCCTAGGTTTTATATTGGTAGGAAAATAGCAGAGAACTGTTAAACATTTCTTCTTTCACTTTGAAATTTTTCATTTTGTTTGTTTATTTATTTATTATATTTTAAATGTTTATTTATTTTTGAGAGAGAGTGAGCGCGCACAAACCAGGGAGGGGCAGAGAGAGAGAGGGAGACACAATCTGAAGCAGGCTCCAGGCTCTGAGCTTGTGTGTGCAGAGTCTGATGCAGGGCTTGAACTCAAGAACTGTGAGATCATGACCTGAGCCAAAGTCAGAAGCTTACCAAACTGAGCCACCCAGGCACCCCTGAAATTTTTCATTTTAGCTTGCGTTGTTTTCCTATATTTGCTTTAATATTCTGTTTCTCCTTATGGCTTATCTTTATTACTTTTAGAAACCCGCTTTTTTTCTTTATATTTGTGATTTTTATTTCCTGGCAAAAAATTAAGACATTGAGATAAAGATGAAGGAGAAAAACAGAAACTGCTGAGAGGTGACACCTATCAACATTTTAATATATGTCTTTTTAAAATGTTTATTTATTTATTTTGAGAGAGAGGGAGCATGAGCGAGGGAGGAGCAGAAAGAGAGGAGAGAGAATCCCAAGCAGAGTCCTCACTGTCAGCACAAAGTCCAACACAGGACTCAGTCTCACGACCCTGAGATGATGACCTGATCCAATATCAAGTCAGATGCTTAACCGACCGAGCCACCCAGACGCCCCTAATATTATGTGTCTTTCTAAAGAGAGGTCTCAGTGCTCCTCAGACCACACTTATTTAGACGTACAGATGAGTCTCTCACATCTCAGTGCTGTACTTGCTCATGGCGGGAAGTCAGGTCTTTTCTTGGCATGACCTTCCAGGAATGACTTTCAGTTTAAGTCCCTGGCTGTGAGGGGCTTCTTGCATATTTGCATTTCTACCTGTGTCCCTGTAGTCCCTGTAGCTCTGGGGTCTGCTGCCCTTGCCGTCCTTCTCCACCACTGGCTGCTGCTGTGCTGCTGCTAACTGGCTCTGAATAACACATTGTCTAAACTGCTGGCGTTTCCACAGTGCACACACTATGCTTCCTATGTGCTGCTGAATTTCTGTGGAGTGTCATCTTTGGCCTTTTCCCTCTCTGGACATAAGAGAAACCTATGATTTTTATGGCCAACTCCTCGAGAAGGGTTTCTATAGAGGAGCAGTGTGCCCTGTTGACAGTTATTTCTATTTCACTGCTATTCCTTCCCAGAATTTAGAGGCACTTTGAGGTGAGTGGGTGCCTTGGTGTTGGAGAGGGGTGGTGGTGAGAGCTTATCACGTGGTTCGGTGTGTGGTATCCCTGTAGAGGTGGTCAGGAGTGCTGGATCTGTTCTAACTCAATTTAGGAGGGGAACCACCTCTTCCCTAATATGAGTGTTAGCTTTTCCCTGAGAATTTCCGGCGTCTAGTACAGTGTGTGGTACAGAACAGGCTTCCATAATTATTTGTGGCATGGATGGTTGAATCAACATATATCAGGTAAGGGAAGACATCCTGTGAGGGAATCAAGGAAGTACGATACATTGTTATTACGAAGCAGCTTTTTCTCTGATACATGGTTTCTGGTTTGTGTTTAAAAATTTTTTCTTTAATGTTTGTTTATTTTTGATAGAGAGACAAAGTGCCGAGCCAGGGAGGGGCAGAGAGAGAGGGAGACACGGAATCCGAAGCAGGCCCCAGGCTCTGAGCTGTCAGCACAGAGCCCCAAGCGGGGCTCGAACTCACAGACCGTGAGATCATGACCTGAGCCGAAGTCAGACGCTCAACTGACTGAGACACTCAGGGGCCCCTGTTTTTTGTTTGTTTGTTTGTTTGTTTTAATTTTTTTTTAATGTTTATTTATTTTTGAGACAGAGAGAGACAGAGCATGAATGGGGGAGGGGCAGGGAGAGAGGGAGACACAGAATCGGAAGCAGGCTCCAGGCTCTGAGCCATCAGCCCAGAGCCTGACGCGGGGCTCGAACTCACGAACCGTGAGATCGTGACCTGAGCTGAAGTCGGATGCTCAACTGACTGAGCCACCCAGGCGCCCCTTGTTTTGTTTTTTAATGTAATCATAATTGGTATAGTCTTGTCATGGGGACAAGAACTACAAATACAGAGAAGTGAAATCACTGAGAAGTGAAATGAGAAGAGAGTGCTGTGGGAGTTCAGAGGATGGAGAGCATGCTAGAATAGCTTAGCCCTGTCTCCATTATGAAGCGCAGGTGAGGAAGAGTTGTTGTGGTCCCTGCGCATGGGAATGCATTGGATAGGTGGAGTGGTAGAGTGAGGGGGTGCCGGGGCATGCCAGACCCCATACAGAGCTGCAGGGAGTGCTGGTGCAGCGAAGTGTTCCCAGATCCTCCCACCCAGTTATGCACCCTTTCACCTTGCCTTCTCCACCCTGCCTTCTGGTCCTCCTTGGAAAGTCTCGCTAGGAATAAAATATGAGTACTTTTTCTGCTTACCTATATCAAATAACAACTGGGGGAGGGGAGCATTTTGAATTCCTTGTGTGGGAGAACAATTAGGAGCAGCAGGCTCTGACGTCCTCCACCTCTAGCATTTATGATGATGGATTTGGGTGTCCTCTTAATTCTCGGGCTTAGTTTTTCTCTCCTGCATCTTCAGGGCAAGTGTCTTCCTTCCTGTGCCGTTACTCAGCTGAGGGAGGACCAGTTCTACATCTGCGCTGAGAGAGCTGGAAATCCAAAGTGTGTTTCCTGTCCCCTGCCATGCAGAGGGACAGCACTGTTTTCTAGAGGTCAGGATGGTTTGCACAGTATCCCAGATCTCCCCCTAAAATCACAAGGTTTCCTCCTAATGCTCTTCAAACACAATTACTTTAAGAATATTATAGGACTTTAACTATAAGAAAAGGGAAGGGATTTTATTTACTTAGACCTCTAGAAGTTGAACAGTTACTTTAATTTTCTACCTCTGAGAGTTTGAAGACATTCTTCTTTGCCTCTTTAAAAAGTTAAAACCTAAATAGGTTGCAGGACAACTATCACTGTATTTATATGGAAGCCTGGGGTTGGGTTTGAGCAAGTTGTCTGGATATGGAACAGATCTCACTGTGCTCTGGCTCTTTGCTTTCTCCTCATGACTCTGGGCCTTTGAGTAGGTTAAGGAAGAAGAAATGTCATGTCCTTCCTCTTACCCCACCCAAGACCGTTGCAGTTGGTAATTTGTGTTCTCATCTCCCCTCTTTGAAGGAGTCCCTTGAAGAAAAATGTGCTTCTTAAATCAACCCAAGCCTCTCCTCTGTACAAAGAACTCTTCGTGATACTAGCAGAAAATAAGCAAATTAAACTAAAAGCTTATCTGCAGCTCAGAAGAACAAGGAAATGGAGTTTTGAGGAGTGGAGGTAGCCTGGCGTCAGCCATGGGTGATCAAGACACAGCCAGACAATGTGGATCAATTTCTTCAAACTACGGCTTTTCTGCTGCCTGCTTGCAGTGCTGATGGTGGTGGTGTTGATCATCAATGTTACTCAGGTGGAGGTGAGTACGTCGTATACTCCGTCATGACTAAGGGAACCAAATTAAGGGTTTGGGGCTAAGTAGCCTGGGAAATGTTGGTCATCAGAAAACTTACCCAGGCCATAGCTCTTGTTTTCATTTTCTCAGTAAGGGTTTGGGTCCCTTCAGTGGTTATATCCTGTGTTGTCACAAAAGGTACAGTGATGAAGATGAGAGACATGGTTTCTTCACTTATGGAGCTCATATTCTCAGTGTGCACAGGAGAAAATAATGAGTAGTCATAATCATACAGTAATAATAAATGATAGTTTGAAATTGTGAACAGTACTATAAAGAAAGGAAAGCAGGCTACTCTGTAGCAGTGTAGAGAGATGAAGGAAAGCTTACTCAAGGAGGGGACCTTTTATCGGACTCCCAGCAAAGAGCTGAAGTATCTCAGAGGAGGGAGTTGATGAGTCTGTTCTGAAGACTATCACAGAAGGGCAGAGACTGTGTCTTCCTGAACCCGCTCAACTGCCTGGCACTGCGAAGGAACTTAGCAGTATCCCCCTCCGCCACTCTGCCACTCACTGCACAGATTCATAGGACACCAAAGTTTATGGAGTGATTCTGTATAAGATGCTGCTGCCTGTCTTGTTGGCTTGTGGTACTTCTCAGGTCCAGCGTAATTATGGTGTTTCTCTGCTTATTGGGTTTTGCTATAGATTGAATGTGTCCCCAAACATTCGGGCCCTGTGGGAGCTCACATTACTGTTGTCTTTCATGCTTTCAAGTGGTTTTTTTATTCCGCCTCCAGGAGTTTCATCATGCACTTGTGCCCTCCAGTACTCTGTCAAGTACGCAAGTGGGACCCTCTGTAGATCTCCTGAGATCTCTCTCTCTCTCTCTCTGTACCTCTCCTCCTATCACTCTGTCCTGTGTATTCACCTTGGTCTTTCAAGACTCGGCCACATCTCTTCAACTTGAGCAGTTGGCCAGGCCCCACTTGGGTTCTGCTCTCCATGCTGCAGCCTGGAAATGCTTTCAAGGGTGCAAGCAAAGGATCACCCCCTGTATTTCCTTTCAGGAATCTTTGTCATTTGTTGTCTGATGTCCAGTGTCTGGAAAACCAGTGTTTCCTATATTTTGGACTTTTTTAAAAAAAGTTATTTCAGGTGGAAGGGTAAATCTTACTGTTTTTTTTATCTTGGCTGGAAGTTGAAGTCTGAGGAATTTGAATTTGAGGGGAAAGTGATAATTAAGAAGCTGGAGGGGAGGGGCGCCTAGGTGGCTCAGTTAAGTGTCTGACTTTGGCTTGGGTCATGATCTCACGGTTTGTGAGTTCAAGCCCCACTTCAGACACTCTGTTGTCTGTGAGGAGTCTGCTTTGGATCCTGTGTCCCTACCGCCCCTCCCCCCCTCCCCCCCATCCCTCTCTGGCTCACACTCTCAAAAATAAATAAACATTTATTAAAAAAGTAAAACTGGGGGGGTGTGGGGAGAAGGATTAATGGGCCAAGGAGAGGAGATAATGGGATCTAGAATACAAGTGGAGCATATAACTTTGTAGGATGAGAGACACGGTATATTGTGCCTCTCTTGTTCTTGTTGTTCTTTAAGTATTAAGTATGTAGGGAGGGCCGTGCTCCTTTCTCTGTCTGAGCTAAGAAGGAAAAATATCATGGTGATTGGCAATGTAGATACATTCACTGCTGGAGGGTAAGACATTGAAGCAGTTCTTGCCCGTAGAGGAGGTGGAGGGTGGAAGAAGGAGAGTGCTGCCCAACAGGTTTGTGTGTAGGGCCTTGGAGAACAGGGTTGGGAGATGGACAGGGGCAGTAACTTTTCAAGACCAGAGGTATGCATGGCACTCGCCTTCACTGGTTTTGTGAGTGTGTGTGTGTGTGTGTGTGTGTGTGTGTGTGTGTTTTACCACATTCAACAGCCTGGGTGTACAAATAGAGAAAAACTTGTATGGGTCTAGGTTCAGTGAGGAGACAGGAGAAGGGACAAAGACTTGAGAGGGCAGGCCAGAGTCCCACATCATTAATATGACAGTCAGGAAGGAATGTGAGAAAATTCCCATAATAGTCCAGCTTTAGTTCTTGAAAACTTCTGGACTGAATGGTAACTAACAGCTCTAATTATCCACACAAACACAAACTCAGCCCTAAGGGAGGGGAGATAGCAGTAATCAATGATTAAGACAATTCTTACATTGAAAATAGCAAATAGGTCTTTTGTTGGAGTTCAGTAAAACATTTTCCCTGTCTAAAGAGTCATCTTGTCCTAGACGAAAATATTGTCATGGCTTGTAAACTGTTCAATTTATTACTGTGATGAGAATTGACAAAGAAGCTTGGGGTGGGGTGAGGAGTGGGAAAGCCACTGAAGCTTGGCAACCTGCCCTCCCTTAATCCCCTTTCCATCCTATGCATCTTGGTCCTGACTATACTTTTCATGCAATTAGAGTATCTCAGCATTTTCTAAAAAGTACACACTCAATTTTAAGTAAAAATATCACATAAGGTGTATATAGCAATATCCAGCTAAAGATTGTAGAGGGAATCATTATTATTTCTCTGATAAGCTCTCATTGATCATGGCCTGCATTTATTTATTTGTTTTTTCCTCTTATTCATTGATATATATACATATGTATAGTTTTTTCTGATTATAAAAACAATGCCAGTTTATTAGGACTTTTGGCTGCAAGAAACCTGATTCTGGCTGGCTTTAATATTAAGGACTATTTGGGGTGCCTGGGTGGCTCATTCAGTTAGGCATCTGACTCTTGATCTCAGCTCAGATCTTGATCTCAGAGTCATGAGTTGCAGCCCTGTGTTGGGCTCTGTGCTGGGTGTGAAGCTTACTTAAAAAAAAATTCACATGGCTCAGCCCCAAGTATCTGGTGATTCTTGGATTAGGCTGCTTGGGTCAATCAGCTGGTCTTTAAAAAAAAAATCCAGTATAATTAACATATATTGTTATATTAGTATCAAGTGAAGAATATAGTGATTCATCAATTCTGTATATTATTCAGTACTCATCCCAGTAAGTGTTCTCTTAATCCCCTTCACTTATTTCATTCATCGCCCCCCCCCCCCCCCCCCCAGCTCTCTTCTGGTAACCACCAGTTTGTCCTCTATATTTAAGTGTCTGTTATTTTGCTTGTTTTTTTTTTCTTTCTTTGTTTTGTTTCTTAAATTTCACATATGAGTGAATTCATAGGGTTTTTGTCTTTCTCTGACTGACTTTCACTTAGCATTATACCTTCTGGATCCATCTATGTTATTGCAAATGGCAAGATTTCATTCTTCCTATGGCTGAGTAATATTCCATCACACACACACACACACACACACACACACACACACACATGCATATACACCATCTCTTCTTTCTTCATTTTTCTTTATTTGGACACTTGGGTTGCTTCTATATGTTGGCTATTGTAAATAATGCTATAGTAAACATAATAGTGGTGCATAAATTTTCTCACATTAGTGTTTTCATTTTCTTTAGGTGAATACCCAATAGTGCAATTACTGGATCATATGGTAATTCCATTTTTAACTTTTTGAGGAAACCTCCTTACTGTTTTCCACAGTGGCTGCACCAGTTTGCATTCCTACCAACAGTGCACAAGGGTTCCTTTTTGTCCACATCCTTGCCAACGCTTGTTATCTCTTCTGTTATTGATTTTAGCCATTCTGACAGGTATGAGGGCATATCTCATCATGGTTTTGATTTGCATTTCCCTGATAGTGATGTTGAGGATCTTTTTCATGTGTCTGTTGACGATTGTATGCCTTCTTTGGAAAAATGTCTGTTCATGTCTTCTGTCTACTTTTAAGTTGGATTATTTGTTTTTTTGTGTGTTCAGTTGTATAAATTCTTTATATATTTTTGGTAGTAACCCTTTATTAGATTTGTCATTTGCAAATATCTCCTCCCATTCTGTAGGTTGTCCTTTTGTTTTATTGATTGTTTCCTTTGCTGTGCAGAAGCTTTTTATTTTGATATATTCCCAGTTGTTTACATGTGCTTTTGTTTACCTTACCTTGGGAGATGTATCTAGAAGAATGTTGCTATGGCCAATTTAAGAGGAATTACTGCCCATGCTCTCTTTTAGAATTTTGATGGCTTCCTGTCTTACATTTAGGTCTTTCATCCATTTTGAGTTTATTTTTGTGTATGGTGTAAGAAGTTTCATTCTTTTGCATGTAGCTGTCCAGTTTTCCCAGCATCATTTGTTGAAGAGACTTTTTCCCATTGCATATTCTTGCCATCTTTGTCATAGATTAATTGACCAAGTAATCGTGGGTTTATCTCTGGGCTCTCCGTTCTGTTCTGTTGATCTATGTGTCTATTTTTGTGCTAGTACCATACTGTTTTGATTACTTTGTTTGCAGTCTATCTTGAAATTTGGGATTGTGCTATCTCCAGTTTTGTTCTTTTTTTTTCAAGATTGCATTGGCTATTCAGCGTCTTTTGTGGTTCCGTACAAATTTTAGGATTATTTCTTCTAGTTCTGTGAAAATATTGTTGGTATTTGATAGGGATTGCATTAAATCCATAGACTGCTTTGGGTAGTATGAACCTTTTAACAATATTTGTTCTCCCAATCCATGAGCATGGAGTATCTTTCCATGTGTTTGTGTGGTCTTCGGTTTCTTTCATCAGTGTTTTATAGTTTTCCGAGTACGTCTTTCACCTCCCTGGCTAAGTTTATTTCTAAATATTTTTATTGTTTTTGGTGCAATTATAAATGGGATTGTTTTCCTAATTTCTCTTTCTGCTGCTTCATTGTTAGTGTATAGAAATGCAATGGATTTCTGTCTATTGATTTTGTATCCTGACATTGGCTGCTCTTGAATAGCTGGGGTGGCTACCCAAGGAACAAGAGTAAGAGTAGAAAGGAAGAGAGGAAAAGGGTAGGAAGGAGAAGAGGGGGTGTTGCGAGCATGCGTTAATGGTTTGTTATATCCTTACAACAACTTGAAAAGAGAGGGAGGCTGGAATATTTCCTAATAGGTAATCAGTAGGAAAGGGAAAAATTTTTCTTTCTTTTTATTGAGATATAGTTGACATATAACCTGTAAGTTTAAGGTATACAGTGTGTAGATTTGATACACTTATATATTGCAATATGATTATCACCATAGGATTTCATAATATCATATTGTATAACATAGTCTTTAATCCATTTTGATTGGTGTAAGATACAGATCTAGTTTCATTTGTCTGCATGTGATTATAGTTTTTCCAACACCATTTGTTGAAGAGACTGTTTTCCCCGTTAAGTATTTGGGCTCTCTTGTCAAGTATTAGTTGATCCTAGGGTTGCTTGGCTGGCTTTGTCAGTAGAGCATGTGACTCTTGATCTTGGGTCATGAGTTTGAGCCCTACATTGGGCATAGAGATTACTTTTAAAAATTTAGTTGATCATATATGTGAGAGTTTATTTCTGGACACTTGATTCTATTCTGTATTTATGCCAGTAACGTACTGTTTTTTTAAATGCTTGTTCATTTATTTTGAGAGAGAGAGAGAGAGTGCACAAGCTGGGAGAGGGGCAGAGAGAGAGGGGAGAGAGAATCCCAAGCAGTCTTTATGTTCACCGTGGAGCCCAGTGTGGGGCTCTATCCCATGAACCATGAGATCATGACCTAAGCTGAAATTAGGAGTCAGTCGCTTAACCAGCTGAGCCACCCAGGTGCCCCTGTTTTGATTACTATAACTCTGTAGTGTAGTTTGAAATCAGGAAGTGTGATACCTTCAGCTTTGTTCTTGTTTCTTAGGATTGCTCTCTTTGGGGTCTTTTATGGTTCTATACAAACTCTGTTTTTTCTACTTTTTATTAAAAATGCCATTGGAATTTTGATAGGGATTGCTTTATAAATGTCTGTTAGGTCCATTTAATCTAATGTATGTATGGTTCAAGTCCAATGTTTCCTTGTTGATTTTCTGTCTGGATGATCTGTCCATTGCTGAGAGTGGAATATTGAAGTCCCCTACTATTATTTTATTGTTTTCTCTTTCTCCCTGTAGTTCTGTTAGAATTTGATTAATATATTTAGGCGTTCTGATGTTGAATTGGTGTATGTTTATGATTGTTATATCTTCTTGATGAATTCACCTCTTTATCATTATATAATGACCTTTTTTGTCTCTTGTTACTGTTTTTGGCTTAAAGTCTATTTTGTCTGATTAAGTGTAGCCACTCCCTCTTTCTTTTAGTTTCTACTTACATGGACTATCTTTTTTCATCCGTTTGCTTTCAGCCTATGTGTGTCTTTAAATCTGGAGTATCTTGTAGGCTGCCTATAGTTGGGTCTTTTTTGTTTTTTTTTTTTTAAATATATTCAGCTACTATTTGCCTGTTGCCTGGTGAAGTTAATCTACTTATATTTAGAGCATTTATTGATATGTAAAGGCTTACCATGCCATCTTATTAAGTGCTTTCTGAATGTTTTGTGTTTTCATAGTTTCTTTTTTCCTATGTTTCTGCCTTCTTTTGTAAATTGGTGTTTTTCTATGGTGGTATGCTCTGTTTTTCCTTTCTTTCTCTTGTGAATCTTCTCTATGGTGTTGCTTTGTGAGTACCATGGAACTTACATAAAATATCTCTTAGATAAAGCAGTCCATTTTAAGCTTACAGCAACTTAACTTCATAGTGTACAAAGCTCCACCCTTTTACTCTCTCCCTTTATATTTTTGATGTCACAATTTACCTTTTTTATATTGTGTGTTCATTAAGTTAGAGTAGCTATAGTTACTTTTAATGCTTTTTCCATTTAACTTTAATGCTGTAATTAAGTGGCTAACACACTATTCTATTGTAGAATTAGAGTTTTCTAATTTTGACTGTATATTTATTTTTACTCTTATGTTGTATACTTTCATATGTTCTCATGTTACCAATTAGTATCTTTTCATTTCAGCTTGAAAAACTCTTTTTAGCATTTCTTGCAAGGCTGATGTAGTGGTGATGAACTCCCTCAGCTTTTGTTTGTCTGGGAAAGTCTTTATTTCTTCTTCATATCTGAAAGCTAACTTTCCCTGATACAGTATTTTTGGCTGGCAGTTATTTTCTTTCAACACTTTGAATATGTCATTCCACTCTTTCCTGGCCTGTAGGGTTTCTGCTGAGAAATCTGCTGATAGCCAAATGGGTGTTCCTTTGCAGATTATAGTCTTTTCTTCAGAGTGCTTTCAGGATTCTCTGTTTTTTGACAGTTTTATTATATTGTGTCATGGAGAAGGTCTTTTTGCACTGAGATATTAGGGTGATCTATTAGCTTTGTGAACTTGGTCATATAATTATATCCACAGGTTTGGAAAATTGGCAGCTATTATCTTTTTAAGTAAACTTTCTGACCCCTTTTCACTCTCTGTTCTTTCTCAAATCCCAATTATTCTAATATTTGTACATTTAATATCGTCCTATAGATCATGTAAGCTGTCTGTGTTCTTTTTCATTCTTTTTTCTTCGTTCATTTCTGATTGGGTTATTTTAAAGTTTAATTTTCCAGTTTGCTTATTCTGTTTTCCATTTGAGATGCTCTACTGTAGATGCTCTCTGTTGAATTTTTCATTGCATTCATTGAATTTTTGTTTGCTTCTTTTTTATGATTTCTATCTGTAGATTTCTTATTTTGTTGAATTATCTGGGTTTTCTTACAGTTTGTTGAGTTTCCTTAAACAACTATTTTGAATTCTTTATCAGATGGTGTTAAATTCTGTGCCTTTGAGCTAGGTTATTGGAAGATTATTGTTATCTTTTGGTTATAATGTATTTCCTTGATTTTTCATGTTCCTGTAGATTTGCATTGCTGCTTTTACATTTAAAGTAGCAGACACTTCCTCAAATTTATACTATCTGCCTTCAGATGGGGTAAATTGTTTGTTGGTCCTATGATATCTGGGGTTTTCTCCACTCTTATATGGATACACCTTCCCCACATTTTTCCTTCTTCATATGGCATAATTCTTAAGCTTTTCTCTCTTCTGATTCTTACAACCCAGCAGGCTAGCTGCTCTTAATTTCTTTTGTTTTCCAGAAGGTGGCACTGTAACTCAGGTTTCTGGTTTCTTCTTTGCCCAGAGATACTAGTTTATTTTTCTGATAACACTCATTTATCAGACTTACGCTTTCCACTTCACGTGGAAGGGTATGCGAAGAGCTGATGGCAGGGTTGGGGGGAGGTGTGAGTTTAGCACTCAGGGTGTTGGGGGTGCCTCATGGGTTTGGTGGGGAGATTGTCAGGTGAGATTCTCCCATAGGCTTGTGGACAAACTTTCTGCTAAAGTCCTCAGCAGTTAGCAGGACTTGCATCCTTTCAATGCCCTTTGATATTCTTATTTGCCTTTTTCCTGATCTCCTCCCTCCTACTAGCCTCAGTACTCTGGGTGCTGCTAGAGAGAAATGTTTTTTTTTTTTTTTTTTTTTTCGCAGCATCCCATTCAGCAAGGGTGGCTGAGCATTAACTCACCACTCTCCTTTTCCCTTTTGGAAGATAGTTCAGCCTCTGCACTGTGTTGTGTTGGGGGAGGGGAAGCACTGGCAGAGTTCCTGTTAACCCCTCCGCTACATCACCAGTGGCATACTTGCATCTCCTCTAGGGAATGCTGGATTTCCACAGATTCTTCCTCATTCACTGGGATCTGCCCAGGTCAGTACTCTTGAGGTTTTCCTCCCAACTGTGGCCGAGCGGGGTTGGTGTAAGTTCACTGGCAGCCTGTGCTGAGGTCTGTCTGCCTATTACCAGATGCACATATGGGCGAGACTTCTGGATTCCTGGCATATGGTGCTGTTTCCCACAACTCCCATAAAGGCATTTTTGTTTGTGGATGAATGCCTAATTCACTGTTGAAAGGGGGACAAAAAGAAGTAATGTATCAGGCTGTTACCATGCTGATGTCAACTCTGCTAAGGGAAAAATTTCAAAGTCATTTTTGTTTTCCTCCATTACTTTTTAAAATTAACAAATAACACCATGTTCTTCTTTCTTTCTTTCTTTCTTTCTTTCTTTCTTTCTTTCTTTCTTTCTTTCTATTTTTTAAAATGTTTAATTTTGAGAGAGAGACAGAGTGGGAGCAGGGGAGGGGCAGAGAGAGGGACACACAGGATCCAAAGCAGGCTCCAGGCTCTGAGCTGCAGCACAGAGCCTGACACAGGGCTCAAACACATGGGCTCGAACTCACGAACCACCAGATCATGCCCTGAGCTGAAGTTGGATGCTCAACTGACTGAGCCACCCAGGTGCCCCCCTACCATGTTCTCCTTTAAAATAAAGGCTCCTAATGAAATCTTTTCAACTGAAAATGTCTGTATGTAAGTGTAAAATGAAAGGGAAAAAAATACAGAGTCTGAGAACTCTAAAGGATTAAAAATCCCTTATATATTTTGGGGTTATTTTTACCTTGTATGGGATTATTTTTTACCATGTATAAGTTATTTTTATTGTTTATTTTGAGAGAGAGAGAGAGCACAAGCAGGAAGGGAGAGAGAGATACAGAGAGAGAGAACCCTAGAGCCTGATATGGGGCTTGATCCCATGAATTGTGAGATCATGACCTGAACCAAAGTCAAGAGTAGAACATTTAACTGACTGAATCACCCAGGTGCCCCTGCCATGTATAAGATTTTGAAGTGTTTTGGCATAGGTGGGGAGCTTGAGGAGTTTGTTTAAGTGGTTTGTGACAGGTAATACTAGCTATTGCGGAGAATAAGTTTTGGTTTTGCTTTGCTGTTGTTATTGTTTTTTTTTTCCCCTTGCAATTTAACTCAGTGTATAATGTTAGATGCAGTTTCCTTGGTTAGGTACTAGAAAGGTTCTGTATACAATTTCCACACCAGAAGGCAATTCTTGGACATCAGTAAGATGTTCTACAATTCAACTCTATTCTGACTCTGTCTACCTGAAAATTGCATTAGATCCCATATGTTAAGGGCTCAGTTCTACAAGACTGTCTCTCTCCCCAGAGACCCCCTCCTATCTCTTCTTAGATGGCATTTGTAAGTTTGGGTTGTTACCTGTGCTTCTTACCAACTGGTTCCATTGACCCACACCTTGTGTTTAATTTGCTAGAGTGGTTCAACAGAACTCAGAGAAATATTTTACTTACTGGATTATTGGTTTGTTATAAAAGTATATAACTCAGGAACAACCAGATGGAAGAGAGCATAGGGCAAGGTATGTGGCAAGGGTGTGGAACTTCCACGCTATCTGTGTGCTCTACTCTCCCTGAGTCTCCTATGTGTTCACTAGCCTGGAAGCTCCCCAGACCCCATCCTATTGAGTTTTTATGGAGGTTTCATTCCACAGCTATGATTGATTAAGTTGTTAGCCATTGGTAGTTGATTCTACTTCCAGCCACTTTCCCCTTCCCAGAGGTGAGGAGGTGGGACTGAAAGGTCTAATCCTCTAATCATGGCTGGTTCTCCCAGCAACTAGCTCCCATCCTTAGGTGCTTTCCAAAAGTCACCTCATTTATATCAACCCAGTTGTGGTGGAAAGGGGCTTGTTTTGAATAAGATACCCATTTCACCTTTATGGCTCTGAAGTGTTTTCAGGAACTGAAGACAAGAACCAAATACTATAACAAAAAAACCCCCACATAGATCAATGAAAGAGCGTAGAGAGCTCAGAAATATACCCATGACTGTAGGGTCAGTTTATCTATGACAAATGAGGCAAGAATATGCAATGGAGAAAAGACAGTCTCTTCAATAAATGGTGTGGGGAAAACTGGACAGCTACTGTATGCAAAAGAGTGAAACTGGACCACTGTCTTAAACCATACACAAAAATGAACTCAAAGTGGATTAAAGACCTGTGAGACCTGAAAGCATAAAATTCCTAAAAGAAAACATAGCACTCTGTTGGACACTGACCTTAGCAACATATTTATGCATCTATCTCCTAAGGCAAGAGAAGCAAAAGCAAAAGTAAACTTTTGGGAACACACTAAAATAAAAAGTTATGCACAACAAAGGAAACCATCAATAAAACAGAAAGACAGTCTACTGAATGTGAGATGCAAATGATATATATCTGATAACAGGTTCATATCCAAAATATATATAAGAAAAAACTTAACTCAATAAAGAAAAACAGTCCAATTAAAAAATGAATAGACATTTTTCCAAAGAAGACATACAGATGGCCAACAAGAGATACTTAACATCACTATTCATCAGGGAAATGCATATCAAAACCGCAATAAGATCTCACCTCACACCAGTCAGAATGGCTAGGATCAAAAAGACAGGAAATAGCAAATATTGGTGAGGGTATATATAGAGAAAAGGGAATCCTTGTGCACTGTTGGTGGGAATGTAAATTGCTGTAGCCACTGTGGAAAAAATTATGGAGGTTTCCTCAAAAAATTAAAAATAGAAATACTGTATGGTTTGGTATCTGATATTAATTTGGGGATATTTTCAGTCATTAGTGTTTTAATATTCTTCTGTTACTTTCTATCTTTCTGATCCTTTCAATATTTCTGTGGGGGTATGTTACACCTTTTGTAGTATTCCCACAGTTCTTGAATATTCTGTTCTCATTTTCTAAAATTCTTTTTTCTCTTTTTAGCTTTCTTTTTGCTTTTTAGTTTTGCAAGTTTCCTTGGACATATCCTCAAGCTCAAGGATTCTTTGCTCAGTTATGTCTGTCTGCAAATGAGACTTTCAGAGGCATTCTTCATTTCTGTTACATTGCTTTTTATCTCTCGCATTTCTTCTAATTTTTTGATTTTTATTTTTTTAAGACTACTTTTTTTTAAACATTTTTTATTTTTAAGTAATCTGTATGCCCAACATGAGGCTTAAACTCACAACCCCAAAATCACAAGTCACATGCTCTACACTGAGCCAGCCAAGTGTCCCCTGAAGACTTTTTTAAGAGAACTTTTATGTTTAAAGCAGAATTTTTAAATTATTTTTTAATTTTGATTCAGTATAGCTAGCATACAGTGTTATACTAGTTTTAATTAGTGTATTAGTTATATTATGTGTACAACATAGTGATTCAACAATTCTATACATCATTACTCAGAGCTCATCATCATAAATGTTATCTGAATCCCTTTCACTTGTTTCACCCACGCTCTCACCCATCTCTCCTCTGATATGCTTTATTTTGTCTTGTCTTGTTTTGTTTATTTTATTTTATTTTATTTATCAAATAGGCTTCATGCTCAGCACAGAGCCCAATGCAGGGCTTGAACTTACAACCCTGAGATCAAGACCTGAGATGAGATCAAGAATAGGACACTTAACTGACTGAGCCACCCGGATGCCCCTGATATACTTTATTTTAAATGAGTAGCCTCTTAAAGTTATTTTTTTCAACAAGAACATTTTTACTTCAAGCATATTTTAGAATACATGGCTCTAAAAGATATATATAAAACATTCCATCCAAGAAGAATAGAATAACATTTTCTTCATGTACACACACAGAAGAATCCTCTGGTTAAATAACATAAAAAGAGACATAACAAACATTACAATTTTAAGAAGACTAAAATCATACCAAGTATATTTTCCAACCACAGTGGTACAAACTAAAGATTAATAATGAAACAAAGCTGAAAAATCTACAATGTATTTCTTCTTTTTTTTTAATGTTTATTTTTGAGAGAGAGAGAGAGACAGAGAGAAAGAATGTGAGTGGGGGAGGGGAAGAGAGGGAGGGAGAAACAGAATCTGAAGTAGGCTCCAGGCTCTGAGCTGTCAGCAGAGTTGGATGTGGGGCTTGAACCCACAAACTGCGAGATCATGACCTGAGCCAAAGTCAGATGCTTAATCGACTGAGCCACCTAAGCAACCCCCCAAAATCTACACGTAAATACTAAATTTTAGTATGTAAATATTAACACACTACTGCACAAGCAATTGGCCCAACAAGAAATTAAATGGCAAATCAAAATATGTCTCGAAACAAAAGGAAAAAAAACACAGCCTTCCAAAACCTGTAGGATGCAGCAAAAGCAGATGAGTGAATTTTATGCTATAAATGCTCATATTAGGAAAAAAATTTGAAATAAACAACATTACACCACAAGGAACTAGAAAAAAGAAACTTAGCTGAAATTTAGTAGAGGAAGGAAATAATAAAGAAAAATCAGGAATAAATAAGAGGCCAGAATAAATAATAACATTGAAAGTAATGACCAATTTTTCCAAAAAATGAACAAAGTTGGCAATTTTCTTAACTACATTAGCTAAGAAAAAAGAGGACTCAAAAACCAAAATGAGAAATGGAAGAGAAAACAATACAACAGATAACCACAGAAATCAATAGTGTGATAACAGATTACTATAAACAATTATAAACTAAAAAATCAGATAACTTAGAAGAAAAAACTCCAGATAATTCCTAAAAAATGTGGAAGTTATGAAGATTGAATCATGAATCTTGAATCCAAGAGGTGGGAAATCTTAGACCAATAACAAAAATGGAGGTTGAATTAGGAATAAAAAAATCTCCCAGCCCTGAAAAGCTCAAGACCACCTGGTTTCATTGGTGAAATCTACCAATCATTAAAAAAAATAATAATTAATGGAAATCTTTATCAAAATCTTGTGAATAATGGAATAGAGGGAACACTACCCTGTACCAAAGCAATATAAAAACAATACAAGAACAAAAAAGTCTGGTTTGTCCAATGTAAGTATTGCTACTAGGACTGGATTTTCTATTCTTTTGACACCCATTTGCATGATAGGTGTTTCTCCACCCCCTTACTTTTAATCTGCAGGTGTCTTTAGGTCTAAAATGAGTCTCTGGCAGGTTTAAAGCAAAATTGACCAGAAATGTTTTTGTGCTAGTTTCAGCCTCTTGATTACCATTGTTCTGGACTGGTCCTCATGGTTCTTATTGTGACTGCCAGCAGGACACTTTGAAAAACAACAGGTTTTATTATTCATGGGTCCTGGAGGGTATACAACACACCTGGGGTCACACAGTGAGGTCATGGGTAGAGAAAGAAAAGAGTGTGGGCTTGGGGTTCTGCTGTTTTTGGGGTCCATGGGTAGGGGCCTGGGGTTTCATAGGTTCATTCTTTATTGGTGAATTTAAAACATAAGAGTGGGAATTTAAAGCACAGGGAATGGTCAGTTATCTAAATCAACCAAGATCTCTAAAGCACAAGAGACTTGTGTGGGAGGTGGTAGCCTGGCTCTTTATCTAGTCATTTGACTGCCAATGTGTTTTTCTGAGATAGCTGTCTTTGAAGTGGAATTGAAGTCAGGCACTTGCATTACAAAATAGAAAGAAATGATTGTCAGGGCTTACATTGTAGGAAGATGACAGATTTCCCACATACTCTTCACCCCTTTATATGCTTAGCCTCTCCCATTATTATGTCACTCACCAGAACAGTAAACATTTTGTTTTTTAAGTTTGTTTGTTTGTTTGTTTATTTATTTATGTAGAGAGAAAGCATGAGCGTGGGTAGGGGCAGAGAGAGAGAGAGAGAGAGAGAGAGAGGAGAGGGAGGAAGCCAAGCATGTTCCACACGCTGTCAGTGAGGGGCTGGATCTTACCAACCGGGAGATCATCACCTGAGTCAAAATTAAGAGTCAGGTGCTTAACTGACTGGGCCCCCCAGGTGCCCCAGAATGGTACATTTTTTAACCAAGGATAAACCTACCTTGACATATCATCACCCAAGGTCCATAGTTTACCTTAGGATTCTCTGTTGGTGTTGTATATTCTACAGGTTTAGACAAATGTGTAATGATAACTGTCCATCATTATAGCGTTATACAGAGTATTTTCTCTCCCTAAAAATCCTCTCAGCTGTCTGCCATTTCTTTTTTTTTTTTTTTTTTTTTTTTTTCAATGTTTTTTATTTATTTTTGGGACAGAGAGACACAGAGCATGAACGGGGGAGGGGCAGAGAGAGAGGGAGACACAGAATTGGAAACAGGCTCCAGGCTCCGAGCTGTCAGCACAGAGCCCGACGCGGGGCTCGAACTCACAGACGTGAGATCGTGACCTGGCTGAAGTCGGCCGCTTAACCGACTGCGCCACCCAGGCGCCCCTGTCTGCCATTTCTTTTTGATTCTTTCTGGAAGTTTCTATCTCTGTCTTTACAGTGGCTGTCTGTTCTTTCATGTTGTCTGCTTTTTCCCTTAGAGGCCTTATAGATATTAATTATACTTGTTTTATTTTTTTATTTAAATATTTTTGTATATAATTTATTGTCAAATAATCATACTTGTTTTAAATTAATGGTCTGGTTATTCCAACAACTCTGCCATAGCTGAGTCTGGTTCTGATGCCTTATTTGTGTTTTCAAACTATGTGTTTTGTCTTTTAGTATGTCTTACAATTTTTTGTTGAAAGCTGGACATGAAAGCTAGGTAAAGGAAACTCTGATAAATAAGTTTTTAGTGGTGAGTTGTGAGGGAGGTGAAGCGATTTATAGTCCTGTGAGTGACTCTCAGTCCTTTAGGGAGCCTTTGCTATTGGGCTGTGAACTTCAAAAGTGCTTCTCAGTCCTCCCCCAACACTCTTTAAGTTGGATAGATGGTTAGAATGGGCTGGAGCTGGGTATGTTCCCTACCCCAGTTTGGTTAAGTTCTGATAAAACCCCAATAGATTAGGCTCTGGTAAGATAGTTTCTCTTGGGGGCAGGCGTTGTTAAGAAGAACAGAATGCTCTATTATATTTCAAAATGATTTCCTTTTCTTCTTGTTTTGCTGGAAGTCTGATATTTATTACAGGAACTTGATTGAGCTCCCAGAGGTGAGATCCACAGTGTGGAAATCTCTTTATGACTTTATTCCTCATCCTGATGTCACTGTGTTATAATAAGATAGGCTTGTTAAACTAGTAAGCTCTGGGTTTTGAGACAATGTCATACCAAGTAGTTTTATTAAAATTAAACCTAAGCAGAGATATATTTGGCTGATATAAGGAAATTTATTATAGCTGTGGTTTCTGTTTTTATGTTTCTGTCTTCAGTACTTGGACCATGAGACTGTTTCAGCCACATTCATCGACAGCAGTGGACAGTTTGTTTCCTCCCAGATGACAAGAATTAGCCGGAATCCTTACTGTGGCTATGAGCATCAGACTCTGTCCAGCCGGGAGCGCACAGAGGAGGACTCCCTGCTGGCTGCCTTACAGTGGCAGGTGCCTGATGTGGGTCCAGTCCCCTTTGTAAAGAGCACTGACCCTTCTTCCAGCTACTTTGTTATCTTGAACTCCGCAGCCTTCTTCAAGGTGGGAAGCCAGCTAGAAGTGCTGGTTCATGTGCAGGATTTTCAAAGAAAGCCCAAGAAGTATGGTGGAGACTACCTGCAGGCCAGGATCCACTCCCCTAAGCTGCAGGCAGGGGCTGTGGGCAGAGTGGTAGACTACCAGAATGGGTTTTACAAGGTCTTCTTTACTCTGCTCTGGCCAGGCAAAGTTAAAGTGTCCATATCTCTGGTCCACCCCACTGAGGGGATCAGAGTTCTTCAGCGCCTGCAGGAAGAGAAACCACACAGAGTCTATTTCAAGAGTCTCTTCCGTTCAGGAAGAATTTCTGAAACCACTGAGTGCAATGTGTGTCTTCCTGGGAGTCTTCCCCTGTGTAACTTTACAGATGTCTACACTGGAGAACCCTGGTTCTGCTTCAAACCAAAGAAGCTCCCTTGCAGTAGCAGAATTAACCATTTCAAAGGTGGATACCTGAAGGGCCTCCTAACTGCTGCAGAGACCGCTTTCTTCCAGAGGTATGTGTTTCTTGTTCCAGGGGATAATTTTAAGGTCTTTTTCCACTGTTTTTATCTCAATTAGGTGACATCATCCCATTTAGAAGACTTTCTTGTTTTGGTTATTTGCTTCATATAACTTTCTGAAGTTGGCTCTATTTGGGAGAAGTAGCGAATAGGAAAATAAATAAATATTTATATTTTGTGAATAGTTTTTATTTTTATTTATTTATTTTAAAGTATTTTTAGATTTTTTTTTTTTTTTTTTTTTTTTTTAATATATGAAATTTACTGTCAAATTGGTTTCCATACAACACCCAGTGCTCATCCCAAAAGGTGCCCTCCTCAATACCCATCACCCACCCTGCCCTCCCTCCCACCCCCCATCAACCCTCAGTTTGTTCTCAGTTTTTAACAGTCTCTTATGCTTTGGCTCTCTCCCACTCTAACCTCTTTTTTTTTTTTTTTCCCTTCCCCTCCCCCATGGGTTTCTGTTACGTTTCTCAGGATCCACATAAGAGTGAAACCATATGGTATCTGTCTTTCTCTGTATGGCTTATTTCACTTAGCATCACACTCTCCAGTTCCATCCACGTTGCTACAAAAGGCCATATTTCATTTTTTCTCATTGCCACGTAGTATTCCATTGTGTATATAAACCACAATTTCTTTATCCATTCATCAGTTGATGGACATTTAGGCTCTTTCCATAATTTGGCTATTGTTGAGAGTGCTGCTATAAACATTGGGGTACAAGTGCCCCTATGCATCAGTACTCCTGTATCCCTTGGATAAATTCCTAGCAGTGCTATTGCTGGGTCATAGGGTAGGTCTATTTTTAACTTTCTGAGGAACCTCCACACTGCTTTCCAGAGCGGCTGCACCAATTTGCATTCCCACCAACAGTGCAAGAGGGTTCCCATTTCTCCACATCCTCTCCAGCATCTATAGTCTCCTGATTTCTTCATTTTGGCCACTCTGACTGGCGTGAGGTGGTATCTGAGTGTGGTTTTGATTTGTATTTCCCTGATGAGGAGCGACGTTGAACATCTTTTCATGTGCCTGTTGGCCATCCGGATGTCTTCTTTAGAGAAGTGTCTATTCATGTTTTCCGCCCATTTCTTCACTGGGTTATTTGTTTTTCGGGTGTGGAGTTTGATGAGCTCTTTATAGATTTTGGATACTAGCCCTTTGTCCGATGTGTCATTTGCAAATATCTTTTCCCATTCCGTTGGTTGCCTTTTAGTTTTGTTGGTTGTTTCCTTTGCTGTGCAGAAGCTTTTTATTTTCATAAGGTCCCAGTAATTCACTTTTGCTTTTAATTCCCTTGCCTTTGGGGATGTGCCGAGTAAGAGATTGCTACGGCTGAGGTCAGAGAGGTCTTTTCCTGCTTTCTCCTCTAAGGTTTTTTTTTTTTTTTCAACATTTTTTATTTATTTTTGGGACAGAGAGAGACAGAGCATGAACGGGGGAGGGGCAGAGAGAGAGGGAGACACAGAATCGGAAACAGGCTCCAGGCTCCGAGCCATCGGCCCGGAGCCTGACGCGGGGCTCGAACTCACGGACCGCGAGATCGTGACCTGGCTGAAGTCGGACGCTTAACCGACTGCGCCACCCAGGCACCCCTCTCCTCTAAGGTTTTGATGGTTTCCTGTCTCACATTCAGGTCCTTTATCCATTTTGAGTTTATTTTTGTGAATGGTGTGAGAAAGTGGTCTAGTTTCAACCTTCTGCATGTTGCTGTCCAGTTCTCCCAGCACCATTTGTTAAAGAGACTGTCTTTTTTCCATTGGATGTTCTTTCCTGCTTTGTCAAAAATGAGTTGGCCATACGTTTGTGGGTCTAGTTCTGGGGTTTCTATTCGATTCCATTGGTCTATGTGTCTGTTTTTATGCCAATACCATGCTGTCTTGATGATTACAGCTTTGTAGTAGAGGCTAAAGTCTGGGATTGTGATGCCTCCTGCTTTGGTCTTCTTCTTCAAAATTACTTTGGCTATTCGGGGCCTTTTGTGGTTCCATATGAATTTTAGGATGGCTTGTTCTAGTTTCAAGAAGAATGCTGGTGCAATTTTGATTGGGATTGCATTGAATGTGTAGATAGCTTTGGGTAGTATTGACATTTTGACAATATTTATTCTTCCAATCCATGAGCAGGGAATGTCTTTCCATTTCTTTATATCTTCTTCAATTACCTGCATAAGCTTTCTATAGTTTTCAGCATACAGATCTTTTACATCTTTGGTTAGATTTATTCCTAGGTATTTTATGCTTCTTGGTGCAATTGTGAATGGGATTAGTTTCTTTATTTGTCTTTCTGTGGCTTCATTGTTAGTGTATAAGAATGCAACTGATTTCTGTACATTGATTTTGTATCCTGCAACTTTGCTGAATTCATGTATCAGTTCTAGCAGACTTTTGGTGGAGTCTATCGGATTTTCCATGTATAATATCATGTCATCTGCAAAAAGCGAAAGCTTGACTTCATCTTTGCCAATTTGGATGCCTTTGATTTCCTTTTGTTGTCTGATTGCTGATGCTAGAACTTCCAGCACTATATTAAACAACAGCGGTGAGAGTGGGCATCCCTGTCGTGTTCCTGATCTCAGGGAAAAAGCTCTCAGTTTTTCCCCATTGAGGATGATGTTAGCTGTGGGCTTTTCATAAATGGCTTTTATGATCTTTAAGTATGTTCCTTCTATCCCGGTATTTTTAGATTTTTAAAAATGTTTAAGGGATCTGTACACCCAACGTGGGGCTCAAACCCACAACCCCAAGATCCAGAGTTGCATGCTCCAGTGACTGAGCCAGCCAGTGCCCCCTCGTGAATAGTTTTTAGAAAGTGAAGCTTAGAGCTTCTTCTAGTTCAAATTAAAGACCTTTTACCCTCAGATTTATGTTTTACTTCAGAACTACATAGCACATGGATAACTATATAAGAAAGATCACTTATTCACAGAACAGATGAAAAACATCGCCCAAGAACAGGGTGACAAGAGGTCTTGTAGTCAGGACACTGTTTTATCTTCATGTCTAATAAGCTAAAAAAATTTCAGGAGCACCTAGGTGGCTCAGTCAGTTAAGCAGCCTACTTTTGGTTTCATCTCAGGTCATGATCTCACGGTTTGTGAGATTGAGCCCTGCTTTGGGCTCTGTGCTGACGGTGCAGAGCCTGCTTGGGATTCTCTCTTTCCTGTCTCTCTCCTGCTTGGGTTTTCTCTCTCTCTCTCTCAAAATAAATAAATAAACTTTAAAAACATTTTTAAGTGACATATTATCAGTTGTTAAAATCATATACTGATAGGAAAAGGACTATGAATATGACAACATTGCTGGGTTGACTTAACGATCAACATGGGAAACCAGGAATATCACAGCAAACTATGTTTTTTAAATTAACAGTTAGGGAAATTTTTGCATTATTGTGTACAAATTTCTCTTGTGGAACATAAGTGTAAAACTTTTTCAGCATAATGATCAATATGTGGAATAATGTGCAGAGTGGAATGTATGGGATCAGTATGGATTAAATGTTTTCTTCAACATTTCGTACAGTTCTGAAGTAAAGTAGCATGCCTAAGGAAAAAAATTATAAAAGCCATATGGCCAAAAAGTCCAATTACTTGACAGAATGTAAAAATACCTTTTATTTTTTTATTGAAATAAATACTTAAAAATACTCCTTGGTGGAGAGGTAGTTTTGTTGAGTACCTCTGGGCAACTGTAAAAATTTTGTTTTATGCCCACTTCTTACTCAGTGAGGGAAATGTTCCTACTATAACGTATGTAGGAGCTTCTCAAACAAAGCTCTGATTTTTCATTTCTGGAGTCTGCTTTTGGTCGTATCAGTTTTAAATACATGTTTGCTGGACTGATGCCATGCTTTTAGAGGGATGCTCTTAGATGCCAGCAGAGGGAGCACTATTCAATGTATTTACTGTACTGTTCTTCAGAAAACTGTCTAGTTTGTCATGTGGCTGAGTATACAAGGACTTTAGCTTTAGTTTTAATCCTGGGTTCAATTTCAGGCACGTTATTTATCAATGACGGTGAAGAGATGATTTCAGGTCTGTGTACTTTTTGCCTATGTGTGAAGACTGCTCAGTTCCTCCCCTTTAGGGTTGTGTTGTCAGTCTCCTTAGTGGCTTAGCAAAAAAGAGGAAGCACAGCTTATAACTTACTGAAATTCCATGTGGAAAAAAGTGGGAGAAAAATTAGAGAGTAAGTGTAAAATTTAAGAATATTCCTGACACTAAATCCTACCATTAAAACCAGAAAACACCTGTGAATCGTGAAGGATGAAATAATTATGTCTCTGTCCTTACTTGCACATCCTGGATGAGGCTGACTGATGGCACTTTGTAGTAGAATCATTAAGAAATTATACTTACCTAGAAGTTTGCTGATAAGATGTTGCTTGAGGTAACATTTTTGGGAATCAAACATCTGAGAGTTCTGCTACTGATTTTTTTTCTTGCATTGTTTATTAGAATTCTAAAATTTTACACCAGCTAACTAAAAATAAGAAGATTGAAATTGATTTTTTGAGATGTCCTTGGGTATGCTGTTTTGAGCTCATGGCCTGAATATGTTAAGCTGATACCCGTTTTTACCTTTTTTCCTTGGTGGCTCATAGCATTGCTTAATTCAGAAAGGATTAAGCTTAGCTTTGGTCTTTGGCTCTCTAAATAACAGTTGGACAATTAAGGTGATCTAATCTTTGTTCTTTACTCCTAAAAAATGTTGGTTTTAGAAAGAACAACAGTACTTTGCTTAAAAGATTCTATTAATATAAAGGAAGGCTTTTTGAAAGAATGAGGTTCTCACATGAAAAGCTTCCCATATATTTTAGCATCATTTCATATTTTCTTCTTTCTAACTTTGTGCTTAAAAAAACTTTCAAATCATTAGAAACACTGCAAGAATAATAAAAATGAGCATCCATATAGCTTTAACTTAGATTCACCATTGTTAATGTTTTGCCACATTTGCTTTCTCTCTCTTTCTCTTTGTATGTGTGTTTATATATATGTCTGTTGATGTATAATTATCCCCCTTCCCAGAGCATTTGAGAGTAAGTTGCAGACAACATGGTGTTGCACCTCATGGGTATGCATCTCCTGGCACATGAGCTTTCTCCAACATGTAACTGTAACATATTTATCACACTTGGGGCATTTATCATTAATACAATACTATTATTTAATATACAGTCCATACTCAAGTCTCTCTGATTGTCCCAATAATGTCCTTTATAGCTGTCATTTTTATTTTAACTAATCTAACCTATGATTACTTACAATGTGTTTAGTTATCCTTTCTTTTAAATTTTGTTTATTTATTTTGGGAGAGACAGAGAGAGAGAGAGGGGGACAGAGGATCTGAAGGGGGCTCTGTGCTGACAGCAGCTCTGTGCTGACAGCCCATGTGGGGCTCGAACTCACAAAATGTGAGATTGTGCCCTGAGCCAAAGTTAGACGCTTAACCAACTGACTGAGCTACTCAGGCACCCTCAGTTATCTCTTTAATCTTTAATTTGGATGAGGTTTCTAGCTTGTTTTTTTGTTTGTTTGTTTGTTTGATTTTTTGTTTATTTATTTTGAGAGAGACAGAGACAGCGTGAGCAGGGGAGGGGCAGAGAGAGAGGGAAAGAGAGAGAATCCCAAGCAGGCTCCACCCTGCTATTGCAGAGCCAGATGTGGGTCTCAAATTCATGAAGAGATCATGACCTGAGCCAAAACCAAGAGTCGGACACTCCAACTGACCGAGCCACCCAGGTGCCTCCTCTAGCATGTTTTTCACAACATTAAGGTTTTGATGTCACTGCTTTGTAGATGTCCCTTAATTTGGATTTGCTGCTTTATTGTTTCTACATGACCAGATTGAGGTTAAACATTTTTACAGGAAAATTACAAAGGGCAAATTTTCTTTTTTTCCTTATCTTAAAGCTCTCCCATGAAAGCAGTTTATTTGTGCTGTTTTAAAAGTCATGTTCTCTCCTAAATGTAACTTATTTAAACTGTTTTCTAAACATACAGTTGACCCTTAAAAGTCTCAGGATTTAGAGGTGTCAACCACCTGCACAGTCAAAAATCTGCTATAACTTTTGACTTCCCAAAGACTTTGCTAATATTCTACCATTGACCAGAACCTTTACTGGTAAGAACAGTTGATTAACACATATTTTGTACGCTGTATGTATTACATATACTGTATTCTTATAGTAAAGTAGGCTAGAGAAAAGAAAATGTTAAGAAAATCATTAGGAACAGAAAATACATTTACAGGACTGTACTGCATTTATTGAAAAAATCCATGCATAAGTGGAGCTGCACAGTTCAAAGCCATGTTGTTCACACAAAAGACCTTGAATAGCCAAAGTAATATTGAAGAAGAAAACCAAAGCAGGAGGCATCACAATCCTAGACTTTAGCCTCTACTACAAAGCTGTAATCATCAAGATGGTATGGTATTGGCACAAAAACAGACACATAGAACCAATGGAATAAAATAGAGATTCCAGAATTGGACCCACAAATGTATGGCAAACTAATCTTTGACAAACCAGGAAAGAATATCCAAAGCAGGAAAGAATGGAAAAAAGATAGTCTCTTTAACAAATGGTGCTGGGAGAACTGGACAGCAACATGCAGAAGAATTAAACTAGACCATTTTCTTACACCATTCACAAAGATAAACTCAAAATGGATGAAGGACCTGAATGTGAGACAGGAAACCATCAAAACCCTAGAGGAGAAAGCAGGAAAAAACCTCTCTGACCTCAGCCATAGCAATTTCTTACTTGACACATCTCCAAAGGCAAGGGAATTAAAAGCAAAAATGAACTATTGGGTTCTTGTGAAGATAAAAAGCCTCTGCACTGCAAAGGAAACAATCAGCAAAACTAAAAGGCAACCGACGGAATGGGAAAAGATATTTGCAAATGACATATCGGACAAAGGGCTAGTATCCAAAATCTATAAAGAACTCAGCAAACTCCCCACCTGAAAAACAAATAATCCAGTGAAGAAATGGGCAGAAGACATGAATAGACACTTTCTAAAGAAGACATCCAGATGACCAACAGGCACATGAAATGAAAAGATGCTCAACGTCACTCCTTATCAGGGAAATACAAATCAAAACCACACTGAGATACCACCTCATGCCAGTCAGAGTGGCTAAAATGAACAAATCAGGAGACTATAGATGCTGGCGAGGATGTGGAGAAAAGGGAACCCTCTTGCACTGTTGATGGGAATGCAAACTGGTGCAGCCATTCTGGAAAACAGTGTGGAGGTTCCTCAAAAAATTAAAAATAGATCTACCCTATAACCCAGCAACAGCACTGCTAGGAATTTACCCAAGGGATACAGGAGTACTGATGCTTAGGGACACTTGTACCCCAATGTTTATAGCAGCACTTTCAACAATAGCCAAATTATGGAAAGAGCCTAAATGTCCATCAACTGACAAATGGATAAAGAAGATGTGGTTTATATATACAATGGAATATTACTTGGCAATGAGAAAGAATGAAATAAATTGTGTGTGTGTGTGTGTGTGTGTGTGTGTGTGTGTGTGTGTGTGTGTAATAAAGATTGAATGTTAGTTTAAGAAAAAAATAAAGAAATAATGGCTGCAAACTTCCAAAATGTTTGAAAAAAAGAAATGATCCTCTTGTAGGCAGCAAAAAAACCCAAAAACTAAAAACCAAAACATGTTGTTCAAGGTCAGCTGCACTGCCTTCCTTGTTTCTTGCCTCCCCATTAGAATGTCATTTCTCTGAAGGAGGAGATGCTGTGTGTCTTGTTTATTGTTACATCCCTGACATCTAGGACAGTGCCGGGCCCATAGTAGAAGCTTAAAAATTATATTTTTATTTTATTAAAACAATTTAATTCCAGTGTGGTTAACATACAGTGTTATATTAGTGTCATGTGTATAATATTGATTATGATTCAACAGTTCCATATATTACTCAGTGCTAATCAATAGAAGTGTACTCTTTAATCTTCTTTACCTATTTCACTCATCTCCCTGCCCACCTTCCCTCTGGTGACCATCAGTTCTCCATAGTTTTTTGTACTATCTGTTTTTTGGTCTCTCTCTTTTTTTTCCTTTGTTCATTTAGAAGCTTAAGAATTATTTAAGAACATATCTCTTTTGAACTGATTTTTGATAAAACAAAATATTGTGATTCAAGTTCACATATCAAGAATTTGGAAAGTTAGCATTATATTTTTTTGTCTGTTTTTGGCCTAAGTGTAAGAGGTAATTGTTGTGACCCAGTTTCTGGCATAGTTATACCAAATTTCCAGTAGTTTTTCCCTGGACTCCACACTCTCCCACTTTTTCACACAGCCCTCCATCTAATATTGTCCAAGCATGGACTCTAGCCCAGGGCCTGTACTAAGTGCTGGAGACAAAAGGTGAATGAAACACAATCTGTGTCACTGAAGAGTATGTTTTAGAGACACTACAGGGCCATACCAATGGTGAACAAAGTCCTGAAAGAGCACATATCTGGAGACAAGTGTCTCTAGTAGGACTCATCTCTGTTCTGGGCAAGGCCTAAGGAATCTGACCTGTGATTTAATGCTACATAGATTTATAATCTGAAAATTAGATAGTGACAGAATGGACATTCTCATCAGTGTGAGCCATTTTCTGAGTCCAAGGGGAATAAAGAATTTAAACCAGAATTTGTCATTTTAGAGATTATACTCTCAGGGCTATGTGGTGAAAAATTAAAAACCTATTTAATTTCTATTCACTTTATATATCCACATAACCTGCTTATTTTAAGAGACCCAGTTTATTAATTGATTGTGTTGAGTAGCATTTATAAGAATATTTCATCTTAAGGTTCTGTGAAGTCCTGTTATTTTAATTTGCAAATGAAGATACATATTAGAAAGTAAATGTTCTCAAATCTAAACTTGTATTCTTCTTATTCCTTTTAAAGTGGTGTCAATATCAAAATGCCAGTCAACTCCAGCGGACCTGATTGGGTGACTGTGATTCCCAGGAGAATAAAAGGTAAAAAGAATGAACTTGATGATTTGTTGTTTTTCTTGCTAAATGGGTTGAGGCTCTGTGGTTTCACTAATGTCATAAAAACTTCTTTCCTCCTTTTAATATGCCATGGTTACTTCTGGGCACGATTGAAAATACTAAAAGAGCTTTTTAATTAAAATAAATCAGACCTTATGTGCATAATCTTGGGCTTTGCTATTTATACTCCTGTGAAAGTTGTCTTCTTCCCCTTCCCCTCTCTGGTTGGCTGCTCAAGAGACTTCGGTGCTATACTGTCCGATATGGTAGCTACTAGCCACACATGGCTATTTAAATTTAAATTAATTAAAATTAACTAAAAATTAAAATTTAATTATTTTTTTTTTTAACAAAATTTTTAATGTTTATTTATTTCTAAGAGAGAGAGAGAGAGCCAGAGCACAAGCAGGGGAAGGGCAGAGAGAGAGGGAGACACAGAATCCGAAGCAGGCTCCAGGCTCTGAGCTGTCAGTACGGAGCCCAATGCGGGGCTCGAACCCACAAACTGTGAGATCATGACCTCAGCCAAAGTCGGACACTTAACTGACTGAGCCACCCAGGCTCCCCTAAAATTTAATTCTTAAGTCACACATCCTCGGGAGCCATGTGTGGCTGGTGGCTACCATGTTGGGCAGCATTTTATATGGAATGTAGTGTATCCATCATTGCAGAAATTCTGTCGGATATCACCACTCTAGAGTTATCCAAGAAACGTGTATGAAATCGGCAAGGGAATTTTTAAAATCAAAAGCATTATGTTACTGAACTCTGGTTTTCTCAAAGTGTGATCTCTGCATTAGCAGAATCAGCTAGAATTGCAGATTCTTAGGTCTTACCTCAGGCTACTGAATCAGAAACTCGGGCGTGGGGCCTAGCCATCTGGGTTTTAGCAAACCTTCTAAGTGATTTTGATCCATTGGCATTGGGTATTGTTAAAAGTAAAACAATGAAGAGTAAATGTATGTGTTCTGTTTTAGCCACGGTGACTTTTAGAAAGAAAGGGTGAATATTATTAAGGAAACTTATGCAGATGGCAAGGCCCTTTTAGCTGTTGAAAGCATATATGACAGTATATATGGTAGATATTGCACAGATACTGGCAAACACTATTGCCATAGGGCCTAGACATGTAATACATGTGAATCGAGCCAGGGTGGGTATTAGTCATAGGCGTGCCTTGTGTGAATGGTGGGGGAAGAACCTAAGTGCAGGCACAGCCTGTCTACAGCTCTTGCTGCTTTGTTGTGCAGAAATGTGCTCAGATGTATAGGGTTTCTTTTTTTTCCATGAACAAAAATCCGAAGTCTTAATCCTTAATCTTTAAATGTAATATCTCCAGATTTCAAAACATTGGCATCCAATTGCAAACATTTAAAGTATTGTGTGGGCTAAATAAAATTATTGTCTGTGGCCCAGATACAGCCAGGATACTGCCAGTCTATATATCTCTGTTCTCCACCATCATGTCCCACGAGAAATCTCAGTCTTTTCCTAATGAAAGCTGTATTTATTTACTTGAAGCCAGTGAGTTACTAATTTTAAAAGATTCATATATGAAACATCATTAACAGAAATACTTTTATTTGCCTTTATTTGCCTGGGCCTCAACCTCCGTGTCTATTCCCCCTAGTTCTGCACTCCTCATACTCTATCCTTCTCTGCCCCAGCCCCAGTCTTCTGGCGTGGCTGCCTTATCCCTGGGTGTCTAGTGGGATGGTCAGCGGGTGGAGTTTTGGATGGTTTACCTGCACCTGACAGATCTCGATGTTCAGCCAGTAAGTGTTTGTGGGTTTGTGATGTACTGTTCTGTTTAGAGAGAAGACAGATTTTGGAACTAGTGAGACTTTTGATGGATTTTTAGAAGAAGAAAGGAACCGTGAATCAATAGGAGAATAGCTTGGCTTTGAGAAGACCGCCTCAGAGCAGGTACATTACTGGAAGGAAAAGAGAAGGGCAGTTGCTTTACATAACATCAAAGACACCCAGCCTTGGAGGACTTCACTGCAGTTCACTCTCGTGACCAGCAGGGCGCACTCAAAGACCCTAAACCAAGGGCTCACATGCCTCCCACCTTCCCTATGTTCCTCCCTTCATTCCTTTCTTTCTCTTTTTTAATATATATATTTTTTGTTTTTGGAATATTTTAGACTTAAAATAAGTTACAAAAATAGTACAAAGTTCCTGTATAGCCTACACCCAGCTTCCCCTTATGCTAACATCTTATATAACCACAGAATACTTCCAAAACTAAGGTTTTAACACCAGTACAGTATCATTAACTAAGCTGTAGAGTTTACTTGGATTTCATGAGTTTTTCCACCAATGTCCTTTTTCTGTTTTAGAATCCCATGCAGAATCCCAGGTTGCATTTAGTCACCATGTTTCTTTAGTCTTCCTTCTGTGACATTATCTTGACCTTTACACTTTGAAGAACTTTGGTCAGATATTTTTTAGAATGTTTCTAAATTTGGGTTTTTAAATGTTTTCTAATGATTCGAATGAGAGTATGCATTTTTGGAAGAATAGCACAGAAATGATGTTGTGTCCTTTTAAGGGAGTACATGATGTCAATATATTCTGTTAACAATGTTAAATTTGATCACCTGGTTAAAGTGGTGTCTGTCAGGGTTCTCTTCTCTGTATCCTGGGGAGATACTTTGAGACTGTGGTAGGCTGAATAATGGCCCCCAAAGATATCCAGATCTTAATCCCTCAAATTTGTGAACGTTGCTATATATAGATGGCAAAGGAAATTTTGCATGTGTGATTAAGCTAAGGGTCTAGAGATGGGGAGAGATTATCCGGATAATCTGAGTGGGCCCTAAACGCAATCACAAGTGTCCTTTTAAGAGGGAGGAAGAGGGAGATTTCATACAAAAGCAGAAGGCAATGTGACAGTGGAAGTAGAGAGAAATTTGAAAATGCCATGCTGCTGGCTTAACAAATGGAGAAAGAGGCCATGAGCCAAAGAATACAGGTGTGGAAGAGGAAAGGGAACAGATTCTTCCCTAGCTCCTCCAGAGAGAGCATGGCCTTACTGATACCTTGGATTTGGTATCGGTGATACTGATTTTGGATTTCTGGCCTCCCTCCAAAACTGTAAGAGAATAAGTTTGTGTTGTTTTAAGCCACTGAATATGTGGTAATCTGTTATAGTAGCCACAGGAAACTAATACAAAGACATCCTGGATGTCTCTGTATTCCATCAGGATGTAAACATCCTATTTCTGCTTATACTTTCACCCACTAATTTTAGCATTCATTAATAGATCTTGTCAGCAGCAATTATTTGGGTGGTATTTAATGGTGACTTTCTAATCTCTCATTTCTAAGACATTTATTAATTGGAATTTTTCTGTAAGGAAGAGTTGTCCCTTCTTTCCCATTTATTTAATTATGTCCATATAGACTCATGGCTCATGATTATTTATCTCATTTTTTGGATTATTACCAAATTCAACTGTTATTTATTTTGTTGCTCTAATTGCTTCAATTTTGGCAATTGGGAACTTTTTCAATTTGGCTCCTATGCCCCTTTGACATGCTAATGTATATATGTACCTATGATACGTATATATGTGTATATATATGTGTGTGTATGTATACATATATGTGAATATATATGTGTGTGTGTGTGTGTGTATACACATTTTTTTCCTTAAGCACTTCCTTACTCTCTGACATGTTTCACACCCATTTGTGTGTTATTTGACCTAGACTTGGAAGGGTTCATAGTCTTTCCACATTTATTATTTTACTTATGAATCCTATATTTTGAAGGGTTTTATTTCCCTATCAACATTTAAAAAAAGTATTAGTTAATTGATTTTCCTGCAAGTTAAACTTATTCTAAGATGCATATTTAGTCTGCTGAACTGTTTGAGATTACCTGTCTTCCCCCATGCATGGGTATAATTCCAGTCAAAAGCAAAGAAACATAGCTTTTAATTAGATGAAAATAGCTCATCAGGGATAAATATCTGGTTTCTGACAGGCTTTCCCAGTGTCAGAATTGCTGCTGAATTTTTATTAGCACCTGTACTGTGGTCCCTAGATCATCATAGCCTGATAGAAGCCTTGATGGCTTCTAACCTCATCAACAACTAAACTAGAGTTCGTATTTTGGGGGGAAGCTTACTGAGAGTTTGGGATAAAACTAGATTTAATAGCAACAGAATAAGCATTAACATCTTTGTAGCCTTTTGCTATTTTCTTTATCTTTTTAAAAAACTAATTAATTATATTTTAGAGAGAAAGAGAGCCAGTGGGAGAGAGGGCCAGAAGGAGAGAGAGAGAGAGAGAGAGAGAGAGAGAGAGAGAGAGAGAGAATCCCAAGCAGGCTCCACACTCAGCACAGAGACCGTTGCAGGACCCAGGCTCAAGCCCACAACCCTGGGACTATGACCAAAGCTGAAATCAAAAGTTGGACACTCAACTGACTGAGCCACCTAGGCTCCCCTTTTCTTTATCTTTTGAGGTGTATCTTATGTACAGTATAGCACGTGGATTGCAAATATATAGCACAATGGAATTTTACATTTGTATCTGTAACTGTGGTAGGCTGAATTCTAAGATGACTCCCACTGATCCATGCCTTTATATAATTCTTTTTCTCTTGAGTGTGGGAAGGACCTGTAAATGTGATAGTATATCACTCCCATGACTTTAAAAAAAGAGATACTATCCTGGGCAGACCTGACTTAATTGGATAAGCCCTCAATAGGGACCGAGTTCTTCTTGAAGAGATTCAAAGTGTGAGAAGGCTTCCATGTGAGCGGGATTCTTTGTTGCTGGCTCTAAAGATGGAGGAGGCCATGTGGCAAGAAATATAGACAGTTTCTAGGAGCTGAAGGGCATTCCCTGGCTGACAGTGACCAAGGAAACAAGAAACTCAGTATTATAACCACAAGGAACTGAATCTGCCCAGTAATTGAATGGGGTTGGAAGCAGATTTCTTTTGTCTACAGAAAGGAACACAGTCCTGCTGTCAACCCGATTTCAACCTGCGAGACCCTTAGCAGGGAACTCAGCTATGTCTTGCCCTGGACTCTTGGCAGAACTATGTGATATTAAATGTCTCTTGTTTTTAAGTCACTAAGTTTGTGGTGATTTGCCATGCACCAATAGAAAACTAATACAATTACTACCACCCATACAAAGATATAGAATGTTTAGAATATATAGAATATTTCTAGCATTCCAGTGTTGCCCTTTATGATTAAAAACTATTAATACTACTACAGTATTGAACTTTCACAACAGCCCTTCAAAATAACTAGTAATTTACCCATTTTATAGGTAATTGAAGCAAGGTCTAGAGACTGATACGTCATCATTTTGACATCTGCTCTGTGTCTGATGCTAGACTAGACTCTGAGAATACAGGAGATGAGTAAGATGAGAGTTTTAAGTGATTTCTGGGGTCTCCTATTGGAGACGTGGAGTCAGACATAAACCAGGACCTCTGACTCGAGTCTAGCCCTTTTTCTGCTATCCTTTAATATGCTTGGGAGGTGTGGGGGAGGATGTCTTAATGTTTGGGTTTGTCTGCAGTAGTGGAGTTCATCAACTCTCTAGTTTCTAAATGCATCCAAATGGTGGAGTGAATGATAAAATAGTGTTTTATGTTGTTCGATGAAAGCCATACTAATGATTTGATGGATGAGACCTCACTCTGAGGTTGTTTAGAAAATGGAAAGGTGCTATCACAACAAAGTGGACAAAGCTACTTTTTTTTAAAAAAAGGTTTATTTATTTATTTTGAGTAGGGGGGAAGAGAGAGAGAATCCCAAGCAAGTTCCGTACTGTCAGTGCAGAGCCCGAGCAGGGCTTGAACTCAGGGAACTGTGAGATCGTGACCTGAGCCAAAACCAAGAGTCGGATGCTTAACCGACTGAACCACCCAGGCACCTCTGGACAAAGCTATTTTATTTTTTTATTTTTTATTTTTTTTATTTTTTTTTTTATAAGAAGAATTCAGTTCTTTTTTTTTTTAATTTTTTTTTTTAACGTTTTATTTATTTTTGAGACAGAGAGAGACAGAGCATGAACGGGGGAGGGGCAGAGAGAGAAGGAGACACAGAATCGGAAGCAGGCTCCAGGCTCTGAGCCATCAGCCCAGAGCCCGACATGGGGCTCAAACTCACGGACCGCGAGATCGTGACCTGAGCCAAAGTCGGACGCCCAACCGACTGAGCCACCCAGGCGCCCCTGGACAAAGCTATTTTAAAGACAACCACCTTCAGTTGGAAAAAATACTTGGTACGGAATACATTTTATTTGGTTAACTTAGAAAATCAAAGGGCTCATATGCTATGTAAAATCCAACTGACTGATACATTTGGGGGTAGGAAGCTCCCCACAACTGTATCAGTAGTGAAATGTATGCCTTTGTAAACAGGACCACCTTTACCACTAGCTGGCTCTACGGCTCTCTGGGAAACTTCGGCAAGTCCGTCTGTGACGTACCGTCTTCACCTTTAAAAGACATTTGGACTAGCCATTATCTGAGGTCCTTTCAGCATTCTTTGAATCTATAGGTATTTCTACCTGTACCTGTTTAGCTTCCCTCCGAAAAATGCTTAGGTTTTAGGGGACTAAAGTATAAAGAAAAAAATTAAAGTCCCAAGGTTTTCCAGGGGGAGACTCAAGGGTAAACTCAAGCTATAATAACTGCTGTGTAGCCAGGACTTCTCATAGTCCCAGTGCTTGACAAGTTGTACCTGAACAGCTCGACACACGCTGTCCTCATTTCTCATCTCCCTGAGATGGCACCCAAGCATTCGGTGCTAATTGTGTTCCTTGAGGAGAGGAATTGTTTGACTCTCTTTCTTTGTCTTGTCTTGTTTTTTTTCTCATGAACTATATACTCCCCATTGGCCTGCCTTTTACTTTTCTTACTTCTACAGATAATTCTATGCTATGAAGTTAAGGGACGTGTGCACTAACATGCACTCACTCACACCTCCCACTCTTAATTCACACTGTCTCCCTCTCACCCAGCTCTTTCTAGATAGTTGAGGGAAGTTTTTTTCTCTGCTCTTCCCTTGTTTTGTCCAATTTGTGGTCCAAATAGTCCTCGTTTTGGCTAATGAATGACATGGGATGACACCCTTTGGAGGAAACTATAAGCTATGAGTTTTAAAGAGAAGCCAAGACATTTTAGAGAAGCAGGGACCTTAACTTGCAGATAATTGAAGCTATCCCTTCTGATTTTGCATAAAGATCTTATCTGCCTTTGATAACCATCCACAAAAACTACTTCCTTCACCATCAGTATTTAAGAAAACTGTAAAATCTAAGCAATAACTCTGTTTTGTTTTAAAACTATTTTTGGGGTGCTTGGGTGTCTCAGTCAGTTGAGTGTCTGACTGATCTGATGGTTTGTGAGTTTGAGGCCCGCATCAGGCTCTGCGCTGACGATGAGGAGCCTGCTTGGGATTGTCTCCCTCTTTTTCTGCCCTTCTCCTGCTTTCTTTCTCTCTCCCCTTCTCTCAAATAAATTAAAAAAACCCACAAAACTATTTTTATTCCACATGTATAGTTCATTAGGGGTTATATTATTGATTTAAGAGACTTTCATATCTTATGTGAAAATGCATTCCAAGTTCCAAGAAATGCGGTCTTTTTAAAGAACTTCAGACTGCTTAAAGTCTTAATAAAGTAAGAAATGTTTTTGTCTCCGCTGACCATAAGAGGGCAATGTAGGTACATGCATTACACTTTAAAAATCTGCTCTGTTATCTAGTGCTGCATGTGTGAAGAATTAATGTCAGTTCAGTAATTGATTTGCTTTGCTTGACTTAACTCTGGTAGTAAATAAAATTAACATTTGAATGGAAATGGTAATTGTTTCCTGTGTGATATACACTTTCCTTTATAACATGTATTTGGCACAGAATAGCCAAATCTCCTGAATTAACCATGGTAAAAAGTGTAACTTCAAAATCACTTTTAATTCCCCTTCTAGTAGATGTTTTCTTTGGGCCCCAGGTGTCTGCTCTGGAGCTCCCTGTCTGTATAACCTTGACATGATGATATAATGAGGAAGCTTTGGGCAAGATGTGGTAACATAGTAAAGTCATACTTGGTAATATGTGGAGAAACTGTTTATGAATAAGCCAAATAAATATTTACACCCCCCCCTTTTCTTTTCTTTGACAATAACATTTTCCAAGTAAAGCTTTTAAAAATGCTGTTTACTTTTCAGCTTAGGCCCTGAACCTTCAAAGAATTAGCAGATGGCTGAATTAAAAGGTTAAATATGCACTATCTGTCAAATAGGGCATCTTCTTTGAAGGGAATAAAACCAAAATAATTTTGAGTATTATAATATCAAGATAATAAGCTGAAAATAGTCACAAATATGGGGTTTAAATTTAGATTTCTGAGTTGTATAAACATTTGGATTCTGAATTGTGGTTTAACAGGTGAGACTGGAGAATTACTGGATTATGATCAAGGTTTAAGCTTTGGGGTGTGTAAGGAAGTGATGTAAAATAATTGATGGTTTTTGAAGATTGTAGATTTGAGTGTTAGAAACAAGTAAGCGTACACCTTCAGGAAAAAATCCAAAAAGAAAATGGCTGACATCTACAAAACTCTGTTTTTGAGACGTGGTATATATAGCACAGTGGTTAGACCATGGGCTTTGGGGCTCACCTGCTTGGATCAGGTCTTGGCTTTGCTGCTTGTTAGCTCTGGATCTAAGTCAAGTTGCTGTTCCAAAAGGCAGGGTTAACACTAGGACCAACTTTAAAGGGTTATTGTGAGCATCATATGAGATAATATATTTAATTGCAGAGTAAACTCTCAAGAAATACTAGCCATCCCTGTCTGTTTATTTTGAAGCACTTAAAGTGTGTTGTTTCTACAACAGCATTTTCCAAGGGAGGTGTTAGGGAAGAAGGATGTTGACTTTCCCTTGAAGGGTGTCCTGCCTCTGGTGTCATGTGTAGCTGGGCTACAACCATGAGTACACACTGCTGTGGCATTTTAAATATTGCTCATTGTAATATTTGTACATTCTTCTGAACCTTTTGTAACGTGGGGAATAGTTCTTTAGAGTGTGTGTATTTGGTTTCTTCGCTGTATTAAGTGGTGGTTATCTGAATTACTATTTGATTGCGGGGACCCATGGGTTAAAATTTTCCTTTTATTAGGTTGAGGAACAGTGGACTAATATTACTATGCATATGTAAAATATGAATTTAAGGTGTTATTGCCTCATAGGCTTTTGGATGAGAAACTTATTCCGGGAAAATGCTAGACAATGTTTAATGTCTACACATTTCCATGGTATTTGCCTGCCTTTATTTTTGGCTTTGATAAAAACATGCATAATCAGAGGGAATGCCCAAAGTCCCCTTTTCGCCTCTGTCCACAAATAATACCCTCACACACATTTCACATCTTCCTATTTTTGTGCAAAGGAGAACCTTTTGTAGCAAGGGGAAAGTCTGGGATTTCTTTGAGATGTGATGGCAGGAAATGTTACCCATATACCAGCAGGCTAACAGATATAGGGCCATAATTTTGTTTCTTGGAACATTTTCCATGTATGGTTAGTTGGAGGAGACTTTCAGAATATCTAATTTTGTTTCCTTTTTCTTTTCAGAAACAAACAATCTAGAACTATCTCATGGCTCAGGAACTTTTCCTTCTGGGTATTATTATAAAGATCAGTGGAGGCCCAGAAAGTTTAAGATGCGCCAGTTTAATGACCCTGACAACATTACAGAATGCTTACAAAGAAAAGTGGTGTATTTGTTTGGTGACTCAACAATCAGGCAATGGTTTGAATACCTTACTACGTTTGTTCCAGGTTGGTACTTTGCATTTTGTTTCATAATTCTTTTCCGCATGCACAAAATCAGCTTTCTTCACTCCAGAGCCTGAGGAAGGGCATCAGGTGAGGAAGTAGTTATTTCTCTGTAGGACTAAACAGGTGTCCTGACCCTGGAGAGAGGTGTGATGGTTTCTGATCCATGGTGGGGTTGTGATGTATTGATGGAAGCACTGGAATTGAAGTTCATACCACTGATGAGCTGTGTGACCTTGGACATGTTATTTACTTCCCAGGGCTTTATTTCTCCATGTGCAATGGGGCAGCTGGACAGAATCACCTTATAGGTGTCTTTTACTTCTGATATTGTGGGCTATAAAACAGAGGTGGACATTTTCAGTTGTTTCTCTCCTAGTTCTGTTTAGTCAGACTTCAAGTTTAAAATAGATTTAACTGGAAGGAAGCAGCCAAACAGACTGTGGTCCATTTTATTTTTATTTTTATTTTTTTTTAAATTTTTTTTTCAACGTTTTTAATTTATTTTTGGGACAGAGAGAGACAGAGCATGAACGGGGGAGGGGCAGAGAGAGAGGGAGACACAGAATTGGAAACAGGCTCCAGGCTCCGAGCCATCAGCCCAGAGCCTGACGCGGGGCTCGAACTCACGGACCGCGAGATCGTGACCTGGCTGAAGTCGGACGCTTAACCGACTGCGCCACCCAGGCGCCCCGACTGTGGTCCATTTTAATACATCCATGCAGTATATAGCCTTTCTGGTGTCATCTGCTGGGCATTCCATTGATATGATTCTGAGATGAGCTGGCTCCTACTGAGGGAGTCTTGGTAAGTCCCAGCATTCTTAGCTTCCTGGTGTCATTGCTGGGCTCCTGGGGTGCCCTCCAGACTCGGAATAAAGTCCCACTCATTGGAAGGCCCTCCCTTATTCAAATGGGCCTTTTCCTCGTTGTGGAAGGTGTGGATGGAGTGAGGAGGAATGAATCTCAGGTAACAGTACTAAAGACCCTGCTTAGGGGCGCCTGGGTGGCTTGGTCGGTTAAGCGTCCGACTTCGGCTCAGGTCACGATCTCGCGGTCCGTGAGTTCGAGCCCCGCGTCGGGCTCTGTGCCGACAGCTCAGAGCCTGGAGCCTGGTTCAGATTCTGTGTCTCCCTCTCTCTGTGACCCTTCCCCATTCATGCTGTGTCTCCCTCTGTCTCAAAAATAAATAAACGTTAAAAAAAAAATTAAAAAAAAAAATAAAGACCCTGCTTACAATTGAGAGAGCTGATAAATAATTCCATGGGAACTATTTTTGAGGGCTGTACATGGGCAGGACTTTCCATAAAGCAAATTCCCATAGTTTGTTGTGAGTTGTTGTTGGTGTTGTTTTTCTCTTTTATTTTTTTTACATCAACCTCATTTCAGATTTAATTTTTCAAAGGAAAGGAAGAAATAGATACGGTCCCCAAAAGTGGAAAGTTAATTCCAGTTTTTGTTGTGCTTTTGTTTCTTTTATTGACACAAGCATAGTTGAGTTTGGTCAATAAAGCATAAATTAAAAACTAGGAAAAGGGATATAATTTGTATGGCATAATGCTAAGCATGTTTTGATGCTGACTAGGCAGGGCCCTCCAGGAGTCCGTAGTTGTTTGTTTAAGTTCTAATGACATAGCTCAATATTTCCATTCATAGCAGTGATCACATTGAGTGTCATAATTATTTTCCACTGTATCCTTTGCAGATAGATTTTCACCTGATAAAGCCTTGTGCTGGTGCTTGATTTTAATCAAATGAAAAAAATGGTAGCTTGAGCTTGTTCAGTTTTGGAGCCAAATGCTAAGTAGTAATGATTTAGGTACGAAGATCTGAAAGAGGAGACTAGGACTGCATGGAGAGAAGAGTGAAAACTTTAACTCTTAAGAATGTAGGACAATTAGGGTGTGATGTTAGTTCTTCAGTATTGGCTGTAAACTCCTTGAGACCAAGGACTGTGACTTATCCATCTGAGCAGTGCTGGCTAGTGGCAATACAGTGGTTGGCCCTGAATAGGTACTTAGGAAGTGTTAATGGACTTGGATTGCCAGAAGTTACTTAGTCTGTTCTCTGTAAGGCACTTGTAGGAACATTCAGGGATATGAGACAGGCCCTCTTTCCTTATGGGGCATATGCTAAGTGATGAGTTTTACAGACAGGGTTTTTTAGAAGTAACAAAAGAGAAATCCTGACTGATTCCTGGGACCTTCAGAAGACCTCAGAAGAGCTGGACTTTGAAACACAACTTAGATAAAGGAGAGGGAAAAGTGAATTCTAACTTGTCTGCTGTCTTTGTTATTCTTGTGACAGAGATAGACATTCTGTAAGACATTAATATGATTTTCCACCCATAGGGTGAAATTGAAAGTCAAAAGAAACAGGGTTGCTTGTTTCTTTCATGTATTTCAAAAAGTATTTGGTTACTGTTACGTGTTTACTTAAAAAAGCACAAGTTATAGCCTTCATCCTGGAAGAAATAGTATTTATATGTTAGAATAGTGATGTATAAATGCCAAATTGATTTTTAGATATTAGCAATCAGTGCCTACAGGAAGATTTTTTGACCTAATGGTTAGAAGTAAACAGGTTATTTTGCTTCTGAGGTATGTAGACATACATATAGAATCTATTACTGATGGTTTAAATAATATGTTAGAACAAAGGTCCATTGAGGCCAGTGAAATAGGTATTACCTTTACAGTTGACCTTTTTGTTGTACTTTTGTGGTACTTTTATTTAAAAAAAAAAAGTTCTCTTAAGCCACTGAGTAAAACATGATCATAATATATGTGCTTGTTTTGAACATTTTTATGAATTTGAATTTTCCTTGTTTCAGATTTAGTGGAGTTTAACTTGGGTAGTCCCAAGAATGTGGGTCCCTTCCTTGCGGTGGACCAGAAGCACAACATCCTGCTCAAATATCGCTGCCATGGTCCACCCATCCGTTTTACAACTGTCTTTAGCAGTGAGCTTCGTTATGTGGCAAATGAGCTGAATGGCATCGTGGGAGGGAAGAACACAGTGGTTGCCATAGCTATATGGTCTCATTTCAGCACCTTCCCTTTGGAAGTGTATATCCGGCGGCTCAGGAATATCCGTCGAGCAGTGGTCCAGCTCCTGGATCGAAGCCCTAAGACTGTGATAGTCATCCGGACAGCCAATGCCCAAGAGCTGGGGCCTGAAGTGAGCCTTTTCAACAGTGACTGGTACAACTTCCAGCTGGACACCATCCTTCGGAAGATGTTCTCAGGGGTTGGAGTGTATCTTGTTGATGCCTGGGAAATGACCCTGGCTCATTATTTACCCCACAAGCTACATCCGGATGAAGTTATTGTGAAGAACCAACTGGACATGTTCTTGTCCTTTGTGTGCCCCTTGGAGACCTAGCTTGCCCTGGAAGGAACTGGAGGAATCACATTTTCTGCATTAGAGACAGTTTATGGGAGGCCCCATGGAGATATTGCTGCTACCGATATGTACAAAATTTCAGAAAGAGCTGGACTTTATATAATGATTTGTAAGGAGCTTAGAAAATGCAGGTTGCATTTATATCTACCTACAGGATTTATTCCAATCTTTACATAGCCATGGGAGAACCATTATTAACAACATCTATGCACTGTATTGCCCTTGTAACCAAAGATGCTAATGAGTGTGTTTAAGTTAGCCTCTCCGGAGAGGGGAGATTACTATGCTAAAAACTGAAAAATGTTCTGACCTAAATGGTTGGTAGTGGAGTGTTTGTAGCTTATCTGGTAAGGGCGATTGTGCTTATCTGCATGAATAGCACCGGTGGGTCCATCTTCAGTGTGATGAACTGATGAGGCTTATGGTTAGGGGCTCCTGTGACACACTGGAGCCTGCTGTGTCTCAGGAGTTTCTCTTGATTCACCTTTTTTGAATTACTTGAAAAGGCCAGTATCTTTGGTTAGAATTTTTTAGTGAGAACATTTACAGTGTTCTGCTTTTATCTAGAAAAGAAGCAAAAGGGGAATACGAAAGCGGTTAATATGAAATCTGTGTGTTACACTGATACTTGCATTGGGCGGTTGTTACTTACTTGATTCAGCTAAATTTTACATGACGAATACTTTAAAATAATCACTTTTGGAACTGGAAGGGGGAAATGTATAAATGGAAATTTATTTTTGTGTTTTGAAGTTTGAGGGTTTTAAGAATTGACTTTTATGTAAAGAACGCCGTTGTTTATTATAAACTTGTACAACTTACTTCCATCAATTTCAAGTGTTTCTTTTTTGGTTGTTAGTTTGGATCACATACCAACATTAGAAATGAAAATCTAATTAGAAGTTAGATATTGAGATCTGTAACAAGTATTTCTTGATGGGGACATAAGGTACACACATTCTGTCATGCTTGGAAGTAAAAAACTGCTATCTTAAGATACTATCAATTTTACTTGACTGTCTTTGCCTTATTAATTTTAAATGGGTTTAGGCTAGCATGGGGCCATTTAGTAAGCACTCTTTTCTTTTTGAGCCAGAATGGATTACAATCTAGTTTTAGTTATCCCTAAATGGACATATGAAGAGACTGGAGAGGCTTTAGAGATGAAGACTGATGCTAAAAGCATTCTCTTAGGAAAATGGGTCAAGGAATTTGGAGTTAAGAAGTTTTTTTTAATGTTTATTTATTTTTGAGAGAGAGAGACACAGAGTGTGAGTGGGGAATGGGTCAAGGAATTTGGGGTTTAAAAATTTTTTTAATGTTTTTTTTATTTTTGAGAGAGAGACACACACAGAATGTGAGTGGGGGAGGGTCAGAGAGCAAGAGAGACACAGAATCCAAGCAGGTTCCAGGCTCTGAGCTGTCAGCACAGAGCCCGACGCAGGGCTTGAACTCAACTGTGAGATCATGACCTGAGCCGAAGTCAGATGCTTAACTAACTGAGCCACCCAGGAGCCCCAAGGAATTTGGAGTTTTAACTTAAAGAGTGTAGGGGTGCTGGGTGGCTCAGTCATTAAGCATCTGACTTTAGCTAGGGTCATGATCACTTGGTTCATGAGTTCGTGCCCCACATCAGGTGAGCTTGAGGCCTGCTTCAGGGGAGCCCTGCTTCTCTCTCTCCATACCCCTCATGGGATTCTCTCTCTCGGCTCCTTGATCACTTGCACTCTCTCTCAAAAACAAACAGACAGGGGCGCCTGGGTGGCTCAGTCGGTTAAGCGTCCGACTTCAGCTCAGGTCACGATCTCGCGGTCCGCGAGTTCGAGCCCCGCGTCGGGCTCTGGGCTGACGGCTCAGAGCCTGGAGCCTGCTTCCGATTCTGTGTCTCCCTCTCTCTCGGCCCCTCCCCCGTTCATGCTGTGTCTCTCTCTGTCTCAAAAATAAATAAACGTTAAAAAAAAAAAAATTAAAAAAAAAAAACAGACAGACAAAAACAAAAAAAAAGTCCTTTCTTAGACTTGAGGGCCATCTTCAAATTTGTAAAATATGTATATGGGGAAAAATATTTTTAAATTATTTTGAGGCTAAGGCTCATCAACAAGTAGTTAAACATATTAAGATTGCTTAATTTTAATGGTCTTTAAGCTTAGTGTCTGAGAATCGCCTGGACTATTTGATAAAAATACAGGATGCCTCTGGGAACTGTGGAATCAGACTTTGCTACAAACATCCAGTGATTTTGATGCAATGGCAGTATTCTACACTTTGAGAAATACCAACTAAGGGAAGAAGGAAGATAGAACTAAGGAAATAATATTGCTTGTCTATTATTTCCTGGGCTTAATCCCTAACATTTAATCCTGATCACCATCTAGTAGTGTAGGTGATATTAGGTACATTTTATAGATGAACTTGAGTTTGGATTTGAACAAGGTATGTGAGAGTGCATAGCCCTTTGCAACTACAACTTGTTGGACTTTTGTAAAGAGAGATGTTCTTTTTCATATAAGGACTTTTGAGCATTTTCTAAAAGATTGCTGGAGGAGGCTGAGGCATCATCTTCCCAGGAGAATTTCATTTCCACTGCCTCTCCAGGGCTTTGGAGTGACATTTCTTGTTTGTGCAAATGGTTTCTTGTGACCTCGTCCAGCTTCTATTACTTTTTGATTTAGTTATAAAAGGTCCTGAAGATTTGATGACATAGTTTCTTGATGTATTCTAATTCACTTTGTGCCTTTTCTAGTTTGTCTTTCTATCCTCTGGTGTGGAAGTTTTAAAAAAATGCCTAAGTGTGGAGTTTGGAATATTACCTAAATCTTTCTCAGAACAATTAGATACAGTATTTTAATTTCTTCTGAAAAGTGTATTTTAGGCTAGTACCACACAGTTGTAAATATTAGCATGCCAGCAAAATAATATAGTTTTATATATTTTCCATTATAAATATAAAGGACATCATTGTTTTTAGAAACTAAAATCTAGACAAAGAAAATCTATGCAAAGAATCTATAATTCTATCATCTGAATATGGTACGCATTAGCATTTTGGTATATTTTCTTCCTGGTTTTTTTAAAACCACATAGCTATGAACACAGATAATATGTAATTTGTATCTGTGTTTTTTTATTTAGCATACAAATATTTTTCTGTGTTAAATAGTCTTCATAACTGAATTATAAAAGTCTGCCCAACAGTTTAGCTAATATCATTATTTACATAAGTCGGCCATTATGGTTGGGCATTTAGGTTTAAAATAAAATATTAAGGGTTGCCTGGGTGGCTCAGTCGGTTGAGCATCGGACTTTGGCTCAGGTCATGATTTCATGGTTTGTGGGTTTGAGCCCTGTGTCGGGCTCTGTGCTGACAGCTCAGAGCCTGGAGCCTTCTTTGGATTCTGTGTCTCCCTCTCTCTTTGCCCTTACTCCGCTCACACTCTGTCTCTGTCTCTCTCTCTCTCAAAAATAAACATTAAAAATTTTTTTTAAATAAAATATTAAAATGGGTTTATATGTAATTTCTTTGGATTAAATGTCATATAGGTTAAAATTCATATGGATTTTTATTTTGGAATGACAGCATTAATTTCTCTTAGTGGATCTCCTCATTTTCTAGAACTCGATTGATTTGATGCTATTTGTGAAAGGAAGAATCCATAATAAGGCCCTTCTATGCAAATTATATTTTTTAGAAGTTACCTTATTAAGGGTGACCTTTCATTAGCAATACAAAACAGATCTTTGGTGTTCTGGTATGATCAATTTTACCATTCTGAGCAATCACTATTTTATTAAATACCAGTTGACTAACACTTCGGGGTTTCAGGTATTAAGTTTCAGATTGATACATTGGGGTGCTTAAGAATATATGGTAAACCTTGACATATCCATGTTACATGCCAGAGGTGAGTCTGTTTCTGGGCCCTGTTAAAGGAAAAAGTTATTACTGAGAGAGGCACAGGGAAATTAACACCCCAGCCCCCAAAAAGAGTGCTCAGCATTTCCTTTGGGTTAATTCAGTTTAACAGTAGCTAGTTGCTCATGCTAGAAATTCCACTTTTTAAAAAAAATTTTTTTAATGTTTTTATTTATTTTTGAGAGAGAGACAGTGCAAGCAGGGGATGAGCAGAGACAGAGAGGGAGACACAGAATCAGAAGCAGGCTCCAGGCTCTGAGCTGTCCGCAGAGAGCCTCACACTGGCCTCCAACTAGAAATTCCACTTTAAATGTATTCATTCCCTTGTGTTAAACATTATTCTCTTCAGTTTAGGTCTAGAGTGCAGTTCTCAGTGCCCTTAGAATGCCTGACTGTTCAATGTACACTAAACACGATTTTGAAGGTGTTCTTTTTCTCTTTGAAAGTGAGACCACAGTCCCTGAGTACGAGGAGCACCTAGGAATTGTGGGAAGCTGGGGTGGTGGTGGCGGTGGAAGATAAAAGAGTTGCTGCAGGCGGAAGTTTATGGGATACAAAAGGTAGAAGGGCAGAAAGTGAACTTTCTAATCTGTGTCTTGAAAATGCAATTACATTTTAACTGTTTTAAAAAGTGTGAATTTAAGTATAATATTTTCCTTTATAATATTCTCCATCAAATGAGAAGAAGTCAGACTTCTTTGAAGAAGGGCCTTCTGTTAAAGTTTTAAGGACCTTCTGGTGTTCAGCTCCAGATACCAATTCCTATCGGAGAATCAGACATTTTCTGTCTAATTATAAAGCTGGATTGGAACTGTAACACGGCTGGGGGGAAGGGGCGGGAAGCAGTGCAGGGAGTAGTTGTTAAGTGTCCCAGAAGGAAAAGGAGTCACAGTGAAACCAAATGTCATAGGCAAAATCCTTTAAGTGTTGTGCAATAGTTCATTCTCTCTTCAACCCACTCTAACCCCCCTGCCCTGCGCCGGTGAAACTAACGCGATCTTCTAGTTAACAGACCCACTGCTTTATAGATGTCTCACATTGTCCCAGGTTGTCCTTTGTCTTTGAAGGCACGCGATCGCTCTACTACTTTTTGATTGCCATATTTTGAAAAGCTGTGTCGTAGAAAGTATCTACCTGCTCCCAACCTCTCCCCCGCATCTTGAAGCCACAAAGAGAAAGCTAAATAAGAAGAGGTGAATCAAATGAGGGGGGCAACGCTAATGCCCGGTGTGGATTCATTGAGAATTTAAAAAGGTATCCCTAAGAAAAATGTTTTGTTTTTAGATTTGCTTCTGATTCCTCCGCGGTATTCCAGTCCAGCTCTTGGAGCCGGCCCTCTCGGGGAATGTCCGGGACTCGGGTCGGTACCTTTTTGGCTTGGGAATTTCCAGTATGCAGAAAAAAATCCACAAACCTAGTCCTCGTTGCCCCCTCCCCGCCTCCTCAGCCCCTCCTCTGTGCCCACGCAACCTTTCGAACGACAGTCTGTATTCTGTATTTTAGAAAATAGGTCCTTAGCTTCCCCCGCCCCCATTTAGAGTGATGAACAGAAAGCGGACGCTATAAAGGGGGACAGGGAGAGGGGCTGGCCTCTTCTTGCCATGAGGTCAGACGCTGAGTTTTAGAGAAAAAGGCTGCTTAACTGCTGCTGCTTATCATGTAACCTCAAAAGGAAACTGATCATCTTTCTCATGCTCTCACGTACTTGGGTTATTATCGCTGATTACAGCTGGAAACAATTGATTTGCCTTTACGTATTTCTATGACTTGGCTCTTCAAACACAAAGGTATATTTTTATTATTTGATATTTGGTATGAAAAACTATCTTAAATGCTAAGCTTTTACTTTTCTTTTCCCATATTCAGATTCCTTCCTTTGAAATCAGTCTCTGATACTTGGGTGATCATACTTGTTTTGGGGCAAAATATTGGGGGGCAGGTTTTGGGGGAAAGGAAATCAAGAATGTTTCTATAGCTTGGTAATGGCCATGAATCACATCTGTTTGCCTTGAAAGCTCAGGAAGGACTAAGATGCTGGTGGAGGAGATAAATAGGATGCCTGATGGAAGCGTCATAAATCTGATGTAACAATTTATCTTTAGTCTGTGATGTTGGACTATGATACCCCAAGGCAGAAATCTCCCAGGAGGTTTGAGTGTGGATTTAGAAGTGTGTTTTCTCATTTAATGCCCTCATGAACTCTTATGTTAACCCTGTAAAATTAAAGTATTACAAGACCATTTTATGAATGAAGGAAAGCCTGAACTTTGTTGACCTGGCTGGACCCCCAGATTTATAACAATCTGTATAAAGAATTTGAAGGAATTTTGTGTGAATAAAACACATTTCTAGGTTGGGTGGATTAGAGATTCTCTCCACCGGGATTAGTGGATTAGTAAACTGGCCATCAGGTAGGTGTGTCCCAAAGTGCATGACATTTATTATGTACATTTAAGCACTTGATAATATATATTCCCCTACTTTAAATCTGCCTTCGAAAGAAATACATTATCTGGGCAGGTGAAATATATTTTGCCTGTCTCACATAGTAGGTTGTTTAGACAATAAAAGGAGAGAAACATTTGCAAGGCTTATTAACTACCCTCAGCAATCTCTGACAGAGGAGCGGATGGAGCTCACAGATCATCTAAATATGCAGATAATCCTGAATCTTTATTTGGCTTCAGGATACAATGTATGATCCACCATCCACTCTCCATTTTGCTTAGTCACAGTTGGGCAGGGTGCGGGGGAAGAACCTTGGGACCACAGAAGAGTCAGTCTGGGGTGAGTCGCACAAGAAATCAATGCATGGCACGTACAATGTCGAATGTTTCACAGCATACTATCTAGCACGGATATGGTGACCATGGTCAGCGTAATTTAGTTGCTCAGATGCAGACTATTCCTTACTGAGGAAATGGAGGCAAACTTTTCTTATTCTGTTTTGGCCTGAAAGAAATCCTGCTCTCAGAAAGCAAAAGAAACCCTCTCAGAAGTTAAAGAGCCAATGGAGAGCACTACTGAGGGGGAAGATTTTCTATTATTCTGAGACCCACAATGAATTGTTCCTGAGAAAACCATTCCCTTTGTCTTATAGCTGACTGATCTGATGGCCTCTTGATTTCTCCCCCACAGGTTAACAGGAAGATCAGGAGGCTGAACTTTGACCTTTTGGCTTTCTTGGCCTGATGATGAACGCCTGAGGGTGAGAAAGGCAGATATTCCTAAACTAGTGGGGTGTAGATGTTACCTTGGCCTTGGCTGATGTAGTTGAAAAGGGCAGTGGGACGTTTTCTAAAATTTATAAGATTCTTAGATATCTTAAATCAGTCATTTTTTGAATTTGCCTCAAAGTTACTGCGAATTTTACTTATAGGCATTTTACTGTGATTTCTTGTGAACTAAGGCTTTTTGGTGGTTTAGTACGCTTTTCACCTATTTGAATTTCCACTATTTTCTATGAGAGGAGGACACGACGCATACGTCTAATAGGGGAATTCAGCTCTCTGCTGACTGGCAGTTTCGGAGTTATGTAATCTTTAACAGGCTCAGAGAGCATTATGCCTCCTATGGTTTTGGTGAAGCCACTCATTAAAGCTAGCATATGTGGTTTCTGATTAAAGCACTTCCTGTTCCTTTAATTTGTGACTGTGAGGTAAAACACTTTCCTTCCAAATTTAGCAGATGAAAATATTTTACTGCTTCTTTGGGGGAGTTAGTAATAGGGAATTAACATTTATGAAACATTTGTGTTGGAAGTTGACCACCAAGATCTCATTTAGCCTTCATAATGGCATCTGAGGTAGACATAATTAGCTTTACTTTATAGATGAGGAAATTGAGGCTCAGAGGGATTGAGCAATTCGTTCAAGATGCCCGAGGTAGTAAGTGGGAGAGCTTGGATTTGAATCTGAGGGGGTTGTCTCTATAGCTTGCACCCTTACCACCAGGCCATTGGGATATTAGTAGAGTACAATGGGGAGAGGTCAACCTCTTTCCAGGGCTCTGATTTCCCCAGGGTCCTTCCCTTTCTCTAGCTCACACCTGGCTACCTACCTGCTGCTTCCTGTTCAGATTTAACTGATAAAGTTGCCATTGATAACCACATAAGCCTTCCTATTTTAGGAAGACCCTAAAAAAATCTTTTGTACCTGCAAGAGTAAATCTGTCTGGTAGAATCTATCTGATGAGATTGGCTGGGTTAGTGGATGAGGGAAGCCATTTTCGGACACAACACTTGTGATTACAAAGTAAAGGGAATCCTGCCCTTTGTTTACCTTGCCCCTCGAAGGGACGTTTCTTTTCTGTGCTAAAAAAGCTGAGGCTTGGAAGAACACTGCTAGTCAAAGCTCTGGTGAAGGGCCCACTGCTACTGCTTCTGGAGAGGAGCTGCAGGCACCTAACAAACCCATTTACCTGCTCTCTACCATCCCTGTTAATGCACAGTAAGTTAAGTAACTACCTGAATTACTTTATTTCAGAGTAGCCCCAAAGATAGAAATTTGCATGTTTTGTATCTGTTGGTTTTTTTAATAGTTTTGTATGATCTTTTTCTAGTTTGCATTTCCTTTAGGCCCTATAGAGTATGATTGGGGTAATTAATCTACTTAGTTAAGAAATCAAATGCTCACGGGGCACCTGGGTGGCTCAGTCGGTTGAGCGTCCGACTTCGGCTCAGGTCATGATCTCACGGTCCGTGAGTTCGAGCCCCGCGTCGGGCTCTGTGCTGACAGCTCAGAGCCTGGAGCCTGTTTCGGATTCTGTGTCTCCCTCTCTCTCTTCCCCTCCCCCGTTCATGCTCTGTCTCTCTGTGTCTCAAAAATAAATAAACGTTAAAAAAAAAAAAGGAAATAAAATGCTCTGATGAATTAAGGAAGAATTTTGATAGACATCTTGTAAAGCAGTTCTTCTCAAACTTTAATATGCGTAAGAATTATCTGAAGATCTTGTTGAACTACAGGTTCTGTGTCAGTAGGTCTAAGGCGGAGCTTATCATCTGGCATTTTTAAAACTTTTTTTTTTCAACGTTTTTTATTTATTTTTGGGACAGAGAGAGACAGAGCATGAACGGGGGAGGGGCAGAGAGAGAGGGAGACACAGAATCGGAAACAGGCTCCAGGCTCCGAGCCATCAGCCCAGAGCCCGACGCGGGGCTCGAACTCACGGACCGCGAGATCGTGACCTGGCTGAAGTCGGACGCTTAACCGACTGCGCCACCCAGGCGCCCCTCATCTGGCATTTTTAATAAGTTCCCATGTGGTAATAGTCTGCCTGAGGTCCACACTTTGAGTAGCAAAATTACAAGGCTCCTTAAATTCTATAACAAGAAAAATTATGGAATTTTTTCTTTAAAATTTATATATGTCATTTTACCATGTAGAAAAGTAAATTCTGTCATGGCTATGTAAAACAGCAGTGGTGATGCTACATTCTTTTTTTAAAAAAAATTTATTTAAATCCAAGTTAGTTAAAATATGGTGTAATAATGTTTTTAGGAGTAGAATTTAGTGATTCATCACTTAAATATAATACCCAGTGCTCATCCCAGCAAATGCCCTCCTTAATGCCCATCACCCATTTAGCCCATCCCTGCACCCAACACCCCTCTAGCAAACCTCAGTTTGTTCACTGTATTTAAGAGTATCTTATGGTTTGCCTCCCTCTCTGTCTTTAGCTTATTTTTCCTTCCCTTCCCCTATGTTCATCTGTTGTGTTTCTTAAATTCCACATATGAGTGAAATCGTGATATTTATCTTTCTCTGACTTATTTTGCTTAGCATAATACATTCTAGTTCTATCCATGTTGTTGCAAATGGAAAGATTTCATGCTTTTGGATTGCTGAGTAATATTCCATTGTATATATATCGCATCTTCTTTATCCGTTCATCAGTTGATGGGCATTTGGGTGCTATTGTTGATAGTACTGCTATAAACATTAGGGCGCATGTGCCCCTTCGAATAGGAAATGCTACATTCTAATACATGATACCAAATATCTGAATTAAACTTTTGTGAAATTTTGTTAATCATCTAAGTGTTATATCTATACAATGGCAACTTCCAGATGTTTGAAGACACTAAAAATGAATTTCTCACTTTTTGTTCAGAAGTTTAGTAGTGTGCAGACACTTTTAATATTGCTGTAAGACTTTTGGACACATTTTAGCATTGGTTAGTATGTGTGCATCCCCAGTCCTGTGATTATGTCAGTCAAATTTGCTGTTTGTCATGGTGCCCATGTTTTTCAAGTGGCTAACACTGTAAATCATGCCTTCTCAAAGAGGGTGATAGTGTTCCCAAGAGGGCAAAATTTATTCTTGGCAGAGGGAAATATCTTAGATATGATGGTGGTTTGTGGCCTTCTAAAGGACCATAATAGTACATAAACAGATATATAGTATATCTGCAGTTCTAAACTTTCATCAGAGGACAGTTAGGGATGAAATGGTTAAAAAGGCTCCATAGGGAACGGGTGTGATAATGAAAGCAAGGTTGGATACACATCTGTAAATGCTCTACATATACTTAGTCAATTGTGGTCAAAAAGGTTTTTCTCTGGCCTGTTCTCTCTTTGTGTCTTGTTTTGTGTCTGCATCATTGCCATAGATTTTTAAAGTATCTACTTCCAGAAGGGGGTGATTTCTGGTATTTCCCCCCATATTTCTCTATTTCAGGAATATTTTCTTCTATTATATCCTTAAATGTTTTTAATATTTTAAGAAATTGTCATCAGATATACATGTCATAAAATTTACCATCTTGACTATTTTGAAGTGTATAGTACAATGGCATTAGGTTAATTCACAGTGTTGTCTAACCATCACTATGATTCATCTTCAGAAATTTTTCATCTTCTTAGACTGAAAATCCACATGCACAGAACAGTACTTCCTATTCCCCTCCAAGCCTTCAGCCCTTGGCAACCACCATTCTACCTTCTATCTCTATGAAGTTGACTAAGTGCTTCATGTAGGTGGAATCATACAGTATTTGTCCTTTTGTGACTAGCTTATTTCACTTGGGATGTCTTCAAAGTCCATCCATGTTGTAGCATGTGTCAAAAATTCCTTCTTTTATAAGGCTGAATAATATTCCATTGTATGGATATACCCCATTTCGTTTATCCATCCATTCCTCAATGGTCAGTTGGCATGCGACCTTTTGGTCGTTGTGAATAATGCTGCTATGAATATGGGTGTACGAGAATCTGTGTGAGTTCCTGCTTTCAATTCTTTTGGGTGGTACCTAGATGTGGAATTGCTAGATCATATGGTAATTCTATGTTTAATATTTGAGGAACTGCTGTACCGTTTTCTATAGCACCAGGACGATTGCTTTTTCACTCATTTTGTGCAGTATTTTGCAGAGTGCAGTGAAAAGGTGTTTATACCATGAATGTATGACAGAAAATGATGTGAAGATCAGAGTAAATAATCTGCTGAATGATTCACCACCATGACTATTAAAACAAATCAGCCTCTCCTACACACTCACCCTTGCCTGTCCACGTACTATAATGTATATACTTACAAACAAGTGCTTGGCTGGGAATAACTCGTATGGGAGTCGAGGCAATGCATTTAGATTCTATATGGGTCAGATCCTTTTGAAAATGTACACCCCTTGCCATGGATTCCCACATTTAAAAGAAACCTGGAGAGACTTGTGGGATGTTCAAGGATCAGAGCTACAGAGGTGACCCACAGATGCAAATGAAGGTTGACTGAACTGAGAACACCTTGAGTATGGGAATTGTGTGCCTTCAGATTTTCACCCTCCTCTTCTTCTCCTCTACTTTCCCCTCTCACCTTTGCAATATAAGCACATGGTCACTCCACGAGTTTTGGTTCAACACAGAATGGGGGAAAAAAAAACCCAGAATGACCCAGAATGATAAAAAAGGTGAATTTTAAATTATTTTCTGATCTGTGAAATACTATTTTGAACACTGTAAGAAGTTTCTATTTCATACCTTTGTCAAGGGTAAAGGAGGTGGGTCTAATTAGGGAAGACAAAGTTTGGAAGAAATAAAAAATGATCACTGGGCAAGACTACTGAATTTACCCTCGGCATCTCTAGTATCATGATAGATGATGGAACTATCTGAAGGTGGCAGATGACGATGTATCATGGACCTTGCCAACCCTCCTGCTTTGTGCTGATGTTTCATATCTTTTAAACAGGCAATAAAAACAGTCTTGTTCATCTGTGGCATTGAACACCATCCAGCATTAAGATAAGAAAGGGGTTCTTAGACACAACACTAATGTCAAAATCTAGGGATGGTGCCAGACTCCAGCCAGACAAAGTGTTTGTAGCAAACAGGTGGGGAAATGTAGGGTGATAATAATGTTGAAGGACTTCCTCTCTCCATCTCATACCTCATTTATGTTTGTCCATTATCCAGACTTCATGGTAGTTCATTTTGGGAGGCCTCTTTTATTTATTTTTATTTTTTTTTTTTATTTTTTTTTTTTAATTTATTTTTGGGACAGAGAGAGACAGAGCATGAACGGGGGAGGGGCAGAGAGAGAGGGAGACACAGAATCGGAAACAGGCTCCAGGCTCCGAGCCATCAGCCCAGAGCCTGACGCGGGGCTCGAACTCACAGACCGTGAGATCGTGACCTGGCTGAAGTCGGACGCTTAACCGACTGCGCCACCCAGGCGCCCCGGGAGGCCTCTTTTAAAATGCAAATAGCCTTTGGGAAAGATTACTGTTTATGTCGTGGTGTGAATTAATTTTGAAATGCCTTCTTGACGTTTTACTAGAAGGGAAGGGCATGGAGACTGCCCTGCTTAGACTGCAGATATGGAGTGAGATGCAGTAGTAGGAGCAGCACAGGGAGTGGAATGTGAAGGCTAAAATCAAAGTTGATGTCTCCTGTACTCTCTTTCACCTGGCTTCCATATTTCTGTTCATGGTACTACCACTCTATCAATCTTAAGGTGTTGGAGTTACTTCTGGCTCTCTCCTATCATTGATGTGTCCAGTCTGTTGCCAACTCTATGGATTATATGTCAGAAATATTTCTCTAAACAATTCCTCACTTTCTATTCCCATAGGCACCCCTCTTGTTCTATCCTTTAGGACCCGTCAACTTGACTACTGCAGGCTGTCTGTCCTGATCACCTACGTTTCAGCTGTTGCTTTGTCCTTCCTAAAGCATGGCTTTGGTCATGCTTTTCCCAGTTCAAAAATCCTGAATGGCTCCCCATGGCTTATTACATGAACTCCAATGTTTTCAGTGGCATCAAGACTCTGTAGTCAAGTCCACACTTGACTCCATGATTCTCTTCCATATTCTCTTCAAGTTTGGCTGGTGGTCCAAAGAGGCCAGATGCTTAACAATCAAGTATTAAATGGAACTTTGAAAAATGGATAATAATTATAATTATCATCATTGAATGTATACTGCGTTCCCGTAATTGTGCTAGGCTTATCACGTACACTACCTCATTTAACCTACATACTGACCAAGTGAAGTTAATATTTCCATTTTATGGATCAGAAAACAGTTTTAGAGAGGTTCATTAAAGCTACATGATTGTTAAGTGAATGGAGCTGGGATTTGGACCCAGTTTGTTTGGCTTCAAAACTGTGCTTTTAAGCAAAGGATGAAGAAAATTAGTCAATAATTCTAGCTTGGATAAAAGTTAGGGACAAGAATTGGTGTGCTGTTTTCCAGGATTATGCCTAAGGACTGCATGTTGAGTAGCAAATGGAAGTATGATGGGATAGTGCATTAGTTTGCTAGGGCTGCCATAATACAATCCCACAAACACATATAAATTGGGATATTAGTATCGAAACCAAATTGCTAAAATCACACAAGATAATATACAATGTGTGTAAAGTATGTGACACATCCTAGACATTTTAGTTCCTTTCTCACTCCCATAGTTATTATGACCATTGAGTAAACCTCTACCTGTTTGCATGTATATGGTCGGGAGGACCGGGGTGGGATAGATTACATATTGGATCAAAACCCATCTAGTTATAACTTGTGTCTCTATAGCCTCTTCCCCCAGAGTACTTTCACATTTGTGCAGACTTGTTAGGAAGGAGCCCAATGTATTTAACTAAAATCATAATTGCAGAATTTGTAAGTCAGAAAACTATTACTATAGTAAACAGTTCCCAAAGTTGCACTAAATTGGCCACGAGGTTTAGTAAACAAGTTCTCTTGTTAGCATCTTTTCATTTTTTCTCTATTTCTAACAAGCATGCTCAAATTTCCTCTCTTAGCTTCATTCTGGATTTTACAGACTCGTCCTGTTGCCCCACAGAGTGTCTTCTTCCCATCAGCCTATATTTTCCTTTACGGTTTAAAGGTTCCATAAAATTCTAGCAAACAGGGTCTGGGGGACCAACAAAACAAAACAAAACAAAACAAAACAAAACAAAACACCCCCACCCAATCCTTTAATAAAGAGTAGAGGATAGATAGAAACCAGTCATCTGTTAGTGTCATGTGTTGTGTTCACTTTAACTCTCAGAATGCCTGACCAGTGATTCTCAACCCTTTACTCCTCCAGCACCTGGGAGATATGGTACACTCCCACTAGGAAGGTGCAGTCTGGGATCGTGTGGCCCTGGAAAACACTTCCTCAGTGATTCTGATAGTCTTTAAGGAGGAATTCCCCCTCTGTTGGGGAATTATTGCTTTATATTGCTTTACCCCGTAATTCTAGTGCCGTTTATACCACTCAGCCTACCTGAAAAAGAGAGGCTAGATTTAACAAACATCTTCACCTGTGTGAAATACAAATGATTCAGATTACTCTCTCATTGTGATTCCTTAGAAAAACGAAGGAGGGTGGACTTGGTTTAAGTGCATTTACCACGTATAGCTGTATAGATTCCTGTATCATTGTACCTATGTGGGTGCCAACAGTCCATACAAACATACGTTTGTCACTTTTCTTTATAATTTTCTCCAGGAGGAATGCTGGTTGTGGTATTCTGTTAGCGCCCACATAGGTACAATGATAAAAGGATCTTTAAGTACAGATATGGTGAGTAAAAGGAAAAGAGACCTGGCAGAAACCAAGGACACCACAAATCACCTGCCAAGAAAAACTTAAAAAAAAAAAAAAGTAGATGCAAACAGATTATCTGATAAGAGTAAGCAGATTGTGCAAATGCCTGGATTTTTAAAGAAAGTTGCAGTTTCTCATACATAAATACTGTTACAGAGAAAGGATTAGTGCTCTTGATTTGGGGAAAACACAAACAGAAGCAAAACTAAGTTTTTAGGTTATATATTTCAAGATTCTCAAATACATGTGTCTATGTGTTCATTTATCCAAATGTATTTGTTAAAGAACAACATGTTATTTTAAGATAAAAAGGCAATATACAGCAATGTATTATCAACTTAAATTCTATTGATCATAAAAATTAACCTATTTATGACTTAATTCAGTAAATATTTATTGGGCATCTAAAACGTTCTGGACTTTGTTCCAGAGTACTGGACAAAAAGACAGTCTGTGCTCTCCGGGAGCTTATGTTTTTCTGGAAAAGACAGACAACAATCAAATAGCTAGCTATATAAATATAATGGCAGGTGGTAATAATGTGCTATGAAGACCAACAAAGCAAGGCAGAGGGAGAGAGCCAGGGGTGCTACTTTAGCTAGAGAGGTCCTGGAAAACTATCTCCCAAGCAAATGTTGCAGCAAAGCACTTTGAAAACTGAGTTTTTGTCTTCTATGTTTTTTGAACTCTGAGCAAGCTCTCCCACTCCCACAGATTCACCTCTGACTATACAAAGACTCCAGATTCCTATCTCCAGCTCTGACCTTTTCTCTGAGTTCTAATTCCATGTTGCCAAGTGTATAATCAACAGATCTAAAACCAAGGTTGTCATATTCACCCTTTGCCCCTCTACCCCCACTAAAAGATTGTCTTCATTTTTCTAGAAATTTCTAGAGAAGCTAAAGATTTGACTCTTTCAGCAACTTCATTGCACTGTAGAAGAGTCCAGATAGTTTCTTGTCAAAAATTCTTCCCATCTACCCCCTCTCTCCCCAGGTCCTCATTCTCACTACCATCACATTTAAGAGCAGCTGGAAGTTTGCTTAGGAAAGCCATGATATTCATGTTTTTCCCTGCTTGGCCAAAACTGGATACTATGGCCTCCTATATCATAACTGAAGTCTTATGACTGCTTTTTACAACCTCTAAAATTCAGCTACATCAAACCTATCTGTTATGGACTGAATTGTGTCCCCCGCCTCCGCCCCAAATTTATATGTTAAAGCCCTAACCCCCAGTATCTCAGAATGTGACTCTATTTGGATACAGGGCTTTTAGAGGAGTAATTCAGTTAAAATGAGGCCATTAGGTTGTGCCCTAATCCAATCTGACTGGTGTCTCTAGTAGAAGAGGAAGAGGTGCCGGGAATGAGTGTCCAATCAAGAAAAGGCTATACATGCATCTGGTGAAAAAGGCTTCAGGAAAAAACAACCGTGCTGGCACTTTAATCTTGGACATCCAGCTTCCAGACAGTGAGAAAATAAATCTTCGTTGTTTAAGCCACCCAGTCAATAAACTGAGGCTCAGAGATTAAGGGGCAAGGCCGCACAACTGGTAAGAGCTAGAGCTGAGTCTGCAGGTCTCACACCATGACACTGTAGTGCCTGTAAGCACTGTTGCTTAAAGCAGGAGTTGGCAAACTTTCCGTAATGTGCCCAATAGTAAATGTGTTAGGTTCTGCGGACTAAGAGGCAAGGTGGAGGATATTATATAGGCACTTATATAACCATTTAAAATGTAACTATTTAGGGGTGACTGGGTGGCTCTGTCGGTTAAGTGTCCGATCCTTGATTTCGGTTCAGGCCGTGATCTCACAACTTGTGGCATCAAGCCCCACCCACGTCAGGCTCTGTGCTCACAGTGTGGAACCTGCTTGGTTCTCCCTCTCTCTTTGCCTCTCTCCTGCTCGTGTGTGGGTGCTTTCTCTCTCTCAAAAACAAATCAAACTTTAAAAAAAGCAGATATTAAAATTTTTTTTTTTTAAGTTTTATTTATTTTTGAGACAGAGAGACAGAGTGCGAGCAGGGGAGGAGCAGAGAATCTGAAGCAGGCTCCAGGCTCTCAGCCGTCAGAACAGAGCCGGATGCAGGGCTCAAAGTCACAAACTGCAAGATCATGACCTGAGCCAAAATTGGACACTTAACTGACTGAGCCACCCAGGTGCCCCATAAAAGCAGATATTTAAGACAAAAATCTAAGACTGCCATGAGCATGCCACATCTATGACCAAATCTAAGAATTCCTCTACCCTATTTAGGGAGCCATTGAAGGATCCCTAAGTAGGATCATTAGGATCAGGTTCAATTTCTTAGAATGGATCTAAGGAAGGATAAAGGAAGGATCTTTAGCATCACGTTCAGTCTCTTAGAATGGCAAGTGTCCCAGCCCTGCCTTCCTCACAAGCCTCATCTTCCTCATTAGCCGCAGTAATACCAAATTGAATGGTTTGTCACAGCTCTGACACTGCACTTCTCTGCTCCCTGTCCTTACCTGGCCAATTCATGCTCATCTTCCCCAATTTTCAGATTAATATCTACCACTCCTGGGGCCTTCCCTGACCTTCCTCCTCCCCACCCTCACTCTCACCCACAGTCTGGCTTAAGGGCCCCTTTTCTGGGTCCCCACACAGACTTCCATCAGAATTTCCATAAATTACCCATTTATGAGTCTGTCTCCTCTACATAAGCTCCCAGGACAAGTGTTCCTTGTAATAGCCAACCACCTTTTATTAATAAATATTTAATTGAATGGCACATTTTTAAGTAGTTACATTTTATTTATTTATTTTTTGAAAGAGAGAGAGAGAGAGAGAGAGAGAGAGAGAGAGAGAACTGAGCATGAGTGGGAGAGAGAGGCAAAGGGAGAGAGAATCTTAAGCAAGCTCCTGGACATGACAGCGTTACTTTGTCCATTAAAAAAAAAAAAAAAAATCTGACATATATCCAAGTCAGAATAACCACAGTTTGTCAGTCAAGTAAAATTATTGTTCCAATAAAAACAGTGACTAGTTGAACTCACAACTCAAATGGGATTGAAGTAGAACAAAAGCCAATGTATCATTGTTCAATTCATTCAATCGAATGGGCCAAGTGCTTTTCCAGATAATCATTATAGAATATTAAAACTATGTATATTTCAAGGGTCAGTATTTAATAAAATTATTAATTGTTGCTGTTTCATCTAGGATTTTCTTAAGTGAAATTTTTTTTTTTTAATCTGCGAGTGGGTGGTGGTGATGAATACAATGACCACTATTTCATTCTGTTGCTGCTGCCTTGATTTGTTGTAAGGCATCAGCAGTTTACCCACGACTGCTTTTGTACCATCAGTGCGAATGTCAATACAATTGTTCCAGGATAAATGATGTGATTCAAAAAGATTATTGTACACTTTGAATGTTTCTTATGCTTATTTTCAAGCATTCCTATAAAAGATCTTTGGTGATTAGCCAGTGCTAATACCTGATGAATGCAACCAAAATAGCAAGTCCAGAGAGTCCATAGATCTATCCATTGCTAAGGCAAAAATGCAGTATTGCAGGCAAGATCAGCTTTCATGTTTGCAGCTGAATCTTAATTTGATGAGTTGCTATATCGCTGGGAAGTACAGGGCCATGGTTTCTTTTGCTGTTTTTTCATCTAGAAGACATTTAGCAAAACAAATTCTCCCAGGCTTTATTCATTTCTCACCTATGATGTTCACTTCTTCAGTGAAGGCAGTATAAATTATTGTACTAAGATACTTCACTGACTTTTTCATCTCCAGTTTGAAAAGTTGCACCAAATGATTTTTGGCATTTGACAAGTTCATTACATCTACATTAAAAAACTGAATACCTTTTTTAAAACTTTGAATGATTGACCTCAATATGGTGTTACAACTGGGGCGCCTGGGTGGCGCAGTCGGTTAAGCGTCCGACTTCAGCCAGGTCACGATCTCACGGTCTGTGAGTTTGAGCCCCGCGTCAGGCTCTGGGCTGATGGCTCAGAGCCTGGAGCCTGCTTCCGATTCTGTGTCTCCCTCTCTCTCTGTCCCTCCCCCGTTCATGCTCTGTCTCTCTCTGTCCCAAAAATAAATAAACGTTGAAAAAAAAAAAAAAAATTAAAAAAAAAAAAAAAAAAAAATATGGTGTTACAACTTAACCGGCACCATAATACTATTAAGAAATGTTCTATCGTATAAGATACAATAAGGTGAATAGTTAACATTTATAAAGCCAAGGAAAACATCATATTTTTATTTCTTTTAATCATTTTTTAAAAATGTTTTATTATTTATTTTTGAAAGAGAGAGAGAAAGAGAGAGAGCAAGCTGGGGAGGGGCAGAGAGAGGAACACCCAGAATCTGAAGCAGGCTCCAGGCTCTGAGCTGTCAGCTCAGACCCTGAACTCATGAATTGTGAGATCATGACCTGAGCCAAAGTTGGATGCTTAACTGACTGAACCATCCAGGTCCCCCATATTTTTATTTCTTATTTATAGTTTCTTCCAGTTGCTTTAGAGATTTCTCTTTCCATGAGTCAGGGGTCTCTCTGTCATTTTCATCTTTTTTTTTTTTTTTTTTTTTTGTAGCTTTAGATGTTAGAGTATCTGAACCTTGAGGAAATGTGTCTTGTGATATCCCTTTTTATTTTATTTTTTCATTTTATTTTTTAAAAAAATTTTCATTATTGTTATTTTTTTTTAATGTTTATTTTTGAGAGAGAGAGAGTGGGGGAGGGGCAGAGAGAGAGAGAGTGGGAGATCAGGGTCTAGAGTCAAACAGATGAAGATTTTAATCTCTTCACCAATGATGAGCAGTGTGACCTTGGGCAAATTCTCAAGGCTTCATTTTTTGAATATAGTTTCTGTTGTCAGGAATCTGGGAGTGCCTTTGGGGGAGTTCTAGTTTAGGGCTGCTCCTAAAACCACAGTCAAGATGTTGGTCAGCGCAGTCATCTGAAGGCCTGATATGTTGTGGAGGCTCCCTCATATAGCTGGCCAGTTGGTGCTGGCTGTTGGCCTCAGTGGACTTTTCCAGAGAGTCCTCATAACATGGTAGCTCTCTCTCAGAGAGTTAACGTTCTATCACATTTGGTTAGAACAATGGTAGTGTCATATCATTCAACCAAATTGATAGACCAAATTGAGTTTATATTTCAACATGTAAATGAAGCAAAGTATATTCAAATTTTCTTTTTGTAGTAACATTAACAAACTACCATTCTTGACTCTGTGTGGGAGGGCATTGGGCACTGGGGGTTGTGGTCTTCTCAGACAGTATGCTTGCTTTGACATTTTATAGAAAACTTTGAATGTTTATTCTGAAACATTAGTCTTTCACTGATCATATTTATTTATGAGTTCTCCAGAGGCTATGATTTTGAGCTTAGATTTTTATATACCAAGTGAAACCAGAAATAATTTTAGGGGAGAATTAGTTTTGTAAAAAAAAAAAAAAAAAAATTGTGCATGAATTTGTTTGAATGGACATTTAAGGCCTTTATTATACATAAAATATGTTAGTAGGGTGAAAAAAATCCAAATAGATTTTATTGAGAAAGCCTAACATCTTATTTGGAGCATCCTTTAAGTGATTTTGGTTTCTGGAGGACTGCATTTACTGGAGTCTTTTATTCCCTGCAGATACAAAAGAGTTGTTTCCTTTTTATTTTTATTTTTTTTTAGAAGTTACCAAAACCAAAGACTGGGAGAAGGGAAAGGCAGCAAGTTTTGGGGACAATACAACACTTGTGAGAAACAAGTGACTATTTACTTTGAAACTCCCATCAGGGTCTTCTAACACCTATTAATACTGAGTAACAATTCAAGCTCATTGCATCCGTCTTCCCTCCTGGAACTCTAACTTTGCTTCTGCTGATTTGCTTGTGATCTGAAGCTGACATCCCTGTTCACCTGGTCATCTGGCCCCAAACCACATCCTGACTGGGGACCCCTTCACTGCTGCCCGTATCTAGCTGGTCCGGACCTGTGCATTCTGTCTGAACAGTGCTGCCCAGCCCTTTCTTTCTATTTACTTTCCTCTTCCTCATTGCCTCTGAACCAGGGTCAGCTCAGTTCAGTCCTGGATGCAGTAGTTCCTAAGGGCCTCTGGGCCCCTCAGTCTTACTGCATCTAGGCTGCTTCTAGGTTAATTTTGCCTGCCCAGATTCTTCCATGTTCACTCAGTGTTTATTAAAGACTCAGCGTCTCAGCGGGCCACTGGAGGTGCTCCACCCAAAGGCACCAAGTTACCTGTTACATTTATGTTATCACCTTTGCTTTGACTACCTTAAAAAGAGACTGTTGGCTTTTATCTGACTCTTCCTCATTTTTTTGGTCATGCTGTTCCATCTTCCTATAAATCATTTTGGTTGAAATCCCACCCATCCTTCAGGGCCTGTCTCAAATGCCCTCTCCTTTGCAAAGATTTTCCTCATGACCTTTTTTTTCTCCACCATGTTTTGTCTTTCTTTTTAGGACACTCATTGAACTTTGTATCCATCATGATGTTTAATCATAATTGGTTTCTTTTAATATAGCACGTGTGTGCCTACCTTATCATTTCTACAAGATTACAACGTACTTGAAACAAGGGACATAATCATTCATCTTTTTTTTTCCTGCAAACTCCTAGGACTTCAATAAAAATTGTGTAAATCCATTTTTTTTTTTTTTTTTAAAGTACTTAGGGCGCCTGGGTGGCTCAGTCAGTTAAGTGTCCGACTTTGGCTGGGGTCATGATCTCGCAGTCCATGAGTTCGAGGCCCGCAACGGGCTCTATGCTGACAGCTCAGAGCCGGGAGCCTGCTTCGGATTCTGTGTCTCCCTAGCTCTCCGCTCCGCCCTCCTCCCCCCGCCCCCAAGTCTGTCTGTCTCTCTCTCTCAAAAATAAATGAACACTAAAAATAAATAGTACTTAAGCTAAGAAACAGCAAAATTCCTGTTTATCAGATAAAATGTAAAATTATGCAGAAAGAAAAAAATTATATATACATGAGTATAAACATATACATGTATGTACATTAGTCATTTTGCGAAGTTCTGAACCAGACAGGGGTATAAGGCACTGTTTTTTATTACTGGGCTGTGCCAAAAAAAAAAAAAAAAAAAAAGTAGTCCAGATTATAATTTGAGGACAGAAAAATGGCTTCAACATTACAAAGGTAAACACTTTGGCAAACGTTAAGTTCCGAGGACCAAAGCTGCTCTGAGGCACTGGAGGAGCCAGGCCTTTAGGAATCTTCCAGAGACGCCTTAAATGGAGCTGGCGGGAAGCTCGCCGCGCCAGGGCGGGCGGAGGAGTGCGGAACGTGCAGCTTCCAGGATTTCCTCCTCCCCGGGAACCGGGCCGACCTGTTCCCGCCGCTGCCTTCCCGCCTCCGCCGCTCCCTCTGCAGGCCCGGGGCCCCCACGCCGCGCGCCTTCTTCCCCGGCGCCCGGCCCGGCCCGGCTTCTCTCCGCCGGCGGCTGGGGCCGGGGTCCCGGTCCGGGAGGCGGGAGGTGGGAGACCGCGCTCGCTCGGGGTTTCCAGGTGAAGGGGGAGAAAACAGCCGGTCAGTCGAGGCGGAGCCGGGCGGGCGGGGCGAGGGCGGAGGGCACATTGCTTCATCCTGTACATTTTACTGGAAACGGGGCGCATCCGGAGGAGGGGCTGGGAGGCGGCCCCGACGCCGCCAATGGCCCGGTCGGGCTCGGGGGAGGCAGGCGAGGCTACGATCCTCCCCCTCCAGCTCCTGGAGGCCGGTTAAATAGCCGGGCAGTCCCGGGCCGCGCCCGTGCCCGCGCCATCCCCCTGCCGGCAGGTCCCCGAGCCCGTCAGAGCCACAGCCGGGAGGCAGTCGTGCGCAGCGAGCGGGTGGCGCAGGAGTCTGGGGTCCCCGAGCGCCCAGCCCGGGAGCATGATCGTGGACAAGCTGCTGGACGACAGCCGCGGCGGAGAGGGGTTGCTGGACGCGGCCGGCGACGGTGGCCTCATGACCAGCCCGCTGAACCTGGCCTACTTCTACGGCGCATCGCCCCCGGCCGCGGCCCCGGGCGCCTGCGACGCCATCTGCTCGTCGTCGGGGCCCTCGGCGCCCGGCTCGCCCGGCTCGGACTCCTCCGACTTCTCCTCCGCCTCGTCCGTGTCCTCCTGCGGGGCCGTGGAGTCCCGGCCGAGAGGTGGCGCGCGCGCCGAGCGGCTGCAAGGTACCTACCCGCCCCGGCGGGCGCGGCCTCAGCGCCCCCAGCACCCCGGTCTCCGGTCGGCCCACACGCTGGGAGGGGAGGGTCCGAACTGCCGAGGTGCGAAGTACCTGGACCCGGAGTTAGGTGGCCTCTGTGCCTCCCTTAGCGGCAGTATATAACCACACTGTCATCATATGTTAGGCGATTACTGGAAGACTTGCTCTGTGCCAGGGCAGTTGGTAGAACTCCATGCCCTTTGACTGTCTGTAAAATCCGGGCGTCACATCCCGCTGGCCTGGTAGCTCAAAGCGCCTCTGAGAGCAGAGCTCTGACTTCTGAGGGTGGCGATGAATCACTTTAGATTTTTCTCTCACTCTTCTTTTTTCTTTTCTTCTTCTCCTTCTCCTCCTTCTTCCTCTTCCTCCTCCTCCTCCTTCCTCTTCCTCCTCCTCCTCCTCCTCTTCTTCTTCTTCTTCAAGCTTTACTAAACTGTAAATTCACATACTGGTGGCGAGTTTTTGGATCTGATGTAGGTATAACTTGGGGTTCCCAATGAGGTTTGTTTGAGTGCTGTGTTTATGGTCGACTTATTTTTTCCTAAGTATTTGTGGAAATTTTAAGTAAAAAGGATTTTATATTTACGAAAGGAAACTGATATTAACAAGATGTGAGGTGAAACTGGACTAAAAACCAGCTCACATTATGACTTTAGTGTGTGATGTTTTCGAGTTTCGGAAGTCTACCCTGAATTTCTGCGGTCTTGTTTTTCTGTGTGCTTTAGAATGGTTAAGCTAAACCTAGCCGGCATGGGGATAATGTTTCCTTCTGCTGTGAATTGGTTAGTTTCTTTTCTTAAAGAGCCGAGTTGCATAACTTGGGGGGAAACAGGATGGCACTGTGGGCAGACTAAAGAAAGTCTAGATAATCTCAAGTGTTATAAAGTCTAATCAGCATGATTTTAAAGAACATTCTTGTTCAGGTGTGTTCCCTACTGCTAGCCACTTCTGTTTTGGTTGTCTTTTATTATAAAAAGTGAGTTTTCATTTTCACTTAAAAAGTAATTTAAGCCACTTGATTTCATAAGGTGCTCTCTGTATTTTAAACGTATGTATGTTTTAGCAGATGCAAAGTGTGTGTGTGTGTGTGTGTGTGTGTGTGTGTGTGTGTGTGTGCATGTGCGTGTATTCAAGCCTTTTCTCTCAAATTTGGCCTTCATTTCTCTGAAACTGTTTTGTTCGTTCCTTGGTTTACCACATAGACATAGGGGATTTCTGAAACTGAATTTTTCTCCCTGTGACGTTGAATTATTAACTACTGTCATTCCAGAGAAATGCTGTTAGATGCTGACAAGGTTTTCCTAAACTTAAACATAAAATCCACTCATTCTTTAATTTGCCCTACCATTGAGTGGGTTTCCTCTCATATGTTTGATAGGTCTATGTCTATTCAAATTAGGCATGGTTTCTTGTCCCATCTTCTAACTGTTTCCTACTCAACTGAGTGGCTCAATTATTCATTTCCTGACTTCTTCCATGTTTTGTGTTCAACTCATCCCAAGAGATTATGACATAGTAGTGGTCAGAAGTGGAATGCTGTACTCATAGACTACATTTTAAAGTATATCTTAAAATTTAAATATGGAAAGCCTAAGAAACCTAAGACTTTTTTTTTATTTTTTTATTTTCTTATGTTTATTTTTTTAATTTTATGTTTTTAAATTTACATCCAAATTAGTTAGCATATAGTGCAACAGTGATTTCAGGAGTAGATTCCTTAATGACCCTTACCCATTTGGCCCATCCCCCCTCTGAGACATTGTTAATTGTTAGACCTTGGCACATTGAGATCTTTGGAGGAAGTTTGTTTTGTGCTTTCTTAGGTGAGTGGAATTATTAGACTTTTTAAATTTATGTGTGGATATAAAGTCTTTGTTTTGAAAAAGCTGAAAATCCATCATTTATCCTCGCTCCCCCATGGTTTTTCAAAAGTTAAGAATAATTACAGATTTATGAGAGGGTGGCAAAATCTGTGATTGTGTCTCTTGGGTGGATGGGGCTGAAAGACGAAGAAGCTTAATTTGGGTTTATCTGTTGGCTCCAGGGGCCCCTGAAACTACAGTTCTTTGAGCTTTATTTTCGTAGGGTGCCTGCCTGGGGGAGAAAGGTATTAGGAAATGAAGAACGCTTAGGTAGGGCTGGGGACTGACATTCAAGGCCATTGACCAGAGTGAGTTGGAGAGGCTTTGCAATCTGTTTGTTGGGGACTTCATACATTAGACGGCTATGCTTTTGAGATTGTCAAGATTTGTGTCTGTAAACAGATTTAATTGGCATATGTTTTGTTTTCTTTTGAACAGTTGAGCCCCATATGGGGGTTGGAAGGCAGCAGAGAGGACCCTTTCAAGGTGTTCGTGTGAAGAACTCAGTGAAGGAACTCCTGTTGCATATCCGAAGTCATAAACAGAAGGCTTCTGGCCAAGCTGTGGATGATTTTAAGGTGGTACCTCTTTTTTGTTTTGGGTTGAGGAAGGGAGGTTATTCTGTCAGGGTAGTTATTATTCTCTTCTGACCTGGGTCCAGTAGCTCTTTTGTAGACCACACCAGAGTCATAGGATAGAGGGTGCATTGGTCTCTGTCTGCTGTATTCCTGTCACTTAGGCCAGTACTGGGCACACAAGAGAAATTTAATGAATGAATAAATGAAGGCAACTTGGGGGCAAAGAATCAACTGAAATGGAAAAGTTTGACTAGAAGGGGAAAACTCTAATGGGCTTATTAATTTTGTCTTGACTTCAGTTGAACTAAGGTGAAAGGGAAAATGGGGAAAGAAAATTAAGATAGAAAATAAATTTTGCTAGGATAACTGTCAGATTTATGGTGAGCTGTAAAGAGTGGTAAAGTTAAGTCTGCTTATTGATGTTTATTAAGCAGGAAACCATTTGATATGCAGTAAATTAGAAATTCTTTTTCTTTATAGACCCAAAGTGTGAACAGAGAGCAATTCACAGGTAAGAGTTCCTTCTATTCGTAATATGGGGGCTTTAGAGTAAAATAATGTAGTGTGATTATGGGTAAAATTTAGAAAATAAAGTGATCACAGATTCCATATTCCTTTCTTGGGTATAGAATTGAAGAACACAGTATCATATAGTGGAAAAAGGAAAGGACCTGATTCATTGTCTGATGGACCAGTTTGCAAAAGGCCAGCTTTATTACATACCCAGTTTTTGGTAAATATCCCACTATTTTCCTCTGAATACCCTTTGAAAATTTTTCCTGGCATAATTTTGAAAGAGAGTCTGCAACTTAACTTTTTCTTCTTTTCCAGACACCACCTCAAACACCAACACCCGCAGAGAGCATGGAAGATGCTCATCACAGTGAATCCAAACAGGACAGCAGTGCTGATCTGCTTCAGAACATAATCAACATTAAGAATGAATGCAGCCCGGTTTCCCTGAATACCGTCCAAGTTAGTTGGATGAGCCCTGTGGTGGTCCCTCAGGGCTCTCCCCAAGAACAGTGTCAGGACTTCCACAGAGGGCAGGTCTTCTCGCCACCTCAGAAACACCAACCGTTCCAAGTCAGCAGCTCCCCACACATGGTGGATCAGACGTCCCTGTACCAGTATTCTCCACAGAGCCAGAACTTGCAGCCACAGCACTACACCCACAACCCAACTCTGGAATACAGTCCTTATTCCAGAACATCCCAGTCCCCCAATTATGAACCAAACCTCTTTGATGGTCAAGAACCACAGTTCTGCCCAGATCAAAGTTTTGCATCTCTTCTGAGTAGTCAGGAGTCTGAGAATATTGCTGTTCCCATTCAGAATTCCCCCAGTGTTCAGCAACAGAATGACGCACACCTGCAGAACTTCAACATGATGCCACGTGGCGCCTGTGAGGCCATGATGGGGCATGACGCAGGCTCTACCCCTTTAGGCACTTCACTGCCATTCCCAAACATCATCGGAAACCCAATGAACACCACACAGTTAGGGAAGTCATTTTTCCAGTGGCAAGTAGAACAGGAAGAAAGCAAACTGGCAAATATCTCTCAAGATCAGTTTCTTTCAAAGGATGCAGATGGTGACACGTGAGTATCCTTTTCTCTCAGGTACCTAATTTGGTAAACCAGACGTGTGAGAAGTAGTGGGCACACAATTTCTCTAGGGCACACCAAGCCAGACCCTAGTAAGTGGCTACCTGTGATGACTAGAGTAGGTAGAACCTGCTGTTCAGTGACAGCTAATATTTGAAGCGTTTTCCTTTCTTTTACTTTCTGGCTGAATAGATTACTTGTTTGTGTGTCTTCTTTGAATAATAAGTTTTGAAAGCCCAGGATAGATTGTGTCTATGGAGCAAAAAACGGGTCATGATTAGTTGCTCATGATCAATGGTGAGTTGACTTGTAGAATGAATCGTAATCTGTCATGACGTCTTTGTGGCCGTGGGCAACTTATTTAACCTCTCTGTGCCTGAGTTTCTTGACATGTAAAATGAAAAGACCTCCCTCACAGGGTTTGTGGGAATATTAAAGATAATCGATTTAAAGTGATCAGCACGGTGCTTGGCATTCTAACTATTTCTGGTAGCTTAACACATCCTTTTGCACCTCAGATGTATTATCAACCTAGCAGAAAAGACAAATTATGCTCTACGGTGTGTCATTTGAGTGCACCAACATGTCAAGAAGGGGGCTAAAGGAGGAATTTTTATTTATTTATTTATTTTTTCAAGGATGAACTTAGTGAAGTCAGAAGTAATTCTCTTTTCCTCTTGTGTTTCCCAGGTTCCTCCATATTGCCGTCGCCCAAGGGAGAAGGGCACTTTCCTATGTCCTCGCAAGAAAGATGAATGCGCTTCATATGTTGGATATTAAAGAGCACAATGGACAGGTGAGGATCTTGACAGAGTGAGATGGCAGAGATGTGGTCACGGTGAAGAGAACAATAGCCAGTCTCATATTTATGTGTCCATCATTTTAGAGCTGCAGACCAAGAGAGTTCAGTTAATATTAACTTTGAGATGTTGACTCTGCCACCATCAACCTTCAAGTTATTAACGTTAACTTTGTAGTTATTTGACCAAAGATTAACTGGGTGTAATAAAGGCACGCCCTAAGCTTATTCTAGTTTCCTTGTGTTACAGTATTTTATTGCTTCTTAATAAGATTTATTTTCTCTATGTGGGGTTTTCCCCTCAGTCTTAGTTTATGTTCGTATTCCTTGTCAGGACAGTGTTATGTATTTTTAAAAGATCTTTTTTCCCTCTGAATGTCCACAGAGCGCCTTTCAGGTGGCAGTGGCTGCCAATCAGCATCTCATTGTGCAGGATCTGGTGAACCTTGGGGCCCAGGTGAACACAACCGACTGCTGGGGAAGAACCCCTCTGCATGTCTGTGCTGAGAAAGGTCACTCTCAGGTGCTTCAGGTAGGAGGCTGCTTCTGCTGTCACAGGGCCACAGAGGTAGGGCTTGGATAGTAGAAGTTAGATGTAGGTTGCCTGTTGTGAGAATGTATATTTTTAGTTGACCTACTCATTCCTTGGGGTTACTAATAGGATAAGTATTTGTGTAACTTGTCTTTTGCTCACATGTGTCTGTCTTTAAATTTGGCAGGCAATTCAGAAGGGAGCAGTGAAGAGCAATCAGTTTTTGGATCTTGAGGCAACTAACTATGATGGTAAGCGACAGAAATGTTATTGGACGAAAAGCCATGTAGAGAGTGGTACTCGCCAGTTCCAGGGGTGTTAAGTTTTATTCCAAGAAGGAAGGGAGGTGATTAAAGCTAAAATATTCTATAGATAAAATTAGCACCAAGACCCAGTGGAGGGAATCTTCAGATTGCCTTACTAGTTCTTGGGGAGCCTACTTCTAGCTCATGTTGGAGGCTGTCCTAACTGTAATTGTCCAGGTCTGTAATTGTAGAAGAACTGAAATACTTGATGGATGCTTGACCACTGCTTTATTATACTTTCTAGGCCTGACTCCTTTACACTGTGCGGTCGTGGCCCACAATGCGGTGGTGCATGAACTGCAGAGAAATCAACAGCCCCATTCACCTGAAGTTCAGGAGCTTTTGCTGAAGAATAAGAGTCTGGTTGACACCATTAAATGTCTGATTCAAATGGGAGCAGCAGTGGAAGCAAAGGTAAATCTCATTAGAGTTTGGAGATGGAATAGGGAAGAAAAGTGGTTAGAGCAAAAGACCTTATTTCTGAAGTATAAATTAAAACTTTTTCCCGTTTTTCAATTAATGGGGTGAATAGCAATGCATATGGATAGTTAAGAAGCTTAGGTTTTAAAATCATCAGCTTTTTCGATTTGCTTTTAATCTGTAGATTATCATTCAAAAGACCACTGAGCTGTGAAATAAATTAGTCTTTGTTTAATTTTTTTTTCAACGTTTTTAATTTATTTTTGGGACAGAGAGAGACAGAGCATGAACGGGGGAGGGGCAGAGAGAGAGGGAGACACAGAATCGGAAACAGGCTCCAGGCTCTGAGCCATCAGCCCAGAGCCTGACGCGGGGCTCGAACTCACGGACCGCGAGATCATGACCTGGCTGAAGTCGGACGCTTAACTGACTGCGCCACCCAGGCGCCCCAAATTAGTCTTTGTTTAAAAGGAAAAGAAAATGCTTGAAATTGGTATTGTCATTTGGCTTCCATTTTCATATAATAAGGGTGATGCGCTTTTGTAAGGGTTGCTTTATTGTTGTAGGACCTGGACTTAATCTTCTGTTTTTTAAACTGGAAAATATTTTGTTCTCTTTAAATTTGAGGCTTATTTGCTGAGTATCTCCTATGTATAAGGCACTGAGTTGGGAGCTCTGGGGGAAAAATACTTAATACCTTGGGAAGTGGAAGAGGTGAGAACTGCAGCTAATAAGTCTACACAGGGTGGCCACCGAGTCTGGAAACACAAGGGATACATAGTAAATGTTTTATTGTATTGTATTACAGCACATGGTAAAATAGTATCGTCTGTGTTTCTATATTTTATGGCCACCATGTATGTAAGAGCAGACTGTGATCAGAGGCATATAGGCACACTGATGGGGGAATTTAGGAGGAATAAGATTTCATTTACCCTGGGATGAAGGTAGGCTTTGCGGAGAAGACAGCATTCACAGTGAATCACTAAGGGTGAGTCAGACATTTGTGAGCCTGGGTGAAAAGCATATGTAAAAGCGGTGTCTGGATGTTCATTTTCTTTCCCCTCTTGTCTTGGTTAAGGATCGTAAAAGTGGTCGCACGGCCTTGCATTTGGCAGCTGAAGAAGCAAACCTGGAACTCATTCGCCTTTTTCTGGAGCTGCCCAGTTGCCTGTCTTTTGTGAATGCGAAGGTACTTCTAGAAAGCCTCAGTAACTGCACTAGACATGGAATGACCTTTGCATCTTCTTCAGGCTGTTGAGCAGCTTTCATGAAAACCTCCCTTTCTGATAGGTGTCATTTGATCTCTTTGTCTTTAGGCTTACAATGGAAACACTGCCCTCCATGTTGCGGCCAGCCTTCAGTATCGGGTGACACAGTTGGATGCAGTCCGCCTGTTGATGAGGAAGGGAGCAGACCCAAGTACTCGGAACTTGGAGAATGAACAGCCAGTGCATTTGGTTCCTGATGGCCCTGTGGGGGAACAGGTGGGAGCTACAGAAGGGGCACTTAGTCTGAAACATAAAGGAAGATGTGGTTGTGCTGGGCAGAGGCGAGCTGGTGCTCTTTAGGCAGGCTCTGTCAGTGTCTGCGTCTCCCAGTGCCTTTGGTAGCAACTTTGGAGTCCATTGCTTTGTTTCTAAAGGAAGAGGAAGAAATTTGGGGGTTATCCATGGCCTCAAAATGGTCAAAAGTCAGGTTGTCTTCTCTTCTGTAACACAAAGTTAGGTGTAGAGTCAGTCAGAATGGTTTGAGGTTTTGGAAGCTGATGAAAGAGGAGGTGCCAGGGCTCCTGCAGACATCGAGGAAAGAGAGTCTTAGTTTTGGTGAGTGATGGGCCTTCAGATTGTGGGTATGAAATGAGTCAGTCCCTGTAGAGTGTTCAGAATAGCCCAGGGACATAGTGAGTGGTCAGTAAACATTAGCCATTACAGTTATTTCTATCTACTAACTAATACTAAATAGGAAATGGAAGGTTGTTTATGTAATTCAGAATCTAGAGATACTTTAAACACAGTTATGCTTTATTTCTACAGTGATACATTTATCTTTGGAGATTGAAGAGTTTCCCATGACTCAACTTCTCTTGATAACAAGAACTGAATCTTTTCAGAACTTAAGATACATAGTTTATTTATTTGTTTTGAGAGCGAGAGCGATGGGGGAGGGGCATGGGGGGGGAGGCGGAGAGAGAGTCCCAAACAGGCTCCAAATTGTCAGTGCAGAGCCTGATGCAGGGCCCCATCTCACTGTGCGTGAGATCATGACCTGAGCCGAAATCAAGAGTCGAACATTTAACCAACAGAGCCACCCATGTGCCCTAGAACTTAAGATATTTTTGATGGAAATCTTCCCCTGGGGTAAATGAGGGTAACTATGGCTATGGGCAGGTCATTACAAACTTTGATAATCACAAAATAAAACATATGGAATGCAATTTAGCCTTTTCTTTGATTCATAGCCCTCATTATGACCATAATGTTACAGGACTACAAATGCTATGCAATGTTACAGCATCTACAAATGCTATTTGTAGAGCTCTTGATAACTTAAAGTGAATTTCTTAATAACTGGTGAAGAGTTTTCATGTATGTTATACCACTTCATAGTTACAAAAACTTTGCAGTGTAAAGGTTCAGCTGAGAAAATGGGGACTCAGAGATCCCACAGACAGGAATCCTCATTTACTAGTAAATGGCAGAGGCTTAAAGCCCAGTGTTTGCCTCTACTTCACTATATGTGGTATGCAGTCATACAGCGATGTTTGTCAGACTGGTGCGTAAATTTAATCACCAGGCATACATTATGCACAGATGCTTTAATTGGATATCATGGCAGCTATTCTCATTTGAACGGTATTTGAAGATTGACTTGTGTGTGTGTGAAGTGGGTTCTGTGTTCTTGTTAGTTCAAGCTGGTTTCAAAATAGGTGAGATACTGTAATATACCATCGTTACTGCCTTGTATTAAATGTTCTCACAAATAGCAGTATTAGAGATTAGGAAAGGATTATATAGGTCTTATTTAAGCTGTTGGAGATTTTCAACTTTAAGTAGTTTTTTTTTTAATATTTACTTATATTTGAGAGAGAGAGAGCGAGAGAGAGTGAGCGTGCTAATGGGTGGGGGGGGGGTGGCCAAGAGAAATGGAGACAGAATCTGAAGCAGGCTCCAGGCTCTGAGCTGTCAGCACAAAGCCCAACACAGGGCTCAAACCCACGAGCCATGAGATCACGACCTGAGTTGAAGTCGGATGCTTAACTGACTGAGCCACCCAGGCGCCCCTCAACATTAGGTAGTTTTTAATGGAGATGCTTTACTCTCTTGCACTCAAAGATCATTATAGATCTGTGATAAGTCTTGAAAGGAGTTATAGTGGTATTTTTTAAGTCACCTTAAAGTCTCGACATGTATTGTTTCATATTTCTTCATATGTTTACTTACAAGTTGACGTGAACGGTTTAGAGGATGTGAAAAAAGAGTGAAACTCTGAAGGAAATACGGTACTTTGACCATAAAAAGTAAAGCTCACCAATCCTGTTAATTTCTCTTCCAGATCCGACGTATCCTGAAGGGAAAGTCCATTCAGCAGAAAGCTCCACCATATTAGCTCCATTGACGTGGAGCCTCGTCGGCAACACTCACTGTCAGTTAGGCAGTCCTAATGTATCTGTACATAGACCATTTGCCCTGTATTGGCAAATGTAAGTTGTTTCTAGGAAACAAACATATTTAGTTCACTATTATATAGTGGGTTATATTAAAGGAAAAGAAGAAAAATATCTAATTCCTTTCGGCAGATTTTAATATTTCACACCCAGGTATCTGGGATCTACACACCTGAATTTAATCTTGAGTGGTAAAATTGACTTTAATTAACAGTCGTTTTCGGGTAGGACAAGGCTTTGATTTGTGGCATCAGGCCTTGCTCGTGTAGCTATTGCCAGTTTAAAAGTAGGTCAATTGTAAATGTTTTTGTAAGGAAAAGGAAAGCATTTGAAAGGGAAAAAATAAATCTGTTTGTCGTGTTGAGGCTTCATTTGGCCTAACGCAGTACCTGATGGCCGTTATTGGTGTTGGAAAGTGTCTAGGTGCTGGACTAGATGAAATGTACCACGGTTAAAATTTGATCTTTGCAAGTTGTATACAGTTGTGTTTTTGTCTTTTGAAGTATTTGTACATATTTGGCCATTGACATGGCCACATTTGAAATGTGTAAATCAACAGAGTAGAAAAGAACAAGTGAATTGTCACTATTTAAAAAAATTATACATGTTCTAAAGAGCTGTGTCATCATCATCTGTCTGCCATCTCTGTAGATGAAGCAGATGGAGAGTCGTTCCCCTCCTGGCCGACAGAGCTCTGTTTGAATTGTAAATATGCTTTTGCTCCTGCATTGAGATGAAACACATTATTTGTAATGAATTGCATGCTCTGAGGAGAACACCTCTTTATGGCTCACTTTCTAGGTTTTGTAATTTACTTGCTGGAATTTTGTTACCTTTATTGGAACATCAAAAAGTCAACACTGAACCGTGTCTTACTGGTTTTCTATTGTCAAATAATGTTAATACACTATGATGTTTTACATTACCATCCAGAAAAAAATGCCTTATATTTGAGTAACCTTGATTCTATTAATATTATTTTGCTTTTTACTCTTGCATACACCAAGGAATGTATTTGGCTTTGATTGCACACACTAATTCACTGTAATAAATTTGATTCATTAAAAACCTTTTTTTTTTTTTTTTTTTTTAATGAGAAGTCCCACAAGCAACTGACTGACTAATTATCTTCATAGCTAAATCCTTTTAAAAAAGATAACCTTTGGATCGATCACATTGTTTGACCCAGTATGTCTTGTGGACAAAAGTTAGTTACAGTTATTTACTATCTGTAAATACAGCTGTATTATGAACTCATGGAAAAACTCATGCATGGATTTAAATAAACATTAATTCAGTAATACCGTTCATCTTAAGGATGTGTATTTTCTTTTTCTAGGCCCTTATTTATATTTCCCTAGGCTGAAAAATTGCTATTAATTACTAACCTAAATAACTTTAAATTATTAATATATTAATTAAAATATAAAATTTATAAAGTAGCAATAAAATATTATATTAAATATTACAAAACAGTCATATTTATCAATGTTTTAATATTAATATGTTAATGATTATATTATATTAATTAAATATTAATATATTTTAATTTGGCTTTTTTTGAGAACATGATTCCTAAAGGTGTATATGATTTAACATAAAAAGATTGTTTGCCAAGTTTGTAGAGGCTTATTGGGTTCTGAAAATATCATGAAACCTTAATAGTTACTGTTGATCATTTAGAAATTTATGTACCAGAAAGCTAATTCTTATGTTTGTGACTTTAGTTTTCATACTTTATTTTCTGGGAACAGTGAGCATAGGGAAAACAGTTTGGATATTAACAGAATCATCCTGAGAGATACCAGCCTGGGAAGATCAGTAAACAGTGTCCTTCTCATTCCCAACATGCCATTTTGACGTGTGAGAACAAACATACCAACATCTGTCAGTGTCAGTCAGTTATTCTGCACTTATTCTACTCTTATAACCTCTTTTGAGAATCTGCTAGAAGCTATGAATCCTTTCCCTGGAAAAATGCACCTATGCACATATATGCAAATTCTGCATACAGTATCCGGGACTTTACAGATGCTAAGAGTCCATGGCTCAGGTTAGGAATCTACTGTCGGTCATTTATTTCTGTAAATGTAGGTCTGTAGGTGAAATATTTCTGTAGGTCAAATATAATTTGTCTTCTTTCATTGCATTGCAATGCAACCTGATAACTAGAACAGTAGAACCGATACACCCCTGTGAAACAGATATACAGTGAGCTTTTTTCAAGTGAGCTTAACTCTTCTCTTAATCCCAAGTTCTCTCATAATTAGTTGATTGAACCAGTGCTTAGCAAGCATATGACTTGCGTGTCTGTGTGCATGCATGTGCAAAGTGCAAAGCAGTATAATGAACAATATGAGGCATTCAAAGACATAAAAAGGATATTTCTTAAGATGTATATGTGGCAGACAAGGCATGCACTTTGTTAGGTAACAAAAAGGGGGGAGAAATACTGATCCAGAAGAATTTATATCTCAAAGGGGAGAACAAGGGAGACTTCAAGTTAGAGCATTTGAGCTGTGCCTTCACAAGAGTTGATTTGGATGTTCATAGATGACGAGGAGGAGGGGTGGTAAAAGGGACAGAAACAGAAAATGATGTGAACCAAGGCAATTGTATTTCGGGGAAACCACCAGTGGTTCAGTGTAGTTTTGTTAGTATCTGGATGGCCAATTTCATCTTGTGTTCTACCTCTTACTGGAAGCATTCTCATGAAGGGCATGTTGAGAAACATCCTCAGGCCATCCAGGGGCTTGGCAGGAGAGGGTGCTGTGATTGATAACATACCTCTGCTGCAGAGGTATGTGGGGTGGCTCTTGATGGGATGTTGTTTTGAAGAATGAGCCCCACAGAAACCAAGACTTCATGCTCACTGCTGCAACCTCAGTGCCTGGCACATAGAAGGAGCTCATGAAAAGAATTGGTTAAATGAGTGAATGAATGTATGTAAATATTGGTTGGGATCATTGATTCTGGGAAGAAGTAATGCCTCAAGCCAGAGTTCTATTATTAAGTAATAATGACCTAGTGACTTATAGTTTGGAACCTGACTCAGCCGTGTAATCTAATAATGACATCAATGAGACGAAAATGCCATTTCACGAAAATGGGCATAGTTGTACTCTTTTTAAAATCAGGTGGTTCCTTTTGTAAAGGACTAACTCTAGGGGCGTCTGGGTGGCTCAGTTATTTAAGCATTCGACTATGGCTCAGGTCATGATCTCACAGCTTGGGAGTTCAAGCCCTGCCTCCAGCTCTGTGCTGACAGCTCAGAGCCTGGAGCCCACTTCAGGTTCTGTGTCTCCCTCTCTCTCTGCTCCTCCCCTGCTCACACTCTGTCCCTCTCTCTCTGTCAAAAATAAATAATAAAACATTTTTAAAAATTTAAGAAAATGTAAAGGACTAACTCTAGTACCATAATTTTGGTATTTCATGAAGGATTCCCCTCAAACGACCAAATTTTACAGATCTATTTGTTAATCAAATCAGTAACATTTAATTGTTTTTACTTAATCAGGAAAGAATTTCCTCAAACTCCTCTAACCTTTAATAAATGTCAACTTCTTAAACTCAGTACCACATCCATTTTATGATAATATCAGTTCTGTATTGAATGTGACCTTAGGGAGAAATCAACTTCATCCACTGGCTAAGTTCTCAATGGTTCCTCTGAGATCAGGCCTGGATATGAGGTTTCAGATTAGAGATTTCAGATGAGACCAGTCTACTGGGTTTTTGTTTTTTCTGGTAGTGCCCTGGATTTGCCCTTGAGAGGAGGGGAGTGGCCATCTTATTTATCATCAGATGTGATGAGTAGCATAGTATCTGACACGTGGTAGAGAGAAAATAAATACTTCCTCTTTTTTTGTTGTTGTTGTTTGTTGTTGTTAAGTAGGCTCCACACCCAGTATGGAGCCCAATGCAGGGCTTGAACTCATGACCCTGAGATCAAGACCTGAGGTGAGATCAAGAGTCAGATGCTTAACTGATGACCCGCCCAGGTGTCCAAGGAAGTAATTCTCAAATTGAGTTTACTTTTACAGCTCTCTTTTTATTTATTTATTTTTTAATGTTAACTTTTTTTGAGAGACAGAGAGAGAGAGTGTGAGCAGGGGAGGGACAGAGAGAGACCAAAACACAGAGTCTGAAGCAGGCTCCAGGCTCTGAGCTGTCAGCACAGAGCCCGACGTGGGGCATGGACTCCCAAGCTGTGAGATCATGACCTGAGCCAAAGTTGGACGCTTAACCAACTGAGCCACCCAGGCGCCTCTATAGCTCTCTTTTTAATTTATATTTTCTCAGCATAGTTTATACTTCAATGTATAAATATTTTATTATTCACATGGAGTTTACACGTTTTTAGTGCAGAAATACTTTCATACTTCAGCTTTATACCAACTCTGGTTTCAGCTGCTGAATGCCCAAGTTTCAAGGTTTCGGTCTTTGTTGGATATCAGCATCCTTTGTGAAGCTTATTAAATGTGCAAGTGCCTTGGCCCCACCCCAGACTTCCTGAGTCAGAATTTCCAGGGTTTTCAGGGCTCCTGGCAGGTATATGTGAAGATGATTTTAGTGCACAGTTTTAGTCTAAATTATTTAGGAAATGCTGACTTTGGAGAGTACGTGTGGCTGGGCAGTGGCCATATGGTGGTAACAGAATGGGCTCCTGGAATACCCGGGGGGATAAGGTAGCAAACTGATGAATGCCTGCTACGAGCCAGGCACGTTGGATCCCATGTCATAGAAACCAGCTTTGAAGGAGAGATCAGGAGTCATTGAACCTGTCTTTTTTTTTTTTTTTTTTTTTTTTTGCTTTCAGGAAACACTTTTCTAGGGTCATTTTGGTTTTTAATCCTCAGGTGCATTAGTTTCCTAAGACTATGTAACAAATTTCCACAAACCCGGTGGTTGAAATCGAGAGAAATTTATTCTCTCACAGTTGTGGAGGCCAGAATTCTGAAATGAAGGTTTTGGCAGGACGATGCTTCCTCCAAAGGTTCTAGGGGAGAACAAACCCGGTGGTTGAAATCGAGAGAAATTTATTCTCTCACAGTTGTGGAGGCCAGAATTCTGAAATGAAGGTTTTGGCAGGACGATGCTTCCTCCAAAGGTTCTAGGGGAGAATCTGTCCTTGCCTGGTTCAGGTTCTGGCAGCTCCAGGCAGGCGTTCCTGGGCTGGTGGTGGCATCACTCCAGTCTCGGCCTCCATCTCACATGGCTTTCTCCTTCTGTGTGCCTCTTAAAGGACACTTGCCATTGGATTGAGGGCCCACCAGATAATCCAGCATGACTTCATCTTGAGATTCTTAACTACATGTGCAAAGACCCTTCTTCCAAATGAGGTAATGTTCACAGGTTCTGAGGGTTAGGATGTGGACATGTCTTCTTGGGAGCCACCATTTAACCTACTACACCAGGGAAAGAGGCTTTGTAATCTTTTCTCCTATCATTATTCTTTTCATAAAATGATTAAGGTGAATACTTCTTTTTGAGCAATCCTGTAGTCTCGTCTTCAGAATCTATGAGCATTTTTTATACAAAATTGACTTAATGGAGGATACATCATCTCCATTTCATTTATTAGCTGTAATACCTGGCATTGAGCAGGAGACTCATTTAACGTTGATAAACTTTAGTAGAAACGATAAAATAATTATTGATCTGTAATTTAAAAATTATTATAACGTTTGGGGCACCTGGGTGGCTCAGTCAGTTAAGCGTCTGACTCTTGGTTTCGACTGAGGTCATGATCTCATGGTTTCAGGAGTTCGAGCCTCATGTCGGGCTCTGTGCTGGCAGTGAGGAGCTTGCTTGGGATTCTCTCTCTCCACCCCTCCCCCACTCACGTTGTTTCTGTCTCTCTCAAATAAGTAAACTTAAAAAAATTATTATAATGGTTAAAAGAACTTTAATTTTTTTTGAAACTTACAGCAAAGCTTCTTTGATTATCATCAGTCATTCCATTCTCTGGTACACATGTGAAGAAATTTGCTACTCTTTACCTTGATCACACTACCTAGAGCTGCCCATGTAAAAAGCAACATGATCATAAATTACACGCCTTCATTTTTGACATCTGACCTTGTAATGATAAAATCAGGAAACCACAGACATTTGAAAGTGAAAGATCAACTCCAGGAAGTCCATGGTTTCAGACAATAAATACTGATCCACTTTGCCTAAATCCATTGCAATATAGTGTTTTAGGTCTAGATATTACTTTTTCAAGTGGCAGGATTCTGGTTATTTAATTGAAAGTAGAGATTTCAATAGCTCTGGGTACCTCTTGGTACCTGAATGCAACATATGTCTCCTATTGGAACAGCTTAGCACCTTAGGGCTTGACAACAGGGACAGATCTAAGATTCTGAAATAATATTAGATTCCTTAGCTTAGTTGATTTGTAGCATACATTTGAAATCACTGTTTATTTTCTCAATTAGTGGGGTCTTAACGCACATGGCCTTTTCTCTGTATCTGCAGCCAAACAGTCTCTCTGCAGGTCTTCAGCTTCAGGTGCTTGTGTAAGAGTGCGGGCTGCTGTCTCAGTTGTCTCTTGTGGAAGGCCTCAGGATCAGCTTCTCTGCAGGTGAACTGCTCCTTTCAGGGGCTTAGGGTTTGAGATTGAGCATTTGTCTCAGTGGGAATCTGCCCATCAAGGCCTGTCTTTCTGAAATGGCTCCGAATGATTTTTTTTACTTTGGGTATCACTTTCATTCATCTTTGAAAAGCCTTTCTCCTCCTTTTTTGCCCCAAGAAGTATTCCTTCTAAAATTACATTAAAATTGTCAAAAAATTCTCCTTTTTAGGCCCTTGCAGATATGGAAATAAGGAATGTTCATCTTCAGGATAGCAATTTTGTAGAAAATTACAAATATATCACTTCAGAAAACAAGAAAGCATTTGGGACTTTTGGGTGCTTGTACCCAGAAGATTCCTGGGTAATTTTTTTTTAAATTTTTCATGTTTATTTTTGAGATAGAGAGAGAGAGAGCATGCGCGAACATGAGAGATGGAGGGGCAGAGAGAGGAGGAGACACAGAATCTGAAGCAGGCTCCAGGCTCTGAGCTCTCAGCATAGAGCCTGACGTGGGGCTGGTACTCACAGAGTTTAAGATCATGAGCAGAGGCTCAACTGACTGAGCCACCCAGGTGCCCCACCTGGGTAATTTTTTAGATAAGTTTCTGGACTCAACACGTGGAAAACTTTAAAATTAATATACTATATTGCCATGTATAAAAAAAAAATAAACGAGACACTTCTAGGGCCTTACAAAATTATTTTTTGTATGGACTAAACAAAGCTATATTTTTAATAGTCAGCTTTTTCTAAACAGACTCTCTAAACTTAATAAAAATCTCTCCAGTTTTTTCATGTGGTGCAGTAGACAGAGAAAAAGATCTATAGGTGGAAATTTAACTTACACAGATTATTAATTTCTATGCACATTCTGATCATACACACTGATGAGGCACTTCATTGAAAGCTCAGGTTGACAGGTTCCTTTTTAAGACATTTTATTTACAAGACTGTATAAATGAGTCCATTTTTTCCCCTTCCCTCAGCTGAAGTTGTTATATCATGAACTCATGAACCTCAAGATCATGACCTGTTACCAAGGCCAAAATATTTGTTGAATTCATCTTTCTTTTTCTATTTTCCTGCCACCACCCATGTCTAGGTTTTTATGACTTCACTCCTTGATTACCACAATAGGCTTAAAAAAAATTTCATTATGGAAACGTTCAAACATGCAGAAGTAGGTAGAATAGTATATTGAAGCCCTGAGAACCTATCAGGAAGCTCCATCCATTGTAATCATTTTACCATTTGTATTTCAATCCCCTTACTTTTTTCTTGAAGATGTTAAAGCCCACCCCACTCCTCATAGAATGTCAGTATGTATTTCTAACAGATGAACAATTTGTGTCTCTCCTAGCTTTCTAATTACTCTTCCTCTAATCTTATTTTTCTCACCAATCCAACAATTTCTAACTAGTATACTCTTATGAAATCTAAGAAGCTTTCAAAGTCTCAGTGTTGCTCACTGAATCAAATGCAAACTCTTCTGATTTACAAAGCCATGTTTTCTTTAGTTTACCCCATCTGTCTGACCTTCCATTATTTCAGGCTGTCAGGTGGGTCTCCTCACTACTCAGCTGATGCCCTGTTCGTTCCTGTCTCTGCTCATGCTCTTGCCTACCCAAATTCTCTTCATCCTAGAAAGCTCTCCTCAGGTGCTACTTCTATGAAGTTATTCCCAGCTCATTCTGATTTCTCTCTGCCCTGAACCCTTGGGATTTAAACACAGTTCCTTCAACTTTAAATCTGGTATTTTTTATGGTATCTCAGTCTTAATTACTGTAATCTGGGAAGTAGGCTCTGAATTACTGAGTAGTAGCATTTGTTTTTAAAGACAACTTTATTTATTTATTTTTATTATTTATTTATTTATTTATTTTTATTAGAGAGAGTGTGTGTGCTTGAGCAGGGGAGAGGAGCAGATGGAGAGAGAGAAAAATCTTTTTTTTTAAATTTTTAAAATGTTTATTTATTTTTGAGAAAGAGAGAGAGAGTCTCCCCACAATAAGATGGGGAGACTATCCAGATGCACCTGGTCTAATCACATGAGCCCTTTAAAAGAAGAGAATTTTCTCTGGCTGGTCATAGAAGAGGAAGTCAGAGAGATTCTATTCCTGAGAAGGATTAAACCTACAATTATGGGCTTTGATGGTGGAGGAAGGGGGACCATGAGTCAAGGAGTGCAGGTAGTTTCCAGATAGCCAGAAAGAAAATGGGATCTCTGTCTGACCTGCCCAGGGAACTGAATCCTGCCAACAGGCTGAATAAGCTTGGAAGCAGATTCTTCTCCAGAACCTTCTGATTGCAGTCCTGCCCAGGCGGCTCCTGAAGTTTGGCCTTGTTATCCTCGATGCAGAGAATGTTATCCTCGATGCAGAGAATACATCCAACGCCACTTAGCTTTCTGACCTGCCAAACTGTAAGATAGTAAATGGATGTTGTTTTAAGATGCTAAGTTTGTGGTAATTTGCTATGCAAATTGTACCAGAGAAAAACTAATACAATAGATAACACAGGATTTGAGCTTATAGTGAAATTTTATGCATTTCCTGCTATTCCTTTCTCCCCAGTTTATTGAGATATAATTGACATACAACACTGTATGTAAGTTTAAGGTGTGCAGCATAGTGGCTTAACATCTATGCATTGTGAAATGGTTGCTGCGGTAAGTTTAGCTTAACATCCATCACCTCATATAGTCACAACATTTTTTTGTTTTTCCTTGTGGTGAGAACTCTTAGGATCGACTCTCTTAGTAACTTTCAGGTATAGCATACAGCAGTGTTAACTATAGACATCATGTGCATTACATTACCAGTACTTACTTCTAACTGGAAGCTTGTACTTTTGACCACCTTCATCTAATTTCTCCAACTCCCACTCTCTTCCTCTGATAAACACAAGTCTGGTCTCTTTTTCTATGAATGTTTTTTTTTTTTTCTTTTTGTTGTTGTTTTTTAAGGATTTTGTGTGTCATCCTTGTGCAGGGGTGGTACTAATGTTCTCTGTTTCATTCCAATTTTAGTATATGTGCTGCTGAAGTGAGCATCCTGCTGCCTTAGGAAGGCTCCAAATCTGTAAGTAGATAGAGGCACTCATCTTTGCACACGTGGTCATTTCATGGGCTAGCAGTGCCCTGAGTTCAGGATGCTTTGCTTTTTGTCCATCAGTTTCTGACTGCAGATAGGAAAATTTCAAGGAGAGGAAAGCCTAGTTTTCTTATTGCCTGTGTTTTCAAAAAAGGCTTTAAGAGGGTCCTTGAGCAGGGAAGTTAATTAGGATAGCTTATCTGACAAGCATTAGTGTTGGTTCACTATGCCGTCAGACTAACGATTACCTCTGGTATGAGACTGGGGCAGATTTTGTAGGGAATGTACCCCTAAACTCTGCAGCAGCCAAGATTTCAAATGGTAGAACTTACTTATAAAATAAATGCAGACACTTACTTATTACAGGAACTGGTCAACAAATAATTAATGAAGATGCTGAGGAACATGAGAACTGAAGCTACAGTTTCTTCTGTAGCCCAGTATCAGGGATGATGGGCAGGGGCTAGTTTATGGGCAGCTGTTTCCCCAGCCATGCGTGTATAACACAAATGGCTAGACATTTATTTGGGGTGCCTGTGTGTGATTCATAAAGAACTTGCTCCTTGTAAAATTTACTGCTGAATGACTCATTGTAGGATGATGATGAAGATAAGGCTTCTAATTTAGAGTTAGGCAACTATCCTTTTAAAAATCAACTTTGCGAGGTATAGTTTATATACAATAAAAGGTATACACTTTAAGTGTATGGTTCAATGAATGCGTACACCCATATAACCATCACCAGAGTCAAGATGTAGCACATTTTTATCACACATGTAATGTAGTTTCCTTATACACACCCCTTTGCAGGCAATCCCTCTTTCCACTCACTGTTCCAGGCAACCACTGATCTGATTTCTATCACTATAGATTAGTTTGCCTCTCTTGCACGCCATATAAATGGAACCGTACAGACTGTGTTCTTTTGCATTCAGATTCTTTCACTCAGCATGATGTTTTTGAGATTCGTCCACATGGTTGCATTTACTAGTAGTTATATTTTTATTGCTAGGTAGTATTTTATTGTGTTCATAGCACAATTTGTTAGCCATTCAACAATGGCTATTGGTGGACATTGGGGTTGTTCCAATTCTTGACTCTTTATAAATAAAGTTGCTATGAGCAGTTTTTGTGTGGAGATAGAGTTTTGTTTCATATGGAGACTAGGCATGGAGTCGCTGGTCCATATGATAAGCATACGTTTAACTTTAAAAGAAACTGTCAAGCTGGTTTCCAAAGTGGTTGTATCAATTTTCACCTTCAGTAGCAATGTGGAGGAGACCTCACTATTGTCTATCTTCCTCAATGCTTGCTATTGTCAGTTTTTTTAAGTGCTAGCCTCTCTTCCTTTCTTTCTTTCTTAGTTTATTCTTGAGAGAGAGTGAGAGACAGAATGAGAGTGGGGGGACGGGCAAAGAGAGAGGGAGACACAGAATCAGAAGCAGACTCCAGGCTCTGAGCTTTCAGCACAGAGCCCAATGCAGGGCTTGAACTCACAAACCAAAAGATCATGACCTGAGCCAAAGTTGGACCCTTAACTGACTGAGCCACTCAGGTGCCCCTATATGCTACCCTTTCTAATGGTATCTTATTGTAGCTTTGATTTGCAATTCCATGGTAACTAATGATGCTGAACATTTCTTCTTGTACCTTTTAGCCATTCATATACCTTCTTTGGTGCAGTGTCATTCAAGTCTTCTGCCCATTAAAAAATAGATTTTCTGTATTATTATTATTGAGTTGTAAAAGCTTTAAAATATATTCTAGCTCTGAGTCCATTGTCAGATAAACATGTTACAAAAACTTCTCCCAGTCTGTGGTTTGTCTTTTTGTCATTTCTGTAAACAAGTCTATTTAGCTCCATTTTCATCTTTACTTTCTAAATCTCTAATTACATATATTTTGACCATTTTCTATTTTCCTATAGGTCTTTTTGGATGTGTTTGCTTATCTTCAATCTATTTTCTCTCTATTCATTAGTTTGGATAATTTCTATAGATCTGTCTTCCTATGTTCAAGTTCATCAGGGACATTTTTCTTCCATGTCTGATGTGCCATTATTTTTTTTTTTTGTCATTGTACTTTTCAGTCTAGATTTTCAATTTAGTTCTTTTTACAGTTTACATTTCCCTGCTGAGATTCCCTATATTTTTATTCATTAAGTTCATATTTTTTTAAATTCTTTGAACACACACAGTTTAATTATTTGAACCATATTTATAGCAGCTGCTTTAAAGCCCTTGTCTTCTAAGTACCTCATCTTAGTAATGTTGGGACTGGTGCTTTTCCCTTGACTATGGGTCATGTTTGCCTAGTAATTTTTCTTATTGTGTACTAGACATTAATTGATGCATTGTATAGGTTCTAGACTTTTGTTATTTTTCTTTGAGAAGCGTTACATTTTCTTCTGTTAGGCAGCTCATTTACTGATTGATTACCTTGTGCTTCTGTTGGCTTGACTTTATGCTTTGCTAGGGTACATCTTTGGAAAGCTCAATATATTTCCCAACACCCTCTATCTTGGCAGGTCTCAACCTCTGACTTCAGTTTTTACTGCAGATCTTTTAAACGTTTAGTTTTAGACTTTGTTAGGGTGGGCCTGAAATGGACCTTACCCTAGAGGATGGTTCTAATTTTTTCTTGTATCTCAGATAGATGTATGGTATAATAAATTGATAACAAGGTCTTGTCACTCTGGCTTGGCCAGAACTTCCCTGTCTACTAGCACTGTTTGGTTAGTATCTCTATCCTACTCTTGTCTCTGTGGTAATCGCTCTCCAAAGTTACTGTAAGCCTTAGGGAGTCTGGCCATAGGCATGTGCATCTTAGCCTTGAGCCAGGGATTTACTGGGCAACTTCTGCACAACTTCTGAGCTTCTCCCTTCTCTTTACCTTTGATACCCCTCCTTTAACTTTCTGGTGCCTTGCCCTACAGATTATTACTGCTTTGGTTTCCCTGCACTCTGATCTCTGCCTCTTCAGCTCAGCAGGACAACTGTGCTCTGCTTGGATTCTAGCTTGCTATGTTGTGGTTGGATAACTGTGCCCAGGTAGAGATCCAGGGAAATCATGGAGCTTACCTTATGAGTTTCTCCTCTGTCAGGGGTCATAGTGTTGTGTTTCCTGTTGTCCAATGCTTAAAACAATTGCCTCATAAATTGTCTCCAATTTTGTTAGTTATGGCAGAAGGCTCAGCTCAATACCAGTTGTTCCATCACATGTGAAAGATTGCATGATATGTTTTTTTTTTTAATTAAAAAAAATTTTAATGTTTATTTTTAAGAGAAAGGGGGGATGGTGGCGAGAATCCAAAGCGGGCTCTGTGCTGAGATCAAAGAGTCCAATGCAGGGCTTGAACTCATGAACTGTGAGACCTCAGTTGAAGTCACATGCTCAATCAACTGAGCCACCCAGACACCCCTAACATGATATGATTTTAAGGATTAAATTAAGTAAACAGATATGGATTTAGCAAGGAGGAGCCTCAAAGTTTCTTTTTGGGCTGAAAAAACATTTTTAGTCCACATGAGTCCCATCTTATGGTTTAGGACTCTGGTCCCATTCATAGGCAGTTAATTTGGTGAGGTGGAGTGTAGTTCCTCTATGTTCTTTCTAAAAATCAAGTCTAACAGCCATCTCTTCTCTCTAATAAAGAGTGTTTACAAATAAAGAGTAGTAGTAATAATAATAACTTACTATTATTGAATACTTAATATTCTAGATGCTGTTCTTAACACTTTATTTTTTGTTAAGAAAAAAATTTTTAAGTTTATTTATTCACGTTGAGGAGAGAGAGAGAGAGAGCAGTGAAGCAGGGGACAGAGAGAAAGGGAGAGAGAATCCCAAACAGGATCTGCACTGTCAGTGCAAAGCCCGATGTAGGGCTTGAACCCACAAACCGTGAGATCATGACCTGAGCCGAAGTTGGACACTTAATTGACTGAGCCACCCAGGTGCCCCCTTGGGTTTAGCTTTAATATCACCACTTCAGGGAAGTTTGTTGTATGCTTTCATAATATGTTGCCCTTTATTTTTTTCTATCACATCTGTAACTGAATTTACAGAAATATTTATTTAACAGATATCTTTTCCACTGTGCTGCAGCCCCCATGGGGCCCATTTCCCACCATGCATCTAACATGTAATGGTTTCTGGCATGAAGTATGTGCTATTTGTTGAAAATGTGTATTCGTTGAATGAATGAATGCATATACAAGAGTAAGTAGGTTTCCCTTCTCATTTTGCTATTCTGAGAAATTCATTCTTTTTGGTGTCTAGGTCTAGGAATTTTTTACAAAAGTAAAGAGTCATGTAACTACCCCAATAGTCAAGATATAGAACAATTTTATCTGTTCCCTGTCCACTCCCCCCACAAATTTGTAGTCAAATTCTACTCTCAATCTTTGACTTCTGGCAACTACTGAGAATTGAGTATCTTACATTACCCTGGGCTCTTCTTTTCTTTTCCATCCTACCTTGTTTATATTTCAGTTGTCTTTCTGCTCAGTAGCGCTCCTGTGTACTTTATCAGAGAAATGAAATTGAGTTTAGACAGATGCCTCACATGGAATTTATGCCCCATGGAATCATTTCAGTAAATAACTTGACTACTTTTAAGAGTCAAAATGAAATAAAGAAGTCTTTTTAAAAGTTAAAAAAAGAATAAAAGAGTGGGGTACCTGGGTGACTCAGTAGATTAAGCTTCTGACCCTTGATTTCGGCTCAGGTCATGATTCCAGGGTCGTGGGATCAAGCCTCGTGTTGGGCTCCGTGCTGAGTATAGAGTCTGCTTAAGTTTCTCTCTCTCTCTCTGCCCCTGTCCCCTGCTTGCACACACACTCTCTCTAAAAAAAAAAAAAAAAAATAAGTAAAAAAAGAATAAAAAGAGAGACAGTAGGTCAGTTGGATTTTTGTCAGTAGCCTATTATTGCTACTCTCTTAGTAGCTCTTAACATGTGTATGCGTCTCTATTTCGCTATCCCTGCTTTAATTCAGCCTTCATGATCTTGTCTAGATCATTGCAATGGCCTCCACACTGATTTCCATACCTCTGATGCTTCTTTGCTTATATTTCATCTCTACATTTCACCCAGAGAGAACTTTCTAAGACTCCAACACTTACCGCTCTTCAGTGGGACCCTATTGAGCCTCAGGACCTTGGCATGCCATTCAGAGCTCTTCATGAGGCCCCTGCTTACTTCTTCAGAGTCATCCTTATGGGGTCTTGTTCCTTGCACTCTGCGATGTTCCAGTTGTCCCAAAATTTGACATTTTATGAATGTGCCATATATTTTGTCTTTATGCTTTTGTTCATGTTGCCCTGAAAGCCTTTCTTCACTTCATCTGCTATGTGAACACCTACTAATTATTGAAGACTATATATTGAAGGCTGTCTCTTACTTTCCCAAAGACCACTGGACTATTCCCTTTTTTGTCTCCATAGTTACCTACCACCCATCTGCCATAACACCCATAGTCCCTTATTGCACACCAATGCTCACATACTTGTCTCCACTTACTAGAAACACAGCTCTTTGAGGCCAAGTCTGTCTCTTATTCACCTTTGAATTCTCAGTGCCTAACATAGTGCTGACCATATTGTAGGTGCTCAATATACATTTGCTGAATGCATCAATGAAGAAAGTTTTTACTATATTATTCCCTGAGCACTTTAATAATTTATACAAATCCATTCTCCATTTATCTTTTTTGATGTTTTAGAAAAATTTTGATCAACTACTCTCCCATTTTCATGAGAAGCTGATGATTCTATTTTGTGTGGTCACTTGAAGTTCTCTCCAACCTTTTATCAGTCACTACACATCTGTATCTGTATGACCTGGTTAGTTGGCTTTATTTCAACTGGGCTTACCCAGGGCTGTCTGCTTGCGTATAGAAACTCAACTTACAACTATGGAAGTAAAAAAGGGAAAACCAGGGGATGTTGAAAGTGAACATGAATTTCCCATTAGTGGCTAACTGGCTTTGAACTTCCTCTCTATTGAGGCTCAGAGTAAAGTCAAAGCTATCGTTATGTGTTCAGGTTTGGACTGGCTACAGGTCACACTGTTAGCTATTTATCAGTTGTGCTCAGTGTCCTATTAACTTTATGGACTTTCACCCCAGGGATCTTAGTCCCAAGGTGTTTGGGTGCAGCATATTTGCCATTAAAGTGGAGATATAGTCCTCTGTGGAAATGAAGACATTAAATCCTCTAAAAATAACTGTTCGACTAATCCTGTCATTTCATTGTAAAAAAGCAAACACTAACATAGGATATGATTCTTATTAATAAAGCAATCATATTTGTAATCAGCCAGCTCTTGTTCAGAGTGAAAGAAGGTGGGAGAAGGGAGGAAATTGTTTTCATCTCCGTAGGACCAGGATTAGGGTCTAAGTGGGAATCTGCCTCCTCTCAGTTGATTTGCCTGAAAGTGTAATCTTGGAGCTCTCTGAAAGGAAACTGTCATCTTTTAGGACAATTCTATATTCTAGGAAAGATCTAAGTTGGAAAGAAGGTATTTAGCACCCTGATTTCAGATTTTCATGTTACTAATTTAGGCCATAGCGATGTTTCTCAAATCTGCATTTTCACTAGGATTACAAGTCAGCTTGTTAAAACAAACATCCCTGGTTTCTACTCCTGGATATCCTGGCTCAGTAAACTTGGGACGGAACTTGGGAAGGTGTATTTTTAACAATCTCTCTGGGTTATTTTGATGCACAAAGAAGGAAAATTCTCTTTTCTTGGATTGTTGGAGCAGAAAAGGACAATGGGATCATTCTGGAAGGAGTCCCTGGGATTCTGAGTTTGTTGACACACCAAAGTACCTGCGTAAAAACAGTCCAAAAAAACTGGGACCATCTGTCTCAAACCTCATTTTTGATGTCTGGATGTCCATTTGATCTTATGGAAAACACTCATGAGCCAAAAGCATAGGTGGAACCCGAGAAGGAGTCAGGCTTAGGAAAAGCATAAGGAGTGGGCTGGAAACTGTACTGTTAAATTCTGCTGGGATACAGATTCCACTGAACTGAGTGTGTGGAGCACCACAGACGCACTGGGGAGTGCATTAGTGCAGTAATCAATGCAGTGTATGATTGCAGCCTTCTGCTATGACTTACGTCCTGGCTGTAAGGGTAGGGCCAGTCTAAAGTCTGGACGTGTTTCACTTGTGGTTGTACAAAGGGGGCAGAGTGGAGAGAAAAGATGCACAGCTGCCTGAAGAGGTGGACAGATATGTGGAATCCTGTCTCTTAATCTGCTTTCTGCTATGAGTTGAATTCCCAAAGGCTAGTTCAGTTCTCCAGGTTTGGTTCAGGTCTCTAAAAGGTAGTCTTGGTCTCAATGTCTGCAGCATCTTTCTGCTGAAGGAGCTCTGGAATTAGGGGTGTCTGGTGGAGGAGGGGAGAAGTGATGGTAGCTGAGGATTCTCACTGAAGTTTCATTGAATAATAGCTAACTTATGTAATATGGCTGAGAAGCATGAAATTTTTAGAGAGACCTTTAAAACAACCATTTCCCAGGTACTGTTTTGATCTTGGGATATTCGGGGGCGAGGGAAGCACACCTAAACCCTGGGGCGGACTGCAGAAATGCCTCAGCATAGTGTTATCTGTTACAAGGATGGGGGATTGCTGTGGTTTGTTTTTGAATAAAAGAGTTCCTGAAACCGACAAGAGTAATTTCATGTCATTTCTAGGGCTGAGGGAATTAGCAAAAATTGTATTTTTTTTTTTTTTTTATTTTTTTTAAATTTTTTTTTTTTAATGTTTTTTATTTATTTTTGGGACAGAGAGAGACAGAGCATGAACGGGGGAGGGGCAGAGAGAGAGGGAGACACAGAATCGGAAACAGGCTCCAGGCTCCGAGCCATCAGCCCAGAGCCTGACGCGGGGCTCGAACTCACGGACCGCGAGATCGTGACCCGGCTGAAGTCGGACGCTTAACCGACTGCGCCACCCAGGCGCCCCTTGTATTATTTTTAAATAATCAGACATAGTTACCTTTAGTTTGGAAAATTAGAACAGTATGCTGAAAACCAAGGATTTATGGAATACAAGGAGAAAGGAGCCTTAGAAGCATTGGGGCACATTTATCATTCTCTTTCAAGTGGTTATATGGTTTTATATCGCTAGATCAGGATAATCCAGTGCTACTTTTCCCTAATACGTCACTGAACTTCATATGTAAAGGGGGTGTGAGAGGACCTCTGACCTGTCCCTTGTCTCTCTAGAGTTCAGTACTCTAAATCCTGCTATCACCAAGCTCAGAAAGTTTTACTCAAAGTTTTTGGCTAAAGAATCACTTGGGTAGAACCTAGAGTCTCACAGCCTCTCTTTTCTGCTAAACAGCCTTGACAGTGGAACCATTCACACAGTACAGGGAGAATGTCCTAGTTGTTTGACTTTGAGTATGCTATTCAATCCTTTGTGTTCTCCCCTGTAAAATGTTATCACCCATAAGTTGCATGGATTGAATGGTAATGCATATGTAAAGTATCTGGTATACAATAGACGCAATAAATTATATACTTTTGCTGGGGTAGATAATATTTTCAGGATGACATCACAATTACTGTCCATTACTGATTGGACTCTCCCAAAGTAGGACAGACATGAGATTTAATAGGAGACAGTGAGGAGGAAAAACAAATCTAATTTGGAGGAGTAGGTTAAGTTGAGCCTGTCAAAAGCAAACAACCTGAGGCATTTCTCTTCATAGACTCCTGCCTGTCTGTACTTTGGCAAAAGCATGTGTGGGCAAATATCTTATTTGACATTGTGCTAAAAAGGCTGAGCTTCAATGACAATGCTTGCGTCTCTAGCAAACACTCTCTAAAGGATAAGTTCCTATGCAAATACAAATTTTTATGTTTCTGCAAATAGATTTTAGTATGTATGTCTTACTTGCTTTGTTTCCTTCACACCACTCTGTGGGAGGCTATTGTCTCCTGAGCCTTCATCCTGACTCTAACTTTCACCCTTTGGCTTCTGGCCCCAGTGTTTTCCACAACGTGGCCAGTGCCTCCCTTACTCTCTCCAACCCCCCAAACTCCCGTCCTATGTACATTTTATTGGAATGATACCCAAAGTTGGTAACTTCTCTCACTCACTATAATGATAACAATGATACTTACATAAACCCTTTTTGTTTTGCAAACTGATTTCAGGAGCATGGCACAACTTATTTCTCCTAATAACTGTGCATGGTAGGTTATCTTGATTCTGATAATGAAGAAATTGAGGTGGGGAGAGGTGGCAAAACAAATAATGTCAGTCGTGACATGGTTCATCTTATCTTTCATTAATCCTCTGCCTGAACTATCATACAACATCTTCTTTGCAGAGAAAAGTCTTTTGTTGACCAGTGAGTCCTATAATTTGCATTTTAAAAGTCCTGATTCTAGGCATTGTTTCAACTAGGGCAGTACTTTTCTGGAGTCTCCTGTGTTGTTGTACGTACATTGACTACCTCTACGTTAGGATGGTCAGAAAAGGGAAATCGTCTTTGTAAAAAACTTAAGAAATTGCTGAGTGTCAGAAAAAAGGAGAAGGAAATACATTATTTAATACAGAAGAGAGAACATTTGAGTTACTAACACAAAACATGATTTGGATAATTATGAGTCTCGGATTCACATGAGTCTACAGTCTTACCAGTGAGATTCCCTGAAGGCTACTCCAAAACCTTGCTAAGGAACTCGTGGAAAAAAATGGCTGAAAAAAACCAGGCTATTCTGCCAGTGCCCTGTTGTGGTTGTGAGACAAATTTTATGTAAAAAAGTGCTATTTAAAGTGTGAGCTGTAGTTTTCTGCAGCTGGTTTTACTTAATTCTACAAAAAGAACACTGGACATTAGTTGAAACTTACGGAACTGTTGCTTCAGCCACATAATTATTTAAATTTCACAACATTCCTGAAAGACCAGTAAATATTTTTTCTTTTTTTGTCACAGGAGAAGCCCACATATGAATAATAAATAATAATAATAATAAATATGGTACTTTAGAAAGTTTTTTTACGTCTTCCTGATAGTATCTGCTACAACTCAAATTCATTTTTTGTATGAATAGAATTGGCTTTGGAGGTAGTGAAGGAAAAAGCAGGCCCCATCGTGCCTTATGATTATTTTGCAAGTTAAATCATTACTCTAGTTTTGGTTGGTGACCGAATGGCAGATGCTTTTATCTGAAGGGTAAGAGGCTATGGTTGTCAATGGAGAAATAGAAAAACTTGGCACTCAATGTATTGTTTTTATATTCTTTGTTTTCGTATCTCTGATGTGTATATGCCTTCCCACACAGATTCACGTATACTTTATACATACCCATTATTGACTTTTAAGTAATAAGATTTTCTTTTTTGACAAACACACCTGAACTTGTATATCCAAACGCAGCTCTTTCCCTTCAAAAGGGAAGCATGTTTCTACATTATTGCTATTTTTAACCTTTTGAGATTTCACTATTTTAGAACATTTTGTTTTTTAGTACCTTCAAGGGTGTTAACATTTGCTCCTTAGGGGCACCTGGGTAGCTCAGTCAGCTGATTGTCTGACTTTGGCTCAGGTCATGATCTCATGGTTTGTGAGTTCAAGCACCGCATTGGGCTCTGTGCTGACAGCTCAGAGCCTGGAGCCTGTTTCAGATTCTATGTCTCCCTCTCTCACTGCCCCTCCCCCACTCACTTAAAAAAATACTTAAAATAAAACATGAAAAACAAAAAACGTTTGCTCCTTAGAGTGGAGTTGGTTTTGGAAAGAGCTTAAAGTCATTTGAAGCCAAGTGAGGCAGATGACCAGGCTGAGTAACATAAATTGTGGTAAAATATGAGCTGAGAATATGAGCCATCCTGCTAGAGGAGTTCCAATTTCTGATTGTTTTAATCTCTTTTATAAAGAGCTTTTTATAAAGAAAAACAATTTTCTAATCTCAGAGCTTCCCTTTTGCAGAGTCAAAATGTCAAGGATCTGCCTGATTGAGTTTGTCCTAACCTTACAGACTTATTTCCCATGACACTGCCATTAACTGTGGTTAACGTGAACTACATGACCTTCCCTGAATACTTACCAGCTCTGTGCCTTTGCCCATGTTGTTCCTTATGAAGTAGGATTTCCTCCTTATTCTCACTGATTTGTATTTATTACTCCTTCATTTCAGAGAGGTTTTAATATGGCCCTCTTCTTTCCCGCTTAATTCTTACTCATTTTTAACAATCTACATAATGACAGTTCCTATATCTTCCCAACTGGAAATTAATCTCTCTGAGACTCCTGAGTATTCTGTGTTGCCTTCTGTTTTGTAGTATAGCTGTTAGATTCTAAGCATTTTCTTTAAGTCCCTTCAGTTTCGTAGGACTAGCATTTAGCCCAGTTTCTTCTCCTGTTGAATGGGCATAATAATAACAGACCTATATTCTTCTTCTTACCAATCCTCTGCAATTCATTTTTATTCACTCATTTAAAAATAATTTATAGATCAACAACAATATAGTTGTGCAAGCAATGAGTATCTAAAAATCAATGCAATGAATATCTTGTTCTGGGGAGTTCATAGCTTACTAGAGGAGCCAGTGACATAATGAAGTTATTGCAAAACAGTGCAACAAGTGCTACTGTAGAAATAAGTACAAGGTTAAATTGCGAGTCAGAGGAGAGAGTAATCAATTCTGCCATTGGGTGGGGGGTGGGGGGAGAGTTCCACAGAACAGAAGACACTAGAGCTGGTTCTCAAAGGACAAATAAGTGTCACCAGGTGGACAAAGATCAAAAGGGCATTCAAGAGAGGAAAACACATAGAAAGGCATCAATATATAAGAAAGTATTATATCTTCGGTCAACTGCAACAATTTGAAATCAGGAGGGTAAGAAATGAGATTGGAGAGAAGTGAAGAGCGATGTTGGAGAGCCCTGCGTGCTATGCAAGGGAGTCCGGACTTTGTGTGGTTGAAAGGGAACCACCAAAGAGGTAAAAGATTGGGTTGTAATTTAGGAAGGTCTTGAGCAGTGGGGACTGATACTAAGATCCAGTGGAACAATACATGCTCTGGAATAAAATATGATGTACTTTACCAAGATGAAGAATTATTAATAACTGGTGGTGGGCTCTGTGATGTAAAACAGCACACATATTACCTAAAAGAAAATATGTCAGCAATGTCTGCCAGATAAAGACATATATTTTCTCCAGTGTATCAAAAAAATATGTGACTTTGATAGAAAGACTTAAAGAAATGAACCTTCAAAGTAACTTGATTATTTTCCGTTAAATCTTAAATCCAGGCCCAGTGATCCTGAAACACTGAACTTGGTGGAAGTGGTGTCAGTGAGGTGGAGAGAAGTGGCGACAAAGACTGAGAGGAAGGTCGTGATATTAGTATAGGACTGTCACAGATCCATGCCCTATGCTCTGTAGTTGTCTCAATAGCCAGTAGGCCTTTGCTACCTAACACCCTGTGAGAAAAGGGCAGGGCTGCCTTTATTCTCTCCCTCAGGGGCATTAAGGAAAAGCACTGCCTGAAGTCTTCCTCCATAATCCTTCTAGGTCAAAGAGGGCCACATATAATGGTTTCAAAATAGGTATTGCTTTGTTAATTTCCCACAAAAAGGGAGATCTGGAGGAGCATAGGTGAGTTGCTTGCATATGACAACATCATTAGCAAGAACATGCCATTTCCTCATGGTTTCATGCACATATTACTCCAGGAAAACTGGCCCCTCATTGCTCTAACTCAGAACAACCGCTGATCACACCTTTGGATAGTATGGGTTCATCAGGTTGTCAAACACTGAAAGAGAGAAAGATACGAACAAAAGACAGAGATATAAAACAGAATTTTGAGCAACTGACTTGCAAGAGTTTGAGACCTGGAATGGGTGGAACTGAGACTGGAGAAAGAGGCAAGAGCTGGGTCTTGGAGCATCTTGAATCCTGTTCAAAGGAGCTCATATGTAGGAGAGAGGGATCCCCAGAAATAACTCAGGGAAGAGCCAGGATCAGGTTGTAATTTAGAAAGACCTGAAGGCTGTGTGGAGGGTGGGTTGTGGTCCATAGCAAGCCTAGGGGAGGGTAAGATTTGAATTTCCTGTTTGCCCAGCAAGAGCGTATGGAATCTGATAAGGGTGTTCACATTATACCGCTCTCTGGGTCCAGAAAAACAACCCAGGGATTGCACTGTTAGCAAGGTGCCAGGTCTTCATTCCCTCTCATCTTTTACTAGATATGAGCCTTCTTCATACCAACCTCTCAGCTCTAGGCTGAGAATCATTGGTTCTTATCCCAGATGGGAGGAGTCGAGAACAGGCAGTTTCAGTGGAACTCCATTAATCACCAAGGAGAGGCAGCCGGTTATAAAACCCACACCCCACGCAGAACCAAGTGTGGGCTGGGTACATTGAAAAGTGTGGCTGAACTGCAACCAACACCTCACTCTAATTTTGCCCTCCCTACCCTTGGGTGAAAATGAGTCAAACCAGGGAGTACTCAGGCAATGTTGGAGCAGTCTCGTTCTTTAAAAAGAAGGAGGCACCATGATCATTATTAGGGAGAAAGGAAGATTTCCAGGGAGTTTGGAATTTTCTGATTTTTCTATTTTTTTCAAAGTTATTTTTCCTTTTTTTTTTTTTTGTTAAAGTTTATTTATTTTTGAGAGAGAGTGTGTGAGCTGGGGAGGGGCAGAGAGAGGAGGACAGAGGGTCTGAAGCAGGCTCGAACTCACAAACTATGAGATCATAACCTGGGTCAAAGTTGGATGTTCAACCAACTGAGCCATCCAGGTGCCCCTATTTTTCCTATTTAGATGACTCCATTCTTTAGCTTTCTCCCTAATCTCGTTCTCTCCATAATACACTTTGTCCTTCAGGAAACCTACCACTGTGTTGAATACTTCATAGATCCTCAAACCTTGTCAATGAACTTGTTTTATTTTAAAAGCTTAAATCGGAATGAGGAAGCAAGATTTAGATGGAGTAGATTTATTGATTCCTGGGGGTAGGGAAACCATTCATTGATGTTGCTGTTGTCACTGACTTTTTGGCCCAAAGGGCATCTTAAAGACTCTGTGGCTGTAACATGAGTCCACCCTATGACTCCAAGCGGCAGTTACCCCACCTGCAGAGCATGGGGAACTCACTGCTCTCTCAGGCAGTTCTTCTGACAGAACTGAAATGTGCTTTCAGTAATAGGTCACCCACTACTCAGAGTTGCACTGTCCTACGCAGAACAACTTTTACCCTTTTCTTGTAGGAGACAAGGGGGACAAACTAGCCTAAAATCACCAGCAGAAGCAACCCTTGCCTCTGGCAAATGCCAGGGCCATTGCCTTTGTTTTGCAGTAATCCCTCCTAGGTTGAATTTGTTGCCCTCTGCAAACAGTGCTTTGCCTCCTCTCTGCCTCCCTTTATCTTCCCCTTTAACCCACTCTTCTGATATGTAAAATATGCAGAATGTGATCTTTGCCAACAGCAGCATAAATTCTAGGGTCTTAAGCCATTCCCGATACAGAGTACCATACACAGTCCTACCTTGAGTTTTGCATTAAGGACTGAGCTTTTATGAATTGAACTTTGGAGTAATTTTTTTTTTTTTTTTTTTTTTTTTTTTTCTGGTAAGATGTTGTAGCTTTGCTGAGAAGGATCTGGTGGAGGGGGAAGATCCAGGCCTCCTGAATATTCTGGCAACATGACATCTCCAGAATCTTTTACAGTCCCTTTTCAGACCTTTAGGACTTAGTCCCCTTGCTCCTAAGATGATTGATTGTCCAAACTACCTTAAAAGAACAGACTGGTCACAATTCAAGATGAAGTTTTGAAACATTACCTCTCTTTGTGACATATCTTCCCCCCTTTCTAATATAAGTAAGTGAGTGGGTGGATGTGTGTAGCAAAATATAGGAGGAAAAGGTGGGCTAGGTGGATGGAATTGTTTCTTAATGTGGCTGGGTCTCAGCTTTTAATGGTTGTTTTGTTTCAACACGTCTAGCCCTCTTTTTGACCAATTCCTTCCCCACGTCTTCACCCTAAACCCCCAGAAACCACAACTGCAGTCAAATAATTAAACACATGAAACAAAGAAAACTGCCTTGGTGTGAACATTCCTCTCTGGTCACGCCAACCCTGTGAGAGACGCTTCCCTCGTAAACGGTAACAGGCAGAATCTCTCGAGTGAGCCAGGCACACAACAGACTCTGCACCCTCAAGGCAGAAAGGGAGGGGAAAAGCCAGAGATTCTGGAAGGTTTTGGGCCTGTTGGTACTTGGAAACTAGGGGGAAGGTGGGGCAAAGGCACTCCCAAGAATCCTGGCAGATTTGCAAGGGAGAGGAAGAAAAACCTCCCATGTTTGCAGACATTAGACTACTTGTTCATTTGACAAAATGTGTGACTTTGTTGGTTTCTCCTGTTATTTTCTCCTAGCTCCTGGCTAAGCAAGGGTAAGAGAAATCTGGGATTGCATGATAATGGATGAGCCAGAGGTAAGCAAGGTTCAATAAGAACTTTGAACAAGACCCTTAAAATGTACTCTGTCTCAGAATTCTAAAGCTCCATCTAAACTCTAACTGAAGGGTTCAGTTCTAAAATGATAGTTAGGCATTTTGCAAATTTCCCATCCTTATAGTCCCAGCATGGGGTGGCAAGGTTAGTGGTGAGTCCTAAACTCATCTGAAAATCTTTTAGAAAATACTGGTACCTGGGACTCATCCAAGACCTATTAAATCAGAAATACTATGAGTTGGGGTATTGATACCTCTGTAAAAGTTCCCAATGAATTTAAAAAGGAGCTAGGGTTGAGAACCACTGCATTATTGGAGCTGGTGTATCAACACGAATTTCCAGAGGTTTACTCAATATTAACATTGTGTTAGGACTACAGAGGAAGCGGTGATGTGGACCCCCAGTGAGAGGAACTGACAATAGCTGTTAGTCGGAAGAGGGCTCAGTCTGGGGATGGAGGAAAACCAGGAAAGGACAGTGTCTGGGAAGGTAAAGGAAGATGGCACTTCAAGGAGTTTTGTCTGGTGAACAGGGTCCAGTACTGCAGAGCAGTCCCATAATACAATGACTTCAAGTGTCTTTCATATTGAGTGACGGGAAGATTGTTGATCACTTTGGTGAGATCAGCTGCAGTGACAGTTCAGTTGGCTGAGTAGATAAGGAAATGAAGACAAATGAGAACTGAAATCTTAAGAATTCTGGCTGTGAAGTGACAGTCTTAAAAGAGATATAGGGTGTAGGAGGTTTTTTTTTTCCAGTGGTTTTTTTTTTAAATTTTATTTATTTATTTTAAGAGAGAGACAGAGGGAGAAAGAGGGGTAGAGAGAGAGGAGAGAGAAAATCTCAAGTGAGCTCTATGCTGACAGTGGGGCTCAATCTCACTTGAGATCATGACTTCAGCCAGATCAAATCAAGAGTCGGACACTTAACCAACTGAGCCACCCAGGAGCCCTCCTTCCAGTTTTATTGTGATATAATTGACATATAACATCATATTGGTTTAGGATGTACAACACAATGATTTGATATATGTATGTATTGCAAATTATTACTACAATAAGTTTAACATCCAACACCTTGCACTTTTTTTTCTTGTGAAGGGAACTTTCAAGATCTAGTTTCTTAGCAACTTTCAAATATAAAATAGAGTATTGTTAGCTATAGTCACCATACTGTACATTATCCCCAGAACTTATTTATAACTAGAAGTTTTGAACCCTTTCACCCATTTCCTCTACCTCCATGTCTTACCCTTGGGAACCACCAACCTGTTCTCTATCTGTGAGTTTTTTTTTTTTTGATTCCACATATATGTGAGATCATAAAGCATTTGTTTTCTCTGTGTGACTTATTTCATTTAACAATGCCCTCAGTTTTCATCCATATTGTAGCAAATGGCAGGATTTTCTTCTACTTTTTTTTTTAGGATTTGCTTCTTTTTTATGGCTAAATAATATTCCTCTGTGTGTGTGTGTGCGTGTGTGTGTGTGTGTTGCATTTTGAGTTTTTTAAAATTAGAGAATGAGTGAGATTTGAGTACACATACTTGCTAAAGGAAGGGGAGTGGATGAAGATGTAGGGGAGAGAGGGAATAATGGATGAAACATGGTTCCTTCAAAATGCAGAAGCATCAGAATCTAGAGTGTTGTTTGAAGTGTTTAGAGAAGAGAGAAGAGACTCTGCTGTCACTAAAATGGAGAGGAAGACTGAATTGCTGGAGTGGATGCAGATAAATGTTTAGGCACAGGTGTGCATGGGAATGTGGGGTGTTTCCTTGATGGTCTCTAATTCACTTTGACATGGAAGAAAGGTTGGTGGCAGGGTTTCTTAGTAATCTGTTCCCCTCTGAGGCCTCTGAAACTGTTGAGATAGGGTGACAGCTGGATTTGAGCACATCCTCATTTCTCACTCCCGTCACTCCCAACACATGAAATAGTGTGTGTGTGTGTGTGTGTGTGTGTGTGTGGTATGCACTGTCTCTAGAGGGAACAGAGTTGGAGGCAGTGTGGGAGACACTTACCTTCTTTGGGACCATTGTGTCTTCCATCTCTTCATTGTTCCTTCTTTCCTTGCATTGTCAGAATATCAGCCTTCAACTGGCCACCATTGCTGCTTTCATCACGTATTCTTTTGTATTTTTGTTATGAATGCAAAATGTCTGATAGGTCATCAATATCACTAGTTATTTTCTTTCCACAAGGCTGACTGGTCAATAGGGTATGTTGGAGGTCACGATACACTGTTAGACATGTTTCTAGCCTTCTCAAAAACAGAGGCCCAAATTATATGGCAAGTGGAAACAAAGACAACTTTTGGAGACCACGGTCTTTCATCTTAATTTTACTGTTTCTGTCTTCACTTCTCAAATATTAAGCCTGGGAAAGATGTGGTGAAAGCCCTGAAAGATGAGCCCAACATACAACAGCTACCAAAAGGGTAGTTCAAAATCAGCCTTCTTCTTGATGAGACCACAGGTCTGGTTCAGTAGTGTTAGCATCCTGCTTGAATCAGGCAGCCTTTGGACCCAGTTCTGCAACGTCATGATGACTCACCTGCTGGAGAAATTGATTAAGAGCATTAAAGGAATTTTTACATTGTGGTAAGTTACACATGACATAAAATTTGCCATCTTAACCACTTCTAAGAGAAATGTTCTGTAGTGTTCCATATATTCACATTGTTGTACAAGCCATCTCCAGAACTTTTTCACCTTGCAAAAGTGAAACTCTATACTTATTAAACAACTCCTCATTCTCCCCTCCCCCCAGTCCCTGGCAACCACCATTCTACTTTTTGTCTTTATGAATTTGACAATTCTAGGTACCTCATATGAGTGGAATCATACAATATTTGTCTTTTTGTGACGGGCTTATTTCACCTACATAATGTCCTCAAGGTTCATCTATGCTGTAGCATGTGTCAGAATTCCCTTCCTTTGTAAGTTGACTGATATCTCATCATTATGAATATAACATATTTTGTTTGTCCATTCATCCACTGATGGACACTTGGGTTGCTCCTATCTTTGGCTATTGTGGATAATGCTATTGTGAACATGTGTGTACAAGTACCTTTTTGAATCTCTACTTTCAATTTAATTTGAATTTGGTGTATACCTAGAAGTCGAATTGCTGGATCACATGGTAACTCTATTTTTAATTTTTTTGAGGATTTGCCATACTGTTTTCCGTAGAGATTGCACCATTTTACATTCCTATCAAGACTGCATACGGATTTCACTTTCTCTACATCTACACAAACATTTGTTATTTTCTGTTTTTTTTTATTAGCTTACATAATGTAAGGTAGTTTTGACTTGCATTTCCCTAATGATTAGTGATGTTGAATATTTTTTAATGTGTTTATCGGCCATTTGTATATCTTCTTTGGAGAAATATCGATTCAAGTCCTATGCCCATTACTTAATCAGGTTTGTTGTTGTTGTTGAGATTAAGAACATTTTGAGATTATCATGACGTATATCTGGAATGACACAATAGGGTCTGTGTAAGTCCAAAGCTTTTTATTTTTCTCCAGTGACTCTATCACAGTTTCTGTTGTGAAACATAGTGAGCTCCTTAATGAATTCCAGTTTTAGCTGGTGTTAAATGTAGCTGCACCCAGTTATTTAAATTTATTATTATTATTATTTATTTAAAAAACTTTTTTTAATGTTTATTTTTGACAGAAAGAGAGAGAGAGAGAGAGAGAGAGAGAGAGAGAGAGAGAAGCAGAGAGAGAGGGAGACAGAATCCAAAGCAGGTTCCAGGCTCTGAGCTTGTCAGCACAGAACCTGACATGGGGCTTGAACTCACAAGCTGTGAGATCATGACCTGAGCCGAAGTCAGATGCTTAACCAACTGAGCCACCCAGTTATTTAACTTATGATAATTTGTGCCAGCTTTTTTAGATAAACCAGATGGTATGCCTCTTGACATATCAAATATGAAGGTATTCATTATTTTCTGTGCTGATGACATGGTCTTGTGTGATGGGTGGTTTTTTTCAGAAGGAAAATCTCAGTGTCAACTATGCCATTTTTAGAATGCACTCGGGTGAAGTAGAGCTACATAGGTCTATTCAATAGCTAAGTGTAGTTATGTTTCAGGGGTGCTAGGGTGCTGGTGTGTAGTTTGGGCCAACACCACCCATTGGAGCCAAGGAGATTCAATTCTTCTGCAAATTTATGACTCCAGAGAAGGTACATTGAAGCTCATAAGTGATAGGTACAGATGGTTACCAGATTCTCCCCTAAAAATCTTTTAGGCCAAGGATATCTCTTAAGTACTCCAGGTACATAAATGTAGGGCTTTGCTGTACTTTTACGGCCTTGGGGACAGATCTAAAGCTGCTTTTTTGAGAAAAGTCTTATTTACCTATATGTGTCCTCAGCCCACTCTATTAAGGTCATACTACTGGGCAAGAGTGTAAATCAGACCCTCATCTTCTGTCTACACATCTATAGTCTGAGCATGAGAATCTCCTTTCAATCAGCTACAGAACATAGGTAGGAAAATTATGGACTCATTGGTAAACTCAGTTTTGGATTGCCTTATGTGGAAACCTTGTGAAAGCCCCAGTGAGAAAAATATGTGAGAAGCACAGCCAAAGAGGGTTGCTAAGCAATCATTCTTTTAGCTTCTCAGAGTAATTGGTGAGTATTGAGTCACAGTACCCAAAACTTGGTTCTGCAATTTCTCATTCTGGCTCCACCTAGAATTCTGTGCCTATACTAAGACCTAACAACATTCCTTCAACTTTTATTGAGGTCCTCTATAATAAATAGCATGTATGGAACACCTTGGGTTTTCCTTTTCTTTTTTCTTTAAAAAAGTGTTTTTGATGAAACTGCAATAAGCACTGAGCTGTTACTATGTAAACAAAGTTATACCTTATAAATCATTTTCAGAGGAAAAAAGACTTTCCAAAAGTATATTTACTTGCTTCCTTTTTTAAAAAACAAGAATGAAGTTATATATGTGTATTTATTTATTTATTTATTTATTTATTTATTTATTTATTTTTTTGAGAGAAAGGTGGGGAAGGGCAGAGGGAGAGGGAGAGAGAGAATTTTAAGCAGGTTCCATGCCCAGGGTAAGAGCTCTGTGCAGGCTCTATCCCATTACTGTGAGATCATGACCTGAGCCAAACTCAAGAGTTGGATGCTTAACTGACTGAGCCACTCAGGGGTCCCAAGGTTCTGTATTTTATTAAAGTTATGTATTCTATGGTTTTCTTTGCTTCTGCCTTTTCTGTCAGGAAGATCAGTTTAAAGATCAATGTATTCTTTTTTAACAGCTTCATTGAGGTACAATTTAACATATAAATCAGCCATTTAAACTGTACAATTCAATGGTTTTTAGTAAATTTATAGAGTTGTGCAATGATCATCACAACTCAATTGTAGAATATTTTCATTCCTCCAGCCCCAGGCAACCACTGATCTACTTTCTGTCTCTGTAGATTTGCCTATTCTGGAAATTTCATACAAATGCAATCATACATTATTGGCCATTGTGACTGGCTTCTTTAAGCATAATGTTTTCAAGTTTCATCCATGTTGTAGCATTTATCAGTTTTCACTTCTTTTTATTGTTAAATAATATTCCATTGTATGGACATACCACATTTTGTTTATCCATTTACCAGTTGATGGGCATTTGGATTGTTTTCAGGTTTGGCTATTATGAATGATGCTGCTATGAACATTCATGAACTATTATTTATTGTGGATATAGATTTTATTTCCCTTGGGTAGAAAACTAAGAGTAGAATTGTGAGCCGTTTATGTTTATGTTTACTTTTTAAGAAACTGCCCAACTGTTTCCAAAGTAGTGGTACCAACAAAACTAAAAGGCAACCCACGGAATGGGAAAAGATATTTGCAAATGACATATCGGACAAAGGGCTAGTATCAAAAATCTATAAAGGGCTCATCAAACTCCACACCCGAAAAACAAATAACTCAGTGAAGAAATGGGCAGAAAACATGAATAGACACTTCTCTAGAGAGGACATTCAGATGGCCAACAGTCACATGAAAAGATGTTCAACGTCGCTCCTTATCAGGGAAATACAAATCGAAACCACACTCAGATATCACCTCACGCCAGTCAGAGTGGCCAAAATGAACAGATCAGGAGACTATAGATGCTGGAGAGGATGTGGAGAGACGGGAACCCTCTTGCACTGTTGGTGGGAATGCAAATTGGTGCAGCCGCTCTGGAAGGCAGTGTGGAGGTTCCTCAGAAAATTAAAAATAGACCTACCCTATGACCCAGCAATAGCACTGCTAGGAATTTATCCAAGGGATACAGGAGTACTGATGCATAGGGGCACTTGTACCCCAATGTTGATAGCAGCACTCTCAACAATAGCCAAATTATGGAAAGAGCCTAAATGTCCATCAACTGATGAATGGATAAAGAAATTGTGGTTTATATACACAATGGAATACTATGTGGCAATGAGAAAAAATGAAATATGGCCTTTTGTAGCAACGTGGATGGAACTGGAGAGTGTGATGCTAAGTGAAATAAGCCATACAGAGAAAGACAGATACCATATGGTATCACTCTTATGTGGATCCTGAGAAAGGTAACAGAAACCCATGGGGGAGGGGAAGGAAAAAAAAAAAAAAAAGAGGTTAGAGTGGGAGAGAGCCAAAGCATAAGAGACTGTTAAAAACTGAGAACAAACTGAGGGTTGAGGGGGGGTGGGAGGGAGGGTAGGGTGGGTGACGGGTATTGAGGAGGGCACCTTTTGGGATGAGCACTGGGTGTTGTATGGAAACCAATTTGACAGTAAATTTCATATATTAAAAAAAAATAAAGTTCTAAATGTCTAAAAAAAAAGTAAAAAACAAAAAAACAAAAAAACAAAAAAACAAAGTAGTGGTACCATTTTACATTTCCACCAACAATGTATGAGCATTCTAGTTTTTCCATGTCCTCACCAACTTTTGCTATTGTCTGCCTTTTGGATTATAGTCTTTTTAGTGGATGTGAGGTGATATGTCATTGCAACTTTAATTTTGATTTCCCTAGTAACAAATGATAAGTATCTTTTCATGTGTTTGTTGCCTATTTGTATACCTTTTTTAGTGAAATGTATATTCAGAATTTTTCCCATTTTTTAAATTGGGTTGTTTGTTTTCTTATCATTGAATTGTAAGCATTCTTTATATATTCTGGCTATAAGTCTCTTATCAGATATATAATTTGCAAATATTGTCTCCCAGTTTGTGCCTTGTCCTTTTATTTTCTTTTTAAAAATTTTTTTTAATGTTTATTTTTGAGAGAGAGAGAGAGAGAGACAGAGAGACAGAGAGAGCGTGAGCCGGGGAGGGGCAGAGAGAGGGGAAACATAGAATCCAAAGCAGGCTCCAGGGTCCCAGCTGTCAGCACAGAACCCGATGCATGGCTTGAACTCACAGACGACGAGATCATGACCTGAGTGGAAGTCGGACGCTTAACAGACTGAGCCACTCAGGTGCCCCTTATATTTCATTTTCTTAATGATGTCTTTTTTTTTTTTTTATAGTGAATGGTGTCTTTTGAAGTGCAAAGCTTTTAAGGTTTTATGAAGTCCAATTTATCAATATTTTCTTTTATGGATAGTGCTTTTGATATCATACTAAGAAATCTTTGTTTTCCTTAACCCAGGTCATAAAGATTCTCTCCTATGTTTTCTTCTACAAGTTGTATAGTTTTAATTCTTTACTATTTTGAAGGAGAGATAGAGAGACAGAGTGTGAGCAGGGGAGGGGCAGAGATGGGGCAGAGATAGAGAGGGAGATACAGAATCCGAAGCAGGCTCCACACTCTGAGCTGTCAGCACAAAGCCTGGCCCCAGGCTCGAACTCCTGGGCTGCAAGATCATGACCTGAGCTGAAGTCAGACACTTAACAGACTGAGCCACCCAAGCACCCCTTAATGCTTACATTTGGTAAGGGATTTTTGGTCTATGATTCACGTGGAGTTAATTTTTGTGTATGGTGTAAAGTAAGCGTCTAAATCCTTTTCCTTATGGGTATCTAGTTGTCTCAGCAGCATATGTTGAAAAGATGGCTCGTGTAATTGTTGACTCTGCTTTTACTACATTTGTGTCTTTAAAGAAAAGCTGAAGTAAGTAGGGCATAGAGAATTAATGTATTAATGAAGATGAAGAGATTCTTCTGTGTTGAGGTTTTAAGCACTTACATTAGATAACGAACATCTGGTTGATGTTTTAAAGAATAACTCGAACCATAATTTCATTTCGTTTCCTTCGTCTCCCCCATTCCCTCCCCAGCTCTCCACTGAACATCTGCTTCTCTTATGTGAGGGGAAGTGAAAGATTTAGGTCAGGCATAAACACAAACTATCTTTACTGTATTGTTCCCTTTTAAGACCAAAATACCCACCCTGCCGGGCCAGTCTAGCACTACATTACCCTATATCAACAGATCTACTGCAATTTTTGGAAGCTGGCTTTCCCCAGGAAACAGAACTGCTATTGCTACTTCTCAGTGTTATGTAATAAATCTAGCGGGTCACTTTCAAGGATGTGAACAGGAATCGAGAAACACTGTCCTTCAAATATCACTTTTCTTTATGTTAGCTTTATTGATGAATTTCTCACAAGAAATATCTTAAGAGACATCACTAGTGTTGTGAGCCCTCCGCATCCAGATCTCACACGTATCTATAGTGCTGGCTAGAGGTAACCCCAAATAAAAACAGGTTCCGTTGACTTCTGGCTTCACTGATGCAAGGTAGCAAGACCTTGGGGAAGTCTATCTCCCCAAAATACCATCCATTTTGCCATCTTAAATCTTTGCAAAGAACAGGATGATTACATTTTCCTCTCTGGGAATTTACTGAGTTCTTCTGTTTTATGGCACTGACCTAGCAGCTCTAATTGGGGCACTCTTCTACCCGTGGCTTTGCTAAAAATCCCTCACAATCAGGACTGCAGTGTAATAATAATAATAATGATAATAATAATAATATAATGCAATAGCTCATATGTATATAGCACTTATTATGCACCAGACATTCTTTTCTTGCCTTACATATATTAACTCATTTAATTGTTCCCTGGAGGCATACATTAAAGCTGGCATTGCTGGAGGGTATGAGTATAGAAGCAATTTAGTTAGTGTTTGCAGTATGATAAACTTCCATAAAATAGAAGGAAAGCCTTGAGATGATGCTTCAGGGATAAAATTGAACAGCCTGGTCCTTTTTGGGGTCTCATAATTTTTTCAGCTGTAGAACTCATTTGAGGGAAAAGTAACAGGTAGGAAACATTGGTTTTCATCACTTCGCTTTGGTTAGACATATGCTTTGGATATTCTTCCTCAAGCACCTTCAGAATCCCCATCCACTTCCATGTCTAGGCACTCACTTCAGTAGCCTGGCTCTGGGCCACTCTAGGGCTATCCAGCACTTCTCATTGTCAGGCTGGGTCCCTGTTGGTGCTTTCCTGTCCTGTGTTTCATTGTGGCAGCCGTTTGCTGGGAAGGGGCAGTTTTGCCAACAAGGAGGAGGTCTTTTAAAATTCTAGCTCACTGTTGATCAGAATCAGGAATTTCCCTTAGTTTAAGATTTAGTTAGCAGACAGGGGCTCCTGGGTGGCTCTGTTGGCTGAGTGTTCGACTCTTGATCTCAGCTCAGGTCTTAATCTCACAATTTAGTTAGTACACAAACATTCTGGCTTTCTCTAAGCTTTTAGCCAGTTTTTTACATTTTAGTAGAAGATTCAGGAACACGTTTCTTGGGAGGAAAGAAAAGAAGAGGAGAGATTCTGGGGGCACAGTGTGTCTGAAACAGCAAGGGGGAACAAAGAAGGGAAGAAAAGTTGGAGAGCCTCTGTGTACCTCAAAATTTTGCTGAGGGCCTTGCCCTGACAGCAGGGTGCAGATAGGTCCTTCATTGCTGTCCCCCAAATCTCACCAACACTGTAACAGTGGCCTTCTATGAGTTGTGCACTCACCTTTGTCATCTGACACAGGGGAATGACTCAAATGGTTGGAACGTCCAGACAGGTAAGAAAGGAGACAGGTTATTACAGATGGGGGTGGGGAACTTGTTTTGGACAGGTAGTTCCTGGTGGCATCAGGGAAAACATGCCTTAGGTGGCTCTCTGTGACTGATACATTGACTGATCCTGCTAAGTCAGGAACATGACCAAGATGGCCTTATTTTCCTCAGCTTGACTAAACTTTAGACAGGTTTCTTAGCGACAGTAGGTCACTGACCTCTCTTGTCTTAGAGCATTTACTTTAGAAAACTTATAATTGTAAATTCTTTATTTGCCCATCTGAGATGTAAATCTTTTCCTAGCCGCTTGCCCCTTTTACAACTGAGAACCATCTGTTTCAGGGACCTGGGAGACATCCTTTGAAATGTTATCATCAAGAAAGGTAGCATCCAGGTCTCCCAGTTTCTGTAGGAGGGTAGGAACCTAGACTGGTGTCAGCAAACACAGATGGCCTAATCACATTGACCAAACTAATGTCCTCCAGTACTTTTCAACTAGCTAACCTCAGCCCTTAGAAATCTTCCTGCTTTTTTTGTTTCTAGGGAAGTTAAGTTCTCTCTCCCCTTGAAGAAGACTTGAATTATGTCTTCTTCTTTTTCAGCCAAACTCTGTTCTGTGAAATTTTTCTTTGACATACAGACACTTGCACAATATTTTATCTAAACTGACTCTCAGTGTGTTTGGAAAGCCATTAAACAAGAAGACAGGATAACTTTATCATGGTGCACTGTTTTCTGGACTCATTATTGGGGGTCTGACACCTACAGCATTTCATATGCTATTAATCACCTCCTCCAATAAACCCAAAACCCAAACCAGAATGCTTCTCATATTTCTTTGCCATAAGATACCTTATATATACACACGTATGAAAAGTATATATGCACAACGTTATATAGACAGACACACACAATTAGTAATAGCTATCATTTTTTTGTAGGTCTACTGTGTACTTTGTATACATACACATAGTACTTCATACATATTTCCTCATTTGATCCTTACAGCATTTCTATGAATCAGGTATCATTTATCTCAAGATGAGGAAGCCAAGGCTGAGAGAGTGAAGCGACTACTTCCAATTGCTGTCAGAAGTGGGATTTGAACCCAGTCAATCAGTCTACAAATCATGATATCAGGTTTCCAATTGTCTTTCAAAGATGCACTGAGCTACCTTGTTAGGATTCTGGTCCAGAGGGAAACCTGTATTTCCAGAAGGAATTAAGGAAGAACTTCTGTCAAACTGTCCCTTCATCCCTCCTCCCAGAAGCATTATACAAGATTTTACTATTCCTTAGAGAACTTCATCTCAAAGTGTGTCCCAACTCTCACCTGTCACCTGTAATTTCTGCTTTGGGGTCTAGCCCCAAATCTTGAGGAAGACATTTCTTTTTTCAGTTAATTCATTTTTGAGAGAGAGACAGAGTGTGAGCAGGGGAGGGACAGAGAGAGAGGAAGACACGGAATCGGAAGCAGGCTCCAGGCTCTGAGCTGTCAGCACAGAGCCCCACATGGGGCTCAAACCCAAGAACCATGAGATCATGCTCTGAGCCCAAGTCATCTGCTTAACTGACTGAGGCACCCATATGCCTCTTGAGGCAGCCATTCTGATCTTCATTTCAGGGTTGCTCTGACAAGGATAGTTGGGGATCTGCCCTGGTGCTTCCAGCACATAGGATATATTCCTTCAGTGGACAGAGAAGATGGTAGCAACTTCCTCTTTGAGTCACGCATATTGTCTGTCATTCTGTCAACCATCTGTCCTATTAGCCACGCTTGGGTGATGAATAGAACTCTACGTACTGTGCGGTTACTAGGTTACAGCTTGTGACATCAGAATGCACAATGAACAGAGCATTAGAAAGTAGACAGCAATGGTTTCTACTTATTTCAAAATATCCATGATGCCAGAGAAATACATCCCTGTTAAAAAAACCTAGGTCTTTGTAGCTCCCTTTCCTTCTTTGACATGGAATGAAAGAGATCTTTCCAGAACTGATCAACTTCAGTAACTTTTATATCAGAGTCTGTGCTTAAAAGTATCGCAAACAAAACTTCAGAACAATCACACTACCTAGAAAAAGTATTTCTAGGACTCTGAGATAGTCCTTGACCTGAGGAAGGTGGCAAGTCTTGTGTTTACTATGGGGCCTACCCCCTCTCCTATGGAACACAGGTTTTATTCTGTGAAAGCTGTGGGAAGCTCACCGTAGGTTGTGTACTTGAGCCACTTAGATTCAAGGCAGCAGTGGTGAGGTCACTAAAGTGACCTTCTCCTTTCTCCCAGATGGAGGGGCTCCTTCTCATGAGGTCTCTAACACATACAGCTCTACACATACATAAAAACTTCACTTCCATTTATTACTAGATAGATTTTTTTCAGTGTTGATGAGATGTTTTGTAGAAATCAACATATACTGTCCAGATAAGGAAAGTTTAAATGATTTAAAATAATAATGTTTCCTAATTATAAGCACTTGTGGGAAATTTGGAAAGTACAGAAAAGAAAAAAAAATTACAATTGCATCAACCCAGAAGCAACCATCACTAACAGGTTTTTTTGTTTTCCTTTTGGTCTTTAATTTTGTAGCTCTGTTTTTTTTTGTTTTTGTTTTTTTCCTTTTTCTTTTTCTTTATTATTATTTATTTTTGAGAGAGAGAGAGAGAGACAGACAGACAGACAGACAGACTGTGTGTGTTTGGGGGGCAGGGGGAGAGGGAGACACAGAATCCGAAGCAGGCTCTAGGATCCCAGCTGTCAGCACAGAGCCCCATGTGAGGCTCAAACTCACCAATCGCGAGACCATGACCTGAACCGTGAGATCATGATCTGAGTTGAAGTCTGCGGCGCTTAACAGACTGAGCCACGCAGGCGCCTACTCGTTTGTTGTTTTCAAGTGAAGACGCTCCTGCCCAAAAGGAACTTACAACTTTAAGGGCAACACAAATGAGAAAAATGAAGACAAAATAAGACTGAAAACCAGAGCACATGATGATAATGATGATGGTAAGAAAAAGCAGCTCTAATCCTTTTATAAACATATCTACTCAATTTTTATTCTAAAATAAGAAAATTCAGGGTGCCTGGGTGGCTCACTCGGTTAAGCTTCTGACTCCTGATTTTGGCTCAGGCCATGATCTCATGGTTCATGAGTCTGAGCCCCACGTAGGGCTCTGTACTCACAACATGGAAAAACGGAGTCTGTTTGCGATTCTCTCTCCTCTCTCTGTCCCTCCCCTGCTCATGCATGTGCATGCACACACACCCTCTCTCAAAATAAATAAACTTAAAAAAAATACAAGAAAATTCTAAGAATCCACATGGGAGTCAATTTAGGAAAATAAAGAAGTCTTTCTCTGAAGCTCCTAGTGCACAAACTGCAGTTAATTAGTGACTACAAAACAGTAAGTGGGTGAGAATAATCAAAACAGCTAATGAGGGGCACCTGGGTGGCTCAGTCAGTTAAGCCTCCAATTCCTGATTTTGGCTCAGGGGCAAGATAGCATGGTTGGTGAGTTTGAGTCCCCTGTAGGGCCCTGTGCTGACAGGGCGGAGCCTGCTTGGGATTCTCTCTCTCCACCCCTCCCCCACTCACACTGTTTCCCTCTTTCTCAAAATAAGTAAATGAACTTAAAAAAAAATAATGAAAAAATAGGGGATTAATTATAAGCCTAGGAAGTTGGAAAACAAATCTGAGATGATTTGATATATACCATATTGTCGACAGGGCTCATTGATTTCTCCAAAGTGTCTCTGAGACACATACTGCCTGGAATCAGTCACTTCCTGCCTTGTCTGCCACCCATTGTGTAGCCACAAGTAAGTTACTTTGCCTCTCTACTGTTGTTTTCTCTTTTGTAAAAAAGGGAAAATAGGTTGTATTAAATGAGAAAATCCACCTAACATATTTAATACAGCCCCTGGTGCATAATAAGCACTCAAGAAATGTTGGGCATCATTAGAAATGGTGTAAGTCAGTAGCTAAGAGAGCAAGCCCTGGTCAGACTGCCTTGCCATTCTTGTGGTTTTTCTACTTGCTTATAGGATCAAATCATCAACAATGACCTCTATTTAATTATAGTTTTTGTTTTTGAATTGCTTTATGATAATCATGAATTTATCAATCAAAGTAGACATTCACAAAGTGCTTCTGGCAAGTCCAGAGTTTTCTAATGAGGACTGTTGCATCATAAAAGGCTCATAGAGAGAAGTATTTACTATTAATGAAGCCACGTGCATTTTCACCATTCAGATGGCAAAACCAAAAAAGCAATTCTTTCCCTTAGAAAGTGGAATGTTGGATATGTTTGGGGCCCATTACAACTTGACCTTTCAGCGCTCAGAGCTGTCCTATGGTGGGTAGGTGGAGAAAAGAATCAGAGAGAATCTGAATATATGTTATACTCTTTGACATTTAGGGAAAAGTCAAGAACATTTCACCCAGTATGTAGTGTTTGGCATGGGATTAGGATAATTTGTAAACATATACATTTTAAAATCTAATATTTATTGTTTTTATATTACATAATTATGTTTATTTTTGAAACTTTAGAAAGCAGGAATAAGAGAAAATACAAATCTTAACATTTTAATGCACTTCCTTCCAGGCTTTTTAATATAGTTATATCTAAATATATATTTATAATTTTAATATGGATCTTTTAGTTTCTAAATTCCTAAAGAACCAGTAAGTCAACTTACTTGGGTTTGCTGGACATTGGTGTTTTTCAGAAGACCTCGTTATGAACGTTGGAAGAGCCTAGTGGTTGAAAATTACAGCTGGTTCCTTTTGAGTTCTTGTGGGATAGGATCCTGCTACTCAAGGTCTGGGAACCAGTAGTATCAGCATCACCTGGGAGCATATTAAAAATCAACAATTGTTGGTCCCACTTCAGATCTAGTAAATCCCACATGCATTTTTAAAATTCTTATTTATTTATTTATTTATTTATTTATTTATTTATTTATTGAGCATGCGCAAGCAGGAGAGGGGCAGAGGGAGAGAGAGAATCCCAAGCAGGCTCCACACCGTCAGCACAGAGCCCTATGTGAGATCATGATCTGGGAGGAAATCAAGAGCCACCTGAGCCACCCAGGTGTCTCTCCACTCCCCCCCTCCCGCAACTGCATTTTAATATAATTTCTGGGTGATTTGTATGCACATTAAATTTCGAGTAACACTACTGTAGGAGAAATTAGACAAAGTACTGTTTCTCTTATAACACAGTTGTTGAAGGGCTGATTAGTCCCTAGTCCCAGAACAACATCCTTTCCTGCCAAGCAATCCATTGCTTCCTGGGGTCTCACTTCCACACAGGCATTGTTGGGACAAGTCTGGTTAGAGATCCACCAAACGGCCTGCAGGAAAAAGTTTTGCTAGGCACCCCCAGCCAGGAGATGAAAGACACAAAATGAATCTGGGACATGCCAACAGGCCAATAAAACTCCATAAATCTAAAGTCTGTGTTGTTTAGCATCTTATTACTTTATCACAGCACTTTTCCTGGGCTCACTGTCGAATGACCAGGAAATGGGTTTCGACCACTTGAAAAACCCAGCAGTAAAGTTTATCAATAGCATCTTCATCGGCAGGGGTCTATTGACTTGGAGAACTGAGGCTGACCTAAAGAACAAACCGAAAAGAAACACTCCAAAACAACATACCTGGAAGTAGAGCAGCTTTCTAGATGGGAGCAAACATGTACTTTTTCACACCCTCATATCCTTCATTTTCTGGAATAGGAATGTGTCTATCTACAGAGCAGGGTTGTGGCCATTTCCTGGTGAGCATGACTAATAATAATAATAGCCTACATTTGACAGCATTTTATGATTCACAAAATACTATAGCAGTGCTTCCCAAATTTAATGTGCATGTAAATCACCTGCGGATCTTGTTAAAATGAGGATATAATTGAGTAGTTCTGAGTGGGGCCCGACTTGTCTTTCTAATAAATGCACAGGTGGTGCTCATACTGCTGGTCCACAAACCTTATATTGAGAAGCAGGTTGTTACCATGATTTCCTCTTGAGATTCCCAGAAATTCTGTGAGGTAGGCGGAGCCGGCATTTTTTCCCCTTTCCCCATGAGAATATTGGTCCTATGAGGGTAAGGATCTGCTGACTGCTATATCCCAAGTAACTATAATAGCAGGCACTCAATAAATTTTTGTTGGATGAACAAATGATTGCATCTTAATCTTATAGAGGAATTTGAGTAATGCTTTAACCAAAGTCACAGTCTGATAATTCAAAGCTGGCATTTGAACCTAAGAAACCACTTAAATCTAAGTTCGGTACCAGATGAATCTACTTTAATGGTTTGACTTCCTTCCTTCCTTCCTTCCCTCCCCTCTTTCTTCTTTTTCCTCTTCCTCCTCTTCCTCTTCCTCTTCCTCCTCCTTCTTTGGTAAAGGTAAATTTTTTTGAAGAGACCTTTTAAATTGAAGTATAACATAGGAAAATGGCCCAAACATCAGCATAGACTTGACTATCTTTTACTGTGGGAACATACACCTAGAGCCATCTCTCAGATCATAGAATTATCAGCTCCCCGGACACCTGTCTTGTGCCCAATCCCAGTGATTATTCTCTCCTTCAGACATTGGTGCTGTTATGACTTTTATCATCATAAAATAGTTTTGAACTTGTTAGAAGTAGAATTTTATAATATATACTCTTCAGTGTACACCTTCAGTGTTAATTTTGTGTTCCTGAATATAGCAGTAATTTGCTCATTTTCACTTTATAGTATTCCATTGTGTATACTGTGCATATTCCATGAACATACCACAATTTATCGTATGTCTCACTGTTGATGAGCTTTAGAGTTGATTCCAGTTTTTGGCTAATATGAATAGTGCTGCCTTGGACATCTTGTACATGACTTTTGGTGAGCATAAGTACTTATTTCTTTTGGATATGTACTAGACATGGAGTATTTATCATTTGGGGTATATTCAGTTCCTATAGATATTGCTAGCCAAACATCTTCCAAAGTGGTTGTATTAATTCTTTTGTCTTTGATTGTAATGTTGATTACATTCCCTGGGTAATCATTAAAATTTTATTTTCCCTTTTGCTGCATGAAGAGTTATGATGAGTTTTATAACTATGACTTTTGGATCAGGATAGTGGATTGAACGCAGATATTTATTTTTCTTCCTTCAAAAACCTCATAAAATGACAATAAATAGATTTTTTTGGAGAAAGGTATAAATCTAAAGGGATATAAAAAATGAGAGGGGAAATAATATCAACACAATTTGAGATACTTAAGAAAGCTGAATCCTATGCCAGGCAGAAGCTGAAAAGTAAACTGATTTACAGTCCAGACTCCCTAAAAGCTTGAGGAATTGGCACACAAGTACTTCTGGAAGAGGGGAGGTAATGCTAAAAAGGATAGTACTGATTTAAAGTCTACTTAAAAAGCAGTTAGATTCCCCTCCCCCAATCCATAGACTCAGAATTGTTTTCTACCCCTAACCACCTGGAGGAAGTCTGAGAAAATTATCACTGGAGAGTGTAAAACAGAGGGTCCCTGCACTAGGATTTGTCAGACACAATTGTGGGTGGAAGTTTGATGTTGAAAACATAGGGATTAAATATATCCTTAATACTGGGAAAATATCTTCTAGATAGGAGACTGGAAGATCCTTCTCTAGGAACTCTACTAGTCCAAGAAGAAAGAAGTAATGATACTGATATTTGGGAAGGAAGATCTCCAAGGAAATGGTCCAGCTAGATCAATAGGTACAGTGAAGCCCATGGTAGTCAAACACCAACCACAGGCTCAGAACTTCCTATTGGCCCTTTTAGGATCCAACTCAATATGTGTAGGCAAGCAGGGTCACCAGCTAGCTGAGATTAAGATTTCAGCATAAAACATAGAGATCGAAACTAACACAGAAAAAAACTAACAGAAAAAAAGTAACCTGGAAGAAAAGAAGATTTGTTAGGGAAAGACTTTTTTTTTTAAAATTTATTATTTACTTTTAAAATGTTTATTCATTTGGAGAGAAAGAGAGAGAGAGAGAGAGAGAGAGAGAGAGAGAGAAAGAAAGAAAGAAAGAGAGAGCATGACCAAGGGAGGGGCAGAGAGAGGCGGAGAGAATTTCCAAAGTGTGCTCTGAGACAACAGCAGCTAACCTGATGTGGGGCTCCAGCTCACAAACTGCGAGATCATGACCTGAGCTGAAGTTGGATGCTCAACAGACTGAGCCACCCAGGTGCCTCAAGACTTTTTTTTTTTTTAATTTTAAGTTTATTTATTTATTTGAGAGAGAGAGAGAGAGAGCGCACAAGCAGGGGAGGGGCAGTGAGGGAGAGAGAGAATACCAAGCAGGTTTCATGCTGTAAACACAGAGCCTGACACAGGGCTTGATCTCACAAACTGTGTGCCCATGACCTGAGCCAAAATTAAGAGTTGAGTGCTTAACCAACTGAGCTATCCATGTGCCCCAGGGGAAATACAATTAAAAAAAAAAATCATCATTAATATTTTCAGAGAGACATAAAATGTTATTGCATTCATGAAATAAGAACAGGTTGCTTTAAAAAAAGGACAATTGGGAACACTTAGAAATTAAGAATATGATAACAGAAATGAAAAGAGGGAAGAGAAACAGAACAGCGGGAAGATAAAATTGAGATATCTACAAGTTGAGCTAAAAGGAAAAGAGGTGGAAAAGAGAAGAGAAAATATAATAAAATTAGAGGACCAGAACATGGGATCCAATACCTTTATAGTAGGAGTTCCAAAAGGAGACAAAAAAAGAGGGAAAATAGAAAGGAGGAATTCATTACCTAAATAAAGAAACTTTTCTAGAACTTAAGTTTAGAGTTTCTAGGTTGAAAGGATCCATAGATTGCCCAACAGAATGGATTAAAAATAGACTCATTCTAGAGTACATTATTGTATTAACTTCACAATATTGGTGAAATCAGGAAGTTCTACAAACTTCCGTAAATTAAAACAAAACAAAACAAGTTGCATACAAAATACGTATATATAAAAAAAATCAATACACCTATGCATTTTTCAACAACAACAACAACAACAGAGGCTAGAATATAATGGAACAGTACTTTCAAATTTTTGAGGAAAAATTGTTCCTAACCTAGAATTCTACACTCAGATTCATAAGTAAATATGAGAATAAAATTTAAAAAATTCAGATACTCAAGGTCTGAAAAAAAATTTATCTCCCATGAGCTCTTTCACATAGATCTCCTACTGAATATGATCCATTAAAATGAGGGAGTAAACTAAGAAGAAGAAAGGAACAGGAGATAAAGAACAGGGGATTTAATAAAAGAGAGTGTAAATTCTTTGGAATGAAAGAAGGGAGATCCTAAGATAATAGACAGGCACTGAATATAGACAACAGCTAGGCATTAATGTCCAGAATTAAGTAAGTAAGTAGGCTACAGAAAAGATTTTTCTCAAGAAGAGGAACTTAATAGACTGACACTGTGTTCACAATATACTGATGGGAGTTTCAGACATCTGGCAGAGAGCTTGGAATCGAATTGTGATAAGTAAATAGAAAATTGAGCATATGAGTAAATAAGGAAAAAAGCAGGGGTTATTAATTGTTCTCCAATCTTCTCTCCCACCTCCCATGAAAGAAAAAAACCTTGTACAGGAAAGGAATCAAGTAGACTACAAGTCTCAACTGTGAATGGCATTTACATATTCACAATAATGTAAACAATGTTGATGTAATCAAAATTTCAATACAACTCTGTTGAATGAAATAGATGGTGAATGAATGAATGAATGGGGATGGTGGTGGTTATGGGAAAAGAGTATTAAAGAAAGCTAAGCTTCATCTTCCCTGGTAGAAAATCAATAGATAATGACAAAAACTCAAGACTCAAGGAGATAACAATATATGCATGTTACTTAGTGATCTAGTGATAAAATCCTCTGAAGGAGAGGAATGAGTTGCCTCTGGGAGGGGGATGCTATTTTTTAAATTAGGTCTTGTAAAGTAAGTACATGTCTCTTCAAACTATGTGAAAGTGTATCTCTGATAGAAATAACAACTTAGAATAAATTTTATTCTGATTCTACCACTGACGCCTCTCTAACTTTCTTAAGGTTTATTTTATTTGTTCATATAAATGAGCATTAGAAAATTTTTTTTTAATGTTTTTATTTTATTTTTGAGAGAGAGAGAGAGAGAGAGTGAGCATGAGCAGGGGAGGGGCAGAGAGAGAGGGAGACACAGAATCTGAAGCAGGCTCCAGGCTCCGAGCTGTCAGCACAGAGGCCGACGTGGGGCTTGAACCCACCAACCGTGAGATCATGATCTGAGCCAAAGCCAGATGCTTAACTGACTGAACCACCCAGGTGCCCCTAAAAATGAGCATTTTAATCCATAATTTAAATATGTCCAATTTTTGCCAGTTGTTCCGGCAAATTATTTGTAGGTATCCCAGGGATCTCATTTGTCAGTGACCTGTTTCTCCTGCACATGCATGGGTTCTGGGAAAGAGTGAAGAGGAAGAGAGAGGGAAGAAGAAAAAAGAATTTTCAGATGTTACTACAAATAGATGATTTGTCTATGAATAAGGAGAATCCTTGGCCCTGGATAATTCAGAATGAACACACTTCCCCCTCGCTCAGAGCTGGAGCCACAAGTTTATTCTGTGTGGCTTATGCAGTGACTAGTGTGGAGAAGGAATCTTGTAATATAATGAAAGAACCAAGGTCCTGTAATTGACACAGATGTTCAGGTGTGAGTCATTGGCAAATGATCATTCTTACTGTGAAATGGTCCTTCAAAGAAGGAAAACCCAACATGGTGCAATATGTGTTACAGGTAAGACAACGGGTGTAATTTTGGATGCGAAGTTGCTCTGGCTTAAGTTCCTTTGGACTTAAGTCCCACCTCTTGCTTAGAACTCTTCTATTGGTTGTCCCTATTACTAGAACATGGCCTCTCAGACTTCAGTGAGCCTCCAAATAAGCTGGAGGGCTTCTTAAAACACATACTCCCTGAGTCCCCCCCTTCAGAAATGCTAATTTAGTAGGTCTGGCAGAGGGCTCAGAATTTTCATTTTTAACAACTTCCTATGTGCTGTTGCTGCTGCTGAGTGTGGGGGCCACACCTGGTGAAGCACCAGGTGGTGAATTTTGAGAGGTTCAGATGAACAAAGAGTTTTAATGGGCAAGAATGAGTGTGTCAGCAGCTTGTAGGAATTGCTTTTGTTTTTAAAATTAAATATATCGTATGAACAGAAGAGTGTACAGGATGTATTTAAACAAATATGTATTTGTTAAGTTTAAAGGATAATCTTTTAAAAAACCCAATGTATCAGGACGTGGAACATTCTAGAACATTAGAGTACCCTTGTGGTGACTTGGTTAAGCTAATATTTTGTTTGTTTTTAGTATCTGTGTTCATGATTGAGTCTGGCTTGTTAAGTTTCCTCTTTTGTACTGCTCTTGTCAGTTTTTGGAGTCAAGGTTATGCAAAGCTTATAAACAGAGAGTTGAGTAGTTTTTTTTCTATACTGTGGAATAGTTTGTGTTAAATGGAAATCAGTTATATTAAAATTTTTTTAATGTTTATTTATTTTTGAGAGAGAGAGAGTACACGCATGAGTGGGGAAGGGGCCAAGAGAGAGGGAGACACAGAATCTGAAGCAGCCTCCAGGTTCTGAGCTGTCAGCACAGAGCCCGATGCGGGGCTCGAACTCATGGACCGTGAGATCATGACCTGAGCTGAAGTCAGTTGCTCAACCAACTGAGCCACCCAGGCACCCAGAAATCAATTATATTCAAAAGTCAATTTATATGTATTCAATAGCCAAATATTCTTGTGCCATATGGAGGAAGATATGTCCTAGAAGCCAACATAAGTGACTACATTTGCAATTCAGTATCTTTAATGCTTATAAAACCTTTTTAAGTTTCCTGCTTCTTGAGTCAGGTTTTGTAAGCGATAAATTTCTAATATTTTTCTATTTCACCAAATTTTTCAAATATGTTTTTACTTTTAAAATTTCTTTTTAAAAATTGAGATATGATTGACATATAGCACTGGGTACATTTATGGTATATAATATGTTGACTTGATACATTTATATATTGCAATATGATTATCACTATAGCTTTAGCTAATACCTCTATCATTTCACATAATTACCATTTCTTTTTTGTGGTGAGAATATTTCAGATCTAGTCTTGTAGCAGTTTTGAAGTGTATAATAATTGTTGGCTACAATTCCTATGTTGTGCATTAAATCTCCAGAGCTTATTTAGTTTCTGGTTGCAAGTTTTAACCTTTAATAACCTTACTCTGCTGCCCTTCCGCCTCTGGTAACCACCTTCTACTCTTTGTTTCTACATGTTCAACTTTTTAGATTCCACATATAAATGATATCATACATTTTTCTTTCCCTGTCTGACTTACCTCACATATAATGCCCTCAAGTTCCATTCTTGTTGTTGCAAATGGCAGGATTTTCTTCCTTTTTTCTTTTTTTTTCTTTTTTGGCTGAATAATATTCTGGTGTGTGTGTGTGTGTGTGTGTGTGTGTGTGTGTGTGTGTGTGTATCTTACAACTTCTTTATCTTTTCATCCATTGACAGACACTTAGACTGTTTCCATATTTTGGCTATTATGAATAATGCCACAATAAACATGGACGCACAGAAATATCTTTGATATCCTGTTTTCATTTCCTTTGGATAAATATCCATAAGTAGGATTGCTGGATCATATGGTAGTTATACTTTTAATTTTTTGAGGAACTACCATGCTGTTTTCCACAGTGGCTGTTTCATTTTACATTCCTACCAACAGTGCATGAGGGATTCCTTTTCTCTACATCCTAGCCAACACTTGTTATTTCTTATCTTCTTGATCATCGACATTCTAACAGATTGTGGGAGGAGGTCATAGAGAGGACATGACCTCTGGCCAGAGAGCTGGATGCAGGCAATTGGAGGCTCCTCACCCCTCCCCTGCTCTTGGAATGTATGTTTTGCCCTCCATCCCCACAGTAAGCTCCTTTCAAGGATGCAGCCTTGGGAGAGCAAAGTGTTGCTGACACTGTCTGCTCTGTGTCAGTGACTAAACCCAGTTAAGGTCTCTAGGTAAACTTAAGATTCTGGCAGGCGGGTGCAGAGATCCACTTGCCTTGTGGCGACCAGAGACAAGTCTCTGAGTAAATTCCCTTGCATATTAAACCCGCCACCTGCCAATCTGCAGTGGCCTGCCTCTTTCTTTGGTCTCTCCTTGCCTTCTGTGTACAGGGGCCAGTTGCTGCACATCCTCGCCAACGCTTGTTATTTCTAGTCCTTTTAATCATAGTCATTCTCACAGGTGTGAGGTGATATCTCATTGTGCTTTTGATGTGCATTTCCCTGATGATGAGTGATGTTGAGCATCTTTTCATGTTCCCATTGGCCATTTGGATGTCTTCTTTGGAAAAATGTCTATTCAGTTCCTCTGACCATTTCCTTTTAAAATTTCTGGTATTATTTGTGCTTTTATTTTCTTGAACCATCTTACTAGAGGTTGGTAAATTGTATTAATTTTTAATTCAGCAATTTTTGGCTTTGTTATTGTCTCTTATCTATTGATTAACTTGTCAACTTATTTTTATTTACTTTTTTTCTATGTATGTTTTTTGGCTAATATAAGGTTTTAGGACTACCAATTTCCTGTAATTTCTGCCTTAGCTGGATTTACCCAATTTTGTTTGTGGCATTTTTATTCAGTTCTACATTTTTTTTCTGTTTTCCAATTTAATTTCTTCTTTGACCCATGAGCTATTTAGTTTATTTATTTGCAAACATATGGGATTTTCTAGTTATCTTTCTGTTAGTGGTGTCAAATTTAATAGCCTTGTGTGGTAAGAGACTGTGCTTTGAATTAAAACAATATTTTTGGTATTTTTTGAAACTTACTTTGAGGATCAGGGTGGGTCAATCGTGTTTCAAGTGTGCTTAAAAAGAAAGCAAATTCTGCTGTTTGGAGTTCATTGTTCTCTCTCTCTCTCTCTATATATATCTGTATATGTATATCTATCTCTATATATCTTTTAAAAATATATTTATCGTAGGGGTGCCTGGGTGGCTCAGTCGGTTGGGCAGCCGACTTCGGCTCAGGTCATGATCTCGCGGTCCGTGAGTTCAAGCCCCGCGTCGGGCTCTGTGCTGACAGCTCAGAGCCTGGAGCCTGTTTCGGATTCTGTATCTCCCTCTCTCTGACCCTCCCCTGTTCATGCTTTGTCTCTCTCTGTCTCAAAAATAAAATAAACGTTAAAAAAAAAAATTAAAAAAAATATATATTTATCGTAAATCTTAATTATGATTTTTATATGTAATTAAAATAAATTTATGTAAATTTTGCTGAGTTTTTGTATTCTTGATCTATCAAATACAGAGGGATTTATTAAACTATCCCTATATGATACTGCATTTATCTATTTCTTCTCCTAACTTTTGCTTTAAATATTTTGTGGTGTCAAATGTTGCATAAAAATTTAAAATAACTTCTTTCATATGAAATGTACCTTTTGTTATTAAGAAGTGATACTCTTTAAAGCTAGTATGCCTTTGAGATTATTTCATTTGATATTAATGTAGCTGCATAATTATATAATTAGTGGTGATGTTTTGCTGATCCTTCCCTGTCCTCATACACTGCTCATGTCCTCCCTTCCCTGTTTTGTTCCCCATTCCCACTGGAAGTGACATTAAACAGTTGGAAGATGGCTTTGGGGACTAATAGTAATAGTCCTGACTCTTCCTCCCCACTACATACCCAGAAGAATTAGAATACATATGTATCAGAATACATATGTGGGGGTAAAATTGCCCCCCTGCAGTTGTATAGTGATAACTGGTCAGCTTTGGTAATGTACTGGTTCTTTATTTCTGTGCTGGCCTGGAAGGAATCATGGTAACCCCATGGTGTTGAGAATGGTGTGATCTGGAGTCACATCTGAAGCACCATTAGTCAAAGGGGCCATATACCTTTAGGGAGGTCTTGAAGAATAGAAATTAAGAAGCCCTATTCCAAGTAGCAAAGCTACAAGGAAATTAGATCTTGCATATTCCTGGATGTGCTCCTGTGAGAAGATTACTCATGTAAGGACTGTCTTCTGATTTCATCTCACATGTACCTAATGAGGTCCTTCCCTATTCCCCATTTCCCCTGTGCTCCTGAATAACACAATCTACATTTCTATCGAGGGTGCATCTTATGTGGAAGGTAACTGGGACAGTTTAATGACATGGCTGCAATTTTGGGGACACTCCTCCCTTCAGGAGGTGGGGTCTATGTCTCTTCCACCTTCATATGGGTGGGTTTGTGATTGCTCTGATGAATAGAGCACATTAGAAGTGATGCTAGGTGACTCTGAGGCTGGGTCACAAAAGGCTGTGCAGCTTCTTCCTTGTTCCCTGGAGTGATTGTCCTCTGAGCCCTGCACTATCATGTAGGAGTTGTGACTACCCCAAGACTGCCAAGCTAGGGAGGCCACACGGAGGCACTGTGGTTGACAGCTCCAGCCGAGCTTGTCCTTTACCCATCCCAGGCCAAGTATTAGATGTGTAATTAAAGAAACCATACTGAAAGTGGATTCTCCTGTCCCTGCTGTTTCAGCCATACCTTTGGAGTCACCTTATAGCCTTTGGAGTCATCATAGCTGAGGCTCCAGAAGACGCTGAGCAGAGAGAAGTCATCTCTGTGTGTTCTGTTAAAATTCCTGACCACCAGAATGGACAAACATAATAGCATTTGTGTTGTGAGTGTTATGCCACTCACTGTATTTTGAGGTGGTTTGTTATGCAGATAGATTAGCTGAAACAATAGTGCCCACAAACAGGCAGTTGAGAGCTCACTTTCCCCAGTCTGTCGCCATTTCTCTATTTATTTACAGCCACTTACCTGCTAAGATCAAGAAATCAGGATTATTTAGTTGTATATAGAAATGTGTACACAGTAACCACTGCTTTCACCTTGACTTGAGCTTGGCTTCAGACCTTTGTAAACGAGCTGCCAGGCTGAGCAGGATCAACCATTGTTAAGGCATGGAATGTGTCCAGGTTTTCACTTGGAAGATGATTGCTCCCCATGATGGGCTCATCCATCACAACTAGGTTTCCTGTTTGTGTGGCTAAATGTATCAGATGATAACTGGGGGAAACTTGGTATCTTTAGAATAATCCTTCTCTATTCATTTGCTTCTGAAAAGCAAACAAAATAGCACTTCAAGGCTTCTTCCCCCTTGACATGGGATATTTGTTTCAAAATGTATCTGAGGGGCAGTCTGCATTTTCTTTTGAGGAGATCCTAGGAGAAAGGCAGCCTTATAGGCTGGCTAAATATTACACTTGCCAGATTTCAGGTTGTGCCAAAAGTTTAGCCTTTTCTTTTTCCATTGAAGTACTGGAAAGCATTGTAGTACTTTATTGAGAATGGTGAATAGTATCTATTTAATCCTCATTGTTTTATAAAACAGAACTTCATTTTTCTTACCTTTTCTGGATATGTTTCCTCTTATTTATTACCATAACACCCAGGTACTCAAATCCTTGACTAAACTCATTGGCAATATTTGTTCTACTTTTATTTATTTTTTATTTTCATTTTTTTTAAGTAAAAGGCAAAAAATTATTTGATGTGAAGAGAAACCAGAGTATTATTCTACTTTTTTTTTTATAGGCAAATAAAACAGGGTACTCTGATGTAGCTCTCTAAACTTGGATCACTTACAGAGTCCTGAAGTGTTGTAAACATCCATAGGGAAAGTCCTAGAGAGTTAACCAAGAGTTGGTTGGCAAGAAAGAAACTTGCCAGTAAAATGGTTGACAGCATCTTTAATTTTATCTCTGACATGTCTCTTGGGTTTCCTTTAGCTTTGCCACTTAAAAAAATTTTTTTTTAACATTTTTTTATTTTTGAGAGCTTGAGTGGGGGAGGGACAGAGAAAGAGGGAGACAGAGAATCTGAAGCAGGATCCAGGTTCTGAGCTGTCAGCACAGCGTCTGATGCAGGGCTGTGAGATGGTGACCTGAGCTGAAGTTGGATGCTTAACTGACTGAGCCACTCAGGTGCTGCTAGCTTCACCACTTTCTTAGACTATTACAAAAGGTGGCTGCTGTCCTTTGTATTCAGACTTGGCTCCCTACCAACTCCCTTCCTTGTTGGTCTGTAGGGCCACAGGCTCTGTCTTTTGTGGTTGTGTCTCCATTGCCTAGCATAGTGCCTGGTGCATAGCTGGTGTACAAATATATGAGAATATGAAGGGAAGGTTTTCTTTCCTGTGAATGGTAAAAACATTCACATTTAAAAAAATAGAGTACTTCCAATTTTTCTGAAGGCCTTTCAAGCTTAAGAAGGTGAATTTTCAAAGGTAATGTTTTTTCCAGGTATTTGAGAACTATTGTATACATATTCAGGGCTTCAGAGGTCTATTTACTGTCCATATTAAGGACACATTACCTTATTAGAAACATTAATTTTTTTTCAAGGAACTAACAGTGAATTTTAGATTTCAAGCCATTATGTTTCTTGATAAAGCTGCCAGAATCTCTGTATATAAACAAAAGTGAAGAGGTGTAATCTTATATATTAGTAAAAGAGCAATATTCAGTGAATCCAAGTGGCTTCTAGGGCCCTGAAGGAACCTGTGCACCGGGGAACCTTGCTCTCAAGCCAGGATCAAAACAGATTTCATGGTAGGGATTCAGACTTTGAGAGGGGGAGGAAAGGATTGCATGAACGTTGCATAGTTTGGTAATAAAACACTTAATTGGAAATACTTTCTCATTTGTTCTCTGACAGAAAAGTCAAAAGAGATCTTCTTGGGCTTATGCTGGGATTACATCCTGATAAACCTATAGTAAGTTGAAAATGTTGGAAGTCAAAATGCATTAATACACCCAGCCTACTGAACATCCTAGCTTAGCCTAGTCTACCTCAAATGTGTTCAGAACACATTAGCCTACAGGTGGACACATCATATAAGCCTATTTTATGATAGAGTGTTGAATATCTCATGGAATTTATTGAATACTCTACTGAACGTGAGAAGCAGAATGGTTATGTGGGTAGAGAATGGTTGTAAGTGTATCAGTTGTTCACACTCGTGATCACATGGCTGACTGGGAGCTCGGCTGGCTGTCCAGCATGGTGAGAGAGTATCTTACTGCATATTGCTAGCCCAGGAGATCTACAACCACAATTCAGCATGCCATTTCTATTGAATGCCTGTTGCTTTCCCATCATTGGGAAGTTGAAAAATTTCAAGTTGAACCATCTTAAGTCATGAACCATCTAGATTGGAAGACACTAATTAGTGACACTAAGCAGTGATAGGAGATAGGAGGAGCCTCCCTTGTCTCCTGTCCTCCACCCTCCACATGTCCTTCCCCTACTGTTCTCCACATAATAGCTGGAGAAATCCTTCTAAAAACACCTCAGTCAGATCATATGACCTCACACTCAAAATGATCCATGGCTCAGGGCTTTGCATAACAAACATGAATAAAAGCCAAAAGCCCTTCTGGATTCTGGCCAACTCACAGACTCAAACCACTCTTTTCTATGAGCTTTCAGTTTCATTCATACTGGAAGTTTCCAACAAGTATTCATACTTGTTGTTTCTGGAAAACTCCAATCCCATACTCTACATTTGCTGCTTCCTTTGTCTTTAACACTGTTCCTCTAGATATCCATGGCTTGTCTTCTTGCTTACTTAAGTCTTTGCTCAGTGTCATTTTTTAAAAAATGTTTTATTTATTTTTGAGAGGGAGAGACAGAGACAGAGTATGAGCTGGGCAGGGGCAGAGAGAGAGAGGGAGACAGAATCCACAAAGCAGACTCCAGGCTCTGAGCTGTCAGCACAGAGCCCAATGTGGGGCTTGAACACATGAACCACGAGATCATAACCCGAGCTGAAGTCAGACGCCCAACTGACTGAGCCACCCAGGCGCCTCACTCAGTGTCATTTTTTTCAGAGGCCTGTGTGACCATCCTATCCCCCTTTTTTTAGCATTCACTACTGCTTGACAATCTGTTAGGGAACATCAATTTACTGGCTACTATACTGGAAAATGAATTCCTTGATATCAGATACTTTGCCTGTTGTGAGCACTGATGTATTCCTGGTGCCTCGAATGGTGTCTGGTGTCTAGCTGGTATATATGAAATATTTGTGAGATGAATGAATAAATGAACAAATGAGAGCAATTAAATACAAAATAATGTTATGGTGAAAGAAATTCAGGCAAATGGGTTTATAAATATTTCTTGAGAATATTCCCTCAATACTGATTTTCATGATATCAGCAATTGATTTATCCAAATTGAACTCGGCAGAAATAAAAAGAGGGAGGGAAGAAAAGAATGGAGAGCAGGAATGGGCTAGAGGTGGGGGATAGAAAGTGGGGTAAAGATTGGGATGAGCAGTGCTGTCATTATTTGTGCACTGTACTCAGGCAGAAGATTCAATCAAGCCTGAAATAGGCAATGTCTTTGGTGGAAATCCATGGAAAGATCATATGGCTAATTTTAAGTGTTTCCCTGACCAACAATAAAGATGTGAAAGAACTTTTCAAGGGACTTGGTAAGTGAAGGATTTATTGACATGCTCAAGGTAGGAATTGAAAAATGAAACAAAAGCCCTAGAGAAACAGAGGAGAACTGATAAGATCACAAGAAGACACTGAACTTCATGGGGCATTCCAGGAGTTTTCAGGGGTATTTGAATTACATGAGATTTTCACTTTGTGGGCTGACTCACCTAACCATGGAATAAGATGTGACTCCATTGTAAAGAAAGAAGGAAAGATTAGGATTTGATCTGGGTATGCACTGAAATTGTTAAGGTTGATAGTGGAAGATGTGTCACAATGGAAGTGGTTCTGTGTCTCACCCATCTTTCTAGCTGATAAGTATTTAGGAAGGACTTTGATTTTGACCAAAACCAAGCTATCTGGAGTTGTGAAATACAAGTACCTCTTTCTAGTTTATTGTCATCTCTCCATAAGATGGAATAAAAAGTTTGGATGTGGTTGTCAGTTTTTTTCTTTTCACATAACTGGTGATTCATTAGGATTTTCCAGTGAGAATGACATGAATGAAACTTCTTGCTTTCATGCATGTCTAGGCTATTGCAAGCCATCATATGACCTGCAACCTTGGGGTTGCCCTCTGAGAAGGTTTTAATATTTCTGACTCAGTTGCCTATGCATTCTTCACATAACCTTAACCTGGCAGTTCTAAAGTGGGAATGCCTGTGCACAACTGTGTGGTAATGACAGTAGGGTGAAGAGAAGTATGCAGGTTGAGATGATACAAGATCACACTTAAGATTTGGTGTGCTCTGGGATATACAAGAACACTTTTTGGAAATTAGCTAAAAGTGGAGGTAAAGGTAAATTTGTTTCTGCATTGCTGAGGTATACTTTCAAGTCTCCCTCTCATTTTGTGTCTTATGGATTTCTTTTGCTGTGTAGGAGTTAGACCAATGAAATCTCATGGACTTACTTGGGTGGTTGGTTCACACTGACTTGTATTCTAACCTTGAGAAATCACTGGGGGTTGTTTTTGTTTTTGTTTTTTCTCAAGAGGAGGGCAGGAAATAGGTAAATAGCTATGCCATCACTCATGGTATAGGAAGCTACATTTAGGGTATCCTCATGAATATCGAAATATGTAATTGACCTGTGTCCACTCTTCACTCTAAGACTTCTTAGCTCTGTTTTATTTATTTATTTTTTTTGCATTGAATAACTTTCAAAAGTAACAAGATACATCCTTTTGTTAACTTACAAAAATTCTATAGGACACAATAAAGTAAAAATAATAATACAAGTTTAGGTTATGAGAATAGTCACTGGAAAATAATTTCCTCCAGTATTTAGGTTAGTAAGGAAAATAGTTTCCCCACTTGTATCCTCTTTGTTCCAAACTCAGTCTTTTTTTTTTTTTTTTTTTTTTTTTTCCAAGTAGGCTCTAGACCCAGTGTGGAGCCCAATCTGGAGCTTGAACTCACGGCCCTGAGACCTGAGCTGAGATCAAGAGTTGGTCGCTTGGGGTGCCCAGGTGGTTCAGTCAGTTAAGCGTCCAAATTTGGCTCAGGTCATGATCTCACGGTTTGTGGTTCCAGCCCCGCATCGGGCTCTGTGCTGACAGCATGGAGCCTGCTTGGGATTCTGTGTCTCCCTCTCTCTCTGCCCCTGTCCTGCTCGTGCTCTGTCTCTCAAAACTAAATAATAATAAAAAAAAAGACTTTGTTGCTCAACCGACTGAGCTACCCAAACTCAGTCTTTGGGGATGTGGAGAGTTGTAGGTTTTATCACTGTAACACAGAGATTAGCTATTGTGATAATCATCATCTAAATTAAAATGAGTGATACAAAAAGTTGAGATCAAGAAATAAACAGTGTAGTCTAATGATTGAAAAGTCAGTCTTGAAACCACTGGGATGAAATTTCATGTCCTCTGTGGGTGACTCACTGCTTAGCTGTGTCATGAGTTTCATTTTGAAATGAAATACGCTGTGTGGTTTCATTTGAGGCTTCATGTTGATGCAAAAAGGAAGTGAGCCCATATTGGGAAGTTAGGTTGAAATACATATAATTAATGATGAAAAAAGTGTCAGGCTGTTGTCTGGCCATCCTTCCCACCTCTGTTCTGGCTGTTCTGTAATCATCTGTCTGTCCCTCTGACTTGTCTGAGAACTCGCAAAGGGCGGGAACTGAGTCATGCAAATAGAAAGTGATCAATGAACAAGTGAACATTAGCTCTATGGGAGTGAAATCCTTAGCTCAAATCCCCCTGGATAATTGTCGATGTAAACACTCTATTCATGTTCCATGCATTTATATACTAGACTTAAGCACAGTCTTGTTTATAGAAGCTCTTTTAGAGTGTTATTTTTACTGTGATATTCACATTCCCAAACTTGGATATTCTCTTGAAGCCAATGGGGAGGAGGGGTGGTGAGTGTAGGAAGAAGGGTAGAAACAAAGTAGATTGAAAAATGAAGTAAGATTATTTTATTTTTTTTAGTTGAAGGGAGATTAATGATTTTATTTTATTTATTTTTAAAATTTTTAAAAAATTGTTTTATTATTTATTTATTTATTTATTTATTTAATTTATAATTTATTGTCAAGTTAGCTAACATAGAGTGTATACAGTGTGCTCTTTGTTTTGGGGGTAGATTCCGTGATTCATTGCTTACATACAACACCCAGTGCTCATCCCAACAAGTGCCCTCCTCAATGCCCATCACCCATTTCCCCCACCTCTGCTGCCCCCCCATCAACTCTCAGTTTGTTCTCTGCATTCAAAAGTCTCTGATGGTTTGCCTCCCTCTCTGTTTGAAACTATTTTTTCCCCTTCCCTCCCCCCATGGTCCTCTGTTAAGTTTCTCAAGTCCACATATGAATGAAACATGATATCTGTCTTTCTCTGACTGACTTATTTATTCTTGAGAGAGAGTGACTGAGTATGAGTGGGGGAGGCACAGAGAAAGAGGGAGACACAGAATCCGAAGCAGGCTCCATGCTCTGAGCTGTCAGCACAGAGCCTGACGTGGGGCTTGAACTCACCAACAGCAAGATCATGACTTGAGCCAGTCAGACTCTTAAATGACTGAGTCACCCAGGCACCCCTATTTTTATTTTTACTTTTTAACTTAAAAAAATTTTTTTTTAACGTTTATTTATTTTTGAGACAGAGAGAGACAGAGCATGAATGGAGGAGGGTCATAGAGAGAAGGAGACACAGAATCTGAAACAGGCTCCAGGCTCTGAGCTGTCAGCACAGAGCCTGACACGGGGCTCGAACTCAGGGGCCGCAAGATTATGACCTGAGCTGAAGTTGGACGCCTAACCGACTGAGCCACCCAGGAGCCCCCTTTTTTAAAAGAATATTAATGTTTATTATTTATTTTTCAGAGGGAGAGAGAGACACAGTGTGAGTGGGGGAGGGGCAGAGAGAGAGGGAGACACAGAGTCCGAAGCAGGCTTCTGGCTCTGAGCTGTTGGCCCAGAGCCTGATGTGGGGCTTGAACTCATGAACTGCAAGATCATGACCTGTGCTGAAGTCAGACCTTAACCGAATGAGCCGTGCAGACACCCCGATTTTATTTATTTTTAAATGTTTATTTACTTTTGAAAGAGAGAGAGAGAGAGAGAGAGAGAGAGTGTGTGTGTGTGTGTGTGTGTGTGTGTGTGTGGGAGGAGGGGCAGAGAGAGAGGGGAACAGAAGATCCAAAGTAGGCTCTGCCCTGATAGCAAAGAGCCCGATGTGGGGCTTGAACTCACCAACCACCAGATCATGACCTGAGCCGAAGTCAGATGCTTAACTGACTGAGCCACCCAGGCACTTGAAGATTATTTTATTTTATTTATTTATTTATTTAAATTTTTTTTTTTAATGTTTATTTATTTTTGAGACAGAGAGAGAGCACGAATGGGGGAGGGTCAGAGAGAGGGAGACACAGAATCCGAAACAGGCTCCAGGCTCTGAGCTGTTAGCACAGAGCCCGACGCGGGGCTCGAACTCACAGACCATGAGATCATGACCTGAGCCGAAGTCGGCCGCTTAACCGACTGAGCCACCCAGGCGCCCCTTAAAGTTAATTTAAATTTATTTCAAGTTACTTCCATATTTTTGGAAGATGTCCAGTGTTCCAGACTGTTCCCAGGATACTAGACTTGGTGTATGATTTCAAGGAATTTAATACTCTTGTGATGAGGAGGGAATAAAAAGGCGAGTTCTTGGTAACAAAGGAATTAGAGAAGAAGAAAACACTGTATGTAACAAATTATGCAACTGAGTTGTGAGGTGGTACACTTTAATCTTTAGATGCGTAAGCTTTTAAATCAGCCCAGAACTGAGGTTGGCTCTACCATTACTAGCTTACTAGCTCTGAGAGCTTGGAGAAGTTACCTGAGTTAATCCTCAATTACTTACGTGCAAAACAGAAATGATAATGATACCAATACCCTATAAAGATATTATGAGGGTTAAATAATATTCATGTATGTCATGCAGCCAGCACCAATGGAAAGGGCTAGGAAAATAGCTCTAGTAACTGAGTTTATTTTAAAGTTTCTCTTGCTAATCTGTGTAAAATGTAACATTTCCCCAAGAGTTGGCATTTGTTACTTGTAGACCAATCAAAATCACCGTATAATTGATAGTCATTGAAAATAAACACTGAGATCAGTACTTTGCAAACTTCACTCAAGTAAATATCTTGAATCTTGTGCTTAAAAGAACACAGATCAGAGCACAGAGAGTTGGTTCATTTTTGACAACCAAATAAACTGTCTTTATTGTCCAAATTATAAACCCACAGTCTAATAGAGATATAAGAGAGAGTAAGGTTTAGATTCTGGAAAAAATGGAATAAATGCTGTAGAAGAATAGCTGAAGAAATTGTTGAAACTTGGTAACTTTTCAAAATTGAGTTTCCATTTTCTGACCTACATGAACATTTCCCTTTCTTTTAGAATATGAACTCCAAACCTTTGGGGGAGATCCTTTTTCTCTGTCTTGTTTAAACCATTTATTGAGTTCCATGTGAATTCTCTCAGTCTCTCCTGAAGGATACCTCTCTGGTCTCTTTTTCTGTCTCATAAGAAGGCAGCTTATTCTTTTTCTTGCCAAGAACTCTGTTCTAGATTCTGTTACTGCTCACCTCCTCTTGGTTTTGCTCCATTCTCTAGGTCCTAGCTTACTTCTGCCTTTAATTTTTCCTCCTCTGCCCACATATGTGGTCAGGGCCCTTCCTATCCTGAAATAACTCTCCTCTGACCCTGCTACTTGAACAGGCTAGTACTTACCCCCTGTTACCACCAAACTTCTCAAAGAGAATAAATTCTGCTTTCACTTCTTGCTCATGCATTTATTTCTTAGCTGCTTGTACTATGGCTCCCACTTCTACCTTTCACCCCTCTATGAAACCACCTTCTGGAGGTCACCAGGTAATTTGTGGAAATTTCACTTCTAGGAACTTTCTCCTGCTAAGCCCTCCTTGATATCACTATCTACTGGTTCTTTTATCTTTCTGAGAACTTCTCTTCTTCCTCCCACACTAGCTGCTCCCCCTAACCCCCTCCTTCTTCTCCATAATGAAGATGTTCTCTTCTCTATATTCTTGGCCTCAGGCAACTAACTTCTTGTCCACTCACATTGCTTTGCACATGCATTTCATTAATTGCTTTGCCCTTCATCTCAAAATCTCTTTTCCTGATTCCCAAACCTAGCAATTTCCAGCTGTTGCCAGGATTTTCTTACTTAGGTAATCAGCCAGAATTTCAAACTCAGCATGTTTAAAACTAAGCTTATAAATTTACACTTAGCAAACTCCAGGCTCTCATTGTTTTTATTTTGTTTTTATTAATGACAACACTACTAATGAGTCATCCTTCAAAACTCAACCAAATTTTTATTCTTACTTCTCATGCTT